>NC_089455.1:1229039-1974066 GCF_026210795.1 Rhizophagus irregularis
CCTCCTTTAATGTCAATGGCCTTAAAATGCATGGTCAGACTAAATTAGAAGAGATTTCTACCTTCTTTCTCTAAAACATATTTCCTTTGGCGGTATTGTTGATACTCATATCCACCCTAAACAAATGAAGTTTTTATCCAAACGACTTTCTAATTATACTGTGTTTTCTTCGAATTTGGATACTTCTATACAAATTCTTTCTTCTGGTGGTGTTTCCCTATTTATAGAAAATTCTCTTGCATCACATGTACAAGACTTTAAATCTCATTCTTCACGACTGCTTTCTGTTGATTTATATTTCAAAGGCAATGTTAAATTGCGTATATTTGTTATTTATATCCCTCCCCTGCTGAAAGTGTTCTGCGCACTGACACTATTGATTTGCTTATTCAACAACTTATCCTTACTAAACAAGCTGGTTTTTATCATGCTGTTTGTGGCGATTTTAATATGCATTTAGATAAATATTATCCTATTTATTTTAATCAACCTCAAATTGCCTCAAAACATATATACTGATTACTTTTTCATCTCATTTCTCATGGTTATGAAGATTTTACACCCATTAATCTTTCCGACTCTTTAGGTACCTTTCAACGCAATGACCACATTACTCGTGTTGATTATGTATGGTCCTGCCCTCTTCTCAAAGGATTTGCTCTTACTGCTTGTATTTTTAATGCTCAAGACATCAGCACATCTGATCACAACCCTGTCATCACATATTATGATATGTCTTTACTTTTTGCCTCTACCAAATTGGCTCGCGCTCGTTAACTTAAACGCCAAACCCGTCGCGTTTTTAAATTTGATTCTGTAACTGATACTCAATGGACGGAATTTGCTGACAAAGCTGATGCCTTATGTGATGTTTCACCATAAACCTTTTCCTCCTGGCATATCAATCAGATGTGCGAATATCTTCATTCACGAATCCTTAAATCCGCCAACGCTACTTTACCTTCTTCTACTGTTGGCAATAATTATGCTCCTAAGGTTCCTAAAGATCTGGAAATTTTAACTCAAAATTATCGGTTTTTAAATCGCCTAATGCATTCGATACGTCTATTGCGCAAATATCCTTTAACTTATTCTGTTGCTCATGAACATAAGTGGTCTATACATTTGCATCGACTTTAAAACATTCTTCAATTATATAAGAAAGTTCTTACTTTCATTCCTACTCTGCCCTTTTCTCTTTCATCATGTCGACAAGATAATTTCAAGACACTTCTTAATGATTTATCCAATATTTCAAAATCCTTACGGGGATTTCATTTACTTCAAGAAAAAGAATTCCAAGACTCCTCCATCCGTGCTCACTTGGACGATAGGAATAATAATATTGAAACTGACCTTTCCTCCTTTATTGATTCAGCGCTTTCTCGTACCCATCGCCGTATCACTTTGGACCGTGTCTTCATCGACCATCCTTCTCAACCTCAGTTGTTAACTGCTCCTAAGGACATAGATGACGCTGTTGTTAACCATTTCCAAAACTTTGTACCTATAAAGTCCACTCCTCCTGTATCTATTGATACACTACCTGATAGATGGTCTTCTGCCTATCAACCTATGGATGATGTGTCCTCCTCCATCTATGATTCTTTAATGAATCCCCCTACCCTTGATGAATGGTTATCCACCGTTTCTTCTACTTCCTAACGGTAAAGCCTCTGGTCCTTCCATGATTACCTATGAAATGCTCAAACATCTCGGATCTCGTACCTCGGCTTTACTCCTCATTTTGATTCAAGCATGCCTTTCCAAAGCTGATATTCCTGACTTATGGCGACAAGCAATGGTTTTTCCCATCCCCAAACCTCACGAATGGAAGTGTCAATTAAAAAATACTCGCCCTATTACCCTACTTGAAGTGATTAGGAAATCTCTTGTCAAACTATTTTATAATCGCCTTTCTACCATTATGGCTTCACATCATGTCCTTAAAGGAGGTAACTTAGCTGGTCTTCCTGGAGGTTCTTGCCGTGACCCTATTATTACTCTAGAATCTATTATCCATAATGCTGATGTCAACAAAAACCCACTTTGGATTCTTATCAAGACATTTCTAAAGCTTTTGATTCAGTTGATCTAACGATGTTACGTTTCGCTTTAGAACGTATACGTCTTCCAGCCTCCGCTGTTAAGTTCATCCTTTCACTTTTTATGAAACGCACTAATCGCGTTTTCACTGCTCATGGATCTACGCCTGCCTATAGGGTTCGCATTGGCATTGACCAAGGAGAAGTTATTTCCCCTCTCTTATGGGTCATTTATATTGATCCCTTACTTACTATTCTGAAGAATGAGATGATGGACCCTTATGTTCTTTCTACACCGTCTTTAATTGATTCTCCAAGTCCTTCTCTTGATTTGAAGATTAATAATTTAGTATTTATGGATGACTCTACTCTTATTTCCTCGTCAAAAGCTGGCATGGAATTTATGTTATCCATTACTGAAGAATTTTATCAGATCAATAACACTTCCGCCAATCATAACAAATATGTGTTAATTACTAATTCGTTGCCCTTGACTTCGAATTCTGTTATATCCCCTATTACTTTTAATTTGGATTTATCCACTTTAAATAGTGTTCCTTCCATTATTATTACCCCAATTTCCATGACAACTTCTTTTCGTTTTTTAGGTGTCTGGTTCAACATTAAAAGCTCCCGGGATTTTGTCAAAAAGCAACTCAAACGTGAATGCTGCTTATTCGCAGCGACTATTCGCCCTGCAAAGCTCTCTTCCAAACAAGTTGTGTATTTACATAATGCCGTCCTTATACCGAAACTTGAATACCGGATGCAAGTTACTCATTTATCTGAATCTGATTGTCACCTAATAACGAGAAGTATACGATCTGTTGTAAAGCATAAAGCAAACTTTTCTCGTTCTTTACCTAATTCCATTTTATTTTTGTCTCATGCCTTGGGCTTGATTAATTTGTTTGCTCATCAACGACAATGTCATATTACTAATTTATTTTTAATGGCTAATTCTTCTTCTTCATTTATTCAATCTCTTTTTATTTATAGATTGAGTTTAATTCAATATAATTTTTTGATTCCTATTTCTCCCCTTTTAATTAAAGATTGGTCTATATGGTCTTCTCTATTTTCTTTCAAGAAAGATTATATCGCATGCACTATTGCTCTCTTGTCTTCTACTCCTTTTCGGTTGCTTCACACTCAATTATCAAAGCTTCCAAATTTGTCCTTGATAGATGGACGCGTTCCTTTATTTGAATGCATGACGCCTAAAGCCTTTAAAGCCTATTTTCCCATCCTGCGTAAACGACAACTGTTTTATTTATCTCAGCTTGTTACTCCCCAAGGAACTCATTTAATTTCCTGGAAGGGCTTACTATGACAATTTGGTTGGACGACGTGGCCCTGGCCGTATCCCTTATTGGTACAAAGATATTCAACATGCTACCACTATTCCTGACTCCAATAATCGTTTGATGGATCAGTTTAATTTTACGCCTACGATTGACTCTTCCTTTTATGATTTGACTCCTTGTTTATCTTCTCCTCCTACTACAAAAAATTGGATTGTCACGTTGGACGATTATGGTTCTCCCATTTTTGGCAAACAACTTTTAGTCCAAGCAAGTCGTGGTACTTGTTCTATTGTTCACTGGATTTCTCCTGATTGTGAATCTTCGCCTGGTGATCTTATTAGACTTTCTCCTTACCCTGGTTGCGCTGCTCATACTCCGCTTCTTCCAAAAACGGAATGCTGATTTAACCCTTTGTACGCCTACGGTCTCTTTACAACATTCGCTTATTTTGCCCACTACCAATGAACGAATTAGACGTACTACCTCTGAAGTGACTTCACCTTTTACCTGGGCTGATATAGAAGATGGTGTCCGTCTTTATTATAGTAGATTGGATTTTGATTCCGATTCTTCTTCTGCAGATACCGCTATAGCCCCCCTGATACTCCTGTCACTATTGAATCCTCGGCTGCTGCTGTCTTTGCAAATTCCCCGCTGGTCATTTCCTCGGATTCGCGCTATATCTTTTTCACTGATGGGTCTCTTATTAATTTAGGCACTCCCGATGTCTCTATGGGCTGGTCTTGGATGCAAATAATGCCCCTCGATGCAGGTTTTCCTAACTCTATCGCCACTTATGCTCACGGCCTCATACGAGATAATCCCTCTTCTTCTCGAGCTGAGGCTGCTGCTATTTATGCAGTTTTAACTATTTCTCCACGCGACTCTGAAGTTACTATTTATACTGACTCGCAAACTGCCATTGATGGTCTTCAAAGTTGTTTTTCCTCTATCTACTCAAATAGTCGTTTGTACTATAAAACTACAAATTTTGAACTTTGGGCTATTATCGAGCGAACCATCCTCTCAAAAAATTTGACTGTCCTTCCCGTCAAAGTTAAAGCTCATTCTGGCAATTACTTAAACGATTTTGCTGACTCCTTGGCCAATACTGCTCATACCGCGTCATCCAGTATTCTGATCTCTGGAATGGACCTGGCCTCTCGCCCTACGATTTTGTCTTAATTTATGACAATGATGTTGTTTGTGAATTTAATCCGTGACACCTTCTAAAGCAATATTATCAAACGCAGTTAATGCGCGATTTGTTAAACTTAACGCGATTTCACTTTATTTCTTTATTATCAACTAATATAGATTATATTGTTGACTGGGAACTTACTTGGTTCACTTTAAATTTTAAGCCCTCACGATGCATCCTTTACTCCTGAAAGACGCTTCAAGACACCTAACCTTTAAATTCAAACTTTTCTTGGATGATTTGCTACACTGGAAAAGCTTAAACGGACCCGACCAGACTTATACATGGACGACTAATCTGCCGTTTTCGTATCGAATTCGCATGGTGCCAATCTGATGCACTTCTTTTACGTGCAAAAGACGACGTCTGCCTATGCAGCAAATTCTCCAATCTTATCAAAATCATTTGATTTCCAAACTTCTGGAAGCGAGTAATTTGGTTGATACTGATCTTACTCCATTTATAGCTAAACTTACTTCTTTCTTTACGCTGGTTTTTTCTTCTACAAATTGGTCCTCCTTCGCCCTTATCCGTGTGCTTACCCAAACTCTTCATCGACTTATTTGTTCGATTTATCCATTCCAAGAACTTCTGCGATTAAAGTTATCGCTGCTATTCATAACAATTTTGTCCAGAAATTCAGAAGACGAATCTGGAATCCGCGTTCTTATGAGAAAAGTAAATGGGAAAACGCGATGAACATTACCTATAAGTTGAAAACTACTCCGAAGCCATCCAATCTGCCATTGTCGACGTACATACCTTACTCATCTTTACCACCTCTGACCCTACACGATTCACGTGACTCCGGAACCGATTGGTTGAAGAACTCGATGAAATATGGTTTGCCTTGGTTTAATCACTTTTCGGGTTTTATGGGTCGTCTAACGGTGCTACTTAATAACAGCTTTTGCAGGATGGAGTGTCGATTTTTATAGTGGGCGCGCTATTCGTTATTTTGTTAGCATAGTTGCTTCTACTTTGGTTGGAATATATCAAGGGGGAAGATCTGGGGAAATTTAGTGTAATGCGATTTTTCTTTTTTTTAGATTAATTTTTTACTTTATTTTTTCTTAGGAGACTATATAGTTTTGTTTTTAGTTAGTTTTATTTTTATATCTTTCTTTTTATTTTTGTAAATTGTCAAAGTTCGAATAAATTTAATAAAGATAAAGGCTACTATGCCACGTTTGCCTGGTTTTTGACTAGTGTAAATCATAATTACAAACTAATATTTATTTATTTAACATATTTATTAGGAACAGAATCACAATTTAGACGAGGCCCTTGCTAATATAATTAATAACATGCACATTAGTAATCAGGATAATAATTTCATACCGAGGGAATGGTATGAGAAATTATGGAAGGATTTCCAAAACCTTGAAAGGAATTATGATAGTTTAAATATTAGATTTAAATTCGGTTTGGGTCTATGGAGATTAGTTTTAATTTTTACATTACTGTATTTTATAATAACTTTTATAAATAAATGGGTTTATTAAATATTTCTTTTATGATAAAAAAAACTTTAATCGATAAAATCCAATTGTTTCCCGTTACGTAATCAGGCAATATTATTTCCGGTCGGCTGATTGATTTTTTTGTCGATTTTATATTACTCATAATTTATAAGTTGCCTGTTCATGGTTTGTGTTTATTTTGATTGCGCTGATCTTTTTGTGCAACATGCTAAAAGAACAAAAAAAAAAAACCTAAAAAAAGTAGTTTTGTTCGAAAAATAAATAGCACCGCGGCGATCAATAAAAGTCAGTTTTGTTAATTTATATCCCAACTTAACTACAAACAAATTACATTCGTAAATTTTGAGTAGTACAAAGTTGACCAAAAAATCAGCCGACCAGAAATGAACAGCTGGGGCTAATAAAATTTGGAATAATTAGCATTGCACAAATCAAAACAAACTGAAAAATCCAACCGACGTATTTTGTGGGTTAGACATAGTCATTCTTCGTATTTTCATCGCGCACTAGACAAAAAGTAATTTGATATAATTCAGCCTATATTCGACGCCGAATAGTGTTTAAATTGAAACTTTGTGTCACGTAGATCATCTCCATGCTTTTTTAAACTTCATTCTTTCTTTTCTTCAGTTCTCCTTCCTTTATTCTTCCTTCGTCTTTTCCCTTTTCCTTTCCCTTTCCTTCGCCTTCTCCCTTTCCAACGAAACGTTAGGTTAGTGCTAACTAAAGTTACGTTAGAGACTTGTTGGCGTGTGTAATTTCGGGTGGTTTTAGCAAGGTATTGCCCTAAAACTCTAGAATTCTAAATTTGTTAATGCTCACCTATTTGAAGTTATTTATTAACTAAATGGGTTTTGTTCGTAGAATTATAGCAAAAATGAGCCAGTAAATTAAAAATATAAACGAACAAACTTTTAGAAATAATTTATTTTTTAATGAAATTTGCGTTTCGTTCTTTCAATTTTTATTTTTTAATTGTTTCTTTAACAAACTTATATACGTTTCATTTTTTTTTCTTATTTTTTTAACTGATCGGTTCTTTGAAGTCCTGGACGGAAAAAAACTTATTGATTTTTATAACAAACGTATTTACAAGGACCCTGAAGATTTGGCGAAGAACAAACCGTCTAAAAAAGTGAAAAAAAAGGAAACATTAGCTTGTAAAACCTCTCCTACCGAATTCCTATCTCGAAGAAAAGGCCAATGATGAACGAATTACTTATGTTATTTTATAGAACTATCGTGTGTGTCAACCTCATTTCGTGCAAGATGGACCAAGTGTTTTAGAATTCAAAGAACAAAGACACCCTTGTGTTACGCCTATATGTTATGAAGGATAACGGGTATTAGAAAATTCGTTTACAAAAGGAAAAAAAATGAACAGTACGTTGTTTTTAATTCTCCTAATCGTCTCCTTGAACGTGAATTTCGGCATGGAGAGGGAGTTTCTCTTTTTGGATATTCCTTTATTGGAAACCAAATCAAGAATGGTATCAACATGTTTTTAAAACTTGGAATTTGGTTTTTTTAGAGCTTATTTTCGAGTCTTTAAACATCGGTGGGTGTTTTTTATTCTTGAAATTATTTCTTTAAACGAAACGGTTGATTTTTCTTATTTAAAGTGGATTTGTTGGAAATCGTGGGTTCTTTTTTACTTTAATATCTTACAGTTCATTTTTGTTTCTTTTTTTTAGACGGCCGGTTCCGACTTTGAAGAACAGAATCATAGTAAGTTTTTGTAATCTTTCGAAAACTTCTTTAAAAACTTACATCAACGCTTTTTTATTTCTATCTTGTAGGAACCCAGTCAAATTCTGATTTAGGATTCCTGAAGCGGAAAAAAAAGCAAAAGAGGAAGCTGATGGAAAGAAAGCTGAAGCAGTCCTTTGGCTTTGGAACTCTGGATTTGGTAAGTTTTGCTCGAGACGAAATTTATTTTAAAAAAAAATTTTTTTTTAAAAAAATTTCTCTTTTTTGTAGGTATCGGACGTTTGTTTCTTGTTGGATTTCATGCCTTGCTGTAGATCGGATAGAATGAATTGGTAAGTTTCAAAGCATCTTGCTCTGTTTTGAAACTTTTTTCTTTTTTATTTTTTTTGCAAGTATCGCTGAGATGATAAGATCGGTAAGTTTCGTAATGGTTTGTTTCGAAACGTTTATTAATTTTGTTTTGAAGAAACTAACCGTTTCTTCTTTTGTTTATTTTATAAGCATGTTTTCGGCTTTTGGGTCAGTTCCTTGAATAAGTTTCGAAGTAAATTCAAAACTTCGAAACAAATTTTTTATTTTTTTTAAGAAACGTTTTTTTTGACTGGATCCTAATTTTTTTTTTACTGAATTGTTTATTAAATAAGTTTTGTTCTTTTTTTAGGATTCGGCTTTAAATTTAGATGAAATAAAAATTTACTTAATAAATAGAATCAAACCACCTAAAAATCTCACTTATTATTCAATGTTTTTCAAAGTATTTATTATTAAGAAATGAAATTATTTAAATATTCCTAGTATTTTCTTAGCGTCGTTCATTCTAACTCCCTGATCGCTGCCTCGAATTAGTGCATGAATATTCGAACTGATGCGTTTAACAATCAAATAAAAAATCGAAATAATTAATAATCTGCTGGTTATTTTTAACAATACCATATGAAAAATCTATGAAATTATTCCCAATGCCGCATAATAACTGTCTCACTCCCATGTAATAATGATTCTGCCTTTTCATCTTAATCACTTACCTCCAACGTGAAAATCGCCGGACTTCGTAACGGTTACTCTTTTCCTAGTACTATTTGATTAATTATTTCCTATCTTTGCCGTTCCTGTCTTGAATTCTTGAATGGCTTCTTGCATTCTCTGATTTCTCTCTGCAGCCATGCTGAACTACTCATCTACTTCACTCTACAAAGTATAAGTAGTAGTATTGCGTATACATATATTATTATATTGTGAATAAAATTACTAAAAAATAAGAAGTTCACACCATACACTTTACTTAAATTTCAATATAACGTTGGTTAATAAGAAACTAACTAAGTGAATGAACACTATTATTTAAAACTTATCGAAATGTCCTAGCATTTTTAAGGGAGAAAAAAAAATTATGCTTAATAAAAAAAAAACCAAAAGAAATGAACATTCCCATACGATCTTACCACTTATACCTACACTAAAGCCAGGTTGATATCAAGGGTTGGAATAAGTAAAGCATTTTTTGATTCTTTCATTAGTGACAAGTATTTATGATAATGTATGATGGCATTAGATTGAACCTTCATACTGTTAATCCATTCATTGTTAACCATCTTTCTGTAAATTCACGTTGTCTAATTAAATCAAGCGAGAATGGCAATGGAATGCTAGTATAGATAAATGTTGCTCTGAACTATTTTGTTCCTTGTATTTCTAAGTTATTGTTTTCTCTTAAACTCATTTATCTGGAGATCAAGTTTTTTGATAATATACTTCCAATTGCATTTGTTCTAAAATTCGAAGCATATCTTCATAATATCATGTAGAGAGAACAAATGCACATGCCGGGTATAATTAAGGTTGCTTGCCGAAACCTAGGGGTTTAGGCAAGATGGCGTTTCGCCGAAAAGCGAAATTCTGCCGAAACTATATTAAAGTTATATTAAAAAACTGGCGAAACTTTGGAGAAAGGCGAAACTGCCGAAACTTATTATAAATGCCGAAACTGCCGAAACTCTGCCGAAACTATAATAAATCCATAGTAAAATTTTGACGAAATTAATCGTAGGATTTTGAAGAGGTTTAGACAAGCAACCTTAGGTATAATAAACATAAATTTAAAGAGTTATTTATTTAAGTTATGTTAATTTCTTTCTTTTTTATTAATATGTATTTAAAAAAAAACTTAAATGTTAAACTGACAGCTAACTATCTAAACGAAGAGTGAGAAATGGATTTTTCATAGGAGAAATGGGTTTTAAGCGACTATGTTTTGTCTGGTTATTTTAGTTTCGAGATATAAAAATTTTTTTATTTTAACTGATTATTAGTCAGATGATAAATCATCAGCTGGTTTTCTGTGCTACAGCATAATTTTGAGTACGATTTATTCTGGAAATTGCCTACTTTAAACTTATTAATCCCAGATAAACAAATCCGCCGATATGTTTACGTTTTAAGTTAAGATACAAATTTTTAACATATATAGTAAGTGCTAAGAATTATATTAATTTAAAAGAAATATTTACCAAATTATAGTATAATAACATTAAATAAAAATTTTTTAATACTCATTTCCAATTTACTGTATATTATATAGTATTTTGTATAATTAAAATTAATATTTTAATTAAAGGTAGACAAATTAACCTATATGCATATTTATTAATTTCATTTAATTTGTTTCATTATTTCTTTAAGGTTATTAGGTCTATTAGATTATTAAGAGCATTAGGAATTAGAGTTATTGGTTGTTAGAATCATACTATTATTAGGAGTTTTTGTTTATAGAATCATTAGTTGTCAAATTATTAGGTATTTCAATCATGTTATTAGGATCAAGCAGTAAGTCATTAGATTTAGGATCATTGGATTATTAGAAGCATTAGATTTGTTGGTTATAAAAAAAACCAAATTAGCTTCAATAAATATTAAAGTTATAAATGATATAGAATATTGTATGGTACATGTTGAGTACAACTGCTTAAACTAAATAAATTCAACTATAAGAATATTTGATAGCTTTATTTGGTTATATTTCATTAAAATTCAATGGAGTTCATAAATACTTATTAAAATTTATTAAAAAATAATATAAGAAATTCATTAGTTTAAATTAAAACTTTTATTTTTATTTTTTTTTTAACCAAGGTAGTGCAATTTGTGAGTTTATTAATTATATATAAGAATATAAAAACATCTGTTATATAACTAATTTATTAAAACTCCAAACCAGTTCTCTATCTATAAGATTGCTCCTGTGCCCTACCATTACCTTATGAAATTCACCTATATCCTTCAATAGTAGCTATTGAATTATATAGGATCACTATTTCATAAGGCTTATTAAGTAAATGCTTTTACTACCCCTAGATAATAAAAAAAAAAAAAAGGTTATATTATATTTGTATATTTTTGTATTATTATATACCTTCCAAAGTACTCTGTTTCCTTTTCTAATAAATTGGTTAATATATTGTTTTGTTTTTTCTAATGCTATTGACCATTATTGACCATTGTTCATTATGTTTCAAAATTTTCCTTTTTTTCAAATCAAACATGCCTTCCTCTGTTTGTATAGTTAGAATCCATTTGTATGCAATACGTTGATGTGCTAATGGCCTTTTCCTTAAATCTTGTTTTTTTATGCCTTTAATATGTTCCCTACTTTTATTTTTATTATAATCATGTGAACCATATTCACATATATAATGTATAAATAGAAATCATTATTTTTTTATTACTTAATAAATGCAAATTTTTAATACTTATTAAATACTGTTATTTGGTAAATACAAGACTCCATTTGGTTAAACTTCATAATGATGTTAGAGCTAAAGCTCTAAATGATTCAGTTCAGTTCCATTTTTCAGTTCTTTTCTAATTAGTTAGAATCCATTTTTTATCCAATAATTGTAAAAAGCTAATCAATAGTTTGTTGAAATTATTTTATCAAGACAGTTCAAATGATACCAAAATCATCTTTCTAGTATTAATAATTGATAAGTTAATTTTACCAATTTTTCAAAAACTAATTTGTTATCTATTAATGCTAGAAAGATGATTTTAGTATTATTTAAAGTCTTGATAAAATGATTTTAATGAACTATTGATTAGCTTTCTACAATTACTGGATGGCGAGTTATTGCACAAACCAGATCTAATTAATCAGAAAAGAACTGAAAAATGGAACTGAACTGAACTGTTTGAATCTTTAGTTGGAACCAATTTTCTAAATAAATAAAAAAAAACATTTTTAATATTAAAAAACATTTTTTAAAAAAGTTTTATTTTTTTCAAAATTTGCCTTTGAGATTCAATAGAATTCTGCTTATTTATAATAAAGGTCATTGTAGAAAATTAGCCTTTTACTAATAAGTTTTTACCTTACTTTTTTCTTAAATTCAATTGGTTAATTAGTTAAAAAGGAAAAAAATCATAATAATATAACATAAAATTTTTCTTTTATAGTAGAATCTGCAAAGAATTTTATATATGATTTTTACTTTAGATCTGGGAGTGACCTATCTTATAAGTAAGTAGGTCCTAATTTAATGCTTACACCGAATTAATATTTCTATATAAAAAATAAAAAACATTAATTCGTGATCCGTATAACAAGTAAGAAAAGTCACTATTCAAATTTGGAGAAAATAAAAAAATTGGTTTTTTGCGATTTTCTCGCGATCCAGTAATTCAATTTTGATGAACATTTTTTTGTCATGTAGTTCTCCACGCCCTCTACAAAATAAAAAAAAGATCGTCAAAATTGGACTAATAGATCATAAGATAATACAAAAATGTTTTTTTTCAGAACATGGCTAGATTAGGACCCGAATAATACTAATATAACTTACAAATGATCAGCATGCATTTACTATTAACTCTACGCAACTTTTTTTTCATAGTAACGCTACGCAAATCCAAATCTTAGTTCAAAAAAATTTTTGTTACTAATATAATTCGTTTCACATTTTTTCTATTAAAATATTAATAAAATCATGCAAAACTTACCATTTTATATTAAAATAGTGTGTTTCGCACTTTTTTCTATTAAAATATTAATAAAATAATGCGAAACTCTCCATTTATTTGTTAAAATGGTGCGTTTCGCACTTTTTTATAATAAAATATTAATAAAATGGTGCGAAACTCTCCATTTATTTGTCAAATGGTGTGTTTCGCACTTTTTTATATTAAAATATTAATAAAATGGTGCATTTCGCACTTTTTTATATTAAAATATTAATAAAATGGTGTGTTTCGCACTTTTTCTATTAAATTATTAATAAAATGGTGCGTTTCGCACTTTTTCTATTAAAATATTAATAAAATGGTGCGTTTCACACTTTTTCTATTAAAATATTAATAAAATGGTACGTTTTGCACTTTTTTATATTAAAATATTAATTAAATGGTGCGAAACTCACCAATTATTTATTAAAATTGTGCGTTTCGCACTTTTTTCTATTAAAATGTTAATAAAATGGTGCGAAATTCACCATTTTTTGTTAAAGTAGTGCATTTCGCACTTTTTTTTTTATTAAAAAATATTAAAATAATGCGAAATGCATTGCTTTTTGTTACTATATACAATTAATTACCAAAATCCGTAATATTGCAAATTTCAGAAATATATTACGGACCCATCCTTAATGGTGTTGCGCAACTTAATTTTTATTTACTACTATCAATATTATACAATTGATCAACACATAATGCAATACACAGGCAATCTCGATAAATTGGATCAGTTGGTTCCAGTAAAAATATCTGATATAATCAAGACATCTGATATACTGTATCAAAAAAATCTCGCCAAACTGAATTTATATAAAAATATATGAAAAATCCAAAATACCAAGAAATCACGTGATTTTTCATTCAAAATTTTCAAAATTTTATTCAAAAATGAATATAATTTTATTATTATAAAAGAACTATCTGTCATACATTAAAATCAAAATATTCATTTAGTTTACTTTGCCTTTTTTCATTTATATTATCAAAAAAGATCCTTTTTTTCAATTTAATTAAATTTTTCATTTCTAAATTACCAATTTCTAAATCTTTTTGTTGAATATATTTAATTACATTTTCAATGCTATTTAACGCAACTATTGTAGAGATTTCATCTTGCTCCTCTTTCTCTTCAATTTCCCTTTCATTTGTTCCCTTTACAACATCAACAATTTCTTGTAATGATAATTCCTCTTCAGCAGATGCTCTATTATCAATATTAATATAGTCATTCACAGCTAAAGGATCTATGAATCCTAACTCATCAATTAATGATTGTAATTCATGTCCAATATTATCTTCTTCATAATCAGAATTGTCTGAACATTCAGAATCTTCCATATTATTATTGGGAAGGATTCCAGCTTTAGCCCAACTGTTAAGAATTGTTTTTTTAAATACTTTTTTCCAGGCATCAGCAATTAAATTAATTGAATCAAAAATATCAATTGGGGTGGAATGGGGTCTCCCTCTTCATAAAAATCATAAGCTTGAATACGATTTTAACATAGCAATTTGCGATATTGTGCTTTTAAACTATAAATAATGCCTTGATCTAATGGTTGAAAAAATGATGTTGTATTTAATGGTAAAAAATGAACCTTAACATTTGAAAGACTATTGATGTTCTCAGATTCATGACATCTAGCATTATCTATTAGTAAAATAATATGCCGATTTTCTCTAAGTATTTTGGAATTTAATCTTTCAAGATAATGTTTGAAAATACTTTTTTGCATCCAAGCTTTAGAGTTCCAATAATACCAAACAGGGAGAGATCTTTTTTCAATTCCCTTTAATGCACGTGGTGTTTCATATTTATGAATAAAAACTAAAGGCAATCTTTCATCACCAGAAGCATTACAAGTTGCCAAAATACTAACACATTCTTTAGAACGTTTTTTACCAAGTACAGGATCTAAGGTTGCCTGCCAAAACCTATTTGGCTTAATGCCGAAAGGTGAAACCCCTTATATAGTGGCAAAACTGTGAAACTGCGAAACTGCCGAAACTTGCGAAACTGTCAAAATTTGCAAAACCTCTATAATAAGTTTATCCATGGTTTCGGCATAACAAGTATTAATATTTTATATGAGTTTCGCTATAGTTTCGCTATTCTAATCTTTTTAAACATTTTTTTTTTTAATTTCAAATTGTCCAATAAATTTATATGTAATTAAAAAATTTATTGTAAATTTATTGTTTTATTTAACATTTTTTATTTTATTAAAATAATAAAGAGATTATATTACTTTGAAGTAAACTCCCCACCCATACTACCTCTGAGTTTTGTAATCTAGAAAAATAGATAAAGAAACATTAATAACGTTTCTTTAATATTAAAAAAATTCCCCCACTTTTCCAACTTACATTCTAAAGTCCAGGTTTGTCCAAGGAGTCTGAAAACCTAAAAAAAAATAGAGAAAGAAACATTAGTGATTAGTAACATTTCTTTAATATTAAAAAAATTCCCCCTCTTTTTCAACTTACATTCTAAAGTCCAGGTTCGTCCAAGGAGTCCAGTAACCTAAAAAAAATAGAAAAAGAAACATTAGCAACGTTTCTTTAATATAAAAAAAAATCCCACCCTCTTTTCCAACTTACACTCTGAAGTCTGGGTTCATCCAAGGAATCCAAAAACCTAAAAAAAATAGAGAAAGAAACGTTAGCAACGTTTCTTTAATATAAAAAAAATCCCACCCCTTTTTTTCAATTTACACTCCAAAGTCCGGGTTCGTCCAAGGAGTCCAGTAACCTAAAAAAAATAGAGAAAGAAACGTTAGCAACGTTTTTTTAATATAAAAAAAATCCCACCCTTCTTTTCCAACTTACATTATTCCAAAGTCCAGTTCGTCCAAGGAGTCTGGTAACCTAAAGAATAAAACCAAAAAAAAATAAAATTTCGGTTTGGAAAACTGAAAAGAAATATAAAAAAAAAGTTTTTTAAAAAATTTCGGGTTAGAAAACCCAAAAAGAAATATAAAAAAAATTTTTTTAAAAAAATTTCGGTTTAGAAAACTGAAAAAAAGAAATAAAAAAAAATTTTGGTTTAGAAAACCGAAAAGAATATAAAAAAAAAATATTTTTTTAAAAAGAAATATTAAGGCCGATAAAAAAAATAGATTGATCAGCCAGATTATATCAATAGATTGCCGAAACTATAATATGTCATATGATATACTACACCAAAACACCGAAACAGTTTTGGCAATTTTGGCATTTCAGGTGATTTTGCGAAACTAGTTTTGGCAGTTTCGCATCTGTGGAGTTCTCCTGAGGGACCCGGATATCTAATATAAAGGTCATAATGGACTTTTGCCAAAAAACAGCCCCTTTTGCTGAAACTCGAAAAAATCGTTTTTTGTAAATATCTCGGCATCAAAATTGGACCGCTGGATGCCGAGATATTTACAAAAAACGATTTTTTGAGCCCTGAAAAATGGGCCAATCTGCCAAAAGTGTGACTTATGACCTGTTTTGGAGATATCCGGGGTCCTGTTCTGCCAAAACCCCCTAGTTTCGGCAAGCAATCTTAACAGGATCATGTGCTATTGTTTTGAATGATTCTAAACGCCAAAAAAGAGCAGTTTCATCACAGTTCCAGATATCTTTTAGTTCATATGCTTGAAGAATTTCTCGTAATTCAGCTCTCATTTGTAAAAGTTCATCAATAGGAGCACGTCGGGCTAGCCTTTTTTTCTACGTATGCAAATTATTTCTCTCGTTTAAAGTTGCTTAAACTATCCTGCAGATGCTGAAAAGTTGGTGATATCAAGTAAGTTAGCATACTCTACTGCTTTTTGTTGGATAATAGGCCCATTTATAGTTAAATTTCTTGAAATTTGTTGATCAACCCAAATGCTCATTACTTCTTCTAGTTGTAGATAAACACTAGATTTTTCACAAAAATTATTTGCATTTGGTAAAGTGGCATCAATGGAAAGCCAATGTTCTGATCTTTTTAAAATATCGGAAACTGTGTTAGTGGAAATTCCATATTGTGCTGCTAATTGAACACCATTAAGTTTTTGATCTCTTTGTTTTTCGCAGAGTTCTTTCTTTTGAGCTAATATTAAAGATTTCTTTTTTTTATTATTCGTATCTTTGTTTTCTCTCATGCTAAAGTATATTTTGAAAAAAAAACAGTGAGAAAAATTGTTTGCCTAATTAATAAATAATTGACATAATTATTTTGGACTCCAAAAAAATTAATACGTCATATCAAGATTTTTTAACTATAGTTGATCTAGAATAAAATCCGATTTACAAAATATCAAGATTTTACTAATAAAGTCTGATATATCAAGACTGTTTTAATATAGATGATTTGGTTCCAGAAGAAAAATCTGAAATAGTGCCAAATCCGGTTTATTAAGGATCCGATTTATCGAGATTGCCTGTGTATATTTATAAACTTTACGCAAACGTGATATGTGAGTTATCCTAAAATTGACTGATTTACGCAAACTCAATTTATGGTTTAAAAAGTAATTTCATATAAACTCTACGCAAACCCGTTTGTGAGTTATATCAGTATTATTCGGGGTCCTGCTAGATTCCTTATGATATTCTTTGAAAAAATCAGTTTTGTAATTATCTCACGATTTATTAGTCCAATTTTAATGATTTTTTTTTATTTTGCAGAGGGCGTGAAGAGCTACACGATAAAAAATTGTTCAACGAAATTGGATTACTGGGTCACAAAATAATCGCAAAAAACACATTTTTTTATTTTCTCTGAATTTGAATAGTGATTTTCACTACTTGTTATACAGATCACGAATTAAAAATTAATGTTTTTTATTAAAGTTTTAAAAATTTGAAATTTATCTTTGGGAATTTAGTATTCACATTTATATATAAAGTTGAAATTAAAGTCCAAAAGTATAAATATTTTGACTTAGGAAAGTTAAAAGTTGAAATTAAACTCAAAATGGTTAAAATTACATCATAGTTATATGATTTTTATAATTATAATTTAATATAAAATTTTAAACATGAATAACTCCATCAATATTAATACTACAGATACGAAATACATATCATTGGAATCCTTTTGATAAGCTGAATTCAACTGTATAAATATCATAAAAATCAAATTACTGGATGTGAAGTTCATTAACTTTGAATTTTAATATTATTATTTACTATAAAATCATATGACTATGACGTAATTTTGACCATTTTGACTTTTGAAGGGACTCAAGTCAAAATCATTTTAACCATTTTAACCATTTCAGAGGTTAAAATTAACCAATTTTAGTTTTATGTATAATTCATCAACTTCTGGCAAACAATCAATATTAATTCTATCTAATTTATCTGATTCATCTATTTCAAAATCTTGCATATTACTATCATCCACAAAAAAATCAGAAGCCAGAAGTATAACTGTCTTTTTCTAACAATTTTGGATGGTTATTGAAGTAATGTTTTTTCACGCTTTAGCTATATCTATATAGTTAATGGCTTCCTTAATATTTAATTTATTTCTAATAAAAATTGATATTATTAAAAATTAATTAATGATTAAATAAGTTTCATAAATAATTAAATTTATCTTTTTCAATCCATTCCATTATCAAATTGTTGAATTAGATGCTTACAAAATTCTTGCTTATACTTGAATTTAAAGCTGTAGATAATTCTGGTATCCATTTACTAAAGATGAGCAGTTATGTTTAGAGGAAGATAAATAAGTTTAATATTAGTGAGTTTAATATTAGACTTTTTTTTTGTCACTTTTTTTTTAGATTTTGTTTTACTTTGAGCTGAATGGAAAGACTCTGCAACATTTTCTTCATTATGCTCAGTTACCTACTTAAATTAGAACTGTTTTTATCAAATGTTTTTGGATTAAAGTGAGATTCTGCATTATCAATTAGGAGTAAAATTTTTTGACTCATTACACGAAACCAGTTATTAAGACAGTGAAGCCATTCAACAAAAATATCTGATTTCATCTATATTTTGGAATTAGCACAATAAGTTACAGGAAGAGATGCCTTATTAATATTTTTAAAGCGGTGAAAATTATTTGCTTTTTCAATTATTACAAGTGGTGAAAATTTGTGAAAACCTGTAGAATTGTTATATAAAAGAACTGAAAGGTGGCTTTTATCCTAAATTATAATTATAAATATTTTAAATTTAAATTTAATAATAAAAATAAATAAAGTGTAAAAACAAAACAAATTAATACAAATTTCCACCTGTTTTTGTCCAGAAATTTTACCTGAATCAAGAGTATAATTTGGTTCTATCTGAAAAAATAGTCCTGTTTTATCTGTATTGTAAATATCTTTCTTATTATGTTTAGCCAAAAGAGTATGTAAACATAAACGTTCTTCTGGAAGAGTTTCAAGTAATACACTATTAGTTTTTCCTGAAAAATTGACTTTTTGAAGACCATTTCACATTTTAAACCTATAAATTTAACCATTAATACACTTTAACTGATCTTCTATATTTAACATTTTAGCAAATTCTTTTCCTTTTTACTATAATATTATATCAGTTAAAGGTAATCTAACAGCTGTTGCTTTTAAAGTTCAAATTTGCATAACTTTATCAAGTTCTGGAAATTGAACAGAATAATGGTAAAAGATATATGGAGTTTGTGAAGTAGATAAAACCGATAGCCACTTTTCACGCTCTTTTCATATTTTATTAATAGTTGTTCTATTAATACTAAAATTTTGATATTTTGTATTAAAAAATGTGGCAATGTCATTTTGATTTACATTTGGATTTGCTACTATATATTCACAAATTTCTTTTTTGGCTTCAATACTAATAGCAGTTTGAGTACTTTTTGGTTTTTTTAATGGATAAGTGACATAATAAGTAAAAAACTGCACAAACTGCATAAATTATGTGTACAGTGTATTACACATACTGCGCGTATATTTTATAGATAATCAAATCACATGAAATAATGTCAAATCACATGCTTGACTGTGATTATATAAGAAGAAAATTTTTATGTAATTATATAAAAGGCAAATTTATTATATTTATTATAATATTGGGACTAATAATTGATGTGATTATATTTTTATTATATGCGTGATTGTAAAGAAAATGTTTTTATATATCAAAAATTGGTACTAATCAATGTTAATTTTTTGATAAAAAGTTATTGTGCAGATGGCGTACAATTTATTGAGTCTTACTGTGCAGTAAAATGGTATAGTTATACTATTATAATACTAGATACTGTAATACATATATATTCAATCACATAAGTATATTTTAAAATTTTTTGTGCACATGCCACACATCCTTTCTAAAAAAGGTATATGCAAAATTCTGATCATATGCGCTGCGCATATACCATACAGTTGAAAAATAAACACTGGTACTAATACAAAATATGACTAAAGGAAGGGTATGACTATATATGAGATGATTGTAAAGGGGAAAGATTGTATTCAAATGTTATTTAGATGCATTTATTATACATTTATTGTCAATGCATTTATAGTATTATAAATGTGTGTATATTATTTTATTGGTATTACAATAAAGATATTAAAAAAAATTAGTTTATACATTTAATATCACGTAAAATAAGATTTATATGACCTGTGTTCGTACATTATGTGTATAATTAGAAACTGCCTAATTAATAATATCATAAATAAATTTTATTTGATTTTCTATAAATTTCATTTTTATACTATTTTTAATTTACTTTATAAACTTTATTTAAACTTTTTTTATAAAATATTCATTTACATCATATTTTTTTATTTCATTTTATTATATCAATTATCTGTTATATATTATTACTTATATTAATACTATACTTAATAAAATATCAGTTTATAAAAATCTACATAATTTTATTAGATTAAATAATAAAATAATTTATTTATTCAATGAATTAATACTATTATAATGCATTATTTTTCAATTATTAAATATTAAATAATTCAAAAAACTTTTTTTTCTAATTTTTTAATATATTAGATTATATTATATATTTAAAACAAGTTATAATTTAACTTTACTAATAAAAAAAGAGCAAATTTAATTGAATTTAAGAATTTAAAAATTAGTTTTTTGTTATCTAATAGTTTATTTGGCTGATTTTTTTTTAGATTATAGCTATTTTAAATCTGATCATAAAAAGTAAAAAGTATTAATTTTAGTATAGATCAATAGATCAGTTATAAGTTATATATTAGATACCGAATTACCTAATATTTTACTTAATAATTTATTTTATATCTTGCTATATATTTAAATAAAAACTGGCCAATCAGAAGTGTATTTATCTAATTTTTTCAGTTTTGCTCCTAAATATTAAAGGTAATTTGGCATTTACTAGTAATTGATTATTCTTTTTTAAGGTGCTATTGTTCACATTTGTAAACTCCAAAATTGGAAAATTGTCATTGTTTCGAAATTCAAAAATCTTTGTCGGTTTATATATGATCTGAAATTTAACACTCTTTAACCAATCAGAATCAATATTTTGAGGGAGCTAGAGTTTATCCCCAAACTTCAATATAAAAAAGCCACAAATCGACCTCTTTTTTTCTTGTGGTTTTTCCCGTCTTCAAGAGCCCGTTTAATTCTAAAAGTTTTCTTAATAGTAACTCAACCTTCACAGCAAAGTATGGCCGCTTCGACGTCTACAACAATCTCAAATACCAATAATACTACAACGAACACACCAGCTACACAAGCTGGCAGTAATGGCTTACCTACTGGGCAAAAAATGCCTGCCTCGGAGGTGGGCTGGTGTTTCGTTCACGAATACTATACTTTTCTGAACAAAGACCCGAGTCGCCTTCACTGCTTTTACGGGCAAAAATCAACCCTCATCCACGGTACGGAAGGTGAGACCGTGACTCCTTCTCAGGGAGAGAAAGTGAGTATTGTTTATATTTATACTTTCATACAAACTTTACTAGATCTTCATAAATGAGATCGGTTTATTTATAATTTTTTCTTTTTATTTATGGTTTATTATTTTTGTTCAGAATGGCTTTATTGTGTTTGTACTAATGCATATTTTTAATTTCTTCTTTGAAAATTTAATAGGAAATTAAAGAAAAATTTCAAGGCTTAAACTTGGAAAACTGTCGAGTTCTGATCACTAACGTTGATAGTCAAGCATCTATTAACGGTGGAATATTAATTCAAGTATTGGGCGAAATAAGCAATCGTAACGAAGTTGCGAGAAGATTTGCTCAAACTTTTTTTCTCGACGTACAACCAAACGTGACAAATGGCTATTATGTGTTGAATGATATCATCCGATTCCTGTCAGATGACGATATTGAAATATACAACGGGGAAGAGGAAGCTGGAGCATCTGCCTCGCCCACTGGAACATTAGTTGAAGAACCAATAAACGCTCGAGTCGAATCAGCAATCTCATCTAGTTCAGCTCAAAATACGGAATCCGCTCAGGTTGCTTCAAGAACCATGGACACACATATAGCGGTCCCATCTTCAAAAGAAAACGAAGCTCCTTTACAGACAGTTTCTGCTAATGGTGAAGTTGTCGATCATTTTGTTGATAATGATAGGGTCCATACCCGATCACCGATTGACTCGGCATCTGTCATACTTCATACAAATATGCAATATTCAGTTCAAAACGGGCCTCCATTACCTACCATGCCGAACTATAATGAAAGAGCAGTTGATGTGAACAAGCAAGAGCCTGCTACAACTTTAGTAGGTAGCGCGTCTCAGGAAGGAGGTCAATCTCCTTCCATGCAATCAATTCAAACTTTTTCAAACAGACCTCAATCATCGCCTGTTGTCGCAGCCAATATACAACAATCACCTGCTAATGTTATTAAGAAAGAACCAATTACTATTTCAGAGAATATCGAAAAGCAATCACTGTTAAAGGCATCGCAATCATTACAGGGAAATAATAGGCAAGCTTTGACGTCGACAGAATTTAATGTTGTAGCTTCTTCTGTCATATCAACATCGCCTTCAATTGAAGTAGATAAGAATGGACAACCTGGACAACCCGTGATTAATTCAAAGCAAGTTTCTGAACAACCGCCGCAAGTTGAGATGTCACAAGGGGCTGGTCAAGCTCTATCGACACAACGTAATATCGCATCTCTTACGTCATCACCAGTTATGCAGAAACAGCCTGCAAATATTCCCAAGCAGATACCTGCTCAAGCAGCTAACACAACACCACAACCACATATAAATAACCAACCTCCGACATTGGCAACAAATTCTAATTTTCAAGTTTCGACGAGCACAAATTCAGTTCCTAACACTATTATCCAATCGCAAACATTTAATGCATCACGAGCGCAGACAAATGATCAGCCTCCAACAGATAACGATATACACTTATCATCGAGCAGACAAAAATTATCATTTGAGGATAATGGACAAACAGCAAATATTTTGATAGGATCTCACTCAAATGGTCAAGGAACAAAATCAATATCTCGACCAGAATCACCTTCTATTGTAAGCGTTTATTCTCATTTTCCTCAATCGTCTATTGTAAATAATAAAGGATACCCGATTAATATACTAAACAGATAAATATTACAACACAGGCTGACAAAAAGAAAAGTATGCAAAATGTTCCGAAAGATGACATTACAACTGGCACAAATGGTCCTGAAATACGCGACGGAAAATTATCTTACAGCAATACACCACAAGCACAATTACCTACAAAAAAAACTTGGGCAAGTTTGGCTGCTAATGAACAAGAAAAATGGAGTAGTAATGCATTGTCTGAAACAAAAGGAGTAGTTGCTTCTGTTCCAAAGCCAATCTCACAGGCTCAATCCCAACAGATACGAGACAACCGTGATCGGCGTTCGGAAGGGCAAAAAAACAATAATCGTCGTAATAGTGGTGAGACTTTTTATAACATAACAGCATACTTCATTTCTTGTCCGAGTTTATTTCTAATTATTTTTTATGAATAGACACAAGCCTCTCAATATACGTAAAAGGAGTCACTTCCTCAATGACTTATGAATTGCTCAAGGCAGCCTTCTCAACCTTTGGCCATGTTAAACATCTTGACGTTGTGCATACCAAGGTAAGACTTATATTAATACTATTTTTTTTTATTACTATAATAAATGAAATTAAAAATGTTAATAATAATTTTTTTTTTTTTGATAGTCTTGTGCGTTCGTCGAATATAACAACGCCGAATCGTATCGACGCGCGCTTGAAGCGCACACAGTTGATGTCGGTAGTGAAACCGTATACACAGAAGAACGCCGAGTGCGCCGTAACAATGGTAAAGCTCCCCGCGGTCGCTAATAATCTGCTCGTCTCGGTATAATACACCGAAAAGTAGGTGAAATTTTTTAAAAAACGGTGCAGGGTGAATCTTTTGTGTAGAAAAATTTATATATGCACAAAAGATTTGTGATATTTACTTTTATGCAAATAATTTAGTTTCTTTCTTTGTTATATTTTTATAAATCTGTAAATTTTCGTTTTAAGTCAACAAAAAAAAAAAAAATCAGATTAGTGGATTTATTTGTAAATGTGACGCTAGTTGTAGATAACGTTTAAATATTTTGCATAATTATAAATTTCCACATATTTGATTTTTACCTAAAAAATTCCCCTATTATAAACATTTGTTAGATATTTTATATTTTACCCAAAAGTATTATAGTAATAAATTTGAATCAGTCTACATTTTAATTATCGGATCTATCATATCACTAAATTTTCTAATCAGAAGATTTTTAAGATTAAAAAGTAAAATTACAGTTTCTACAATAGTAATTGTTAATATATTACTATTTAAAGTATTTAAAGTTTACCTATATTAACCTTGCTTCTTCTAATATTTAGGAATGTCTATTGTAAATTAGTTTTTTTAGTGATTTGTTAATTACTTTCACTAACTGTAATATTAAATAATTAATAAAATAGAGTATTACTACATCAATTTATTTTATATAATTGTAATTAACAAAGTAAACATTTTTAAGATAATATATTTCAAATTTTATTAGTAAATAAGTTATTTGTAATAATTACTCTATCATAAAGAATCCTAATCTTCAAATTTAATTTTTGTAGGTTTTAAACTAAGATCAACTTCTTTGAAGAAAGAGCCATATGCCTTATGTTCCTTCTTCTTAACACCGCCACCAAACTTTAATAAAGATTCCGGTATTTTTTGATTAGACTGACGAAGAACATTAATAAGTTCTCCAGAATGTGCTTTATCATGTGAAGTAAAAAGAGTATGAGAAATACCCTGTAAAATATTTTATATTTTCTTTAGTTATGCAAAATAACATTAAAATCATGAAAATTAAATAATCTTATTCCTTTACCTTGTTACCAGCACGCCCAGTTCTACCAATACGATGAACATAATCTTCTATAGTTAATGGAAAAGTATAATTAATCACATACTCTACATTAGGAATATCTATACCTCTAGCAGCAACATCAGTAGCTATCAAAAGAGGATAAAATCCATCCTTGAAAGCCTTTAACACTTCCATGCGCTGGAATTGACTTTTATCTCCATGAATTGATTGAACTTCATAGCCATGATTTGCTAACAAGTTTTCAACACGTGGAGCTTCTTTCTTGAAAAGAACAAATACCAAAATTCTATTTTTTTTGGTATGATATTGTTTAAGAAGATTTAATAAACAACGATCTTTGTCCATAGGATTATCAATTACTTCAACTATCTGAGTAACATTATTATTTGCAGATAAGTCAGGAGAACCAATTACAACTTTCATTGGATTGTTCAAGAAATCATTAGCCAATTTACGCACTGATTCAGGCCATGTTGCAGAAAACATGGCAGTTTGACGATTTTTATTGGTTTTGGCAACAATCTGTCGAATATCATTTTCAAACCCTTTGTCAAGCATACGATCCGCTAGATACAAATAAAAAGCAAAAAGGTCAAAAAATCAGCATATAAATAAGTAATTTGTTAAAAATTTACCTTCGTCTAATACAAGATAAGACACATTACTAATATCACAAATGCCTTCATTAATAAGATCAAGTAAGCGACCAGGGGTAGCCACCACAATATGAAAACTTTTACGTAGCGCTTTATATTGATCCACCTTAGATACTCCTCCATAAATACAAACACTTTTAATACCACACACTGGATCAAATTCTTTACATTGTTCTTGTATTTGTATTGCTAGTTCTCGTGTTGGTGCAACCACGAGAATCAATGGTTTATTGTTCGGTGGAATATAAGACAAGCTTTTGACATGCTTCAAAGCCGGCACGGTATACGCTAGTGTCTTTCCAGAACTAGTCATACAAAACATTACAGAAATCTGATCAATTATTAAATTTTAATTTCTTTTTTTTTCTTTTTTTTCTTTACTTTACATATACTGACCCAGTTTCGGCAATACCAATTACATCCCTGCCGCTTAAACAAATTGGCCAACAACTTGCTTGGATAGGAGTTGGTCTTTCGAATTTGTTCAAAATACCTTTAATACTTTCGTCTATATTTAATTGTGTAAATGACATGATTGGATTACATACTAAGTCGCCAGTAATTTGGATTTCATTTTTTTTATTGAATTCATCCACAACAGCCGAGTCCGTCGAAGAATTTCCAGTTGAAGTGTTTTTCATTTTCGGTATTTTCGGTTCGAAGACGGAATCATCATCATATGTAGAAGCCTTTCCCTTTTCAGAAAATTTTATAGTACGGCGTATTTTATGTTTCTTATTCTTTTTCTTCTCTTTCCCATTCAATTCCATTTCTTTGCCTTTATCCTTCTTAGAAGAGTCATCCATATCATTGGTTACTGCATCATTCTTCTTTTTTTTCTTACTATAACCATTTTTTTCTGTATCTTGTTTTATTATATTAAGTGAACTATTAGAAGAGCTAGTAGAGAAAAATTCCTCCTTTTCATTCCTTTTTCTCTTCTTTTCTGTTTTTTTCGTGTTACTTTTATCGCAAGACTTGACTTGAGCTTTGAGTTCTGCCTTGTTATTTGCGGCGGCAACCAATTTTTCAAGTTTTGCGCGTCTCTCAGCTTTTTTTATAAAACCGCTTTGGTTTTTATCCGAACTCATTTCAGAAATGGAATATTTTTACGGTCTGATCAAAATCCGAAAAATCAAATCTCGGAATTGAATATGAATTCACATGATTTCAAAATTGCATCTCATCTCTATGTACCCAATAAGCCGTACATTTGGTTCATAATCAATATTTTTATGGTATATGCTGAAGGACAAAAGAAAACAGCAAACTCCGGAAAAGAAACAATTTTTAAAAACCTATCTTTCTAAAACGGTCTTTTTTTATTGTCAATCGCTGAATACTTTTTTTCTAAATAATTTCATACCTATTTTCACGTTCTGATCTGAAATGCTTAAACGTTTAAGGAGACGTGAAGTTCCTGTTGATGTTCATAGTGAAGACGAAGAGGAGTTTGATGCTACTCGCGGAGTACTTGAATTTAGCGATATCTCTGATTCAGAAGCGAGTGAAGACTCTGATGTAGAAAGTGAAGCGACTCACAGTGAAGGTGAAGGTGAAGAAGAAATACAGGAAGAAACTAGTGTTGTCAAAGAGGAGGCAACTATTACGAGAGAAGAGTTAAGTCTTACAAAAGAAAAAGAGTCAAACTCTACTCATAAAGACACTAGCTCTTTAGTCGAGGATACAAGTACAGCTTCGATTGAAGACATTTCAAAAGGAGTTGAACAGCCAAAATCTACCGAGCACAAATTGAAGGCTGAAGATCAATTAGAAATCAAACAGGAAGAAAATAATTCCACTATTGCTATTAAAGATTCTGGCGAAGATGGTATTAGTTCAACAGACGGAGATGAATTACAAAGTCATTCGGGAAACGAGATTGAGGTACGAGATGAAAAGCGGGATGATTCTAAGAATTCTGTCAACGTTCCCGAAATGTCAGGTTGGCAAAAAAAAGTATTAGCAAGACAAGAATATCGTAAAAAGTTAGCAGAAGATCCCGCATTTGTGCCTCATCTCGGTGAATTCTGGGGACATGATGATAGGTTCATTAAGGATGAGCTTAGAGATGACTTTGATTCACATTATCGTAAATCACCATTCGCTTCTAGGTATTTAAATATGTTATTTGCCAATCTAAAAGAAATTGTTAGAGGTTGAGTATCAAATTTTTGTTTTCTTTAATTGCTTATTTGTAGAGATAAAAATGTATGGGGAAATTCTCCAAGAGATCGATGGGATCATGACGGATTTGAAGAATTGATGAAGATCGAAGACGAAGAAAGACGTAGAAAGGAATTTCAACATAGAATTCAACATCGCCGTGAATTTGTTCCTCCGGTATTTGATAAATATCTTATACTAACAGATTATATTGTTTTTTTTCCTTCACAATAGTCACAATAGTTTACCTTATTACATTATTTATCATTATTCAATTTTTACTGAAAAGGCTCCTCGACGTCGATCGCATTTTCATAATAATATTACAACTCCAAAGTTTAATCATTCGCGTCCTTCAAATTCAATTATAAAGAGAAGGAATTCATTTGAAGAACAATCTAGATCAAGAGGGATGTTCTTATCAAAGTATGATACTAATCATAGGAGAGGAAATGGTAGTTCTAGTAATTTTAAACATCATAAATCAAGTGTACGTGGAAGTAGATCAGAAAATTCATATAATGGAAACGATGGAAACGTTAGTTCAACATCCCGATTCAATGATAATAAATCTTACACAGGAAAAGATAATTCGTTTCCGCCGAAAGGCGGGAATGGGTTTCGCGGAAGAGGTTATAGTAGCAGACACTATATGCGTTCAGGTTTAAACCGAGATCATTCATTTAATTCTAACCAAGCTGACGTTAGTGAGGTGGATGGAAAACATAATTTAAGTCAGGACAAAAATTCTAAAGAACAACGTTCGAATAATGATAGTGTGGACAATAAAGACTCTCATATTATACATAATAATGGACAACAAGAAAGTCGTGAAAATAAAATTGAAGAGAATATAAATATAGTTGCAGAGTACAAAATTGAAAAAGCGGAACCAGCACAAGAATCAACAGATATTACATCCCATGTAAATATTACGTCAAGTTCATTTACAAAGGAAGGAACGGATTCGGGATCTCCAATTAAAGAAAAAGAGAACGTCTACGAAAAATTGGAAGAAGAATCTGGAGTGGAAATTATTTTAGATTCTCAAAGTAAAAAAGCAATCGAAGATAACGTAACTCCTATTTCACAATCAATAAACAATGTTACATCAAGTTTTAATGAGTTATCTATTAATAATAATCAATCTGATACAATTGTATCCTTGCCTTCAACATTGATGGACAAAGATAAAGTTCAAACTAACCAGGCATCTAAAAGGTATTCAACTAGAAGAGCAGCTTCTTTCTCGATAACTCAACCAACCCAAACAAACGACTCACCAGCGAGCGGAATATCAAATAATTCTCGAACAAGCGAAATTCCACCTTCAGGTTTGTGTTTTTAATAAATTATTATAATAAAATAATGTTTTCTTTCGTCATTAAGACGAAGCGATTCTAATTCTTAAAGATTAGTTTAGCTAGAATAAAAATAATGTATATTGTACATTTGAAAAAAAAGTTCATTATTAATAGAGTATGTGTGTATGTATATGCATATGTATATATAAAAAATGTTTGTAATAGCTGTCTTTGCACCGCCTTTCCAACCGAGAGCACTTGCTCTTTCTGATGAAATTTCCATTTCCAACGAGGACTCGTCAAATACGTCAAATACGTCAAATACGTCAAATAATTTCTTTCCACAAAAACCAGAAACACCAATTGCATATTATATGGATAATTTACCTCAGGGATTAAGAAATAATCTATCTGAAAATAATTTACCGCCGCTAACATCTATCCCTCCTGCTTCTTATGTTGCTGAAAGTAATCCTTATGTTACTGAGAGCAATGGAATGGTTTATTATTACGATCCTAATATGTATTATTATTATTATCCGACTCAAACAACCACAGAATTAAAAGATACGAATGATAATTCCGTTAAATCTTCTTCATTTGTGTCTCAATCTTCAACTGGTGTACAGGAAAATGATGGTGTTTATTATTATTATCCAGTTTATTATCAATAATTTCAATTTTATTTAGCGTTAGTAATACTTTAAATAAATCTTTCAATAGTTAGATGTATTTTTACTGTTTCTCATTTTAAATATTGGCTATAAAATTTATTCTTGAAACTCTTGTATAATATTTATAATATTAAAGCTTGATAACGATTATATAAATGGGCCGTTCGCAAGAACAAGGAGGAAAACTGTCAGGAAAGAAATGTTTTAGTATACTCGGCATACAAAAGTAAGTTTAATTTCCTCAGTTTCTATATAAAGGCTTAAATGTTTGTTGTATTTCAAGATCGAATAAATATTTGAAATTTTATGATTGAAAATCAATTGTATTATTTATTAATATTAAAACAAATTTTTAATCATCCACAGCAAACTTTATAGAGTGAGACTCAAAATCAATCTTTCCTCCACGATAAGATCCTCTTTTCTTTTTAGTTTTTTGCGCACGAAAATCTTTACCTCGGGTAGCAAATAAATCATTATGAGCCTTATAACCATAAGAGTCAATAGCACCGTCCTAAATGTCATTAATAAATAAAAATTTTAACAACAATTTAAGGACATGAAATACAAATATTAACAAACAATACTTTAGCCAGAAAGCTGTTGTCTTTTAATCGTTCATCAAGAAATTCCACTTCTTTCGGATTTATTCTGCGGTTATATATATTTCCATTACTATTACTTTCGTTTTCCGTCTGCTTAGCGGTATTGAAAAATTGATTAATATAAACTTAACTAATAAAACTAATATTGAAATATATTACTTACTTTATTCGATTTACCATTTTTTTTCTGATTTTTATACACTGATAATGGTTTAAAATGTACACTAGTCGTAACATATTTAGTACTATTATTTTAAAAAGAGGATTAGTTTAAAAATATTTTTTGTTTCCTTTTTTTTAATTACCTCACATTCGAATTTAGTTTTTTAGGAGGTCGTGTATAATCTTTACCATCCAAAGTGTCATTATTTGAATCAAGTTTATGTTTTAATTTATTTCCGTTAGTTAAAGGAACATTTATTTTATGTGATGAATTACTTGATTCCGACTTGTCTATTTCAGTACTGGCTATTTTACCATTACTATGAAATAATCTATCTTTGTTTTCTCCACTATGTTCTTTAATATTATTTATATTGTTTTGTGTATTTCCTGGTTTACTTTCATCTTCAGATTCATTATCACTTTCCTCTGATTCATTATCACTACTGTTGCTGTTGTTACTGTTGGTTTTATTGTTATCTCGAGTATCAGCTACGTTAGAACCTTTTTCTTGTTCCTTATCACTTTCTTCGCTACTAGATGAAACTAATTCGTTATCGGAACGAATTTTCATTTTACTATTTTCTTCATCATCTTCACTTAAACTATTACTTGATGAACATTCGCTGGATGACTCGTTGGAAAGATCTGAATCTTCATTTACATTTGACGCCCCAACACTTTGTTCTTCGTTTTCACTTTGTTCAGAAGATGAATCTGAACTACTAGAATCTGAACTGTCCGATTCTTTACCAGAACTTAAAACATTACCATTATTTTCCTCTTCAATTGAGGAAGAATCAGAAGAATCGTCATCATCTTCGCTTGAAGAACTTGAACTATCTTTCATTTCATCATCATTTTTTAATTCCTCACCAGAAGGTTCATCCACTTTATCAGATTCATTTTTGGAATTAGTTTCTTTTATTAAAACTTCATCCTCTGAACTTTGATCATCATCTTCAGATGAGGATGATGATTCATTGATACTCTCGTTCTCTTCATGATTACTATAGAAAGATAATTATTTACATTGAAATTATAAGCCATATAAATTAAGTTGATATACTTACGAGCTATTCTCAGAAATCGATGAAGAATCATCAGATTCTACTTTTTCAATGGTTTTACTAACGATAAACCAATAAATTTTAGTAAAGGAATTTTAATAGCAATATTGACAAACGTGAATTACCCAGCTAAAAGAGAATTGTAAGACTTGTAAACCTCGATTAAGCCAAGTTTTTGGTTTACAACTTTTATTGACTATATAAAAAAAAATATAAATATAAATAAATTATAGCTTTCAAATTAAACAAAAATTTTATATTATACCTTATTTATTTCTTTTTTAAAAATTTTAGCTGTTTGTGATAGACCTGCATCTTTTAAAAATTGAAGAACTAAAGAGTAAAGCTCTGTTGGGATATTGGCATCAGAATTTGACGACATTTAGACGCGTTTTTTTATTTTCTAGGAGTAAAAATAAACTGAAAAAAATTTTTTTTTTATCCATCAAAAAAAGAACACCTGATAACTTGATTGCAGATCAAAATTAAATACAAAAATGTACTGCAACAAATTATTCAAGTGTAAAGCGTTAATTAAGCATGGTAACTTCAACTGCAATAAAGAATAGCAAAACACCTAAACGAAATACTACTCATCGTATAGCTCTCGGAGAAATTACACCTAACAACTTGGGTCAATTAAAAAAATTAAATACTGTCCTTTTTCCTGTTCATTATAGCGAAAAATTTTATAAAGATGTATTGGAAGTTGGCGAATTCGCTAAATTCGGTAATTAATAACGACAAAGCAATCGATTATATTATTTAATATTCATAAATTAAGTTCTTATCAATTTGTAGCTTATTTCAATGATTGTTGTATTGGAGCCGTTTGTTGTCGTAAAGAACAAATAAAGGAAACAAATCAAGGTACAACATCCGATCAAGCAAAGCTATATATTATGACATTGGGTGTTTTGGCTCCTTATCGTAACCTTGGAATAGGTACAAAATTGTTAACGCATATTTTACAACATGCCACATTAACTACACAACACCCAAAATTCGTCGAAATTTATCTTCATGTGCAAACATCAAATGAAGAAGCTTTGGCCTTTTATAAAAAGTATGATTTTGAAATTGTTGCCACGGTGGAAGGATACTATAAGAAAATATCACCACCTGACGCGTATGTTTTGAGCAGGAAATTGTAATTTTAGTTACAAATTCAGTTTTTTTAATATTAATTGTGAATAATTAAAACTATATTACAAAGAATTCATGATTCTCCCAGCTTTAAAAAAAAAATAATATATAATAAAATTTAAACTCTAAAGTATTGATATATATATTAATAATATTTATTGTTTGTCGCCTTTCTTGAGAATTTTGTTTATGTTTAATTTAGCAAATTTTTTCTTCTTTCCAATCTCACTAGGAAATTCAGTCATATCATCGCCGCTTGATTCTTTGTCATAATCAATATTGCGCATGTCTCTCATAAATTGATCATAAACTCCTTTTAGCACAGTCATTTTCAATATAGCATCATCCCTCGATAAAGGAGGACTTGGCGAAGGAGATGGGGGATGACTGGTGACATCTTGCTGCGAATTATTTGATTCATTAGGAGGACTTTGTAAAAATTCTGAAGCTCCGTCATTATTGTCAATATCTCGTAATCTTTTAAGTATCGAATCATGCATCCTCCATAAAAGATTTCTTTCAACTTGCTGAGGAATCTTAGAACTAATTTTAACATTTTGATTCCTATTATCATCTTGAGTTACATTAAATCCGTTTAATGGCCATTGTCCAACATAAAATACATTTAAATTGGTTAATTTTCCTAATGTAATTGGTAATGTTTCTATTGAATTTCCTCTTAATCTTAATTCACGCAAATTAATGCAATCTCCGATTGATAACGGCAAATCCACTAATACATTCTCAGAGACATCCATAATTTCAAGTTCTTTGAGACGTCCAATCGTTTTTGGAATATGAGTTAATTTATTATTAACAACATATAACTCACGCAACATCTCCAATTGATCAATTTGTTCAGTTATATCATTAATACGATTGTTTGAAATATTAAAACTTATTACATGATCCATCCCTTGAAGATTTGGCATAGTATCAAAATGATTATAAGACAAATTAACATAAGATAGTTGATTATAAACAAGTCCCATTTCAAATGGAATTTGACTGAGACTACAATGTTGCAAATGAATTTTTCTTACAAGGACAAGTTTTTGGAATGAGTCAGGTATTGCTAATAATGATGGATTATTATTAAGTTTAATTTCCGTTAGTTTTGTTAATTTTCCTAAATCTTCAGGTAAAACAATAAATTCATTGTGTGATAAATCTAATTCTGTTAATGATGTTAATTTTCCAATGTCGGCCGGTAAATTAATTAATCGATTTTCACATAAATTTAATGTTAATAATCTCGAGAGTTGTCCAAATTTAGCTGGAATTGATTCAAGTAAATTGTTATGAGCATTTAAATGTGTTAACCTATTACATTTTACCAATTCATTAGGAAGTAATGTAAGTTTGTTATTGGAAATGTCCAATTTAGCTAAATTCTCCAATTCTTTTATATTTTCTGGTAACGAACTTAACAAATTTGCTCTTAATTCCAAAACTTGTAACTGATGCAATGAACAAATCGCATCCGGTAAACTTTCAATATTATTATTGTTTAATCTTAATACACATAAAGATTTTAACCGTCCGATTGAATCTGGAAGGCTTGTTAATTGATTATTGTCCAAATATAAAAGCCTTAATTTAGTCAATTTTGAAATGTCCGGTGTTATACTTCCTAATAAATTGTTATTTGCTCTTAATTCTCTAAGAGTCTTTAATTTTGTTATGCTAGTTATATCTGATAATACATTATTGTCCAAATTAAGCCTTCTTAAATTTCTTATCCTTCTAAATTTTAATCTTGGATGAAATTCTGATATACAATTGTTACTTAAATCTAATATTTCTAATTTCGTCAATTTCAAAAGTTCTTCGGGTAAATCTCGAAGTGAATTTCTATCAAGATACAATTCTTTTAAATTATGAAGTCCTTCAAAGAAATGATTAGGAATATATGATAAACGATTATTACTGAATCTAGCTGGACTTTTGCTATCTTTTGTTGTTGCTGGTGCATTATTTAAAATAATATCCCATGCTGATTCCATGGGCCAATCTATATTAAGTTGTGAATCCGAAAATGTCGTACTAAATGCTGATGGGTCTTCTGAATTAAAAGATTTAGCAAATGATGACATACGAGACAACGGAAATGATACTTCATTCTCAGATCCTGTATATAGACTGGATTCTGGCGCTTGTGATTGAGTGGCTGAAACATCTCCTTCAACTCCATCATCTAATGTCATGTCATCTAAATCCTTGTCACTATCACTATCTTCTGATTCTTCCTCAGGATATAAGTTGTTATTATTCACCTGAAGAAGGTCATTTGTTGACCCAGATTCATAAAAGTTTGCAATAAGCGGAGAAGAAATAATTGGAACTGTGTTTAAGGTTTCTTCTTCTTTTTTGATATTTTTATCAGTATCTTCAAAATCAGAATTAGAGTTGGAAGGTCGAAGAGTTTTATAAAATTTTTTCTTAAACAAACGTAAAGGTGATTTATCAACCTTTGTTTTATCGCCAATTATTACTTCTTCTCTTGGCGTTGTGTTCTTATTTTCCGTTTCGGATTTTTTAATATTATTATCAGTATTATATGGCTTATGTGAATTCGAACTTAAAGGAGAAGAATTCTTAAGTGGAGAGAACTGTGAAATCATATTAGTTGAATTATTATTATTATTTACAAAAAAAGATTCTTTCATATTATTAGAATTTACTCTGATATGACGTGAAGAAACGCCATTCGTCATTTGATTATTCAAAATACTTGCTCGGGAACTGTCTTTTTTCGCTGTAAATTTATCAAAGATACGAATTGTTCCGGAAACACCTTTAATCGTGTCATCATCAGCACGTTCCGAAGAATTTGATGACTTGGCAATCGAATGCCTTAAAGGAGAAACTACATCAATATCCATATTAATAAAGTCCAAATTTTTAAGATCATCATCTTTACTACGTGAATCCAAAGTTTCAGATGCAGTTGATTGTGTTGATCGTTGTGTTGAAAGTGAAGATTCATCTGGACATAAAGTGTTAGATGAAGCTGTGAGATCTTGCCCTTCTACAATTAGTTCTTTTTGTTTTAATTTATTATCAGTTTTCTTAATTTTATTATGATCTGTATCAATGTTATTCTCAATAGAATTTGTTTGCGATATTTGTTCAGTGAATTTGTTATCGCTTTCAGATGATGTGCGTTGTTCTGATGTAAATGAAAATTGTCGACCTGTAAGTCTTTCAATAAGTGAGCCAAAACTATATTTTCGACGCGATGATTTTGGAGTTGGAGCAGTCGAAAAGTTATTGGAGTCATGTTGGGTCGCTTCATCAACTACTGTTGAACTGCTATTTTCTTTTCTTTCCGTTTTTCTCTTATAACTAAATCTACGAAATAGACTTGCTATACTAATTGATTTTTTTACTTTTGGAGCGCTTTCATCATTATTATCGATTGATACTTGATTTACGTATGGTGATGATGGTGACGATGATCTCATTGTTGATATTGAGGCGGTAGAATTTTGATTATTAGATGTTGAATTTGTAGTATTATTTGTTGAATCAGCGCCAGCGCCAGTGTTTGTGATAGGCGTTGTTATTGGATGCGAATTTGTCGAAGAATTTGATCTTCCCCAGCTTAACCACCAGGAGAGCTTTGTAAACATTGAATCTGAACGAACAGAGTTTTTACGGGGTTCATTATTCGAAGATTGATTATCTGAAGCGGTAACAAACACAGAGCCCAAATTTGTTGTCGAAACTTTATTTACTCGTTTTGCACCTGGAAAAGTATTTGAAGGTTCAGAAAATGATTCTTCAAGTTCAAAAGTTTGAGATGTAGAAGGACCTATTGTTGCAGAACCCAAAAAGGTTATCCTCGGAAAATCTTTTGGAGGTGTCGTTGGACGAAAATCGTCTTTTGGAGGAACAGGAGGTGGTAATTCGCTGGTTTGCACGTTATATTCAATATCAGCCATAGATTTAAAGAAAGTATTTGCCTTGTCAAAAAGCTTTAAGATATCACGAATATTAGAACCGAACTAAGTTAGTACAATTTTAAATAATTAAACTGTAGGATAAGAAAATTTTAGTTTGTATATATTGCGAAATTATTAAATAACAAGCATGATATGACTTCTTCCTTTAAAGCAAGAAATGGGGATAACGTCTTGGGTATCCAAGAGTTACACGGCAATAATGCCGACAATATTATGGTCCGAAAAAAAAAAAGAATTGAGCAACAAGGACTATATACAGATTATTATAAGAAAAGAAAGAAAGAAAAATTAAAAAAATTAAAATTTGTCTTTATTTTTCTCCTTGTCCTTGTAAATTGGATGTACAAAACATTTGACCGGCGTAAATTTATCATGATTTTTCCATATAGAGAAAAGATTTGCACAATAATCGAACTAAATTACATGTTAAATTTGGAAATAAAAAGATTATTGGTAGAATTATCATAAATGTTAGGAATCGACAACTTTGACACAAGGTCGAAGGTGACCTGTCGTCCCGGGCGGTGGAGGTGGCAATACTTTTTTTTGCCTTGGTTTAGGAAATCCGAAATTTTCTTCAATCCCATCGTAATTTATTTCAATCCTTTTGCCTCTCGTTTTCGGTACCACATACAACGGTGGTTCACGGCCATTTCTTTTATAATATTTTAGTCTTTCTTCTAATGTATATTTCCTTTTAGTCAATTTCGGCCTAAGTTTAGTTTGTTCTGTTTCGTTAAGAATTTTATTATAAGTTTTATACCACCAAGTTTCAGGTGGCTTGTAAATCGGGTAACTAACTAGAGCAGGACTCCAAGTTTTTGCTGCTCTCTTTTCAGCCTCTTGTGCTTCTTTAACTGCTTGTTTCCTTCTATATATCTGATTTTTAGCGAGTTTTACGAGAGCAGCTTCTTCTTCTGCAACTTCTTCTAATATTTCTGAATCTATATCTGATTCTTCAACTTTCTTGCGTTTAAATTGACGTTTAAGATCAGCCAATATTCTTGTTTTTTTGTATGGTTTCTCCTCATTTTCACTACTCGATGATGATGTTGAAATATCAAAATCATCTTCTGTACTATTATTTGAAGATTTCCTTTTTTCTCCTTTTGTTTTTTCTGTACTCTGTTTTTCTTCGGCTTCTTTAGTAAACTTTTTTTTCGATTTGTTTACTACTATTTTGCATTTTTTTTGATATTCCTTATAAGTTCTTTCTACTATTTTCTCATGATGTTTTATTTGTTGTTCCCACTTTGGAAAATTCCAGTCATTCATCATTCTATTCCTAAATTTTTTTTTGGCTTCTCTTGCTTCGATCATGTGTCTTTGAGAGTAATCAGGAAATGAGACTGTATACCTTTGAATAAATGTTTCTGACGGGTGAGGAATAGGCCCTAGTTTGTGTGCTAAAATTGAATCAACATTTGGACTTGGATCAGGTGAGTTAGCAGGCCGGCATATATTAAAATAGCGAGTAGGTCTTTTGTGTGAAAGAAGTAAACCTTGCGCTTCTTTACATGGTAAAAATATTTCTAATTCTTTCATTTGTCCAAAGACCGTTTCGTGTGGGGATCTCAATTCTTGGATAAATTCTTTAACTATTTCATTTTCCTGAGAAATATCATTATCATTAGGCATTTCGTAGACATGATACTCCATTAATTCAGATTCCTTTTGTATTGTCGCTACTTTTGTTGGAACCCGAGATAATCCAATAGGAAGTTTCAGCGTCAGCCCTTGAAGATCCGTTTTAGAGACAGTTGGAGGAATTTTAAATAACCATAATTCCTTTTCTTCCTTATGAACATTTTCAAAATCAAACATTGAAAAATCATTTGATTCCAGTTTTTTCCAGCCAGAAGGAGGTTCATATGAAGGGAAAGAGCCACTGTTAATTTCTTCTTGATTAGTAGCAACTAAATTACTTATATTAAAAGAAAATTGACCATTTTGTTCATTCGGAATCCTTTCATTTTCACTTGATACATATTGGGATTTCTTTTTAGTTTGATCATTCCTAGAAATTTTACGTTTAGATTTAATCTTCGAGTTAACTGCACTCGAGAAACGTTTCGTCATCTTAAGAATAACATTCTCTAGTTTTTCATCTACTAAAATATTAAGTACTAATCATGCTACACAATATTCAGCCAATGAATTTTTTGCGGGGCCCTGGAATACGGTACATTCTGATTTTTAGATCCAAACTTTACCCTTGAAAAAAAAAATGAGAGTTAAAGTGAAACGGTGCGTTAAACATTAATAAATTATATTTCAGAATTAAACCGTATTTAAAATATTGTTTTGTTATAGTTGGCATGGAGTTGCAGTTTGGAGGTGGGATGTACCTAACGAGGAAGTTTGTGGAATATGTAGAGTGCCCTTTGACGGTTGTTGTCCTACCTGTAAAACTCCTGGAGACGATTGTTCGCTAAGTTTGTAATTTCTTAATGTATTATTCTTAAAGTAACATTAATATTGATAGATCTATTTTACAATATAGTTTGGGGAGAGTGTACACACGTGTTTCATATGCATTGTTTATTAAGGTGGCTCCAAACGGAAGGAAGTCGTGGACAATGTCCAATGGATCGCAGGACATGGGGTATAAACTTTACTAAATTGTTTTTTCTTCTTTAATGAAATTAATCTAACTCTTTCTGTTATAGTTACTGCTAGATAGATATCACATACTTTTTTTTTCTAAAACCATTAGAAAAACATTTCAAAGAAACTATTAAAGTTTATTACTGTAATTACCATGAAAATTTTTCTACGATATTATATACAAAGAATATAGATAAAAAAGCTATAATATAAATCTTTCCAATAATTAATAAATTACTTTTTTTCTGAATAATTAACTCGTACTGATTTTTTTTATTTTGTTTTTTTTTCGATCTTTGATTGTTGTAAAACTGCAAGTCGAGAATAAAGGTTGTAATAGTAATAAATACATAGTATGAGGGGAAAGCAAAATAAGAATGTTAATATCTATTAATAACCAAAATATAGAGAAAAAAAAATATTCAATACACAAATTATTTACATCGCTTAAACCAAAAAAATTTTTTATATATATATATATTTCATTTAGAAAAATATAATTAAAGGTAAAATTATCTTTATTTTATGGCTCCAGACAACGAGGCTCCCATGAAGTAATGGATGAAGCAGGACGCGAATGAGGTGGAGTCGGTGGTAAAACAATTGCTGTTGAAGGTGCTGAAAGCGAAGATGATGCCGACGTTGACGCAATAGAAAGTTTGGTAGGAGTAGATGGTAAACTAGTGATATTATTATTCATTGGTTTCCGATGTGAAATCGGAGTTCTACATAATGGACTTTATTTATATAAAAATAATAAATAATTTATCAGTCACTATATTTTAATCTTAGTTGAAGGATTATAATACATACCACGAGTGCATCATTTTTGAACAATCAGAACAAAAACCATCATGGTTACATGGTCCCAATACAACAGCAGGTGGCTTCGCAAAACAAATAGAACACTGAGTGTCAAAGTCTTCTTCCGTAGACTCGAACTGCTGTTTCCAATAAGGACTTACAGACACCGAACGATAACGTGATGCTCGCCAAACTCTTTTTTGTATTGAGTTACGGAGTTCTGATGATATTTGCCCTTGGCTGTTGAGGGTTTGATAGGTAAATGATGATGATGGCGGTGGATATCTATAGTAAATATCAAAGGCTAATTAAATTAATATTCCATCAGCTAATACTTATTCAATTATTTAGCAATATTACCGGAATTTTTCAGCTCCAAAATTGACTATAGCTTGTTGATAAGAAGTAAAAGATAATGCTGGATGTAAACTACTTTCTGCCAACTTTCGAAATTGGGCGATATTGAGTGGATAAACTACACCCAAATCCTTTCCATTTAAATAGAAACGAACGCAACCAGAGCTAACATCCATATAAACTCCAACCACATCACCTAAAATTATTTATAATAAAAATTAATAACAAACTACTTGACATTATATATTATTCAGGGAATAATTACCGGGTTTCCACGACTCGCTTCCTCCGTATGGTACAGATACTCCGTTTGCCTAAAAATGAACGAATGATAAATAAGGTGAATTTTTTTCATGACATAATTATTGAGAAAACTTACCCATAAAACATTTCTACATCCGTCAAATGCAAATCCAAACTATTGATTCAAATTCAAATTTATTTCAAATATTAGCAAGCAAAGTTTATAAGGAATATTCATAATAATCCAAAAAGCGGAACTGACCGGATCGTCCCCAACACCTGTACCATCTTCAGGTCCAAACATACAACGTTTAGTCGCATATCCAATCTAATTAAAATTTAAGGATATTTTTTAACTATTTTTCTTTAAAATACTAACAATATTGTACCTATACAAACCTGCATAATTCCATTAGTCAATAATATTACTTCGTAAAACCATTTTCCTGAAGATACTCCCATTGTCGCCCGTATGGATTCGAATGTGGAATTGTCATTTCTTATCTGCAAGGTTCGCATGCTATAATTAGTTTATTAATTAAAACGACTAAATAAGTGGTAAATTATTTACCTCTAAACCATTTCGTGATATTTTCCAGTGAGCTGTAGCATCCACTGGGTTCAACATAACATTTATACTATTAGAACTTACAGGACTTTCATCTGAGTCATACATGTCTTCCTAATAGTTTATAGAATATAAAACCTATATAAATGATACTCCTTTTTTTATTAAATTAGAATCGAAACTCATCATACCTTGCCTGAATCTTAAAAGGTTAAAAAAAATTATTATGTTTGACAATTAATTTACAAAAGCTTAAAAATTTTTTTGATAAAATAACATACCAAAAGTATTCTTTAAGGCCCATTCTACACAGAATTTTAATTGTCTGCGACGATTAACATCTTCACTTGATCCTTCATCTGAATGCAATTCCTTGGCTATGCATTGCAAAATCTTATGAATATCCCTTCCCGAATTAAGTATCTTTTCTTTATTTTGTCCCGTCATACCAAATTTTTCAAGAGCAATTAAAGCGAAAAGTCGCACACTAGCATCACGATCATATTGGAGATAGTCCAGTAGCGTAGTACATACATTATCTGAAAATAAAGATAAACTTATTTCGCCTAGAAATTTAGAAAGTAAATATTTACGTTCTCCAAAAAAAAAAAAAAATTCTAATAAGGAAGTTAATTTGATATTAACCTGCTAATTTTTCAGCTAAAACACTCCAAATTATAGCTGCATTTACACGTGTACGCTTTTTTGGTTTCGTTCGATATATGCCACCTAAAGATTTAAGATAAAATAATAGCCCTACTTAATATTACCATTAGAACATCCTCGTATAGAATTAAATTTGAATATATTGATGGATCAAAGATTATCAACTAACCAGGCTTAAGTTTTTGCAGTAGCCTTGTAGTAATTTTATGAGAGGTTTCTTTTGAAGGTAAAGCTGCACTATCTATATATCATCAATTAAATATTTAATAATTAATTAAATCTCGATAAAAAAAATGACTTTTAATTTCTTACCAATAATGTGACATAAAAAAGCCGAAGCCATTGGAGCTTCTGAAAGAACATCCACAATGACAGTAATGAGTTCAATGAATTCATTCTCTATAATATAAATAGTTTGATATTTCCGTTGTGAAATTAACAAGTTACAGACAATAATTAAATAAAAGAAATTGTAAGGAATGATTTGTTCATGATAATATTAAGATATATAAACTTTAAAATTATCAAGGTTTTGTAATTGCTCAACTATTGACAATAAATACCTTCATGGGACATGGATATTAACGTATCTAACGCCTCGGTCAGTTCATCGTGTTCGCTTAAACTATTTAAATTTTTCCAAGCACTACGAATGAATGTTTTTCGGCTAAAACGACCTAAGATGCGTAGAGCGAGCTTTTGCATCGCTGTGAGATATGAATGATTCTAACTTCAAACGTCAAAACAAAAAATATAAGGCTTAATAAAAACAATCTATTTAAAATTTATAAAAAATCTCAAGAACTACGGCGTAAACAGTGAAAGTTTCTCGGTCAATCCTTATAAATACGGATTTTTAGTTTGTGTTTGAGACCCTTAATTTATTTTTATTCTACACATAAGGATAACACGAGGTAAGTCATTGTATAACGTTTTGATCTTTAAAATCACATTACTTTAAACAATATAAATAAATATTCCACATGTTGTGTAAGTTACTTCAACTTTCACTGCCACTCTTTCTAAATTATAATCTATCAAAAAACGCTTTGGTATTTACGGCACAAACTTTGTAGATTAATAATAATTTTTTTTTTTTGTCTGAACTTTTTCAAAATGTCGGTAGAACGAGCGGAATCTCATAAGGTCAAAGGGAATACTTATTTTAGTAAAAAGGATTATGACAGTGCCACGAGAGAATATTCAGAAGCTATAAATCTGAATCCGAGGAATGTAGTTTACTATACAAATCGTGCATTATGTTATTTGAGGTTAAAAAAGTATGATAACGTGATATCAGATTGTAAGACTGCTATTAGTATTGATGCGAATTCGGTTAAAGGACATTATATGTTAGGACAAGCCTTAACAGAAAAAGCAGAATTTGATTTAGCAATTTCACATTTACAGACGGCTTATGATCTTGCTATTAAAGATAAAGTGACATTTTCTGGAGAAATAATTCAAGCTTTATTGAGTGCGAAAAAAAGAAAATGGGAACTTGAGGAACAACGACTACGAAAGAATGAATCAGAATTTTTGAAATATATCAAAGGATTAATTAATACAGAAAGAGAGAAACAACTTCAAAAGGTTAATCAAAGTAAAAATTCATTTGGCTCTACAATTTCCAAATTAGTTAATTTACATTCAACGGAAATTCAAGATAAGTTAGATCAAATTAATAAGTCGTATGATGAAAAGCTTTCTCAAATTGAACAGGTTTTTGCTCAATCAGAAGAAAATCGTGGTCCAAAAGAAGTTCCTGATTATTTTCTGGATAAAATATCTTTCAATATTATGTATGATCCGGTTATTACACCATCGGGAATCACTTATGAGAGAACTCATTTGAAAGAACATTTCAAAAAAATTGGACATTTTGATCCGTTGTCAAGACTCGAATGTAGGGAAGCTGATTTGTATCCTAATTTAGCACTTAAAGAGGCAATTGAAGATTACCTAAACAAAAATGGTTGGGCTGCAGATTACTGAGGAGTTTATTTTGCATTCTCCCAAAGTTTATTGAATAAACGGATTTAATTCAGCTTTAAATGTTTTCGTAAAAATCACGTGTTCTTAATTTACTATTACCTGGTGACAAATGATGCGTGACAAATAATATATAAATATCAAACAGTCGAAAATCAAAGTCCTAGGTTACTTGCATAATTGGTTATTCGGTATATTATTTTATTTGAGCAAATTCTATAAATACAATTTTCATTAAAATAATACCTTATTATAAAATAAATAAAATAAAATAAAGATTAAATAAAAAAAAAGCATAAATTATTAATATTTAGTAGAAATAATAAATGTAATATAATAGTTCAAAATGACCAGTAAATTCTGGGGCGTCCTTAACGTACAGTAGGGGTGTACAATATTAACGTACAAACTGGCCCGAGTTTAGGAGTTATGCACTTGCACGTGATAGCGTTAACGTTAACTCCGGCCAGTTCGTACATTAATATCGTACATCCCACTGTACATTAAGGAATCTCGTAAATTCTGATGCAAATTTACAAATAAGAAAATAAAGCAAAAAGTACAAAATAATGATACCATATTTTGCGGTTTGGAATTATGGCGATTTTGGTCAGAATTATAAGGATCTCGGCCGGCATTAAGTGCAAAAGGGGTGCTTACAGCAAAATATGCTAATTATTTTTAAAAACTAATATTTCTATACATTTTATTAAAGTTGCCAGAAAAAATAAAAAAGTTTTGGCAAGTTGGTAAAATACTAAATAGTAAAATTTTATTAAAACTATATGTGAAATTCTGGACTTAATAAAACTTACAGTTATAAATACTAAAACTGCTAAAACTTAATAAAATTATAGTAAAATTTTGGTAAAACTAATTATAAAATTTGAAAAGGTTTAAACAGTTGAATAAATTCTATAAATTTTTCAATTAGCAATATTTAGTTCATTTTTTTAGATATTACCATCAAACTGGTAAATGCAATTTATAATTATCAGATTTGATATTCTTGTAAAAAAATTTTATTGATAATATACTATTCTATTTTTCTGTTTTTATAGATAATCCTATTAAAGTTAATATTAGGTGATTTATTTTGAAAATATTAGCTACATATGAAGCTACTGAATGGTCATTACTAAAAAATAATCAGAAATTATATTATGCAAATATTAATCAGATAGACTGAAAAATTACTTGGCTTATTTTCCATTATTGCAAATGGTTTCACTGCACTAGTATGCAAACTAACTATTTGTAGACTTTTATAGCAAAACTATTTCATAAAATCCTTCCTTTAGGATCCATTCTAGCATTAAGAAAGCCAAAGCTTTATAAGGAGATAAAATGTATTATGAACTGTAACAAGAAGGAAAATTGGAATCACTTATTAGAATGCCAAGCATATAAATTGATTTGGCAAAAAATTTTGGAGATTACAACAGAAAAATCTATAATTATATGTTTAAAACAAAAGCAAATTAAATGTTAAGGTGAAGATTTTATTAGAAATGTATTACAAGATATATTAGAAGTTACAGCAAGACCCGCTATCTTCTAATAGAGCTCACCGTAAAATTTTTAAGATTTATATGTAAATTTACCTTACTCCTAATTTTCCTTCTACTAAGTAATTTTACCACCTTTCCAGTTACATTTTTAAATTACATATATTTTTACCTTACAAGTTCAGTAACATTTATAATTATAGATTATATAAAATATAATTTATTTTATACATTTAGTACTTTTTATTTCTTTTAAAATTGGCCTAATTTTTAGATATAATTATTTTAAAAAAATGTAAAAAAGTTCCTTACAACTATTTAAAATAAGTTCAAAATTGATCAATAATTACAAATATATATATTATTATTTGACAAAAAAAAATAAAAAAAAATAACTAATTTATCCTACCTACCGCCCCCAATCACCCACCCTTCTGATCTTTACTTTATTTTATAATTTTTTATATTACACGGATATCCATAAAAAATTCTTTTATTTTTTTAATTTTATGTGTTTGTGTAATAAATTTGTACGTATCTGTATTTGTGTAATAAAATTTTATCGTATCCGTGTAATAAACTTATGCTAAAAATAATATAATAAATTTTACATGTTTGTGTAATAAAATTTTACGTGTCTGTGTAATAAACTTATAACTAAAAATAGTATATAATAAATTTTACATATTTGTGTAATAAAATTTTACGTATCTGTGTAATAAACTTGTACTAATAAACTTGTAATTAAAAATAGTATAATAAATTTTACGTGTCTGTGTAATAAACTTTGTGCTAAAAATAGTATATACTAGTAATAAATTTTACAAAATCATAAATTTTACCTTATAATTACAAGTTACATTTTAAAATCCTGTTTAATTTTACCATATACTTAACAGTTACATAAAAAAAACTTACTACAGAATTACATTTACTTTTTTTAATTTATAAAGAATTTTACCTTATGAATTCAACCAGTTTTTTTGACTTTTCTATGTAATTTTTACCTTAGGCTTATGGGTAAACATGGGGCCCGAAATCGAAACCTTCTGAAACCCTTTAGGTTTCGGTATATACCAAAACTTAGTTTCAGGATGGGTGTTTTTTTCCCAAAACTCGAAACCTGAAACTGACCCAAAATTTCCAAAACTTTTATATACCGAAATATAACCGAAACCTATTAATTTACTTAATTAATTTTTATTAAAATAACTAAAATTATAACAATATTGAATTACTATCTGACATTTTATTAAAAAGACTTCTCAATTAAGTCCAAACATTTTTATTTTATTTTTTATTTTTATGTTATAGATAGACTGTCATACAAGAAATTTAAGACATTACATAATAAAATATGAATACTAATCAAAATATATAATTGTATGAAACTCCCACTTGAGAAGCCGCCCACCTTTTCAGTTATTCCTAAGACGAGAAGGTATGGCCTGCTAGTCCATAACATAGTAAGGGGTAGAAACTATACTAGGGAAGTGATATTTATATTAAAAGAAGAATGAAAATTAATAAAATTAAAAGAAAAACTATATTAGGTGAATTAATGTGAGACAGCTAAAGGCTTGAATGTAAAAAGTAAAGATGGTTATCAAACATGATATATTGAATATCGATTTATTAATTATTTAAATTGCCACGTGATTATCCAATTAACGAGTTTCTGGATATCGGGATTAGTTTCAAGATAACTAAAATTAGTTTCGGGTTCCAGGATTTATTTAGGATTTCGGAACTTGTTTAGGGTTTTGGATGAGGTTTCAATTCGTATATTCCAAAATCCGAAACTTTCAGAAATCCTTTCAGAGGTTTCAGGCCCCATGTTTACTTGTGGGTGATCTCTATTAGAAGTAAGCGGAGTTCTGTTACAGCAAGATCAGAAAAATTCCAAAAGTTCTAATACTTGGCATTGGAAGTGAAAGTGAAAGTTAAAATTTTTTTAACAACAAAATTACAAAAAGATTTTAAGATATCTCTTACTGAGGCACAAATACTTATAGCCAATATTTTAATACGGTTTATTTTAGCATTTAAAGAATTAATATAGAAACCAAGATGTGAACAAGTTATTTTATGGGAAAAGAGAAAAGGCATTACTTGAACAGATAATTAATATTAGTTTATAATATTTTATTTTGGTTTAATTTTTAGTTTATAGTATTTTATTTTGATTTACTTTTACTATTTAATTTTATTCTTAATTTATTTGTGATATAATAGTTAATGTTTGATCAGACTAGTCAGAAGTTGGAAGTATCATTTACAGAATAGTTGTGATTATTATGTAATCCAAATATATTCTAATAAAATGATACATGATTCAACATTTTTTTTAAAAAAAAAATATTCTTGTAAAAAAAGTCAATCTATTTTTTTTTATTTTATAATTTTTCCATAAAAAGCTTATATTTCCAGAATTAATAACTTTATATCATGGAATTTATTGAATTATTTGCATTTTTTGTGAATGAATCCATAAAAGGCTCATTTTCATTGAGATTTTACAGAAATAACAGATAAAATTTTTATAGGATATATATGTTATGCCTCAGATCGATTCTTGCCTCAGATTGAAGCTCACGCACCTCAGATTGAGATTGTCATCTGACGTACCTCAATTGCTAATATAAATGAGCTATAATTAAACATCAAATTTTCCAATTTTAATATATTTTTAAGTACTAAGTAAACTTATTTATCATTATTTTAAGCATACAATCCTATAATTTCAGATTAATTGGAATCATACTTATTAAATATTTTCATTTGAAAAATGACTCAAAATTTAATGATTTTTCAGATAAAACACAAATATAAACTTCAATATAAATCAGATTTACATAAAAATTTCAGGAAACATGTAACTCATTATGGCGCACAAGTTTGTTTATGTTACAAAAAGTGGGTTAATTAATGAGAAAAAAAGTTTACTTATAACAGACTTTATTGAATGATTCAAATGAGGTGCGTCAGTGACAATCTCTTAACAAAGGAAAATACAAGGAAATTTTCAATCTGGAGCAGTTAATCGATCTGCGCACAACATATATAACAAATTGTTGAAAAATGAAAATTTTTTTCTTCAAACCTTCCAAACCTTTCATTTACCTGTGGATAGCAGTGCTTTCTTCTTCCTCAAAACAAAGGGGTGAACTGCTAGTTGACAATAAAAAATTAATAATATTAAGCATGCATAATTATCCTTCTAAAACTAATTTTACAGAAGAAAGTTATTTAAAACTTAAATTACGCAAGTGAGTTGCTATGACACTGAATGTACTAAGAATACAATTGGAAGTATTATGTTAGACTTAAATAAATGCAGTAATAACGCATTTATCGCCACAAAATCTTGGATGGCCTATTTTAACTTCAATCACAGAAAAATAAGAAACTTTTCTAATGAATATAAAAGCCAGAACTATTGTAGCTGGTATAAATACACAAGAAAAAGTTATCATTTTTTTGTATTAAAATAGCAAAACAATATGATTATAAAGTTTTTTATATAACTTATCACTACAAACTCCAGCCAATTAAAGGTATTTGAGTAGTTGTAAACATGAAATTACAAAATTAAGTTTACACTTAAAATTGTTGTCTATTTAAAATACATTTTTAAATGCATTTAAAAAAATAAAATTAATTTAAAATTTATAATTAAATTTTAAAGTAAAGTATCTAAAATACCAATATATATTTTAAGGCTAACAAAGATATATAATAATTAATTGATAAAAAACCTGATAATTATAGTAAATCTGATGATAATGCATGATTTAGTATAATAATGTTATTATAATATTTCTGAATATATACTGATGAAATTTATATAAAAAAAAAATGTTTATTAATAAAAAAAATTTTTTATTGGCGTTTTTTTGAGGTACAAATCTTTTACACTGGATTATACAAATATGTAATCCATTATTAAAAAGAACTACTAAATTTTCTTTTTGAGAAATACCTTTTACTCAACAAATTTTTCAAGTTTTAACAATATTTGATGTATCCATATTATTTAATATAACTTTTAATATTATTGTAATTTATCTACTATATAAATAAGCAAACTCAAACTTGACTCTTTTATATATATTTCTGAATTCTAATAATTACACTAAAAATTGATAGCAGAAAATGAATATACATGGCAGACGTTTAAAACTTTGCATAGATATTCTTTACATTATATATGATTAATGAAAAAAATAATACAATATTTACTTTCATAAATAATAATACAGCACTAGTAATAAAATTGTGAATGATTGATAAATAATCAGTAAAATTGAAGTGATAAAATAAAGATGCATATGGGCTTATTTGTCTGTCTTTGACTTAAGCGTAAAGGTTCACATTTAAGAACCTATTTATACAATTGGTAGACTAACGTTAACCAATGACTACCATCCAACTGTCAGCCAGTAGGCCAAACCTTTTTATCACTATAACTGCCATTTTAGTTTGACCTCAGGATAGTTCCTATCCATCAACGGAATACTAACTGGCTAGCTATAACCCTCTATTTATCCTATATCTATACTAGAGTAAAACAAGCTCGAATTTATATGCCACCTACGTGTTTTAGTAATGAAGGACTTTCGAGTGCAGGTGTAATGGCAATCGTTTAGAAACCTTTCCGTACTTAACATTTACGCTTGAAGAACTGAGCTAAGGCTGGTTCAGGCCACTACAGGCCTACGATTCCTTAGCGCTTAAGGTACAGTTGTGAATACGAATGGTATAGTAAGCGACCACGAGACGGAAGCTAGGTAGAGGTGCGTACGGATGAATCTGGTCAATCCGTCATCCGGATGATCACGTGACGGATCAATCCGGATTAAAAAAATCGGATCATCGGATTATCCGCAGATTGACCAGATTGATTATAATTCCGGCCAAAATTAAGTAATCGGCATGGAATTATCCTTTTAGGGTATGAGTAATGTTACACAAATCCAAAAAAAGGCAATTTTGTTTCCCAGCAAAAATGAAATTTTGGGTTTTACAATAATCCTAAAAAGGAAATTTTTCGCCGATCATTTAATTTCAGCCGGAATTTATTAGGGTGTGCGATATTAGTCTAATCACAAATATAGTGCAATTATTATAGTAAACATCCTTATTAAGGATTTTTCTTGTCGATCATCTGTCGATCATTTTATAATTTATTAATATTTTAGAATCTTGGATTTAAATCATTTAAAAAATTTAAAAAAAGAGTTTTGGATTTAAAATTTTCTATTTAAAATCAGGTTATCGGTTAATTTACAAATATAATGCATTACTATAGTGATCATTACTATAGATTTTTATTAATATATAATAAATTACTAGTAAAACTAAATTGCCCATAACTTTATATGCATGTTTAACTCTCCATTTTTAGCAACTGTTTATGATATTAAAATCAAGCGTACACATACTAATAGAGCCGGATTTCTTTGAAAGTACATATAAATTTAGTTGTAAAAATCACGTTGTAATATTTCACAGCAATGTAAACTTTATTTTTTTTATTTTATTGTTCAAAAACCGGCTCTATTTCATTAAAATACGACATTTAAAATTTTCAAAAAAGTTGTTTTTGGAGCTAAGATCTACTTACTACAGCCAACAGAGATGTTTACGCTCAAAGAAAGTAAAACACTATCACTTAAAAAATGCATAATGCAGAGTGAATTTTTAGCTGAAACTTTCTCGAATACTCAAAATAATGTATTATAGCCTATTGATACTATTTAAATGTTGCAAATCATTTAAAATAATTCAAAACTTAGTAAACTTCTTTCAATTTAATGATCGTCAAAATGATCGACAAAAAAAATTACTTGAATAGGCCTCACAATATAGTGGTTTCTTATGTTTGTGATTAGGCCGAGATCATGCTTATCATCTCATAGTGGATCCTTAGAATTGGGCCAAATTTGCGGTCCCTTAAAATGGATTTATTCATATGATTTTTGGTGTAAAACAACGAGTGATCGATAAACTAAATAAGAACAAAAATAATGCCCGTATCTTAAAAAAATTTACATAGTAAAAACCGCGTCTAATACCATTGCTTTTCAAGCCATGCAACTTTTTAATGAGGCAATGTCCATTAAGGTATTTTAAATTATACTTAGTGCAATTTCGCTTTATTTTGTTTTTAGAGTCTGTTGTTTGTATTACACGTATTAATATGTTTTTTATAATTTTCTTAGTCAAAACTCATAAATACAAAAGGAATTGGCTAATTAGACAATATTTTAGTTTGGGTAAGCGGTGTATTTAGCGTTAATATAATAATAAGAATGTTCTGTAGAGTATATTTAACGTTAATATTAATAAATTTTTTTATATTTCTAGTTAACACGTAATGGAGCAAGTTCTAGCGATCTTTCCTCTTCTACCCAACCACCTTCTCTGCCAAATTTTCTTTGTAAAGTATGCCTTCGCTCATTTCATTCAGAACGTGGCTTGTTACTACATCGCAAAACTATCAGTAAATATAATAGACCTACAGAACATATTGACATGTTGCCGTCACAAACTATTAAAGAATTTCAGGAAATTTTTGTATATTATATTCATAAAAAATTAAGCAAAAATCATACCAAGGCTGGGCGTCAAACGGTTTCTTTTCCCTGTACAAAGAGTCAGTTTTTTTCAATTTTTCGTGGATTTATTCATTCTTTTCAAGTTTCCAAGAGAGGTATTTACAAATGTTTTTTTCAAGGGAGTTGGGGGAAAAAAACAATTAAATTATATTTTTAATGACGAACAACGGTCAATAAAACATTATGACCAAGGACAAAAAACATACATAGTCTTACTAGATCAATCAAATGGATCGCGTAATTTTTCTTCTGAACACAATAGAGTAAAAACAAGCGAAACTAATCCTTTAGTTGTACTTGCTAATCAAAGAGCATTTGGCAAGAAAAATATAAAAAGAAAATCTTGTTACAAAAGAGGGGAAGTTATTATTGAGTGGAGGGAAAGAAAGGATCGTGAAATTAATGATAATTTTTGTTATGCTGGACGTATTACTATGAATTTTTATATATCTCAAATTAGAAGTCTAAATTGATCATTTGGAAATTTAAATATTGGTTTGTTTAGAAAAATAAAATGTGAAATTTTATTTTAAATTTGAACTCTATTAGGTTTAATTTTTTTATTGATAATTCTAATTTTTTGAGGTCTATCACAAATAAAAGAAATATTATCAGATAATTCATAAAGTGATCTGTTTTCTTCTTCAAGAATTTCTACTATTGCAGCCTTAGAATTAACAAGCTTGCCTCCATCTTTCATAGTTTTGCGAAAAAAAAATGATACTTGCATATGATTCTTCTTTTCAACTGGAGAACAGGAAAAAGATTTAATACCCCATTTATTATATTTTTCCATAAATTCCCATATGTGCCATACTAATACATGCATATATGGAGTGATATCAACAGGTCGATAAAGGCCTTTAATAAAATCAGAATCTTCAGGATTTCCAATTGAAGGAGTAAGAAAATAATTAAGCCATGCTTTAGCAGCTGATTGAAATTCTATAGGATCAGTATATTCATTTTTTAAAGCACTATAAAGATCATTGAAATCATCCCATAATTTTCGTATCACCTTTGCTCGAGTAGGTTCTAGAATTGTTTCTAAGTTAAAATTACGTAATACTTTAAGTTTTTCTTGTTCCATAAGCGAAGTATATGACCATTTGTTGGAATCTCTTTCTTGCCAAAATTGAAAGCGAACACCAATACGCTGCATTTCTTTAATAATAACTTCACGTGCTATATCAAAAAATCCTGATTCAATTACCTCATATATTACTAAGCTCCAAAGTCTATCGGTAATTCTTAACATAACGTGTAATTCATCAACTAAATAATTTTCTATTTCAATCATATCAAACAATGGCTTTTTATGATGACCTGAATAAAAGGTATAATTATTTCTCAGATTATTCATATTTTTTGAGATTGTCCAATTAGCATCTAAATCACTATGTTGATTCTTTTTAATTAAACACCAAGGACAAAAATAGTTACTTGTTGGAGAATTAAATCCTAAACAGGTAATTAAAAACTTCCAATCAGAAGAAAAATATAATTCAAATTTCCAATGTACTGTACATTACCAATAGTTAGTCCTTGATTTTTTAGCTGCCATAATTCTTCTCTTAATAACCTCGTAGTTATATCCAAAGTATTATATTCTTCAGACCCAGGATAAAGAATAAGAGTGTAATGATATTCAGGGGAAAAAAGAACTTTTTTATGGTTAAGAATTGCAAATGTAATCATAACATGCTTAACCTTTCGGCTAACATTTCTTCCATCCCCTGAAATTCTAATTGAAATAATAGGTTGTGATGAATTTAAAATATTTTTTCTAACTAAACTTGGTATTAGAAATATTAAAATTTCTTTAATACTTCGAACTCCTGCTTTACCCACTGAATTAATAACTGTTTCTACAATATTTTCATCCATAATATGTGGTACTTCATCAGGATTCACTGCTGCTGTTGCTTCAATATTAATAATTTTAATTTTAACATTTTGTTCCATTAAATTGTTAATAAAGACTTTTTGCTCAGATATTGCATTTTCTTTTGGTAAATTTGGCTCAATTGCCGTAAGATATCTATATCCATCACGCGAAATTCTGCTTTTATCCATTGCTCTTACAATTGCAACTTCTTTTTTATGTTTTAAAACTTGATTTTCTTTTCCATAATAGATATCATATCTTTTATCTTTAACGCTAAATTCTATTGATTTCAATAACGGAACATCTTCTGAAAGATAATAGTTGTTGGCAATTTCTGAAAATTGTTCTGACACTTTAGATGATATCTTCGTTGCTCGTTTTGTCAATCCAGAAGTTGTCATCTCATTAACAGGCTTCAAAATCTTTGTGTGTGGTTTGACTGATTTCGTTTCTCGATATTCTTTTAATTTATTAAGTTGTAATCCAAAAAGTAAAATTCCTGATGTTTTGGCATTACTTTCGGTAAATTTCTATAGAAAAATTATAAATTAATGAAATATTTAAATATACAAATTTAATTATAACCACTTTACCTTATGTAATAAATCAGCAGCATTGGTAGCTGACGACTTAGAAAAAACTTGCTCACTAAAATTTTCACCATATTGTATACAATACAAAGGTTTGTTGTCTTGATATGTAATTATACATTGAATTACCTTGTTTTCATTTCCGCGTCCCCACTTTGTTTGTATTTTGTAATCATCAGGAATAGGATAACAGTTTGGTGCACGAGTAACTTGAAGAATCTTTTTATCTGGGTATTTTCCTACTGTAATTATTTTATAGGTAAAACTCCGATTAACTATTCCCTTTTCATTCCTCTGTTTATAGATAATAGTGTCATCTTCTGGGTAATTGCCAATTTTCTCAATTATTACCATTGTAAAAAAATAAAAGTAAACTATAAACGATATTTTAAAAAAAATTTTTTACGTGCATTTTGCCATAGATCGATCATCTTAAATGTACATTTTGTTACACGTATAATAGATCGTCAAAATTAAATATATCAAAAATAGGTACAACACGATTATTTTTTTAAAATATTATTTAATCAAATTAAAAATAAATATTAAATATTTTAAACGAAAAAATAAAAATAGTTGCGGAATTTTCGGTTATTAGCCGGTAGTGTCAAATTGATTGACCGTCGCTACATGCACTATATGATTGGTCTACTAATTTGGGGTTATACCAAAAAATTGGGGTTAGGGTATAGATCCGCGGATATGCCCCAGGAATTTATGATTAGGTATTTAATTGTTGTCACGTGACGCACGGGTATGTCGATCATTTCCATTTTTGGCGATACCCGTTCCACAAAAAACCAGTTTTTCTAAATTTAGTTTCCGGTCGTGTAACATAAAATTTCCTAAAAAGGAAATTTTTTTGTCGATCCCGTATAGGATTGATCGGATATCCGGTCATCCATCCGGTCTATTTGACGGATTCATCTGATCAATCCGAATCCGCCTATTAGACGGATTGATCCTAGGATGACCGGATTGACCAGATTCAGAGCCTACCTCTAAACTAAGGTTGCTTGTCTAAACCTCTTCAAAATTTTACGATTAGTTTCATCAAAATTTTACTATAGATTTATTATAGTTTCGGCAGAGTTTCGGCAGTTTTGGCATTTATAATAAGTTTCGGCAGTTTTGCCTTTCTCCAAAGTTTTGCCAGTTTTTTAATATAACTTTAATATAGTTTCAGCAGAATTTCGCTTTTCGGCAAAACGCCATCTTGCCTAAACCCCTAGGTTTCGGCAAGCAACCTGAGAGAGAACATGAGATAGTACAGACTCGCTTGTTTGGGATTATTCCCAGTGGTGCCCTAGGATCCCAGACAATTATAATTAAGGTCATATCTTCTATGCTAAAAATTTACCCTTGTCATCCTGAACTTACTTTTAAAGCTATAAATACAAAACTTTGTAATAATAATTGCCCTTCTATTATCTATAATTTTGTTACTTAAAAAGTAATATTTAATAATAGTAATTTTTATTTTTTTGTATATTCTATGTATACCGATAGTGAAAAAGCGTATATTTTTTTGCCAAATTTTACCTGTGTAATGATACTTATCTCAAATTCTAATTAGTAGATTTACAAGATTTTTGATATCAAAAGATTCTTTTCTTCAAGTTAAACATTTTTTTCTAGGTAAAAAATAATATTAACTTAATAAAATTACATGTTAAAAGAAAATAAAGTTTAAAACATAGTAAGATATGACCTCAATTATAATTATCTGGGGTCCTGGTGCCCTACCACCCAAGCTGCCATCCGGTACCCGCCTAGTAAGGAGTTGAACCTTATACCTCATCTAGTACACCTGTCTGTTCAGGAATATCCTAGTTAGCCTAAACCTATTAGAAAGTAAACTACTACAAAGTTATTGCACCCAGGATTTTACCATCTATAATAACTATTTAGCCACATTAGACCCCAAGCGGTATCATTTCAGTAACCATCTGGATAGGAAATTACCCCAAGGTATGCAAGCAGCGACCTTACAGACGGACTCCGAACATCCCCAACGACCTCATGCAAATTAGAGGACACCATAACCCCTTTTGTTGAAATATGCGGCCTAACCGTACACACTAATTTACCATGATGCAGTCCAACTACCTAATCCCTGTATCTTCCCGCTATTGGTGGTAGCGTCCACAGTTAGGGATGGTTAGGTCGGTCCTGGTCCGGTCTTGGTCCTGGGGTCTTTATAGGCATATGAACGGACCTGCAGACCAGGTCCTAAAGGAATGAGTCCCAGGACTTGAGTTTTATTAAGTCCGGTCTCGGACCTCGATCCCAAGGGACCTGGTCCTGGGCTAAATTATTTATAAATTTTTGTCATATATATAAAAATTGGTTTCATTTAATTTATTATCAAACGACTTAAAATTTTATTATTAGTGTTACTACGATTTAAAACTACATATTAATTATTAAAAACTTGACGTATATTTACAAAAATTTTAAATAATGCTGTAAATTAGTAATACAAAAAGCAAAATTTAGTTATACCGTTTATTATTACATATTAAAACCTTAATTAGTTTAGAACTGTTGATCGGTTACAAAAATTCCAAATAAACGGCTAAGCCACATTTTTTTCTCCAATATTATTATCTATCCAATTCTTAGCACATAATGACGCCCTCACAGTTTCTGGTTGCAGTCGATTTTGAGTTTTCGTAATTGTATTTCCAGCAACAGAAAATGCTAAATTTTGAAATAAGAAAAAAAAAATAAACACAAAATTAATGAATTAATCAATTAAAACAATTAATTATTGATTATTTCAAATGGATATGTGTTATTTATTTGACAACTATTATTAATAAACTTACCCTGTTCGCATGCAACACTTGTGGATTGTATCGCCAAATAATCCCTTGCCATTAATGAGAGTACTGGAAATTCGACAGTATGAAACTTGCCCCAGTAATCTTACATTCATTCTGAGCGTGCTAGGTATCGTTCTATTTCTGTGAAATCAGGGATTGTTTGAAGGCGGGGTTGAAGCTTGTGCTGTTTTAGTAGTTTCTCTAAACGCCATTTCTTTAGTTGGTAGAAATATTCTCTTCCTGATACATTATTGTTTTCTTTAGGTATGGAAGTTCGTGATCGTGGAACTTTGCTATAATAAAAAGAAAACCTTTCTTTTAAGGTATTAATTGCTTTCGTTGTTGATTCACTAATTCAAAGAGGGTAATTTTGTTTCGTAGATCCAAGATTGTAGCAATCATAGTTGCATCATCAAGAATCGTCCAGTATTCTTCAATTTTTTGATTTATCGAATCGGCTAACAAATATTGATCACTTTCCATACAGTATTTTAGATGGTCCTGAATTTCATTAAAATAGAATCGTACGTCAGCAATGGTTGGATATTTAGCATCTGAAAGATTTTTGGTGGCTCTTTTAAGTGGTTCTAAAACGATTATTGTTTCCTGCAAAATAATAGTAGATTTTATTAAAATAACTACGGAAATAAATGTAATTAATTTATTGATTTTTAAAATATAAATTTGTTAATTTACATGAAATATCTTTTAATATTTTACATAATAATATTCTCGATTTTTAGTTTCGTTTCTTTGAAGAATATCACCTCTCGCCTCTTCTATTCATATGATATTTCATTAAATAAGATTCGGGAGCTCCTATCCTTACTGTTATCCTGAAAATCTTTGATCATTATAATATCAAACATACCTTAATCTTTGTCCATGCTATAAGAGATGGCATTAAATCTCAGACGTTTTCATGTTTAATTACAAGCATCTTTAACGCCGTTTCCATTCTTTGAAATTTACAAAGCATATAGTAGGTGGAGTTTCACCTAGTTTCTATATCTACTTCAGGCCGAAGATATTCAATTTTCTTCATAGAACATAACTCGCGTAAATCATTACATAATAAAACTGAATTCTTGATCTTTATCATCAACTTACGCACATTAAGAATTTCTTCATCAATTATCTCCATCCCTTGTTTAGTTGTGAGGTTAAGAATATGTGCTGAGCAGTGGTAATGACTAAATGAAAAACCATCTAAAGCACTCTCAAATTCTTCTGATAACTTTTGACCGCATACTAGCATTGCAGACTCATTGTCGGTAGTAAGTGCTAGTGCTTTACCTGCTAAATTGAACTCGCAAAGAACATTATTAATTGCAGTTGCCATGTTAATTCCAGTATGACGAGTTTTAAACAGAATAATGTCAAGTAAAAAACGCCGGAAAGTCCAATTTTCATCAACATAATGAATAGTTAAACCAAGATACGCTTCACTGCTTAATGTTAATGTCCACATATCTGCAGTAAAGGAGATTCTTCCAGGTATTTTTAGTAAATCATAACGAATATTTAGACGTCATTTATTGAACTCTTGGACTACCTTTTCTTTAATTTGGTGGCGGTCAGGAACCTTATAACGAAAATTGAAAACATTCATTATTTTGATAAAATTTTTCTTCTCCACAACACTGAAGGGCTGTTGGTCAGCAATTACCCAAGTAACAACAGCGTCATCCCGCTCCAATTTTTCTTTCTCAGGCCAAGGATCCTTGCATTTAAATTTTAGGGTAGTTTGCTTTCGAACTTTTTGGATTACTATACAATGTTTACTCAAAAGATGTCGTTTAATACTAGAGTTTTCTGACTTAATAGAAAATACATAACTACATGTTTTACATACTGGTACTTCTGGGTGAGATGGATCTTTACAATTTACATAGTTCCATACTGAAGCAGTTTTACGTGAAGGCTCAGGCTCTTCTATTTCATTATCTATATCATCTATGTCATCAATATTTGGAATAAACGTGTCATCTGAACTGTTAAAAAAATTACTCATTATTACGTGTTACGTGTTGAAGATATGAGATATCGGCATAATCAGCATATCGGCATATTACTATAAATCTCATAATTACTGAAATTCTATTGGATAGGACTTTTTAGGAACCTGATTTTCATCGGTCCTAAATCCGGACCTAAAGATCTGTGGACCCGGTCTTAGGATCAAGTCTTTAGGTCCAGGATCTAGGGACTTTACCATCCCTATCCACAGTAAAATTCTTTTTATTTCCATGATCATGGGAATCGAACCTGCGACCTCACCATACTCAGGCTTAATGAGAGTCTCAGTAACCAACTACTGAGATAGGGTGATCAACCCTATATGGGCTGATTTGTCTACTCTGCATTAAAAAGAGTTATTGAATTGATTTGCACAATTTTCATTACTCAAAATTGTTTTGTAATACCAAAAAATCATCTGATTGATGATCACTTAACTAAATAATAAGTTGAACAAAAATTTACATTTGCGAAACTTAAATTATTAAATGTAAAAGAGGTGTGAAAAAACCCATTTCACTAATAAAAACCCATTTTTCATATATATGGAATTTTTAACATATATTATTAAAAAGTAAGTATATTTTAATAAAATATAAAGTAAAATAAAAATTTATATAGTCTTAGTAGCTATAAATGTTTATAAAAGTATAATAAAAATATCATATAAAAGATGGTATCATAATAGATATTTTCAAACAATAAAAATAATTATTTTATGTCGAAATTTGTATTACCATCTTTAGACGCAAATATATCAAGATTCACTGATACGTTTTCTATAATTTTAGGCTCGTTGGAAAGCTCTTGTTCTGGACTTTATAGGCGAAAAAATAGCTTGCCGATTGAATCATTAGATCCAAAGATATTTACGTTTAAAGTTGAGGTACAAACTTTTAATATGCTTAAATGCAAATATCTTGGGATTCACTGATCCGTTTTTTATAAATTTAGGCTCTTCAGAAAGCCCTTGATCTGGTTTATATGAGCGAAAAAGAGCTTGCTGATTGGATCATTAGATCTGAAAATATTTACGTTTAAAGTTGAAATACAAATTTTTAATATATATAGTAAGTGCTAAGAATTATATTAATTTAAAAGAAATATTTACCAACTTATAGTATAATAACATTAAATAAAAGTTTTTTAATACTCACCCCCAATTTACTGTATATTATATAGTATTTTGTATAATAAAAATGTAATAAAATCAATATTTTAATTAAAAGTAGACAAATCAGCCCATATGTCGTTTTGTTATAAGAATAACGCTTACCAAAACTATTTTTTTCAAAATTTTAGTTTAGTGAAAATTCAATCCAAAATTATTTTTTATAATAAAATTAATTGCCTAAACTGTTTTTATGCTTTTCTAAAACTAATTATAATTTAGAAAAATTTCAGATTTACCAATTTTTTCATTAAAAATAAAGTTTTTAAGTTTCAGATTTTTGAATTTTATCATTAAATAAGTTTTGGGTAGCAATACTACTTTGTTATATAATACTGTATAGATAAAAACTATATACATAGGTAATCTTGATAAATCAGATCTTTGATAAACCAAATTTAGCACTATTTTAGATTTTTCTTTTAGAACCAAATCATCTATATTAAAACAGTCTTAATATATTGGACTTTATTAGTAAAATCTCAATATTTCATAAATTAGATTTTATTCTAGGGTATTACTAAATATCACCAGTGGTGATTGTCACTACATGTAAAATATTTTTTGAATTTTCAAAAATTTTTGACTGAGATATTATTCTAATTATAATATAAATATCATTACTATATGTAAATTTATGGGTAGAATAAGTTTGCCTTAGATTATAAAGGCTATTGTTTAGATAGTTTTTGAGAAAAATAGGAAAGTTTTATTTTATAAGCAAAATACAATTTTTTGTTTTAAAAAGATTTTTTTTAGTCAAATTTTCAAAATTTTAGTGTGATTAGTATCTACCCAGGTTTGTTTTACACATTTATTATTTAAATTGAAATTTTTGAAAAAAAATTATGATGTGTTTTTTAACTCTGGCCAAAATTATAATTTTCAGCCAGAATTAAGTGGTGTGATGACGATCATCACTGGTGATATCTAGCAATACCTTTTATTCTAAATCAATTATAGTTAAAAAATCTTGATAGTACAATATGGAATTTCCACTAGCACAGTTTCTAATATTTAAAAAGATCAGAACATTGGCTTTTTATTTACCAAATGCAAATAATTTCGTGAAAAATTTAGTGTTTATTTATAACTAAAAGAAATAATGAGCATTTGGATTAATCAATAAATTTCAAAAAATTTAATTATTAATAGCCTATTATCTAACAAAAAGTAGCAGAGTGTACTAACTTTAAGGGCGTGTTAGAAATCATGTGATTATGCTCAATTAGAGACCTAACCCTTCTACCCACCATGTGATTGAATTCTGATTAGCTAAAAAAATACATATAATATATAATATATTATATTAATATATATATATTATAATATAATAAATTAATAATAATCCAATTTGCATAAACTTTTTTTTTGTTTTGTAGCCCCATTTATACTTTATAAAATAAAATAAAAATTCATTGAAATTGGACTACTAGATGGTGAAATAATTGCAAAAAAGCTTATTAATAAATAAATTACTATATATTATATATATATTATAATACAATTATTTCACTATCCAATAATCCAATTTGCATAAACTTTTTTTTTGTTTTGTAAACCTCTTTATGCTTTACAAAAAAAAAAAAATTCATTAAAATTGAACTGCTAGATAGTAAGTTAATTTGCAAAAAAACTTCTTAATAAATAAATTACTTTATATTACATATATATTAGAATACAATTATTTTACTATCCAATAATTCAATTTGCATAAACTTTTTTTTTATTTTGTAGCTCTCTTTATACTTTATAAAACAAAAAAAAATTCATTAAAATTGGTCTTTTAGATGGTGAGATAATTGCAAAAAAACTTTTTAATAAACAAATTATATATTATTTACTATAAAGGATATATTATTACCATAAAAGGTATATTGTGACACCTGATTGCAGGACCTGACTCCCCACTACCCACTAAATCACGTAATTTCTTACATGCCCCAATACTTGATATTACTAACTTTTTAGCATCTGCAGGATAGTTAAGCAACTTTAAACAGAGAAATAATTTGCATACATATAAAAAAAAAGGAAAAGCTAGCAGTGCTAGGATCCTGAAATATATATAGAAAGTCAGAGATAGCCAAAAAATTTTTACTAATAGCTATACGCATTCTTTCAGGACTAAAATTATGATAATTTTGGTGAGTGACCAAAAAAGGAAATATCTTTTTACTAGGAATTATCTAAAAAAAGGAAAGATTTTCATATTTTTTGGCTGGTTGTACACAAACTCAGATCTAACCTTTTTATGTATATTTCAGGATCCTGCAGTGTTCCTATTGATAAACTTCTACAAATGAGAGCTGAATTACAAAAAATTCTTCAAGTATATGAATTGAAAGATATCTGAAACTGCAATAAAACTGCTCTTTTTTGGTATTTAAAACTATCCAAAATAATAGCATACGATGTTGTATTTTGGCAACTTGTAATGCTTCTGGTGATGAAAGATTGCCTTTAGTTTTTATCCATAGTAAATAAAAATACCACATGCATTAAAAGGAATTGAAAAAAAAATCTCTCTCTATTTGGTATTATTGGGACTCTAAATAAAGCTTGGATGCAAAGAAGTATATTTAAATATTATTTTGAAAGATTAAATTTCAAAATATTTAGAGAAAATCAGCATATTTTTTTACTAATAAATAATACTAGATGTCATGAATTTAAGAATATCAATAGTCTTTCAAATGTTAAGATTCATTTTTTACCACCAAATATAACATTATTTTTTTAACCATTAGATCAAAGTATTATTTGTAATTTAAAAGTACAATATTACAAATTGCTATGTTAAAAATACTTAAAATCATATTCAAGCTTACAATTTTTATGAAGAGGGAGACCCCATTCCACCTCCAATTGATATTTTTGATTCAATCAATTTAATTGCTAATGCCTAAAAAAAAGTATCTAAAAAAACAATTCTTAACAGTTGGGCTAAAGCTGGAATCCTTTCCAATAATAATATGGAAGATTCTGAAGGTTCAAACAATTCTGATTATGGAGAAAATAATATTGGACATGAATTACAATCATTAATTGAAGAGTTAGGATTCATAGATCCTTTAGCTGTGATGACTATATTAATATTGATAATAAAGTATCTGCTGAAAAGGAATTATCATTACAAGAAATTGTTGATGTTGTAAAGGAAGCAAATGAAAGGGAAATTGAGGAGGAAGAGAAGCAAGATGAAATCTCTACAATAGTTGCATTAAATAGCATTGAAAAATGTAATTAAATATATTCAACAAAAAGATTTAGAGATTGGTAATTTAGAAATGAAAAATTTAATTAAATTGAAAAAAGGATCTTTTTCAATAATATAAATGAAAAAAGGCAAAGTAAACTAAATGAATATTTTGATTTTAATGTATAACAGATAGTTCTTTTATAATAATTTTAAAATTTTGGATGTCTTGATATATCGGATATTTTTACTGGAGTACTTTTTTTGCATATATTTATGTATTATCATGTGATGCAGCATGTGGTCGTCGAGAAACGGCTAAGCCACCAATCAAAAAAAATTTTTGTTAGATTCTCTGATTCTATTGCGCCGTAAAACTGAAGAGAAATTGCTATAATGGTGAACGGAAGGTAATAGAATACGTATTATCTCTCCATTAAACAAAATAAAATGAGTTTAAAATATAACAGTCCTCACACTAGTAATATAACAAATTCTGGCACGAAAAAGAAAAAAATTAGTAGCAACGATAGTAATAGTAATAATAACGCAACAAACGCGACTGTCGCAACTAATATTATTAGTAGTAATACGTCGTCAACACCACCACAACTTCCACCTCCGGCACCTACGACGATAACTTCAAAAACGCCGCCTCCACTACCTCAATTATCAGAAGAACAAAAAGTTGAAATTAAAGAAGCTTTTGAATTATTTGATACCGACAAAGATGATGCTTTAGATATTCACGGTTTGAAATTTGCCATGAAAGCTCTTGGCTTTGACGAGAAAAAACCTGAATTGTTGAGAATTCTTCGACAACATGATAAAAATGAAGAAGGTGTAATAGCATTTGAGGATTTCTTTAAAGTTAGTAAGTATTTGACTTTACTTTTTTTTGGTTTATAAGAAACTATATCTAAATGAAATTTAGTGGCAGAACGAGTTGTAAATAGATCACCTATAGAAGAAATTCATAGAGCCTTTCAACTTTTTGATGATGATAATACTGGAAAAATATCGCTTCATAATCTGAAACGAGTTGCAAAGGAATTGGGAGAAAATTTAGATGAAGATGAACTACAAGCGATGATAGATGAATTCGACTTAGATGAAGATGGAGAAAGTATCCTTTTTTATTTATTAATGAACCTACATTGTTTTAAAGTTTATATTTCCTTTACAAATTTTATTACTTAAAAGTAAACGAAGAAGAATTTGTTAAAATCATGACGGAGGATACTTGATTATCTTAATGATAAAAAGGATAGAATTTTTTATTTTCTTGCTTTTAACTTTTATAAGCAAAATATCTCAAAGTGTATTTTTATTAGAATGTACATAAAAAAAATAACATTCTCAAGTAAGGATAAAAAAGAGGAATAATATATAGCACATAAAGAGTAAGATGAAAAAGAAAACAGTATTATTTTTCATAATATGAATAATTTTTACTAGTCATAACCGCAAAATAAATATAAATTAGCTTTTCTTTTCTTCAAAATGAGAATGATGATAGGGACGATAAAAAGGGGATTGTTCCAGCTGTTGTTGCTCTGACTCTGCTTTTTCTTCGTTCATATTTAGCCTTTCCTCATGTCTCTGTGTTTCTTTCTCAAGTTGTCTACGTAATTTAAGTTGTTCTTGTTGCTTTTGTCTGCGTTCTTTATCTTCTTTGATATTTTCCAAAGCAGCAGCTTTTTGAAGTTCTCCAGCTATTTTTTCTCTCTCTTGCATTCGTCTTACAGCTTCAGCATGCTCAGTAACCTTTTTCAAATAATCTTTAAGTAATTCTTGAGCAATTTCCAATCTTTCTATTTGTCTAAGAAATAATTCATCACTGATTTTCTTACTACCATCTTTACAAACGGGAGAAGTATTTTTTAATTCTAAAATAAAAAATTTTTCAAACTCTACAACTTTTGATTTAAACCCGATTTTAACGAGAAATTCTCTACCGCCGGTGATTTGCAAAACATTAGAGTTAATCAGATTATTTTTTTCAGGTAATTTACGAAATTTTTCATTGTAAGGTTCTTCTAAAATATTATTTAATATTCGTAATAAGGTTGAAATACACTTTTGTGATATTAGAGGTGGATTGTGACGTGAAATTTGTTTAATTATAATTTCTTCATAAAGAAATTTTTGAAATTCTTTCATTTCTGGTGAACTCATTTTATTGAGTGGAGAGAATTCCGGTGTCTGAGAAACACGGGTTTCTATGTAAAAGATCGACTCGGAAAAACTTATAATTGGTTAAAATGATATTCATGGGAGGTTATACAAGTTATAAAATGGAAAATTGTAACAGAGAGAGCTATTTTCTATTAAAATGCCCAGAGATAACAAAGATAATTTAACGTAAATATTATTTTATTATTTTAATGATATATTTTGATAAATTTTCTAACATAATGCTTTAAAGTGAAGAAGAATTAGTTGAGCGATTTGCAAAACTATTCGGACATAAACCAAGTTCCAACAAAAATATAGCGAAAACAAGCACTTCGGTAATAGATTTGACAAAAAGTTCTTCGCATATTGATTCATTTTTTCCTTCGACGTCAAATTTAAAAAATACAAATGATTTTCAATATAAATTACCAATAGAGAAGGGATTTGATGAAAAAGAGGCAAGTTAAATTTATCAAATTAATAAATTCCTTAATTTTATTCTAAACTCTTTAATTGACATCAGGTTGAAAAATTATCAATGTCGGAACCCTTAAATACTCCGATCCTCATAAATTATGATGATCAAAAAAAATTAAATAAAGTAATGACGGAATTTCTAGGTGAAGAATTTACACCCTCAAATAAAAACTTTGATGAAAATGATGATGCAACACGTTTAATTAAAGAAATACAAGATGAAATAAACTTAGAATCAAAATATAAAGATAATTTATATGAATTAAAAGAAAAGAAAGAACAAGATTTTATTGAATTAGAAAAAAGATACAAAGAATTTAAAATACATGCTACCAATGAAAATATTTCAAATAAAAATAATATTAGTATTAGTAGTTTGGGTCCTCCGCCTAAACCAATTGATTTATCGGAATTTGGATTAGATGACTATGATCTTAATAATTGGTGCTGTAAGTATTAATCGTATTAATTTTTAATTATAGTAATTTGCTAACTTTTTTTTTTCAATTAGGTATTTGTAATGAAGATGCGATTATAAAATGTAGAGATTGTGATGGAGATTTATATTGTCAATCATGTTTCAACGAAGGTAATAAAAGAAATTTTTTTTGAATTTTCTCCAATTTTTCTCTAATTTTCAACTTTCTTATTTAGGACATCTTGGATCTCATTCAGATTATGAAATGAAACAACATAAATTCGAAGTATATAATAGACGCATGAATTAATCTAAATTGAAATTATTGTAAAGAATTTTTAGGCACGTTCGGCAATTTACTTAAAATCTTTTGAGCTTCCTCTTTTTGACGCTTTTTATTTAATTTATCTTCTCTTAAATAAAAAATATTGCTATGTAATTTATATTGTTTAGGTTTAGTTGATTTAGGTGGTTGTGGTTGTTCTGGTGATTTAGGTGTTGCAACTTGCTGTTTATCCTCCGTTTGTTCTTTTATATTATCTTCTTTTCCTTCTTGCTGTTTACTTTCTACTTTTGTAGAATCATTTGATTTATCTTTTTCTTGATTAATATCAGGATCAGATTTAGATTTTGAAGAATCGTCCTTTTGCGAAATGCTTACTCTTGTTGATTGAACAACAGGTAATTTGGGTTCCGGTTCCGGTTCCGGAATAGGTGTAGCAAATCCTCTATCACTTAAATGACTAGAAAATATAATTATTAAATTAATATTTCTCAAGTATTTATAACTATTCTTGAAATCCTAAGTTTCGTAAATATTCAGTACCTCTCGCAAGTATAAAACCAATCTAACCCATTATCAGTTCTTAAAACGGAACTCGTATATTTATTACATATAAAACATGGTTTGTCTGTTGTTGCAATTCTATGCGTATATAAATTAATTAATTGTTCTGACATTTTCTAACATGTTTAGAAAGACTGGAAAAGAGCTCGCTTTTTATGGAGCGTTTAAATCACGTGGAAAGCATTAACTTAATTGTGATTGGTTCGTAGGGAAGCAATTAAAGCAATTATAAAAAACATTTGTATGGCAAATTATTATAATAATATTATATTAACTCTAACTTTACATGAATTATAAATTCTAAATTCTATGAGAACATTGTTTTTCTTCAAAATAAATTCCATATATCTAATACAAATACAAATAAAAACATCTACGATAATATTCCATTTAAACTCTTGCCTTACCAAATAAATACTGCTTATCCCTTAAAACTTTTTTCAAAAATAAAGAAACGAATGAATAATTCCTAATATTATTATTAAAACATTGATTACCAACTATTCCATTCATCATCCCAAACATTATCTTTCTTAATTACTTCATTTCTTCTTCTAGTTGTGATAGAACCAGACGAAGAAACTTTAGGCGAAGAAGTTCTTGTATTATTGTTATTATTAAAAGGAGAATTTCTTCCACTACCAGAAGGAGAATTTCTTTGCTGATAATGATTAATAGTATCTGCAAAAAAATCATTATCTCCATTATCATTATCATTATTATAAGAAGAACGATCGTTATAAGAAGAATTATCTGATATAGGAGAATAATTTTGCCTAGCTGAAAATGAGGATTGATTTGAAGAAATGCTCGATATAGTGGAGATACCTCTTGAGGCAGTTTCACTAACGGTTTTACCAATCCAGGCTCCATAACCTGCAACCTGTGAAGTGAATTCAGGATCTCTTACTTTTTCTGTTGTAGGTTTAATCACACGTTCATTAACGGTTTGTCCTAAGGTTTCAGCTCCTTGAGCTGCCAATTTTGCTCCTTCTGCGACATGATGGCCAAGGAAATTTAATCCTTTTGTGAAGGCTTTAACAGGATCATTCATTAATTCATCTAAATCTGGTACTGAAGCACTTGAGGATGATGTATTTTCATTTGCAAATGCTGGATTACCAAACCCTGTATATTTTCCTCCCTGATTTGGCGGCAAATTATCCGATCGTGTTTCATTTGCTCTTCCCAAACTTGCAAAATATTCCTCATTTTTTGTTTTATTACCAGAAGAGGAAAAACTGTTACTATTATTTAGGCTACTTAAATCTCCGCTAGATCCATTAGATTGATATGAAGATGTTGGTCGTACACTAGCAGCACCGACACTATTCCGATTTGATGATCGATTACTGTTAGATGATGATGGCCGACTTGGCATTTTCCCAGAACTTTGTGCAGATGGTGTCCATTTTCTCCCTTCACATTTTGCTGTCAACTGAAAAAAAAAAAAGATATTAGAATGAGATGATTTTTTTCATTTAAAAATATAAAATAATTTAAAAACCTTTTCACGATATTCAGTTGCAAATTTACTATGATATTTATCTTTTAAAGACATTTCAGGATAATATTCTGATGATGCCTCACAAAATTCTCTCCATTCAGTATTTCCTCCAAGCTATATTATAGTCAAAAATAGTAATAATTAAAATTTTTTTTTTAGAATTTTAGAATTCGGTTATTGCTACTTTTTATCATATATATTGATAACGCATTATTGTATCCTAATGACTTACTTTCATCTTTTTAATTTGATCATCATACCATTTATCCATGGTTATCGAGCGAACAAAACTTATTATCAACAGAAATTAGCTTAAACTCATCTCAAAAGAAAGTTACATAAATAATACATTATTAAACTTTACCTAACATGAACACCAAAAGACCTATGAACTCCAGAGCATTCTAAACAAATAAATATTCCAAAAGAAACCGATGCCCATTGTGGATTAGGTGCTCCACAATCAACACAATTCTAAATATGTAAGTTTTAAATTTGATTATTAAAAAGAAAGGTCAATTCAGTTAAAAACATACTTTATTTCCATTTTGCCTTTGTATCTCATATAATACTTGTTTGTATTCTGCTGCCATTTTTTTAGATTATTAGTTTGTAGAGGTTTATTTTATTAAACTTCGACGACAGTGTGGTCTCAAGTGGTATAATATGTATGATCTGCATCTCCTGCATGATGCAGATCAAAAGAACAAAAAAATGTGTTTACTTGTTAATGGATGATTTGATCATTTTTTTGAGACATTGTGACAAAGTACCTTTTATGCATTATTGTTTTTTTTTCTTTCCTTAAATTGGCATATAAATAAATTAAAATTATGTCAAGCAGCAACAATTTTCCCGATAGGCTGTCAAATAATAACAGTCAACTTCTCAATCGTCCATTTCCCAAAAGTTTTATTGAGGCAAAAGAAATTATATTTGAGACAGTTTATTTTTGTTATATTGAATTAAACCAAGCTTTTCAAGCACTTTGGGCATTAATTAGTACTACATTTACGCTAATGAGTAATAAATCCCCAACTGAACTTGTTAAAGATATTGTCAATAAAACAACAGAAGTTTCAAGCAAAGCTATAGACTATGTTGTGAATCATGAAATTATTGGAAATGCTGCTTATCTTATCAGTAAAGAAAAAAATACAAATGCATCCCCAGATGCCGAACCAAAAATAGGTCCGGATGCTATTGATGACATTAATAATAAAGACGCGACTACTCCTTTAAACAAAAATTTTATTACAAGTGGATTAAATGATGAACGTTCCATCTCCTTAAATGGAGTAGACCTTAATACTTATCTTAAAGAACAGCTTACTAAACGTATTATGTTTCTTGATGGTGGAATGGGTACTATCATTCAGTCGCTAAAACTCTCCGAAGAAGATTTTCGAGGAGAGAGATTTAAAGACCATTCACATGATTTAAAAGGGAATAATGACATTTTGGTTTTAACACAACCCGAACATATTAAGAATATACATATTGCATATTTAGAGGCTGGGGCTGATTTCGTTGAATCGAATACTTTTTGTAGTACATTTATTAGTCAAGCGGATTATGCTTGTGAGAAATATGCTTATGAATTAAATAAAGAAGCTGCTAGACTAGCAAAGGAAGCATGTATTGAAGTAAGACTTCAACTAAAAGATAAAAGATGTCATTTATTTAAATTCATCAACTTACATATTTTAATAAATAATCAGGTTACAGCTCGAGATCCAAGCAAACCGAGATTTGTCTGTGGTGCGCTCGGACCAACCAATCGTACATGTTCCATTTCACCATCTGTAGAAAATCCTGCTTATCGTAATGTCACTTTCGATGAGTTGGTTGAAGCATATTCGGAACAAGCTAGGGGTTTATTAGACGGTGGAGCCGACATTTTATTAGTAGAAACTATTTTTGATACTTTGAATGCAAAGGTGAGTCTTATAATCTTTTTTAGATTTTTTTAAGAATAAATAATTAAAAATTAAATTTAAAAGGCGGCACTATATGCAATTGACTTGTTATTTGAAGAAGGAAGCTATAAAAGGACTCCAATTTTTGTATCTGGTACAATTGTTGACCAATCTGGACGCACCCTTAGTGGTCAAACCGGAGAAGCTTTTGTCAGTAGTATCAATCATTCAAATCCTCTTGCAATTGGATTAAATTGTGCTTTGGGTGCTGAGCAAATGAAACCGTTTGTTCAAAATATCGCAAAATTTACAAGTTCATTTGTAATTTGTTATCCAAATGCTGTAAGTAATTGTTAAATTTTCATAATAAATCTCAATATATTATTATTAATTTTTCCTGGCGATTTCACGTACATAGGGTCTGCCTAATACGTTTGGAGATTATGACGAGACACCTGAGATGATGTCAAAAGCAGTTGCAGAATTTGCAAAAGAGGGTTTAATTAATATTTTGGGTGGATGTTGTGGTACAACACCAGATCATATAAAAGCTATTGTTAAGGCTTGTTCGCAATATAAACCTAGAGTTCCGCCACCGAATTTACAGTTAGAGAGTATGATTATTTCTGGGTTAGAAGTGTTAAAAGTTAGCAAAGAAACAAACTTTGTAAATATAGGAGAACGCTGTAATGTTGCTGGGTCAAGAAAGTTTGCTCGTCATATTTTGAAAGGAGAATATGAAGAAGCAATAACAATAGCAAGATCACAAGTTGAAAATGGAGCACAAATCATTGATGTTAATATGGATGAGGGCATGTTAGATGGAAAAGCCGCTATGACTAAATTTTTGAATTTAATCGCTAGTGATCCAGATATTTCTAGAGTATGTAAAAACGATCATTCAACTTTAATATTCCTTGTATTTTAATATTTAAGTTAATTGATTTAGGTCCCAATAATGGTTGATTCTTCAAATTTTGAAGTGGTCTTAGCAGGATTGAAATGTGCACAAGGAAAATGTATTGTAAATAGTATAAGTTTAAAAGAAGGACCTGAGGATTTCATTAAAAAGGCCAAGATTATTAGAAGATTTGGTGCTGCTGTAGTCGTTATGGCTGTAAGTTTATATATTTTTTATTTTATTTATTTACTTATTTTTTTTAGTTATATTATTTGTAAATAATGACTAACTAGAATATATTCAAACGTACAATTTAGTTTGATGAAACAGGTCAAGCTGATGTCAAAGAACGTAAAGTTGAAATATGTAAAAGATCATATGAAACCTTAACAGAAATAGTTGGATTTAATCCTAATGATATTATTTTTGGTAAAACTACTAAGATTTCCTTTATTAAAAAAATATTTTTTTTATCAGACTCAATGAATACTTCTTTTTTTATGCTGAAACAGATCCAAATATTTTAACTATTTGTACTGGTATGGAAGAGCATAATAATTTCGGCGTGGAATTTATTGAAGCAACAAGAGAAATTAAACGAACTTTACCAGGTGCAAAGGTATTATGACCAATGAAAAAATTGGTGGACTATTATATTTCTGAAAATTTATCTTATCAAATAAACAATTTTATTTCTTAGGTTAGTGGTGGTATATCTAATTTATCGTTTTCATTTCGTGGAATGGATAAAGTTAGAGAAGCCATGCACAGTGTATTCTTATATCATGCGATTCAGGCAGGTATGTGGTTAATATTTTTTTATTTCTTTATTTTTGTTTATGTTTCAAATTTTCTCTCTTTTTATAGGCCTTGATATGGGAATTGTAAATGCTGGTTTCTTAACCATTTATGATGATATTCCAAAAGATTTGCTTGAACTTTGTGAAAATGCATTATGGAATCGTGACTCTGATGTTACAGAAAAAATGTTAAATTATGCACAAAAGCATGGCAAAGAGACTAAAAAAGAAGCAAATGAGGAAGAATGGAGAAAGGAAAATGTAAAATCCAGAATTTCTTATGCTTTAGTTAAGGGAATTACAAAATATATTATTGAAGACACTGAAGAAGCTAGGCAAAGTGTAAGTAATAATTTGGTATAAATTAAATGAAAATATGGCTAAAGTAAGTCTCAATTGTTAGTATTCAAGACCTTTAGAAGTTATAGAAGGTCCCTTAATGAATGGTATGAGTGTTGTTGGTGATTTATTTGGAAAAGGTGAGTAGTCAAATTATATAAATTTCATTAGTTTATACACTAATGTGTAAATTTTCATAGGTAAAATGTTCTTACCACAAGTTATAAAATCTGCACGGTTAGTAATTTTATTCCATTATATAATTCTTTTATTATTTAATTTTCTAATTATTATTTTATAGTGTTATGAAAAAAGCAGTAGCGCATTTAATTCCTTATATGGAAGAAGAACGTTTAGCAAATCTTGCAAAACTTGGTGGTGAAGATTCAGGTCCTACACACGCAGGAGTGGTTGTTATAGCTACTGTAAAAGGAGACGTTCATGATATCGGTAAAAATATTGTTGGTGTTGTACTTGGTTGTAATAATTACAAAGTATGATTTATTCATTTTATTTAAAAAAAACGAATTTTATTTATATTTAAATATCTTTATTTATTATTTTTATTAATTGTTATATTTATAGGTTATTGATTTAGGTGTAATGACACCTTGTGAAAAAATTATATCAACAGCTTTAAAAGAAAAGGCTGATATTATTGGTTTATCAGGGTTGATAACGCCTTCATTAGATGAAATGATAACAGTTGCGAAAGAAATGGAAAAACAAAATTTAGATGTAATTTTTTTTTAACTATTATATACCTCACATACTTTATCATTATATATTAATTTTACTAATTAATTTATTAGATTCCATTATTAATTGGAGGAGCTACAACTTCTAAAGCACATACAGCAGTGAAAATTTCTCCTCAATATAGCAAACCTACTATTCATGTTTTGGATGCTTCAAAAAGTGTAGTTGTAGTATCAAACTTATTGGATAAAAAACTAAAAGAAGATTTTTGGGAAGATATAGCCGAAGAATATCAAGAAATTAGAGAAGATCATTATGCTTCTTTACAAAACCAAAAATATTTACCTTTACAAATAGCAAGAGAAAAAGGGTTTAAAATTGATTGGACTAAACAACCTTTTCCTATTAAACCATCATTTATTGGCAAACGAGTATTCACAAATTATGATTTAAAAAGAATTTCAGAATTTATTGATTGGAATCCTTTTTTTCAAGTTTGGTAAGTTTTGTCATAATAATATTTTCATTATGAATATATTATTTAACTATTTAAAAATATTTAGGCAATTAAGAGGAAGATATCCTAATCGTGGATTTCCAAAAATTTTTAATGATGAACATGTTGGTAAGTTATTACTTTAAAAATATTTCACTTAATTGTATTAACATTAAACCTAATTTTAGGTTTGGAAGCTAAAAAAATATATGAAGAAGCATTAATTTTTATCAAAAAAATTATTGATGAAAAATTATTTACTGCTAAGGGTATTGTTGGAATTTATCCTGGTATATATTTTCTTTTTTTATTTTATCACATTATATTTTATCATTATTTATTATTATAAATATATTTATTATTTTAAATAATAGCTAATAGTATTGATGATGATATTCAGGTATATAAATTAATTAATTTTTATTATTTATTGTATAAAATTATTAAATTAAATTAATTTTTTATTTAATATAAAGATATATGATGAGGAATCACGAAGTAAAATTGTATCTACATTTTTTGGACTTAGGTAATTATAGTTTAAATTATTAGTTAATAATTTATTTTATTTTATTTATAATTTTATATAATTATAGACAGCAAATGGAAAAAGAATCAGATGAACCATACTTTTGTCTTTCTGATTTTATAGCACCTAAATCTTCTAAAATACCAGATTATTTAGGTTTATTTGCAGTTGGTATATTTGGTGCAGATGAACTTGTAAAGAAATTTGAACATGAACATGATGATTATAATGTAATTATGACAAAAGCAATAGCAGATCGTTTTGCTGAAGGCTTTGCTGAATGTTTACATGAAGATATTCGTAAAGAATTATGGGGATATTCATCAAATGAAAATTTAACATTAGAAGATATATTAAATGTTAAATATCAAGGTATTAGACCGGCTCCAGCTTATCCATCTCAACCAGATCATCGTGAAAAAGTTACTATGTGGAATTTAATGAATATATACGAAGAAACTGGAATTGAATTAACTGATAATTTGGCTATGTTACCTGCTGCTAGTGTCTCAGGTATTATTAATTATTTTATATGTAATAATAATTAAATATTAATTAATTAATAAATTAATTAATAAATAGCATTAGTATTTGCAAATCCTAAATCACAATATTTTGCTGTTGGAAAGATAGAAAAAGATCAGGTAATAAAAACCTTTAATTTTACTTTTATTTTATATAATTATAATTAATTTTTTTAAAAAATAAATAGGTTTTAAATTATACTAAGCGTATTAATAAAGATCTTGAAGATACAGAAAAATGGTTGCGATCTAATCTTAATTATGGTAAGTTTAATTATTTAATTTATTTATTAAATCTTATAAATAACTATTATTAAATTTTTTTTAAAAAATTAGATTAATTCTATAAAATAGTAATTATAGTATTAGTAATAATAAAATAAAAGAAGGATTTATGGGAACTATTATAAATTTATAGCAAAAGATGGTAATATTTAAATAGATTTTCATTAGTTTTTTTTTTAATTTTCTTATTATTTATATTTAATAGTAACTTTTAATAAAAAAAAAGTTTATTAAAAATTAAATTATTAAATAATAAAAAAAAAAGTTGCAATATAAAAAGATTTTTAAAAATTTTATATTTTATATACTTCTGTTTTTAAGTAATTTACTAATTGGATTTTAATAAAATTTATATTATTAAGAAAAATCTAATTGTAATAAAATTTGCTAAAAAAATGCAATATTTGATAAAAAATGCACTATTTTTTAAATTACATTAAGAGTGAATTTATTTACCGCACCTTGCGTTACAACGCATCCTTTCTTTTTTGTAAATTGTTTATGTCGATCTTTAGTTTATACACCGCACCCCTTAAAATGGCAAATGATAAACATACAAATATATATAAATTTGTAACGCAGGGTGCGGTAAATACATTATTTCTTACATTAATATCATTTATAATAAATAAATTTGCTTACTAATTTTTTTAAATAAATTTTTAACCATCCAATAATTATAAAAAAAATAAAATACAATCTATTAAAATTATTTTATTATATTTGAAATAGTTGATTAATTATAAAGAAATATGACAATATAAAAAATTTTTTATATATACATTCAACTCTCTATAAATGCACTACTAATAAATGCATTCCCTTCTTAAATGCACACTTTGATTCAGTCCCAAGTATATATAACCTCTAATTATTTACTCTTTATAAATGCACACCCTTTGTAATCGCATGTTTTTATCCAGTCCTAAGAAAGGTGCATTTATAAAGAGTTGACTGTATATATATATTATAATATTCAAAAATTAATATAATTTTGATTAAAATTATACTTAAAAACTTTACTGTATTATAACTTTACCAATATTAATCATAAAGAGATAATTTAATAGCTGATTACTATTTGCTTTTATTTATTAGTTTGTGAATTCTAATTATAGTGAGATCATAGGTTCAATTTCACTAATTACAAAAATAAAATGAACAAAGATACAGAAATTAAAGTAAGTTAAACTGCAATTACTGCACCATAGTGAATTAAGCTACATACACTCTCACGTTAAAAGTTTAAGACCACCTTTAGGATCTGCATAATTAATACCTAAACAGTAATAATTACGTACATGTATAACTTAAAGGAAAACTATTTATAATATACGTTGATTAGTAATGTTTATTACACAAAATTTTAGCCTCTTTTTTTTTGTTTAAAAAAAAATAATAAACATAATGGTTAAAATAAAAGAACTAACAGATTTTGAACGTGAAAAGGTTATCGGTTATTATGAAGCTGGCGATACTGAAAAAGCTATTTCAGAAAAAACAGGCTATGGAAAAACTACTATCCACAATATAATAATAAAATATCATAAAACAGGTGCTATTACTGTTGCTCCTCGAAGTAGTCGTCTAAAGAAGCTGACTGTAAGGGATATACGTCATCTTAAGGCTATTATTACCAAAAACTGATGTGAACCTGAAGAAAATTTAAGGAAAATTTTTACTGCATCTACTGGAAATAATGTCAGCAGAAGTACTATACAACGAACATTATATGGCATGGATTATAATAGCTGTACAGTACTGAGAAAACCTAGTGTTAGTGAACATAATCGAAAAATACGATTAAATTAGGCTCGTGAAATATGTTTATGAACTAGAGCTTCGCAACTTAACTCAACAGATCGGGTGACCCGATAGGTTGATCCAAAATATTCAGATCAGGTCATCAAATTTATAACCTAATACGGGTCAGATCAGTATTAGTTAGTACCTGATCTGACCTGTTGATTTAACATATATTTGGATCAAATAAATTAAAAAACGCTAAAACTAATAGTTCTGGCATTTTTGTATATAAAATCAAAAGAAAATTACCAGAACTAATGATTCCGGCATTTTTACATGTAAAATTGAAAAAAAATGCTAAAACTATTAGTTTTGGCATTTTTACATGTAAAATCAAAAAGAAAAATACCAGAACTAATGATTCCGGCATTTTTACATGTAAAATCAAAAAAATGCTGAAACTAATAGTTTTGGCATTTTTACATGTAAAATCAAAAAAAAATGCCAGAACTAATGATTCCAACGTTTTTACATGTAAAATCAAAAAAAAATGCTGGAACTATCAGTTTTAAAAGAAAAATGCCGAAACTAATAATTCCAGCGTTTTTACATGTAAAATTAAAAAAAAATGCTGAAACTATCAATTTTGGCATTTTTACATGTAAAATCAAAAAGAAAAATGCCAGAACTAATGATTCCAGCGTTTTTACATAAAAAAATGCCAAAACTATCAGTTTCGGCATTTTTACATATAAAATCAAAAAAGAAAAACGCTAGAATTAATGATTCTGGCATTTTTACATGTAAAATTGAAAAAAAATGCTGAAACTAATAGTTTCAGCAGTTTTATATATAAAACAAAAAGTAAAATGCTGGGATCCTCAAACCCGACGTTTTTTGTATAATTAATAAAAAAAATGTTACAAAACATTTTTTTACTTGAAATATTTAGTATAATAATAAAACTTCAGGTAACCCGAGTTACCCAAAGTGACCTGAATACTTTTGGGTCAAGTGGATTAGGTCGGGTAAAAAATTTCAGTTTGGGTTAACCAGGTAATCTGACCTGATCCGACCTGTACAAAGCTCTATTATAGACTATAGATGATTGGAAAAAAGTAGTGTAAAATGATGAATTTCAATTTACCATATTTCAAAATAATGGAAAAATTCGGGTTTAGCGTCTTACAGAAGAAAAATATGATATTAATTGTCTCATTCCAACAGTGAAACATGGTGGAAGTGAAGTTATGATGTGGGGATGTTTTTTATGGTTTAGATTAAAGATGTTAGCCTTAATTATTTTTTAAAAAATATTGAATTACAGCTATAAGCTTTTTGGCAATTTCTATTTGTATACGGGATGTTTAAACACAGGTCATATTAGTAGATTAAAAACGGCATTCAAAACCTTTTTTAATGCCTTAAGTAAACTTGTAGAGCAGGTGAAAATACATATATTTATCTGTAATATAATAAGAATAAAAAGTAAAAGAGTATAATGTCGGTAGCATTCAATTTCAAATTAAAAAACAAAAAATTAGTCTATTAAAAATTATATTTATATAACCCATGTACAAACATCCCGTGTAAACTTAGAAATTTTCAAGATTTTTATAGCCTTAATTAATTACGGCATATAAAAATTTTGTATTACGACATTTTTTTGAATTACGGCTAACATCTTTAGTTTGGGTTAGATCCCTTGGTAAGGATTGATGGTTGAATTAATAGTCAAAGGTACATAGAAGAGATACTTAGGTATCACGTGATACCATTTTTAGAAAGTTTTGAAGAAGAAAATGGGAACTATCTGTTCCAGCAAGACAATGCACCAATTTACACTAGTGCAAGGACATGAAATTTTATAGAAGAAAGTGAAATAAATTTGCTATTATGGCCAGGTCAAAATCCTGACCTTAACCCTATTGAATATTTGTGAAATGAGCCTGAGAGACGCATATGAGCAAAGCAAAATAATCCTAAAAATTTAGTAGAATTGGAGGCACTTCTTCAAAAGTATTGGTTAAAAATTCTGAGTGAAGTTTACCAAAAGCTTATAGAAAGCATGATTCGTAAAATTGATGCAATCTTAAAAGCTTGTGGATATTCCATAAGATACTAAGAAATATTTTTATTATATTTTTATATAGTAAATTTCGTAAATTAATCATTATTTTAATTTATAGTTTTGTGAAGTTATGGGTCAGAAATTATTTTTTTTTTATTATACATAACAAGAGGTTTAATAAAAAAAATTTTTTTTATAATTTATTCAATACGAATTTTTTCTTTTTTTCAATACATCACGTGATGTAAACATTAGTCATGTGACTGTGTGATATGTTTGATACTAAATTACCAATAATTTATTTTCATTATTTTTAAGTAATAATAAATAATTGTTCTTTATCCATTAAAGTAATTATAATAGCTTAAAAATATGTTGGTTCATTAAAAAAACTAATTTTTTAAAAATTTACTGGGTGGTCCTAATTCCTAAACTTTTGATGCGGGAGTGTATTTTAACAAAAGGTCTTGGTATCCTTCTCCTATTCTTAAAATTACTTTTATATTTTAGAAGGATATTTTTCCAAATGGTAAAGTTAAGAATGCAATGTCTTTATAGTAAGTAGCATGGTTATAAGGTTTGATTTCCGGAATCTGATTGGTGATTTCTGATAGTAAATACTCATCATAAAAAATAATTCTGAATATTAACTTTTCTTAATGATATTAAATCAATTTTTTATCAAAATATTGCAATAATATTATAATGATATTGTTATGATATCTAATTAATATTGATTGTAAATCCCAAGTTTTAGCAAAGAATACTTATATCAGATACATCCCCTTAAATGAAGTAATATTTTTACATCTAATTGCTTTAAGCATTACTTTCTATGCTCAAAGTTCATACATATTAATTTTATGATTATTAGTTATTATAAACATCATAAATAAAGCTTTTTATTTTAATAATAGTAATTTTTTGATTATACCAATGATTTAAAATATAATACCAAAGTTTATTTTACATCATATAAATTATATAGTAAACTTGAGACCCAAGAGTATATTTTGATATCTTTTGAATTAAGTTTACATATAATTTGATTCGATTTGATTTATTCAAAGCACTAAGCAAATTAAACCTACTTGTATTTTAATTTTCATGAGATTAAGTATAATATTTATATAAAAAAGCATATTTTTATGATAATGGTAATAACTTTTAAATTTTTAACTTTTTTGTTACAACTTTAGAGAATTAAAGTATAATTTTATCACTTTGGTTAAATGAAATTGACTTTCTAAATTAATTGAAAGTTATTTGAAAAGGTTAAAATTACTTATATATTTTTAAATTTTTTATTTTTTTTGTTTATAATTTCAGAGTATAATTACATCAATTTAATCAAATAAAATTGACTTTCTAAATTAATTGAAAGTTGTTCAGTAAGATTAAAACTACTTATATATTAATTGCTAATACTAATGCGATGAGTAAAAATTTTATGTAATTATTATGGGATTATAGAATTATGATTTATAATTAAAATAAATACGTTTGAATTTTACATTCCTCATTTTTAAAAATGTTAAAAGAATACTTTACTTTTAGAAAACTTGTTACTATTGATAACCTAATACCAGAACTTCATTATGATAGCCTTTTTTACAAGATTAGTAGTATTATTCTGACTTTCAAATTCAAGATTCTAATACTTAGTATGCTTTTTCAATAAGACTTGACTTTCAAGTTGCTTTAAAATTCAATTAAAAATACTTCATTATTAGAATAGTTTGCAACTTGAAAAATCCAAATATATCAGGTTTTATTTGTAAAGAGAAAGGAATTAATAATAAAGTTTTATTTAATTCTTCTGCTATTATAAATACCATTTATGAATGCGTATTTGGTAATAAAAATAAAACAACATATTCAGAAGTAATAATGTTAAGTTTTCATGATTCTTATATTATTTAACAAATGTTCAATATGTGTTTTACAATTTGTTTATGTAATATTACAATTTTTATAATATTTATTCCAGATAATAATAATTATAAAGAGTTTGCAACTAGTTTTATATATAAATATAAACAAAAATAAAGTGTAATATGGTAGAAGATTAAGAGAGAATTATTTTCAATTAGTTTATTTTGAGCATATAACATGCATTTTTATCATATGAATAATTTTCCAGTTTTTTTTGACACACTGTATATTATACATACAGTATGTGTATTTAAAAAAAATAAATAAACCTTTCAAAATTATTATATAATGTAATTATAAAAGGTATGCATTTAGCATAAATCATTAAATCCCAAACTCAGAATCAACATTTAAAAAAGATGTGCATTTATGGTGTAATGCATTTATAGAGTTAAGTGTATATACTGTTATTATATATTTATTAAAATTTAGATTTACAAAAGAAATAAGGAGGAAATAAAATATATTAAACAAAAAATCAAGTTGAAACAACTTAAAAGTACCTAAACTTAATAATTTATTGAATTTACTGGAAAATTATACTATAAATGAAATTTTACATCAGAATTATTAATATTAAACCATACTAATATCATAAATCCAAAGCCTTAACGGCACATATGAAAGTGGATTAGCCTATCTAAATAACATTCTGACAATACCAGTTGATACTATCCGGAAAAAACAAAAAAAAAATATTAATTAATTTTTAGGATTATTAGTTTTGAATAATAATTTATTTATTTTATTAATTTTTTATTAGATTATACCATTTTGCTTGAAAATAATTAATTCTTTTAAATAATAAATAATCAACAACTACATTTTTTTTTAATTCTCAAAATATCTAATATAATACAGTAAAAAGATAATATTATGCTCGTCAAAAAAATGTCAATATTAAAATAAATCAGGTAATCTATAACTATATCAACCCGTATTATCTAATCACTCATATTATTAACCTCGGTTTGAATTTGTTTGTGAATATAACAAAGGTAATCAACATATGACATAGCTCCATTGTTTTCATCCTCAACTAATAAGTTATGGAACTCAATTTCGGTAGCATCTATTTGCATTCTTGCAATTGTCAATCGTAAATATTTCGATCTTTGAGTTTGAAGGTATGATATGATGGATCGAATTCGTATTGAAGTAGGATTTTCAAGCTCAGGAAGAGAAGACTGTTAGGGGGTTTAGATGATAAAAAATTTTTTTCATTTATATCAATTAATAATAATGTTGTTCGTTTGAATAACATGATGGTATACATACAAGTTTTGAGTTAATTTTCTCAATTGAATCTACTCCAAAAACATTATTTATAAATTCAGATGATATTTGACGTCCGATCCAAAAAATCAAAATATGTCCATTTTCTAATAAAAACGAGTTATTAAATAACGAATATAAACAAACATTTTGTTCAACGATATTTCACAAACCTAGTAAATATGCTCCTTCACTTTCAAGCCTATCATAGGATACTCGTATTAGTGGAGGTAATTTAACTTTGCCATACTGATTAGGATATCCAACCTGAAACTCAAAAAAAGTATAAGATGATTGGTCAAAAGGAATTAATTCATTAAAAATATCTTACCTGATCAGAAAGATTATGAACCGGAATGAGTCTAGGATAGAGAAATACGATACTTTCTGCGACACCTATGCTTTTAATAAGACGCATACAATGTACTCGTGCATCACTCGTAAGGTTAGCACCTATAATTTAATAATTAACAATAAATAACAATAATTATAATAATAAGATGAAAATGTTATACGTCATACCACCACGAAGTGCTTTAGATTTTAACATTGTTAAAGCATATAAAGGAAATAATTTGAATGCTTCTGGCAAAATGAGCTGCCCTGGAGAACTTGAAGAAGCACAGTGTCTTCGATATGATAACAATATTTTTACGCATCTATCTGTTATTTGATCACGAATATCACGCAATGGCTTGGTAATTGTATTCGATACAGCTAATATTATTATTAAGATTAAAATAAAAAATAAAATTGTTTCATAAAATTAATAAAATTGTCTATAGTAAGTTTACCACGAACATTTATACAAATAACATACCTTGTTTAACCAACAAGTTAACTGTAGTATCCATTTCAGCATGTCGAAATACATTGCCAAGTAGTGTCGTAACTGAGACACTCAAATTATGTGTTCGCACCCTACGTTGTCCAGTCGCCGTTGTGTATAAAAGCGCACATTGAATATATGCATCTGTTTTCTCATCAAGTTTGCCATCATATTTAAGCAAAGCACCAAATGCTTTATCGCTATCAATGCCTGCGAGTTCAATATCGGTCGTATTACGCATATTGAAATTACCAAAATGTTCTTCAACTCTCAAGCCTAAAAGTCAATTTAAAAGTGAAATTCTATAATCCTTCCAAATAAAAGAATCTAAATTTATCATATACAAATTACCATTAGAACACCGAATTCTCATAAGCGAATTATACCCAAATTCTCTTGTGATGTTTTGATGCAATTCATATGCAAATTTTCCACCGTCTCTTTGAACATCAAAATTAGGATAATAATACGTTTCACCACCGGTTAAACAGGACAGTAGCCCTAAAAGTTAGAGTTTAATAATTGCTTTTAAATATAGTAATTAAAGAATAACGAAACAAGCAAAATCTTAATAATCATCTTTATTTATAACGAACTTACCAATAGTTGCTATATCAAGGTAAGTATTGGGGAAAAGGAACAAATCGACACAAATTCCAGCATCTACGCAATTAATCGCCAGGTTCTTATAATAACTATCTTGAGGACAAAACAAAGATCTCTCCTTATCCGTATTATATAATTTCGAATCCTCACGGTGTTTAATAGCTCCGGGTCCGAATGTTGGAAGAGAAGTTTGGAAAATTATTAATTTTCCACCGGTTGCACTCTAGTGACCAGTAATAGTTATGTTTTACTTAGTTATATATTATTTATAATAATAAAATAGATGTTATTGTTGTTAGTTCTGTGGACCATACCAAAGCCATGTGAGCTGCTTCAGCAACGGCACCTAATACGGATTCTATGGCCTTATTCTCAGCAAACATTATTGATAATGATTCCAAAAGACCTTCTATAACAGCTCTTGAAGATTTTAAATGTACAAATTTAATATGCAAATATACTAATATTGTTATTTTTCTATATCTTACCTGGATTCAATTGGGTCAACCAAAAATCCAGAATTGAGCGGAACAAATACATCGTTAATATCAGAAACAACAAGCATTTGTGCTTGTTCAAGTTGAGACTACGTATTCAATTAAAAAAGTAACAATTAACTTATAATTAATATAAATTTTAAAAAAATCTGGAATATAAAATACCTGTAGATTATAAAAATGAACGTCTTTGTCGAAAGTAATAATACCAACTTTACCTCCTGGTGGTATACTATTTGGGCTATTAAATAATATGTCTCTAATAGTTTCTACACACTTCGCAAGCATCCCACTTTTAATAGCATTCCAAGAAACATCAATGGCAAAAACGTGTGATAAAGGTGTCGGAGGCCTAGCCCAATATTCCTTTTTTTTTAATAAAAGAAAAAATTTTATTTACCATACTAATTTAACAACTACATCTTGTTATTAAAATTATTATTACTTCTGGTGCGGTAAATTCTACTGTCCCATATTTTAATTCTGGTCTCTGGTCTATATCAGCACGTCGTCCATTCATGTCTAGATGACAGAAATATTCTGGTGGAACTATGAGAAATACATATTTTATAAATATTTAACATGCCTAATGTTTATAGTTCAAATATATTATTGGACTTTTGTTACCTTCATTGGAAAATAAACACATGTTACATATAAATTTTTGACCACCTTCCACAAAGATAGCAAAAGGATTTATGTAAGCTTTACAGCGACGACATCGAACTGGCCCGTTTTCCTGGAAATCAACTAGTTCGATAGGAGCCTATATCAGAGAATGCTTTGTTACTATGACATATAATCGACAAAAATTATGAATTGTTCATTAATTAGAAGATCAACCTCGTCATTTCTCAATTTGGCCATAGGTTGTAAAATAACACCAAGAGGCAAGTGAGATGTTTGAAGAAGATCTTCTGTATTCGGTATGGAATATAGCGTCAATCTCATGAATCGAGGATTTGAATTTCCTAAATAAAAAAAAATATATATACATATATATATATTATTTTATTTATTATAAAAAATGTTATATCGTCGAAATTACCTTCATCAATAGCTTTAAAGTCAGTGCTCGCAAGAGGTATATTTGATTTAGAGCAAGTCATATAAGGTTTTTCATCAAAAAGTTCTTGATCCTGTTCTTGGACAGTAACTGGTGAAGGAATCTGATTAGGGTCAATTCGAGAACGAGGAGCATTAGGTCCTGTAGGACGAGCCATGGTGGGAGGTTGAGGAGGTTGAGCAGGTTGAGGAGGTTGAGGAGGTTGAGGGCCAGGAATTGGAGGAGCTTGCATATATTGAGGTTGATTTAACACAGGTTGCACATTGTGTTGTCCGGATTGAGATGATTGTGAAACCATTGAAGAATACATTTGTTGCATTGGTTGCTGTGCAGGCTGTATTTCATTAATTGGTGGCTGAGGATATATATTTTGATTTGGAGATGAAGGATTATATGCCGAAGGATTGAGATCTGAACCAAGATGGTGAACACGCTTAGGGCGATTTTGTTTATTAGCGGGCTTTGGATTTTGCTGCACATTGAAAAATTTGTCAGCGTGAATATTGAAAAGGTTGTTAAATACTAAACACTAAGAAGGTTTGGTCTGATAAAATACATTACATCGAACTGGCTTGTATCTTGACTTTGATTAATCCCTATATTTGCCATCTGAGGCACAAGTGTATCGTCCACATCTGATCCTTGTTGTGGACGCGCTGCGATTGAAGGTACAGGATATTGTGATATACCTGGTAGGGGAGGAGGAATTGTTGTCTGATTATACCCAGAAGTAACTTGCGCAGAAGTAACTTTAGGTCTCGTTCCCGTTACGCCGGGAGAATAAGCATTATTCTGCATCGGTTGAGATAAAGGTGCTGACATTTGACCTTGTCCAGGTATTATGGGTCTCGCCCCTAAAATACAATCAAAAATTTGAGCTTTTTTTTTTTGAGAATTTAAATACGTTTGATCGAATCAATTAAATTAAATAGCCGAGTACAAATTGATCAAAAAAGATAACCAAAGTATGTTCGCTCATCTTTATTTGATCAAGAATAGTTTTGTTCGGTATAATAAAACCCACAATATTGAGAAATTTGATCAAACCGAAACTATAAACGCAAAATTGACTTTAGAACGTAATACCTGATGCAGGCGGCCTAAACCCAGGAGCACCAGCATTTGGAGGTGGTCTCTGTACAGGGACAAATGGAGGTCTTGCGTTTGGAGGAACTCCGGGAACCATATGCGGTGGAGGACGTGCGTTTGAACCATGTCTCCAGCCAGGAAAATTTTGTTGCGTTGAAGTTGCAAGTCGAGGTGCGAGCGGCTGTTGTGGCTGTGGAGAATTCGAAGCAGGACGTTGCTGTGATTGTTGTGCGTTTGGTGGAGGTGGTTGTGCGTACATATTTAGAATAATTCGTACAAAAGTATAGAGATTGCTTTCACGCACTCTCTATTCTAGCTTATTGTAAATCAAAAAAGGTTATGTGTTTGTAGATTATTTGGCAAATTTTTATTTGACATTTGACATTATCACGTAGTGAAATTTCAAATACAAATACATTTAGCTCCGGAAATCTGTGTAATTTCCGCCGGAATTAAGATAATTAGAATTACAAAAACATCCTTTCTTTTTAAAAAAAATGGTAAGAAAAGAAAACCATATTTTTCTTACTACGAATCTATTTGATAATCCATACAGTTTTATATAAATCTTTGAATTTATATTAAAATATGGAAAAGTAATTTTTACAAAATATAATACCATCAATAATTCATCAATAATTCATAAAATAATAATACAATTAATGTTGGAGCAGTCATCCTGCCGAGTCGCCGACCCGCCCCGCTTCTAAAAATAAATAATACCAATTTTAATCTTGAGTCGACGCTTTTTTATTATTTGTTTATCGACTCATACAATGTTGTGCTACCGACGTTAAAAAAATTGTTTTTTCGTTAAAAAGCGTGAAGTTTCGTGAACTAGGGACATATTACAATGTATTTTTTATTTAAAAATTTTATAAAGTGTCTTAATATTATATTTATGTTTTTTTCCGCGTATATTTGGCAAAAAAAACGCGTTAAATTACAATATTTGTAAATAGCTAACTCCTATTAGTAATAGTATTAGTTATGTAAGGTTTTATTGTACAATTTTCCATTCATTATTTTGCATTAATTTTTTCAGTGCTTCTTTTCCTTTAGTAAATGCATTATAATTTTCTTTAATATCAAAAATTAATAAATTATTGAAATTTTGAATTATTTTGAAAGCAATATTTAAGGAGTTAGTGTTCTTAATAGTGGAACGTATGTATAAATTCTTTTTAAATTAAAGCTTTGAAAAGATTCTTCTGTTACTTCTTCATTATTTTGTTTTAATCCTATATATTCTTCAACATCCACATTTTCAGTATTAGATTCATTGAATTGCCAATTATTAAAGTGATTCACTATCATTATTATCTGTAATAATGTTTATTAAATTTGTCAATTTAAATAAGTATTAGGGTGCTATCAGATATTATTTAGGGGGAGAGGGGTAACTATGGAATTATATATATAATATATTTTAGAATAAGCTCTTATATTAAAGTGACCCTATGAAAAGTCTTTATACTTAAAATATACTTAAAATTTTATTAAAATATACTTAAAATAAGTATCAATTTTAATTCGTGATATACTTATAATATACCTAAAATGTGCCTAAAATACTCTTAAAATATACTTTTAATGTACTTAAGTACTTAAATTATACTTCAAACATACTTAAACTAAAAATTTAAGTACAATATAAGTGTATTTTTTACATATTTAAAATATTCTTAAAATATGCTTAAATTAAAATTTAAGTACAATATAAGTGTATTTTTTATATTCTTGAAATATACTTAAATTGAATTTTTAAGCACATTTTAAGAATATTTTAAACATGTAAAAAATACACTTATATTGTATTTAAATTCTAGTTTAAGCATATTTTAAATATAATTTAAGTACTTGGGCAAAAAAACAAGTACATTAAAAATATATTTTAAGAGTATTTTAGGCATATTTTAGGAATATTATAAGTATATTGCAAATTAAAATTGATACTTATTTTAAGTATATTTTAAGTTTCATAGGGTGATATTAGGTAATATCTGACAGTAGTACAGTAGTACCCTAACATTTACCTAGATTTTTTCTTTAAAATATTGAATTTCTTCTTGTATTGGTAATTTAATTTCAGGTAGATAACTAGATGCATTACCTTATATTAAAAAATCAAGACATTGGCAAGTAGCTTTTTCCTGCTGGATATACATATATGGTATATATTAAAATTAAACATTCTTTTTTCAGAACAATTTCTTACTTTATCAGAGAAATATACTAAAGTAATATTAGCATCTGCAAAACACATTTTCAAAAGATAATTCATCTTGCAACTAAATATAAATCCATATTATAGATAGATGTATAAAATCAATATTTTTTATTTAAGAGTAATATTATTATCCAACTTCTAATATTTTTTTTTATTTTTAAAGTTATTTGATAATGGTTTAGAAGTGAATTTTGATTTTGGCTTTTCTTTATTAGAAGTTATAAATGTAAATATTAGCTGTAAAGTTAACTGATATAATTGTTTTAATTCTTTGGATTTATTTAATTTATCTTGAATTTCCTAGTTTTTACAATTAACAGATATAATTTAACAACAAAAAATAAGTTTTAAAGAAATATATATCTTATTATTTTCAATATTTTCTTTGAAAAATATTAATACTAATTCTTTTTTTGTTTTTTTTTAGGAAATAATTTTAAAGATAAGAATATAAGTACTATAAAAAGTACTTCTTAAAAAATATTAATAAAAAATATAAATATTAAACAATATTATTAAAATTTCTTTTTATATTTTTTTTAAAAAAAATAATTTTAAAGATGATTACTAAAATATAAATATTAAGGAGAATTTTAAAAAATTTTTAATTTCTATATTTTTTAAAAATGGACTTTAAAGATAACTTGAAAAGTAAAAGAATAAGTTATTTTACTATTTTAGAAAATGTTCAGTTACTAATTATTTATTTATTTATTTTATAAATACATCTAAAAAGAAATTATTTGTTAAAGTTGAATCAACTAAAACTATATTTATATTATAAATAATAACAAATAATAAAAATAAAAGAATTATAATTATAATTAATTTTAATTGAATAAATAAATAGATATAATTAGATAAAAATTAAATTATTAATTGTATTTTTACTATTTTATATTAAAATTTTAATAAAATTAATTATTTTATATGATATAAAAAAATAGTGTAATAATTAACATTAGTTACCATATTTTGCAATATATAAACACCTCTTTTTTACATTTAATTCCAGCTAAGATTCTTATAATTCTGGCCAAAAATACTTATTTTTAAGAAATACTTATTAACAGTATTTATTATATTATTTTATTTTATATTACTTTGATTGTTTGATAATTACTTTTATAAAATAATATAATTTAGTATTGATTAATATTAATAGTATAAATCAATATGCAGTTTCATATTTTTTAAATTTTCTAATTATGTAATCAGTACTATAGTAATAGAATGAATATATTATTTACCTTTAAATTACAATATTAGATTTTAAACTTAAAGCTTATTTTTAAATACTCCTATTTATTTTTATTAAGTTAAAATTAGAGTTTTTTGGCATTTAGTAATTTAATTTTAATGAAATTTTTTTATTTTATAGTTTTTATTAAACTTTACAAATTAAAAAAAGTTCATTAAAATTGAATTACTAAATGCTTGAGAAAATTGCAAAAAATGATTTTTTTAATTTTAGTAAAAAAGATAATTTTTACTAAAAATGTTTTATAACTTATATTTTTTTTTTAGAATTTTATTTTAAATATATAAAATTATATTGGCTTTAAATTTTGCTATTAATAATTGGATTTTAATGATCTTAAATTTGTTAGATTTATCTTATTGAAATGAATATTTTAATATATATTTCATTACTATATTAAGTACAATATTGACCAAAATATTTTATTTAAAATTTTTGTTATAGAATCTGAAAACTCTAATAAAAATTAGAAAAGTTGGTTTAAGCTAAAATTACTTTTTAGAGTTAATGGAGTTGCTTAATGTTTGAAATGTTTGGGCTTGAGCGCTATACTTAATTTACAGTTCAATCATATAATCATATGCTCAAACCTTTTTTAATGGTTATATGCAAGTATTCAAATCACATGATATTTTAAAATTGAAATGCCACATAGTTGAGATTTTGGTCTGCATTATGGCCTGACTGTATACTATATACAGTAAAATTCATTGTTAAATTTCTATATTTTTTATTTTTATCTATTTTATTTATTTATTTCTTTTTTTTTAAAAAAAATATATATAATCTCTATAAAATATTATGAAATCTATCTCGCATGTAAGATAACTAAATCACGGCCTGCATCGTTATTGTATAAAATAATGAAATAAACTAAAAGAAAATAAAAGAAACCTATGAAACTATAATATTACTGTAATAAAGAGAAATAGAAATAATCTCAAACATAAGATCCAGGATAACGAAAATAAAATAAAATAAAATAAAAAATATACTCTCCATATATCCACTTATGATTCTGGTAATGTTCTGTAGCAATATGGAACAAAAACTTAAACCGTCCCTTCTAAAATAACCTATGTCTTACCTTTAACCTCTAATGGATTTCACCATTGGCCGTAAATTTTCAAACGTATTCGACGCAGTTAAAGAGAAGATCTAGTCTTGCAATTAAAAATGCGTCTATGAATTTGAAGATTAATTATTTTTGCATAATTTATCTCTCTTTTCCCGTTGATGGTTTCCCTTTTTTTTTTGTTTTTAAATATTCTTTTTTTTTGGGTATAAAACAAATGGACATAGTTCACCACATATAAATTTGTGATTTTCTGAATGTATTCACAGGACACCCCACAACCTCACCGTTATTATTACCAAGCAATGTACCAAGGAGTACTTTCCAATAGTCGACTTGATAGGTAGATTCAGCACTTAATTTGACTCCAAATTGGAACCATTAATTTCCACTTTATCCGATTTTCGCTTCTGTTCTGTCGTCGTCATGTCATCTTTATCTATAACTTTGTCCGTTTTTCGCTTCTTATTAGGCTGATCTGTCGCTGTGTCCACTTTATCTGTAACTTTATCCGTTTTTCGCTTCTTTATGGGTTGTTCTGTTGTTGTCGTGTTTGATTTGGCCTATTAATAGCCGTAATAATCAACAAGCGATCATAAATTCAGCTGTAAAGAAATAATAAATCACAAAAATGAATTTTCTATTATCACCTTCCCACCGGGTTTTGTACGCTTGAGCTTCGTAGGTCTTTGTTCGCCTTCTTCGAACACTTCCTGAGGTAGCTGAGTACTAGAAATTAAAAAATTCCAATTGTATAATCTGTAAATTATTTGAAGAGACTTAATAATAGTATCACATACCATTTTACATTCTTCACTGTTATATTCATGTATCTTTCGTCAAATTTATCCCAACTTTTAACCAATTTAGTAAATTCTGATATAGGCCATGAAAGATTTAGCTGTCGATGTGCTGTAGTTGATCCAACTAATTATCGGTTAAATTTAAATGTTTTGGATAATTGTTAAAATCTGACTATATAAATAATTAATTCCCGGGAAACAAATCTTAAACTGTATTAACCTGCACGTGGTTCAACAAGCAATCCGATATAAAAAGTTGTGGTATAAATTGTGTTGCTACCATTTTCATTCCCACTTTTCGAAGAATCCGTACCGCTTTTCTCACTGATAGGTTTTAAATTATAAATTCCATGTGAAACATCATTCGCTTCTTGTTCTGTTGCACAATGATGAACTTTATCAAACCCCTTTACAAATGGATGCGCTAAATATAAGTTATCCACGCCTTCCAGTTTTGATATCAAATGACGAATCCTCGATTCGACCATTCCAGACCTAATAAATTGTAATGTTAATGAAGTCATTAGAAGTAAAAAAAGCAAAGTATAATGAAATTGATCATAACGCAAACCATTTCAATTGTCTCGTCGCGGAATCGGATGATGTTATAATTTGAAGATAATGTCGATATCTGGAAAAAAAATCATGTTTAGAAAAGAGATCTGACCATTTGCCAGTTCCAATCATAACTTTATCTGCTATTTCAGCCGCTATAAGTATTATAAAAGTGAGTCTATAAAAATATATCCATAATAAATAATAAATGACAAAAGTAAGTATGATTGCAAATATTCAAAACCTCGTTTGAATTCTTCTTCGATTATTTTTTTGGTAGATTGAGTCACATTATGTGTTGCGCACATCGAAGGATATGCAGGAGTGATAATAGGCATGAGATGATATCTATCTCCGTGATATATCTATGAAAATAAACAGTAAATTAATTGTTTAGTTACATTATGATAACCACATGCAATTATTTACATACCTTCGGATTCCAAACTCTAACTTGAAGAGGACCATCCTCGATCGGTTTTAGTAATACCGGTTGTGGCCAATTCCTGATAATAATCATATGAGTTCGGAATAATTACAATAATTCAAATAAAATAAAATAATCCACACCATTGATACATAATTCTGAAAAATCGGGAAACGATTGCACCTGCAATCGCATTCGGATATAATTGACAAATTCTTGCTACTAGCATTGCCCAAGCAACCCCACCAAAAAAGCCCATTACGTTTGAATAAATCGCACGTCCTATAAAATATAATTTAATTTATAACGAACACACATTCATTTATTAGAATAATAAATAGAAATGCGCCGCCTTACTATGTGCCCACAGTTTGATGCACCGCAGTGACGTTCTAAAAGCGGGTATACTGGGCACCAGACGTAGTATTTCATCCGTCACACGCGACCCTATTGCAAATAATATAATTTAACTTGAGATCTATTATATCATTAATACAACAAAAAATATTCACCGTTAAGACTTCTTATGCATGTCTCATCCAAATTTTTTAAAAGCAAATTCTCTCTAAGCTCAAGATCATCAGGAACTTTAGGAACATTCAATTTTGCAAAAACAAGATCTATCTGTGTATTACGAAATAAATGTATTTTAGTGGCGATTAAAGTTAAATCATTTAATGAACCATTTAAAGTTACTCACAGGAATATCTTGAAATTTCATCTTGATTACTGGTACATATGCATCAGTAACACTCTAAAAAGCGATGTGGATCAATAAATATAATTAATAATTGGTCAAATGAGACGCATACTTACAGTTAATTCCGTAACTTCATTCAGAGAATTAAGTGAATCATGCATGTCACTAAAAAAGTCTTCCCGAGCAACATGTCTTGGAACTACACATAACGTATCAATATCCGCACCTATAAAATATTTTATTAAGTAAAAATTTCCACAAAAAAAAAATTAATAATATACATACCTGCACCGTGAACACCCAATCTGTAAGAACCAAAAGTAAATATTTTCCCGCCAGCTTCCCTTGCATCAGCGTCAGGCAACTGTCTCTTTTTACTTGTTCGATAAACAAATTCTTTAACTAATTTGTCAAGCTTTCCAAGTACAACTTCTCTAAAAAGGATGTAAATATGTTTATTATTGTTAGTTAAGTCAAGAATAATATTGAACTAAAGCTTACCGACGACGACTTTCATCTTCACTTTCAAAAGTTCCTTGTGCGGTAAGCTCTTGTACTAATAAATCTGTAACCTCAATTTCTCTCTGAGTTGGATAGTTTAAAGCAATTGGTGGAGTAACACCAAGGTGTTTCGGACTAATTAAAAAAAAATTTAGTATTTTAACAGGGTGAACTTGTAAAAATAATACTTTAACCCAAATATTAAATCTATTCATTAATCACTTTAAAATTTTACGTGCTTAACGATACAAACAGAATTTCCTAGGAAATTGCTTACCCATTTGGTAGATCAGACATAACTAAAAAATAAAAGTTAAATCTTCACATATAAGTATATAATATATAAAAAAAATTTAAACCGATGAGAGGCTTTAATATTGAGTTTGCTATTTAATGGAACTTATTTATTAATTTTGGCCGCCATTAAAATTACATAAAGTGCTAGTGTCATATACGATCTGCCACATACACTGTAAATAATCTGCATTACGCCATAACTAATCTTTGATAATTTAGCGTTAATAATGAGCTACTTTCCATTTAGCAAGTATTTCAATTCTTATCTGGATAAAGAGCAATGTGTTTACTTTCAAAAGACTTTAATTTATGCATATGTAGAAGAAGAAACAACTTCAGTTATTGCAGAGTATTATTCCACTGAAAAGATTGGAAGTGTGAATAAGTTAGGAGTTTCGCAAATTCAACTTCCTGAAAGTATGACTTTTTAGTCATTACTCTTATTTCGTTTTATCTAAAGTTAAATAAGAGAAGCTTCGAAGATTTAAATATACTACCTATTTACGAAAAAAAATTTATATTTAGAATTTCGATATCCTCAATTAGTTTCTTTTAATGTGACGAGCAATATTGAATTAGCAATGTAAATATACATGATTCTTGATTGTATGATTCAAAATTCTTTGATTTAATTTTATGTCTCTTTAATAAAAGCCTCGCTCCATACTTACTTTTATGTGATTCAACGAAATCTGAGTTTAATTTATGGCAATTAGGAGACTATGAGAAAACATGGAATATCAATTTAAAAGATATAGTTCTTGATGCTTCATTTTGTGGTAAGTTTTGATATTCATCATCTTTGTTCAATTTTCCTTTGATTAAAGATTATCTTTAACGCCCGAATAGGTGTTGTTATTATGGATGGACCTATGATTGCGTTTATTTATCAGAATGCTTCGGTATCAGAAGAAACTTTTGAAGAAAAAAACACTTATATTGTATTATGGAGACCATTGTCGCAGAAAAATGTGCTATGCACATTAACTTTATTGGCATATAATATTCAGGGATTTTGGCTGCCTCATCAACAAGCTGTTAATGACGTCGATGGACCTTATATATTCGTTAACATAATATATCGACCTATATATGAATCATGCGTTACAATGCGCAATTTCTTTGAAAATTATTCTTCTCCAATACCTTTTTTTATTTCTATGATACCTGAATATTATACAAGGAATATCACCTGTTTGCTAAAAACTAATAACTTATGGAACAATGAGGAAATTATATGGATAGGAACTGCTCGAGGAAATATTATATGCATTAAAAATGCTGATGAAATTGGAAATGTAAAACCAATATGGTGCACTGACGTTGCATATATTCCTTTGAAGATGTAAGATTTTATGTAAGTCTTTCTATCAAAATCCGTGGTGGTTTTTTATGACACAGATTAATTTTTTAGGGAAGAAGTTCAGCTAGACAAAAGAATTGAAGATATAGAATCTGTGTTGATTATTCGTTTGGAAAACGGTTTGATTATTTTGAATTCCCAAAATGGCAAAATATTGCGAGGTAACGGTTTTTGATCGAAATAACTTTTGTTATACTAAATTTAATCAAATTCAAAAATTATAGAACTCCCAAATGAAATTACTTTACTTTTTGGTGATTTCTATCAATGTGGATATCAACGTATCATGCAAGTACCTTACAGATTAAATGGCAGATTAACTACATTCAATGAGATTCTCATCAATAATATTAATGAAAAAAACGTCGTTTCAAATCTAGGTTCTACTTTATACTCAAATTATATTTATAGCTTAATGAATAGTGAAATTTCTAATATTTTTGTTATTTGTTCTTAGAAGGCAATATTCCTCATTTGAGCTCTCTTCTCGATTCTTTATCAACTAGAATTTATGATGGAACAGCACTGATACGAAAAAATGAAGAAATGGTAGATGAAATTTATATTTTTTATTATCTATGTTATATTTTTACTTATATTTATTCAAATTTACAGATTAATCATAAATATAACCTTTTAAACCACAGTGATTCCCTTCTTCAGACATTTTCCTGTTTAATTGGTTCATATTATTCGAAGCGAGTAAAGCTTACTAAAACAGTATTACGTCATAATAAGCATACTGAAGGATTTATATCGCTTATACCTGGTGCACGAATTCTTACAAAGAATTTGAGCGAAAAGATTTATTCTAACCAAACGGATAAGGATAAACAATCTTGTATCGAGGTTATCGAAGCCAAGACAAGTATTGGAAAATACAATCATACCGAAAATATTTTAATAGAAATTTCGGTGCGAAATAAGAGTTTGTGAGTATTTTTGTTATATAGTATATGCATATATTCATATATTTTTGTTAGAAAATTTTTATTGATTCCCTTGTTAATTTTAATTAGCCAAGATTTATATGCTGTTCATTTAGTTGTATATTTTAAGAATACTTTCGGTCTTTTTTCATCAATGATAAAATCAAATTCCTCCTATATCAACTTGTTGCATGTAGGGGAAACTAAGACAATTTTCTCTATGACGTGTTTGCCACTTGACCTCGTTTCGGATTATTTAGAATTCAGCGCATTCATATTGTACTGTCAAATCGATGAAATTCATGCTTCTAATCTCTATAAATTTTATGACGAAATGATTTGGGAAACGCTATGTATTAAGAATATCAAGAAAGCTAGAATTATGAATCAAGGTGTGGTTCGATTTTATGTTTAGGTGACTCGAATATTTTATCTAATTTTACATTTATTTTACTATTATATTAGATATTGATCATTTGCTTCCTTCTATGGCATATTTGATTTTTACAACTACAAATTCTATGGATCAAGAATGGAGCGTATCTTTGCTACCATTTTTGTTAGAACAATATCTTTGTATTTCAAAGAGGGATTCTGAAGATAACTTTTCTAAAGATTATAGATCTTTAGATGGTTCGAGTTGGATAAAAATATTTCGATCTTACAAATGCTTAGTAAACGTAAATCAATTTTCACGTGTCACTAAACAAATAATGGCGGTATGTGGGCAGAATGACAGATCTTTGATTAAAATGCTATTAAAATTATTAAAAGAATTGCATGAAGATATCCTTTTACACAAACTGTATTGATATTTGCCAGATATTCATTTTTATCTTTAACTTTTTTTTTTAATTAATACGTCACTCAGTTTCCATATCTTTGCCGTTATTCACTTCAACACAAGCTTTAGATAGTTTAAATGATGTTTTATATATTTTGGAGCATTTAATCACAAAAAGATCATCGAATTTTAAATGCGAGGGAAGAATAAATGAACTATCTGTAAAACTGCGACGTGAACTATGTATAAAGATAACTATTTTATTATGTAATTTATAGATATTACTGATGTTATCGACCTAATAAAAAGGATTCACACGATCGATCTTTTAAAACAAAAGATTCAAACCAGATTTGCGAAGTCAAGTGAAAATACTCTTTAAAAATTTTTGATTTTCAAGTATAATAATAACCTTGATAATATGTAAAATTATAGCTTATAGGCTTATATAAAGAATTAGATGATCTTCTACAATATTTTCATTCCTTTCCTAGATATAGATTTTTTTTGATATACCAATTTTCAAGACGTTTTCCTTTTTAATGGCTGGTAGGTACCACTTGAGTGACTAGATATTAACTATTTTACACCAATCAGAAGCTGCAGTATATGTTCAATATAAAATTGAAAATAAATTCTATTAAATTTTTTCCTTAAAATCTTTGCTGAAATGTGCAAATTCTTGTGTCAAATTAACAAATCTTTGCTGATACTTTGCAGCTAAAATTCATCAATCATCTAATTATATCTCTAATTTTATTTTATAAAATCTTAAAGTCAGACTGGACTGCAATTTAATTTTTTCAAGTCAAATTGGACAAAAACTTGAAACTTTTAAAGTTGAAAAAAACTACAATTTAAAAACTTGTAAATTAGACCAGATCGACCTATATTAGTCCAGTTTAATCTGGTTTGATCCCTTAATAATACTATTTTAAATTCAGGTAATATATTTTCATTCACATCATTTATAATTACAGTCAACTTCCTTTATAGTTACTTTTAGTATAGTCACATTCTACTATATAGTCACACCAGTTGAATGTTCAAAACACTTTATTATTAAATCTATCCTATATAGTCACAATCTATCTATAGTCACTATTACACTTATCCTCAAAAATCTTATATTAAAAAGAACTGTTTATAATCACAATTATATAAAAAATATATTAAATAACTTGGCATCTAATAATCGTACAAAGTCACAAAGATGGACCATAGCTTGTTAGAATCGTCTCATTAAGATGAATCAAATGGTGGCAGTTTTATTCTTTTACAATCACTGGCTGATAAGTTATTCAACAAAATGTTAAACATCAGCATTATAATATTTTTTCATTTACATTTACTGCGCTATTTAACATTTTATTAAATTGCTCAGTACCTAATGATTATAAAAAGACAATTAATAGCTCGTTGGAATCACCTCATCAAGATGAATCGAATGGTGGTAAGCTTATCTCTCTGTGATCAATATTGACAGAGTTACTACTTATATTAAATGCATTTAATACTTTTTTAAACTAAATCTTTTCTTATTAATGTAAGTTAAAAAGTAAAGAAAATTCAGATGTTTAATATGGAAAAAATTAGTAGCAATAACATTAATAAAATAGATAAACTTATTAAATATATTATATACATTCTATTTTATAACTCTTGTTGATGAAAAATAAAAAGTTGCAAACAGACACACAGGTCGAAAAGTGAAAAATCAGGCACCAATCGGTTACCAATCAGGTAGCTGATTGGTGACTGATTGGTAACCGATTGGTGTCTGATTGATGCCTGATTTTTCACTTTTCGACCTGTGACAGTTAAGAAGATTAAATGGAAAAATCAATTGTAAATAATATTACAATATAAAATAATGCCACAAATTATATAATAAGAATAAAATAGGGATATAATACATATTTGTATAACAATTATAATTTTTAAAAAATTTTTAATTATAAATTTTATTTTAGATTTCCTATAATTTATCTTATAAGTAAATAATGTTTTTATATATTTTAGAATGTAAAATTCTAAATAATATTATACAAGGACCCCGGATATCTAATATAAAGGTCATAATGGACTTTTGGCCAAAAACACCCCTTTTTGCTGAAACTCAAAAAATCGTTTTTTGTAAATATCTCAGCATCCAGTAATTCAATTTTAATGAACTTTTTTTTATTTTGTAGCCCTCATTTAGCTCTACAATTTAAAAAAAAGTTCATCAAAATTGGACCACTGGATGCTGAGATATTTACAAAAAACGATTTTTTAAGCCCCTGAAAAATGGGCCAATCTGCCGAAAGTGTGACTTATGACCTGTTTTGGAGATATCCGGGGTCCTATTATACAATTCAAAAAGGCAATTTTATTTTTATCAAAAATGAAAAAATGCATTAACTTAAGTTTTCAAAAATTATTTAATTTTAACCAAAATTAAAAAATCATATAGCATTGGTAATGATTACTACTAATAAAAAATAGTAAACTCATTTTATATAATTAATCAAATTTTTTCAAAAATGGTTTTATTTTTCAGGTTAATTAGAATCATATTGTATCATAAATCAATTTATATAGAATACTAAATTAAATTAATAAATAGTAAAGAAAAATTCAAAAATTAGTATTATTATAATTTTTTTATAAATAATATACAGTCGTTCCCTTCTATAGTCACCCTCTATATAATCACTCCTCCACTTTAGTCATACTATCATTTAGTCCCAACCTTTTTAAATAGAAAATACCCTCTTTATAATCACAGATATATTATAAAATATAATCACACCAGTTATAAGGCCCGATATTATAGTAGATATAAGAAATTCGCCCCTTATATAATCACAGTAAAAATTTCCCCCCTATATAATCACTATAATCACATGTTAAATGATATTGTGCAACTATGATGATCCATAAATAAAACGCGTCTATAACGCGCAGTTTGTGCATTTTGCGCAGTTCTTGCATTTTACGCAGTTTTGTTTATTTTACTTATATAAAAATGCCACCAATCTAACTAAAAAGAACTCGTACTGCTATTAGTTTTGATATTAAGAGAGAAATCTGTGAGATGCCAACTTTTATCTTTAAAATAAATTTAAAATAATTCGTTTAATATATGTAGATGTTTAGGAATCATCAATTATATTATTAATATAAAATTTTGTAAGTTTGATAAAATCTGATATAAAAAAATTTATTAAATACCTGTAAATGCAAGCTACACGAATGAAATTATATTCATTTGAAAGAGAAAATTGAGGTCTATCTAATAAGCCTAAAATCGAATGAATTGAATCACTGGATTGTGAATAATTACGTCTAATATATTTATTTTTAATTTTTAAATTTGATTTGACTTTGATCGTTAATTACGCCTCATCCAGTGATCCAATTTTCCTGATCTTTGATTCTTACGATAGAGCAAATTCTCAGCTTTCAAATGAATGTAAAATGATGACGTTAGCATATCTCCAGGAATAATAATGCACGATTTTGTCACCTGCATAAAGTCCGATCTGAAAATTTTATTTCTTACCAAAAAATGCTTTCATAAGAGAATCCCAAATTCTTTTACTTTATTTAAAAGATTTTATTTGCCATTTAAGGATTTTAGTAGAATAAATCTAATAAAATAATTTTAAAAGATAAAAAACAAATATATAATTAGTTATTTTGAAAAAAAAAGAATATCTTATTATTCATTTTACAACTATTTTACATCATAATTATTTTTTACTTGCATGTATTTTTTACAAAGAAAAAACAATAAATTAATGCTAAAAATTATGAAAAAATATGTCTTATCTATGTATATAAAATATTAAGTTTTTTCTTTTACTTACCACTTAAAAATAACTGCTATATTTGCTTATAAACTTTTTTGTCATATTTAATAAAAGTGAATAGAAAAATGATGGAAAAGTGATGGGAGTGATGGGGAAAAAGAAGTGGTTATTACCGTTATTTTTGAATATTGATTAAAAAAATTTTTTTTATTTTTTAATAAATCTGAGTTACGTAAATATGTAACACATATTTAATTTAGATTTGTGTAATGTTAATCTTACTAAAATATTAAATTTTTATAAAAATCTTAATTTAGACTAATTCCAAAAATCGGCACATATGTTGCTGATCATTTCCTAAATTTTTTTAAAAGTGATTGGCAAAATTAATTATTCATAAGTAAAGTTAAAACTGACATTCAAAAGCACCTTTGATGTCTTAAATAAACTTGTAGAGTAGGAAAAAATCCATTTATCTACTAATTTTGAAGTTTATACTATTAATCAAAATAGCAATAATCATATGACCCAGGTTCAAACACCCTGTGTTCAAATAAAAATTGCCTAAATAAATATAGTGTAATTTTATAAAAAATTTATTTATTTAAATACTATTAAAAAAAAGAAAAATTTTATTATATAAAATAATTGTAATTTTAATTAATATTATAAATTTTATTTAAATTATACTATTATATATAATTATATAAAAAGTATTTTACTTGTATAATTATACTTATAATAGAATTTTAAATATTTAATATATAGTAAAATTTATAATTAACTTTTTACTAAAATTAACTTTTTTTATTTTTTATTTTTTTGCAATTATCTTAGTATTTATTCTATAAAGTATTTATATTTAAAATATATTTAAAATAAGAAAATTTTTTAAAATACACTAGTATGTGTAGTGCTCCTAACAGATCAGATCAGATTTTACTAAGATTCAATCTGATCTGAAATTAATTAAATCTGATCTGATCTGATCTGATCTGATTCAAAACTGATTAAATCTGATCTGATCTGAATCTGATCTGATTTGATTTGAATCTGATTTGAATCTGAATAAATATGTTATAAATTCTAAAGCTATAATTTGTAAATATGTAATTCGGCCAGAATTATGCACTTAACTCCGGCAGGAATTATGGATTTTCCTAAAAAGGAATTAAGGTTACACAAAATGCCAAAGTGGTTCCTATAAAAATCGATTTTTGTGGAACGGCTATCACCAAAAAAGGAAATGATCGACATATCCGTTTTGGAAAATTATGAATTAATTCCAGCCGGCATTATGAATTCGGCTGAAATTATTAGTAAAATCAAATCTGACAGATACAATCTGATCAGATTCAGATTTTAAATAAGCCTAATCTGAATCTGATCTGATCTGATCTGATTTGATCTGAAACTAATCTGATTTGTTCAGATCAAATTTTTTTTGATCTGAATCTGAACTGCAGATTAAATTTATCTGATCTGATCTGAATCTGATCAGATCAGATTCAGATCAAATCTGATCAGATCAGATTTTTTTCGGAGTACTAACTGTATGCGAAATACAAGTCACATGACTTTAATTTGTAACCCATATCACACCCTTCTAGTTTTCCATTTTTACTATTTATTCTAGGGACTTAGAATTTTTTCAGTAAAAAACCTTATTTATCACATATTATATGTCATACCCCCATAATTTTGGCCAAATTTATAATTCCAGCCAAAATTTATCTGAATTTCCATTTTTGAAGGTCATTTAAAACGGGGGCAAATCACGTAACTTCAAAAAAAATTGTTTTCATAAAATAAAACTTTTTATATATTTAACCAGGATCCCGGACATCACATATATAACTCATAACTGATCTGCATGAATTTAGCACTTTTTGCTTCTGCTAAAATAGATCTAATTTGCTAAAAATCAAATTAAAGAGGGATCATCATACTTTCTCTCCTGTTGAACTCTGCACATTTTTTTCCAAGAAGACATGAATGAAAAATATGAGGATTTTTTGCCTTGAGTGATAGTAAAAGGACTTTTCGACATTATATGAAGTTATTACTGAAGTCTTTAGTTTCGCCTGAACTCTTTACGACTTATATTGAGTTAGGACTGTTATCATGAGTCTTGGAGTTACCAATAATAACGTAAGATGGCAGTTCCATACAAACGTTCCCTTAGGCTTTCTGAAAAGTTGAAAAGTAGTGTGTCTTGATTCCTACGCCTTTAAAGTCTAACTGGTCAAATGGTTTGCAAGCCGGACTGTTATTTCTTGGAAGGAGCTCCTGAGTCCTGACCAACATATTTCTTGCTAGTTGATGTTGTTAACGGGGGAGTTAGTTTTCTAAAATAAGGAGACAGAGTTGAGGTGTATATTTGGTATTTTTTACTCAAGTTTTTCTTATTGCACTTCAAGTTTTCCTAAAGTTTATATTTTTATTTTTTGCTTTTTGTTTTTCTTGGTCATTTTTTCAGTGTAACCTTATTTTCTTTGGGGTGGAGGGATACTGGAAAATTTGATCATCATGATGGCTTGATGTTACTAATTTTCAAAATTGATGATCACTTGGGTGATAAGGGGGTGACAGGTTGGATATTGCAGTTTTTGTAATATACCGATCAAGGTGGTCACATGTTGGACTATCATTGGATTGACTTATCTAGGTAGATCTTAGGTTGAAGGATTGTTCGCAATGAGGTGGGTGTCCTTTCAAGGATTGCACGACACTAAAAAGTTCCTTATCAGCTAGACTGCACGACACTAAAAAATTCTCAGAGACTTTTGTGAAGTAGGTTTGTTATCTATAGTATGTAGTTAAATAGGGGAAATTGAATTTTGTTCCTTTTTGATAGTGCTAATGGTACTTGGCATATGGGGTGACTTGATCTTTAAATGTAGCGGGATGCTTCGCTGGGTACGTACACCTACCTGCCAAAAGTATCCAGGCACTTCTAAAAAATAACCATTAAATCACATTATTTCGACATCCAGTGATCAGAATTTAATGATTTGTGATTCATTGGATTCGTCTAATTGAGACGCATCTAACCGCAGTATTTTTAAGTCTGTAGGTTCAATAGATCAGATTTTATTGATAAATGTCTAAAAACAGTAAAATGTAAATAACTTTTGATCCATCAATCCTAGAGACATGAAAATAATAGATACAATGTACCTTAACAAGACAAATCTAATGAGTCATATTTCATCTTACTAGGTTTAATAAGGAAGAAAACGTTATGAAATTTGTATTTGCTAAATTTTTAAAGATAAAAAATGAATTATTTGCATAATACTGTTGAGAATAACATCTGATCCATCAAATTTAGAGACATAATAATATTGCAATTAGATGCATCTTGATAATATTAATTCATTGAATCATAAATAATTAAATTCTGATCACTGGTTATTGAAATAATGTGATTTAACTTTATGAAGTAATTCATTTTTCATCTTTAAAAATTTAGCAAATACAAATTTTATAACGTTTTCTTCCCTATTAAACCTAGTAAGATGAAATATGACTCATTAGATTTGTCTTGTTAAGATACATTGTATCTATTATTTTTATGTCTCTAGGATTGATGGATCAAAAGTTATTTGCATTTTACTGTTTTTAGACATTTATCGATAACTTCTGATCTATTGAACCTACAGACTTGAAAATACTGCAGTTAGATGCATCTCAATTAGACGAATCCAATGAATCACAAATCATTAAATTCTGATCACTGGATGTCGAGATAATGTGATTTAATATTTATTTTTTAGAAGTACCCGGATACTTTTGGCAGGTGGGTGTATAGCATAGTTGACTTTACCTTGTTTAAGATATAACTTGGAGGAGTAGCCATAATAATTTATATAGAGAGGGTGTTGGATTTATAATCTTAGCATTTCTTTTTATGTATGTTCTCAGAAGATTACTGTATATCGCGGGCCATAGTACCCCCTATGCATAGTACCTCTTGAAAAATTTCATAGAATTGTATAGTACCCAGGGGATATTTTACAATTATCTCGTGATCTAGTGATCAGATTTGAGCCATCTTTTTTTGTTTGATAGCTCTCATTGAGCTCTTTAAAATAAAAAAAAGATCGTTCAAATTGGACTGGTAGATCATGAGATATTCGCAAAAAACGGAATTTTTAGGCTTTGTTTAGTACTCGGGGGTACAGGGTCAAACCCCTGATTTTTGCAAGATACCCGGGGTACTGTAGTCCGCTATATACGGTATTTGTTCTTGTATTAGTTAATTTTGCACTTTGTTATACAGTCAACTCCCTCTATAGTCACTCCCGTTATAGTTACATTCTACTATATAGTCACACCAGTTGAATGTTCAAAACACATTATTATTAAAATCTATCCTATATAGTCACAATCTATCTATAGTCACTATCATACCTATCCTCAAAAATCTTATATTAAAAAGAACCGTTTATAATCACAGTTATATAAAGAATATATTAAATAACTTGGCATCTAATAATCGTACAAAGATGTATCATAGGCAGCAATGGGGAATCGTACGCCCATTTGAGACGAATTGAATGGCGGTAGTTTTATCCTTTTCCTTTGCAAGTGTTTACGGCCAGACCACCCATTGCCTCTTATGAGACTAATCTCGGGTCTGCGTGCCTATCATCTTCAATGGGCAACCATTATACCGAGTACTTAATTCCTCAGGTAACAGCACTACTATAGAAGACATCCTCTATTGGGCCATTTTAGGCTGATCTGAAGCTAGGTACACGCCGCCTACTCATCCTATACCCATTGCATGATACTGATACTCAATTTATTTAACGACCTTTAGAGAGCATCTACTTTCATGAAGGACTTTCGACAGGTAACATCAACTATCTAGTACCCTTCCATCCACCCATTTTAGGGTACTAAGTACCATCAAAGGCCACTACAGCCCGCGATTACCTAGCACCGATAGTACAGTTGTTTACCCCAAGTGGTATACTTTGTAGTGACCACTCAGACAGGAAGTAGCAGGCATCTGTCCAGGATCACCCCCTTGCTGGTGGGTATCAACCACCAGGGATCACCAACCAGGACCCAAGGAGTAGAGAATCGAACCCCATAACCATGCTACCTGTTCTGTGCACGAACACCTTGGTTGGTCTAAGACCTAACAGAAGGTCTAACTACCACTAAGACATTGCACCCTCAGCTTTACCATCTAGGATGACCATCTAGCCATTACTGACCCCAAGTGGTATCGTGGAGTGACCACCCGGACAGGAAGTCCCCCCAAGGTATGGTAGTGACCTCAAGGACAGGACTGCGCACATGCTAATGGCCTCATAGGAAACGTTAGAAGGACACCATAACCCTTAGTTGAAATGTGCGGCCTAACCGTACACACTAATTCACCATGATGCAGTCCAACTACACTAATCCCTGTACCTTCACGCTATTGGTTGTAGCGTCCGCAGTAAAATTCTTTTTATTTCCGTGGTCATGGGAAAGTTTTATCCTTTTCCGATCACTGGCTGACGAGTTATTCAACAAAATGTTAAACATCAGCATTATTATATTTCTTGATTTACGTTTACTGCGCCATTTAACATTTTGCTAGATTTCTAGGTACCTAGTGATTGTAAAAAGACGATTTATAGCTCGTTGGAATCGCCTCATCGAGACGAATCGAATGGTGGTAAGATCATTTCTCTGTGATCAATATTGGCGGAGTTATTACTTAAAAACCATTTAATATTTTTTAATTTCGGAAATTGATCTAGTGATTGGATTTCGATGTATCTTATACCATTAGATTCGTCTCATCAAGACGAATCGAATGGTAGTAAGATCGTCTTTCTAGGATCAATATTGGAAGAGTTATTACACAAAAACATTAATATTTTTTTAATTTCGGAAATTAATCTAGTGATTGGATTTCGACGTATTTTATACCATTAGAACCGTCTCATCAAGACGAATCGAATGGCGGTAAGATCATCTCTCTACGATTAATATTGGCGAAGTTACAATACAATAAAGTTTTAAGTATAATTCTGACTAAAATTATGTTAATTTTTGGCCGGAATTATGATATACAAATATAAGAAATTTTTTATATAGTCACATCTCTTTATAATCACCAAATATGGACTGTCCCAAATGTGTGACTATAAAGAGAGTTGACTGTAGTTTTTTCTTGAATACCTTGTATTTTTTAAAGTTACTTGCGGCAAAAATTAATAAAATTCAAGTACAAGCTTTGTTAAACTAAAAATCAAATTATCACATTTTAAATCTATACTAATTTGCTAAAACTCAAAATATGAGTTATAGTGAAATTTTAAATAATATAGGTTTATATTTGCTTAATAAAATTTATTAAAATTATTTGTAGATTAGTAAATTTAATTGTCAATTAACAATCTTTTTTTTTTATTATCAATAAAAAAATAAATAATTAATAACAACTGACTTTTTGCCAAAAAAGACCTTTTTTATTTTCAGTTTTTTGCAATTATCTCAGCATCCAATGATCCGATTCAAGCAGATTTTTTTTATTTTGTCAAGCTCGATGAGGGCTACAAAATAAAAAAAGTTCACATAAATTGGATCACTGGATACTAAGATAATCGCAAAAAACATGATTTTTTTTTTTTGAAATTTAGGCCAATTTGCTAAAAAGTTACTCTCTGAATTGTATATGTAACAGTTACTGGAAATATCACAAAAAAAGAAGGCAAATTTTTTTCACTAAAGTTGGTAAAAAAAATTTTGTGGTATAATATCTTCTTTAAGTATACAATATATGTATATAATTAAAATTGGCCAAAATTAATTAAATCGGGATAAATTTGCAAATCAATAATTCATAATTCTGGCCAAAATTTTGTTAATTCTGGCCAGATTCATAATGCCAGCCTAAATTTAGGTAAAATGAAAAAATTTAGATTATATATCACATTATATTTATACAATATAATCAGTTTAATTAAAAAAAAAAATTTTAAACTTATTGACCACTTCTACAATTTTATTAAAAAAATATTCACATAATCTTTATTATTCAACTTGAATCTTTATTTAAAGTTAATGTATTTTTTATAAAAAAATAAAAGATTGAAAATTAGTACTATTATGAACAATGACAATTGCGCCATGAGTATTAATCAAAAATTCATAAAATTTAAAATACAAATATTTTTGACATTGCTGAACATTTTATACTTAATTTATAAAGTCAATTTACTTAGAGCCAAAGTGCCAAAATTACGCTCTGATGTTTCAGATCAGGTGTATAAAATATAAACACTAATTACGCCATAAGCATCAATCAAAAATTCATGATAATTAAGATGTGAGTAGATTCGACAATGCTGAACAATTTTCACTTAATTTAATAAGACGATTTACTTAGATCAAAAGTGCCAAAAATACGCTCTGAAGCTGTTGATCAGGTGTAAAAAAATTTAAAGATCGAAAATTAGTACTGTTACGAATAATGACAGTTACGTCATGGGTATTAACTAAAAATTCACGAAAATTAAAATACAAGTATTTTCGACCTTACCGAAGATTTTTCACTTAATTTACAAAGTCGATTTACTTAGGTCCAAAGTACCGAAATTACGCTCTGAAGTTGCTGAACGAAATTTAAAGTTAGTTTAATTATAAAAATTAAAGTAGTTACGCCAGTATTATTAATAAACTTACAAAATTTGAGATTTAGGTAGTTTTGATCTTTCTGAATAATATTCACTTAATTTACAAAGGCGATTTACTTAGAACCAAAATGGAGAAATTACGCTCCAAAAGTTTAATAATATTAAGAAATAATGTAATTTTTCTATTTTTTGTATTTTATGTAAAACCTACCCAAATAACCTCCATTACAAGCTTAGAAAATCTTTTTCTACTCATAAAATTACATATATTTTTGCTTTTAAAACTGCATATTTTTTTTATACTTCAACTTCAATCTTGAAAAAAGTGCATTTTTAAGGGGAGTTTTTTGTGAATTATAAAAAAAAAAATTGTTATTAAAGATCGGAAAATAAGGATAGAAATTGATAGAACATATGATAATCTATTAATTTTTTAACTTGTATAAATATAGTATATTGGAATTTAGCATTTAACTATAAAATAACATAATTTGCTCAATGTTACACAAAATAATTTTAATATGAAAATGATCTGCATATGACATTTCCAGTGACTTGTAATGTCTGGGGTCCTATATAAATTAAACTGTCAATTTTTATAATTTATAATTAAAAATATGTAGATTATAGATAAAATAATAATTAATAAAAATAATAAATTAAATATAAATAATTATTAAAAAAATAAAATGTTGCGAAACTAATTAGACGGTTTTTGGCCTGCATTATGCTTAATTTTGGCCGGAATTATACTTAATTTTGGCCAAAATATAACCCGGACCCAAAACTAATATTTTTAAAAATATTATCTATAAAAGTTAAAAAAAAAGGATAAGTTAAATTTAAAAAAAAGTACCAATTTGCTCAAATATAAAATATAACTTTGTAAAATCAACACAATTTGCTAAAACTCATAATTATGACTATTAATTAATTTTCAATTAATTTGCTCTATCTAAAATTATGAGTTTAACCTAATTTTGATTGAATTTGCTAAAACTCATATGTGAGTTATATATGTGATGTCTAGGGTCCTAAAGTGATATTGTCTCTCCTTGATCTATATCATCCTCAGCATAAAAGTCTTTGGATAAACTATATGCAGATAAATTAAAATATTACTTATTATATAAAAAATTTAAATCAAATAAAATATACTTTATAAAGATAGAGGAACTCTTTCTGCTAACCGTCTGGACCATATTTTTTCGATAATAATATTTTTTTATTTTTTTTTATTTTTCGCTTATAATTTATAAACCTTTTTCTTATTTCATATACTTCAAGCAAAGCCTTAACAGAAAAAAACCTGAGGTAGTTTACTTTAATATTAGAAAGTTTCTTTTATTTTTTTACACTTTTATTTCTTACGCGTTTTTCCTCTCTTTATGGTGTTTTTAAACTCAAGATGGTCTGGAGAGGCGTATCGTCCAGAATAAGCAAGCTAGTGATAACGACAAGATGTGGACAGTTTTAAGTTTTATCATATGTGCCAATTTTTGGAATTAGTCTAAATTAAGATTTTTATAAAAATTTAATATTTTAGTAAGATTAACATTACACAAATCTAAATTAAATATGTGTTACATATTTATGTAACTCAGATTTAATAAAAAATAAAAAAAATTTTTTTAATCAATATTCAAAAATAACGGTAATAACCACTTTTTTTTCCCCATCACTCCCATCACTTTCACTGGTCGAAATCAAAAAAATTGGACATATGGAAAATCAGCTAAAAATCAGACCAAAATCGACTGACATTACAAATCGGCACATCTGATTGATGCCAATCGGACAATTTAATGAAAATCCAGAAAAAAATCATCATATTTGATTGACGGCTGATTGATGCCTATTGAAATCAAAAAAAAATCAGACAAATGGCAAATCAACCTAAAATTTGCCCAATATTCAAATATGTACTTCCAATTTATAAAATTGACAATTCAATAAAAATTCAATAAAAATTCAATAAAAATTTGGCAAAAAATCATTATATTTGATTGACGGCCGATTGATGCTGTTGAAATCAAAAAAAAAATCTGACAAAATGACAAATCAACCTAAAATTTACCCAATATTCAAATATGTACTTCCAATTTATGGAAAATCGATAATTCAATAAAAATTCAATAAAAATTTGGCAAAAAATCATTATATTTGATTGATGGCCGATTGATGCTGGTTGAAATCAAAAAAAAATCTGACAAAACGACAAATCAACCTAAAATTTACCCAATATTCAAATACGTACTTCCGATTTACAAAATCGATAATTCAATAAAAATTCAATAAAAATTTGGCAAAAAATCATTATATTTGATTGACGGCCGATTGATGCTCTGAAATCAAAAAAAAAATCTGACAAAATGACAAATCAACCTAAAATTTACCCAATATTCAAATATGTACTTCCGATTTATGGAAAATTGATAATTCAATAAAAATTCAATAAAAATTTGGCAAAAAATTATTATATTTGATTGACGGCTGATTGATACAAAAAAAGTCATCAAAATTAACTTTTGAAAAACATGATTTGTCATTAAAATTCAGAAATTCGGAAAAAATCAACACCAAATTTATAGTCAATTACTCAATTTATTATAAATTTATGTCTAAAACTTATAAGTTTATAATTGGTATTTTCTACTAATTGGATTTACGGCTAAATACTCTCTTGCATTTTGCCGGTTTGAGATTTGGTAACTTACTGGTACAAATCTACCTAAAATATGATGCACAGGTATTATACAATCACGACTTATTGGATAAAATTCGGTATTCCACAACTCAACATTACAAATTTCATCACTGCTAAAATAGTATCGAATATTGGTTGAATTTGCGTGTTTATACCAACGAACGTATGCTAGAAAATGTTCGACGGGACCATTCGGAAAGTCTACTACGTGAGTAAAATAATACTGAATTTGACCTGAATAGGTGTCGACATCTTCATCATCCGTAATAAATTTCGCTAAGACGTACGAACTTTTTACATGTCTTAACGATAATGATGATCCAAAGACTTCTGAACTAATCCGACACCTTCTGAATTGGTTAATTTTGACCCTAATTATTATATCATTATCTAAACCTTCTACAAGAGGCCTCTGAAATCCAAATGATTCGTAAGTCGCATTGTAATATTCGACCATTAAATTTAACATTTCACTTGAAAGTAGTATATTATGAGATACCGGCTTAAGAAATTCACCTGGGAAGCCTTCTTTGCCAGAAATCTGTGAATCTTTAATATTTTGTGAATTCAGCCAAAATCGATACATCTCATCTGACGAAAATTCATCAGTAACTGAAAGGGACCCGATAGTACGCTGACTGTTTAGCAATTCAAGACCTTTTACTTCGATACCTGAACTTATGATATTTTTGATTTGTTTATCAAACATTAATCGACGCATAAGTTCAGACTCAATTTTCCTGTTGCTGTTTGGTAACGAACCTAAAAGTGCGAAATCAATAAATTATAAGCTAATATTGAAATCGTTAAAATCGTTAAAAAATCATTAACGGATATTTACCTAAAATACTGTTCATATGTTCGAAAGAGAAACACCAGAACGCATATAATGGTCCATAATCAGATGAGCAATCACGCAAATGCAGAGAAAGATGAAAATTTAGTGTGATCTTATCTCTGCCGTGGTGATTCTCAATAAGCTTGACTATTTCGATAAGACTTCTATGGGCTTCATCCACCAAATTAGATTCTAGAATCCGATTTACCAAAATCGAACAAACCCTGACAAAATGATTCAGGATTCTTCTATCTACATCTGAAAAATGTTCCCAAAGTGATACAGTTGAATAAATTGTAAAGAATATTCGCCACTGATCGGCCGTAAAATTGGTGAATCCCTCTCCACTATGAATTTTTCCTGGAATTCAACTTAAATCGGATGGTATCTGAAACTCGTCCATCTTTTTCTGAATTTTGTTCAAAGAATTTGGTGCCAAAATACCCCATTGATCCAAATTCGTTTTACTATCCACTTCGCAATGCCCAGAAATAAGCAATGCATTGGATCGATTGTAATAAATCTAATAGGGTCAAAATATGATAGACGCAACAATTCGGACTATCTAACGCCAGTTTCTTTGACGAAGCGCTTTCTAGCAGCGTCTGAGTTGCATCTTCGCCAACCTAATGCGTTTTGCCAGTGCTCATTCGAATCTCGAGCAGAATACTCTACATCATCCATTCCAGCAAAATTATGCTGCCCATTTTCATAATTTGCTTTTTTCTCACACCTGTGACATGAAACTAAGGCGCAGAAACACGACCGCAAATTTTTCTTGCAGCGGGAATGTCATATGATACTAAGATTAAAGCGCCACGAACTCTCTTTCCATTTTCGCATTCATAAGTACGATTTAGTGTTAATCCAGCCCAGAGTGTTTCCAATTCGTTAACTATTGGTGCTAAATAGTGGTTCACTTTATGTAGGCTGACCTCCTTTGGCCCAGGTAAAATGCCGAGAGTCAATAAATTTTCGCGTCTAAATCGGATATCGCATGGCAAATTGCATATAGCAGCGTATATGATACCAATACTATAAATGGTACTATTATATGGCTGAAACTAATCAAGATTCAGCATCAAGCCAAGATGAGAATCGGCCACTTCGCTTCTAAAAAAATTTGGCGAATCTTCATTGTCCGATTCTTTAAAATTCTTCCACACTTGCCCATCATATATATCGGTCAAAATATTATCAAAATTTGACCGATTAGCCCAATGTCGGAGAAAATTTTCAAACCCAGGCCGACAAAACATAGTGGCAAGTTGTTGATTGATTCCAGCAAACGGATACATTAAATTAGGTCGTATTATTGTTTGATTTGTCAATGCGCTAATTTTTTCAGACAATGCCGTATTGCAAAGATGTGATCTGCGAACTAAAGAATTGGGAAATTCTATGTGTTGACATTTCATTATAGCAGGATTGTCCTCTTGTTTGAAATCTACCACTTCCTCTTTTTTATACAATTTGTGACATTTCGGACAAGGTACAAAACTATGAAATTGGTCGTTTAATCCAAGCTTCTTTCTTGTTAAGTAAAGCGAATCTGGGAAATCATTAAAATCGTCACTACTGAATTTGCACAGGGCCAATTTCATAAATTTTATTAGAGTCTCAGTAGCTGTCTCTGCGATATTGAATCTTGTTCGAAAGTTCATTATACAAAGTAAAATCCATAAAAATCGATCATAATTCGATTCTAAATATGATGGGTTTTGAAATGGTTCATAACTAGGTGGTGAATAGTCTTCAAAAATTCCAGAAATTCCAGAAATTGGATCATTATCTGATTCACTGCATATAGACAATGTATCACTGTAGATATCTTCCTCTGTAGTATATTCGGATGATGATGAATCTTCTGGATCTTCTGAAATTTCCGGACGATTTGTATACTTTCTTGCACGTTGTCGAGGTAAGAAGTTAAATTTGACATCTTGATGTTCATCATCAACATCATCTTGATTACTGTTATCTGATTCTTCCGATTCTTTTCTAATAGATTCGTCAATCATTCGTCCAGCTGAAGCGGATATTGATGTTTCACCTATTTCAAGTTGACGAACTTGAGATGAAATTGTACCTTGCGAATCTTGGTATTCTTGATGTCTAGAATCGTGAATTTCTTTTGTGCGAGAATCCACCAAGTTGCCATCACAATCAGGACAATTACAAACTACTAGTTTTCTTTTATTACTTGTTGGTCTAGCAGAAGATACTATTTCTTCGTTTATTATACCAGAAATTGATCTATTTCTACGAGTAGAAGATGGCTGATTTGAAGGTGATTCTTCATCATCAAGATCTTCAAGTATACTAGAGACTGACCTTTTTCTGCTCATTTGTTTAGTGTTTGAATAAGTTTAATAAGTTTGGCAAAATCCAAATTTGTTAAAAGGCCGATTTTTATAAAATTTGGAATAACACAAAATTTGTATAATTTGTATGTATAATTAATGTAATCCTGGCTTCTATGATTATTTCAATAATTTTTTAGGATTTAATATTTTTTTTTCGCAAATTTGGCAATTTAATATAATAAATTTGCGAATTTTCTAATTAATATACTTTTAAAAATTGCAATATAATTTAAGCTTATTTTACAATAAAAAGCTTATTTTTAAAATAAAAAGCTTATTTTATTTTAAAATAACTTTTATTTACAAGATAATCACTTTATCATCCCTTTATCATTTTCGGATGCCAAACAAACCTTATCAAAAGAAACTGTAAATTTTAGCGAAAGTTGAAAAGTAACAATTTTGTATTAATCGAAGTGGTATTGCTATAATAACAATATATTTTTGATTTTACTGCAAATTTCGACAAAGTATAACTTGCCGCATTAAAGTATATCAAATTTTAACGCAGTAGAACGCTAACAATTTTCGTAATTTTAATTTATTTGTCCTTTTAATTATGATTTATAGTTGATTTTCCTCGAGAAATCAACGCAGTAGAACGCTAACGATTTTCTTATTAATTAATTGATTTGTCTTTTTTAATTATGATTTATAGTTGATTTTTCAATCAAGAAATCAACGCAGTAGAACGCTAACGATTTTCATAATTTTAATTTATTTGTCTTTTTTAATTATGATTTATAGTTGATTTTCCTTGAGAAATCAACGCAATAGGACGCTAACGATTTTCTTATTAATTAATTGATTTGATTTTTTAATTATGATTTATAGTTGATTTTCCTCGAGAAATCAACGCAGTAGAACGCTAACGATTTTCTTATTAATTAATTGATTTGTCTTTTTTAATTATGATTTATAGTTGATTTTTCAATCGAGAAATCAACGCAGTAGAACGCTAACGATTTTCTTATTAATTAATTGATTTGCCTTTTCTAATTATGATTTATAGTTGATTTTTCTCGAGAAATCAACGCAGTAGAATGCTAATAATTTTCGTAATTTTAATTTATTTGTCTTTTTTAATTATGATTTATAGTTGATTTTTCAATCGAGAAATCAACGCAATAGGACGCTAACGATTTTCTTATTAATTAATTGATGATTTTTAAATTTATAAATAGAACGATATGACGATATTGAACCCGCTTCGATTTTTTAAACGAATATTGAGTGAATATAAAATGTCAAATAATAGCAATAATAAAAAAAACAATAAAAAAAATAACAAACAAAAGCAACAGAGGTTTCAAGAAGAAACACCTGACGAAGGATCTAATCGTCAACGGGGAAGAACGAAAGAAGAAAGTAATCCGAATGAGACGAGTGACAAGACCAATAAGTCGACTAGCAAATCGTCACCCACCAAGTCAAACAAACAAAAGCAGCAAAGGTTTCAAGAAGAAACACCTGACGAAGGATCTAATCGTCAACGGGGAAGAACGGAAGAAGAAAGTAATCCGAATGAGACGAGTGACAAAACCAATAAGTCGACTAGCAACTCGTCACCCACCAAGTCAAACAAACAAAAGCAGCAAAGGTTTCAAGAAGAAACACTGAGCGAAGGATCTAATTGTCAACAGAAAAGAGCGGAAGAAGAAAATGATCCGAATGAGACAATTGACAAAACCAATAAGTCGACTAGCAAATCGTCACCCACCAAGTCAAACAAACAAAAGCAGCAAAGGTTTCAAGAAGAAATACCGAGCGAAGGATCTAATTGTCAACGGGGAAGAACAGAAGAAGAAAGTAATCTGAATGAGACGATTGACTAAACCAATAAGTCGACTAGCAAATCGTCACCCATCAAGTCGATCTTCAAATCTGCAAAGTCGATTAAGCCGACTCAAGAAGAGTCTGACGATGAGGTTATAGAAATTGAACCGCCAAATATTCCTAAAGGTAATTGAATTTTGGAAAATTGCTTATTGATATGTACGATAATTAATAATTTTTATAGATCAACAAGAGATGTTATCGGAAATGAAAAAACGATATGGGAATATTCGAATTCCACAAAAATTCGTATTAGTGGTTAAAGACGATCAAGGTAATGAAAGGATGATCGATGACGACGATACTGATTTAGAAGCAGGTACGATTTTGACTTCATTCGTATAAATTCAGAATTATTCGTAAAAAAATATTACTATTAATAAAATTCTTTATTTAGAAAATCTAAAATTAAAGAAACAAATTGAAGAAGTACAAGTAGAGAATGCAAAGCTTCAACGCGAAAATAACCGATTATTCGACGAAAATCATTTTTTGACTCGAATAAACGAGGCCTTTGCAGACGAGAATGACGATTTACGCGAAAGCTTAAACAGGTATTCGAGAATCCGTCTGCCTAAAGCCATTCATAGTCAGACGGATCTCGAACAGCCGGCAAAACGTCAAAAAAGAATTAAGACAAAAAGTCTGAGTGATACGAGAAAGAATCGGAGGAAGAACGGTCTGGTTCTAACAATAATGATGAGTACGACGAAAAAGAAGCTAGGGTATATTAATTTTATTTGTCTGATTCAGTTATTTAAAATTGCAGTATTGAGTAATTAAGTACTGGTTATCATTATTTGATTGTTATATTTAGGCTGAAATGAAGTCTATTTTGAAAACCATCGATGAAACTCGAGAACTAGATTACAATGAAACGTTCAATAGCGTGAAAAATCTCAAGATTCGTCGTAAGCTAGTCCCTGAATTGCGTTCAGCCCTTGCTCTGTGTTTTCCCGCTTCGAATAAGCAACTTACAAAATGGTTGGGTTGTCTCCACAAGTCTCGTCATTCTCATCAAAGATTAATGGATAGGGGAAAAGCCAATGAAAATAAACACCGGTTGCACTCAAACAATCGAGTACACGATGTTAGTAATGATTTATAATTATTATGCTAAATTTTATTCCGATTATGTATTGAATTTTATTCAAATTATAACGTATTTTAGAAGAAAATCTGCCGAATGAAGGCGGCAAAGAGATTATATAGTTTTGACGATGAACGGATAACAAAATATGATAAGCGTAGATTACTAAAGATGTTATCCAATCGCTTATTTCATTCTCCAGAAATAAGCGAGACAGACGAAGAAGACCCAACAAAGTCAATAATCGCTATTTACGACTATTCGTGGAGATCTGATGAGGTTAGAACTTCTGAATATTGATTTTTCAGACGAATCGCTGGATTTAATTTTTATATTTTATTGTTTCTTCAGCTTAAAAATTTGCTACGAAATGTACTCGATGTACACTCGTCAAATAAGTCGAAATTAATACGCGAACGTAGATACGACCAGTGTCTGAAATTCAAATTTTAAATCATGTGCGGAATGCGCACATTATTTGAAATTTTTGTGTGCGCAATTTTTAAATGATGTGCGGAAAGCGTTTTTTTATGTATAATTCATTTTTCCAACGGACAATACTTAAAATTTAAAATTTTTTATAAAAAAAAAAAATACTTGAAATTGTAAAAACTTTTATTATAAGTTTATAAAAACACCAATAAACACTATTATTCTTACATTATAATATAAAAATTAAAATATTATTAGTGTTTACTCGTCGTACATGTTCATTTTTCCATTGATTAAATGCTTTATCCCAATTAAATTCTTCAATATTATCGGGTGCATTTAAAAGTATCGTTAAATGCATATCTAATGTCTTAACATTTAACCTATTACATAATCTAGTTTTCGTCAACTTATATTGAGAAAACACTCTTTCTACATTCGCATTCAAAAGTGGCACTAATAGAACAATATTAACCAAAATATTAACATTAGGAAATTGATTTTTAAATTGAGAACGAGTACTCCAAATATGATGCCACCCTCGATTATATCATAATTTCTAATCGATTTTATGATATGTTTAACCATCTGCCATTCCTTTTTACACTCTGAACTATTAATTAACGGCTGAACTGGTATACCATTTGATTTATGTTTTTGATTTCCAAAGTATTCGCATATTAATTTAAGTTCTTCTATTCCATATGAAGATAATGCGCTTTCTTGTAATGGTAATTCTTTTGGATCTAAAATTTTCATAGAATCATATAAATCATTACATGGAAAACGAGCTTGTAAGCTATGAACTAGGGCCTTTGCAAAATGAACAAAATCATCTGGTATATGATTATTATAAAATGGGTTATTTTGTAAAAATTGCTGTAAATTTGTTCCATATATAGGCGGTTGATCATCAAAACCGATGAATTGAGTTTTTATCGTTGCTATAGTAGCATCCAATGAAGATTTAACCTCTGACAAAGAAATAATATCTCGTTGAAATGTTTTACATAAAATAGTAAGAAGGTATGTTAAATCCGCCATATACATAGTTGAGATTTTAAATTTAGAATCTACCAATTCTAATAATTTTTTAGCTCGATCCCTATCTATTTGATCACCAGCATGAAGACTGTCAAAATTTAAAGCATCAATTATTGAATCTAAAATTTAATATAAATTTTTGACTACATTAGATAAAGATAACCAACGTGTATTGATAATATTTAATATTGCTAACTGTGGATCATCATTTGATTCTTGGATCATTTTTAAGTTTAACATTCTCTTATAAGATCTGCTAAAATATGAATATAATTTCTTGCATGTGGCTTCATATTTTTTAAAATACTGAACTTCATTCGCTGCATCCTTTCCAACCAGATAAAGCCTATGAGATATGCAATGCACTGAGGTGAGAAATGGATTTAATTCCTTTAATTTTGCTGCTACACCATTTTTACGTCCTATTTTATAAATAATTTATAATTGATCAATAAATATTATATTTAATTAAATTTTTTTTTTTTACGATAGGTTTAATATTAAAAAATTTGCTAATAACTTACCAACCATTGTAGATGCACCATCACTGCCAAAATGGATTAAATTATCCAAATTAAGTCCATTATTTTGAATAAACTCCAAAATTTGAGTTAGAATATTATCTGCGGTGCAATCTTCAAGTTCAATTAGCCCGATATACCTCAATACAGGAACATTATGTGAAAAATGTTTAGAAACCATAGCTAAATGCTTTTTATCAAAAATAGAAGTAGTTTCATCAATCATAATACTCCAAAACGGAGAATCATTGATTTCTTGATATAATTCTTGTTTGATTATACTTGTTATTGACTTTTCCATTTCTTTTCCTGAATTATGATTTTGATATGTACCATAACTTGAACGAGTTGAGTTTGTATTATCAACAAGCTGTCTTGGTAAAGCAACCACCTTTGGAGCAATAATATTTTAATTTTGTGATGGCATTATTAATTCACATAATTTTGGATATATTTCTAATGAGATATGGTTTTTTGCAGTAAAATATACACACTGCATTTGGCGAACAATAATACCTTTTTCTTTATCATATTGCTTCGCAAACCCAACTGCAATCTTATTCTGACTTTCTTTTTAATTTTTTTCTGCTATTGAATGATCCTTTACTTTTAAGTGACGATCAAGTAAATCTTTTTTGTAAATTGTGATTCCTTTAGCCATTTGGTTAATAAATTTTGCTTTTTCACACCAAGCACAAATCATAAAAGTTGTATCTTCAATTGTTCGATATTCTAGCCACTCATACATTAATAGCCAACTTGGCTTTGAAGCACTAGCGGGTTTTTGCTTTTTTCCTGCTAAATTATCATCTTGATTTGATTTATTTTTCCTTTTATTTGCGTTATTAACTTGATCATGTGTTTGTTTTTCTTTAGTATTTGCGGGTAAAAAATAGTTTTCTATTAGTAAATAATGAAAAGAAAATATTCACACAAAATACGTTATTTTAAAATCCCCACGTACATAAATTTTATTTGTAAACCTTATTTTAATTCATATGTTAATCATATCTAATAGGTAAAAAACCTTACACGCCCTATAAAAAAAGAAAATTCGGAATTTGTCCTGAAAAGTATGGAAAATGTCTGGAAATTTTCCGTGCGTCCAGAAAACATTCGAAAACAGTCATGTTTTGGAACACTTTCTGGACGCACAAATTCCAGACATTTTCTTGACACTCCAGAATTTGTCCAGAATTTGTCCAGAATCGAGCGTCCGGAAAATGTTCCTAAACATGACCGTTTTCGAATGTTTTTCGGATGCACGGAAAATTTCTGGACATTTTCCATACTTTTCAGGACAAATTCCGAATTTTCTTTTTTTATAGGGACGGATAAATTTTAATGAAATTTTTAAATAAAATTACCAATCCCATTTACAAAAATATAGAAACTTTTTTCATATTATATTTAAGTAATGTAAAATATAAAAATAAATGGTATGTGCGCGATGTGCGCAGATGTGCGCAAATGTGCGGAAAATAAGCAATGATGTGCAGAAATGTGCGGAAATGTGCAAAACTGTGCGGGATGTGCGGAAATGTGCGGAAAATAAGCAACGATGTGCGGAATTATGCGGAAATGTGCAAAAATGTGCGGGATGTGCAGAAATGTGCGGAGGTGCATACAAAATTTTTGTGTGCGCTTCGCGCACACAAAAACTTTTGATCATGTGCGGAGTTTTAGGAAATTTGTGCGCGCGTACACTCCGCACATTGAATTTCAAATACTGGATACGACGACGAGGTACAAAAATACGACTGACCACATCCGTCGAATGCTCCCGAATGGTCTTATATCGTATAACAACAAGATTTAATATTCGATACTGATATCGATCAGGGTTTAATCACTGAATATGATGAAGAAGAAGAAGAAGTTAGTAGAGGGACAACACCAGCAACTGGCAACACCACCGAAAATGATGAAGACCATAACAAGGAAGGAGAAGAAAAACCATCAAAATCAACGGTCGGCGACAATCATAATAATTCAGATTCTGATTTACATATGGATGACGCGCAATGAACGAATCTGAATTAATTTGGTAGAAAACTTTCTTTTTTTCGTCAAAAATCTATATATATATATAATTAATATTCCAAATTATTAGTATTAGAATTTTCCATAATTCAAAATAAATTTGTCTTAATTCAGAAAAAAATTAATTACAATTCGAAATAAATTTACTGCAAATTTACCGCAATTCAGAATAAAATTTACTGCAAATAATTATCCAATCTTCAATATTTTGCAGATTTTCATTAATATTGTTTGGAAAATCATAATTCGGTGGAGAGTAATCTTTAAAAATGTTGGTTTCTTCGCCATCATCATCCCCATCATCCCCATTATCGCTATCATCCCCATCATCGTTATCATCCCCATCATCGCTATCATCCCCATCATCGTTATCATCCCCATCATCCCCATCATCGTTATCATCGCTATCATCCCCATCATCGCTATCGCCATAATTATCAGTTTCTTCGTTACTGTCATTGTTATCATCACTGTCATTTATATTTTGCATTTGAGTGTCACGCTCCAAATAAGTATTATACCTGCTTCGTTTTCTCCTTTTCGAAGAAAATGTTGACAAATTTTCTGATGATGATGTGCTTTCTTGAGGGTCGATAGAGATTTCTTCATTAACGAATGACGATCCAATACTCATTGGGTCATTTGAAGTAGTTGCATCATCAAGACTTAGACTCATTGAATGTTTTTGTTTGGTTCTTGGATCAACATACTTTCCGTTGCATTTATTACAATAACATTTTTCTTTAGTTCTTGTTTTAACGCGTCTTTCATTAACATTCATCATTTTTTCAAATTTTGATTTAATTTTACAAAATGTGAATTTAACCAAAATACCAGCATTTCGCTGTAATAAATAATCAGACGATACATTTTTATTTTTTTTGAACATCAATACATCAATTGTATATACATTTTTATTTTTTTTCGAGCTTCAATACATCAATTGTATATTTTTTTTGAACATCAATACATCAATTGTAGATCAATACATAATCGAAAGTGAATATGTTACATTTTAACAGATCTACAATAAAATTTAACTTTCAGTATACTCCTTGTTTAACTTTTTATAGCCAAATTATTCTTAATTATATACTTAAATATATCAGCGATAACAATAAATTTAACTTTCAGTATACTCCTCGTAACCTTGTTTGACTAAATTTATATATTAAATTCCAAATTATTCTTAATTATATTCTTAATATACTTAGCGATTGGCTAACTAATTCCAAAATTAGCGATGACCAAAATAGAACAATTCAAATCATTTAACTATTTAACTATTTTCCAAAATCAGCGATGACCAAAATAGAACAATTCAAAAATTATTTAATTATTTCAAACAATTACGCGAAGAAAACATTTAATTGGAATAAATATATAAAGAGTGATTTTTTTTTTTACAATACAAACGTCGATTTTGCAATTTTTGTTCCTTTACATTAAAATTGTCTTTACAATTTTCAAATTATTTTATTTTTGTTCCTTTCTAATTTTTTTTTTACTCAACTCTTTTTTTACTTTACGTTTCTTCAATTTTACGTTCGTTCCTTCCACATTTCTAGCTTTTACTTCATTTCTTTTCTGATAATGACCAAAAAAAGAAGTTTGTTAACGCGTCGTACTCGTACACTACATTCTCCTTTATCCATCGACGCTTCTCATGATGGACAGGGCATTCGGACAGTTCGCTCTTTATCACACTTAAATTCAGCCGAATCCATCGACCAAATACACAATCGTAATCGATTAAATAGGTCATCAAGTCTGGATACTGAAGGTATAATTTACGTTTTGGCGGATAATTTGGCAGATCATTCGAAATTTTGATTAAATAGCAAACTTAATTTAAAAATTACTATTTTTTTGTACATTAAGAACGTATTTCACGACTTGAACGGGGAATGTCGTCAATTCAAGAACAAATGTCCACTATGTTCGGGCAAATAACGAGAATGCTGGAGCGTTCTCTGAACTCACAAGAACGTTCACGACAAAATCGACAAATAGAATATATTCAGGTTGATGATGACGATGATGAAGATGAACTTGATAAACAAGACAATGAGGAATATATCCCTGAAAAAGATCTACATTCGTTGCAAGAGACAGCACAAAAACAATATAATAAGAAGCATCGAAAAGAAATAAAAGTTTGTTTTGGTATATTTTTATTATTTATGTGACGTTTAAACTCATTAATTTTATCAATTTTCATTTTATAGAACGAAATTAAAATTCTAATTCGTAGCGCAAAAATCGATGAAATTCCCATCGATTATACGAAGAAGTTCGGCGAGATTGCACCACAATTGGAAAAGGATCTGATCCCCCGTATCCAATCACTTCTTGAACAATGTGGTATTCGTGCAACATTAAGTATAGTTCGGGATGTGTTCTCAGATTTGCATAAAAATGGCCGACGTAAATGGAAAGAAAGCCAGCTTAACGAGGCAGAAATAAAACAAAAAAAATAATGAGCCATATAATCAACCGTTTATCAGAAGTAAGTTAATCAAGTTCCAAATTTTTAGGTAATATTGAAAATTACTAATAGTTATTTTAATTTCAGAAACGGGAACGAAGGATGAAGGGCGCATTAGCCATGAAGAATCACCCCGATTATCGAAAATCTTTTAAAAAACGCGGGATCAAGGATATTAATGAAATATTAAACAAGAACGAATACCACTCTCCTGAAGAGAGTGATCCGGAGAATGATCCAAATATATCCACAGACCGCAAAAACCTTTTTGTTTACAAATTATCATGGAGATCTGATGAAGTAAGTCAGACAATTCATTTTGTTTATGCGCAGTGACACTAAAATGTCTTTATCAATACGTGATTGGTGCTTCTGGTTTCGCCAAATCTCGACATATCAATTTCCTTGCATGCTTTCGAATTTTGGAAAAATGCCAAACCTCAAAAACAACAGAAGTTTATCTATTTCTAATACACGTTTATTTTTAGTTAACGAACCTTCTACATTCAATTGACGAAAGTACGTGGAAAAATATTTTCCAGAAAATAAGAGAGTACGTCCTCGTATCCTTAAAGATGAATTTTGGAAAAATAAGAAAGCGCCACCAAATTTAATTTGGTGGACACTTAAAGACGGAAAGCGAGAATCTCCCTCAGTCCATAAATCTATTGACGAAGAATCAGATGATGAGTCGGAATCGGAGAGCGAAGAGGAGGAACAAAGTCAACAAAGTCAACAAAGTTATGGTAATTGAGTATTACCGTTCTCTTTTTTTTTTATGGAACGGAATTTTTAGAAAATTTTTTAAATTTTTCTTTTAAGGTCTCAACGTCAATAAATTAGATATAAATGCTGAATCTGATGAAGAAGAAGAGGGTGAGGATGAGGTAAACGAGCTGGAGCAAGAGGAAACGTCATTATCACAGACATCGGGACGACGATCAAACAAACGATCTAAACAATCCTCCAAAACCCCACCATTACCACTGCAAAAACCCCCATCATCACGGAAAACTTCTCAACAAACACGATCATCAAAAAGAATTTCAAAAAATAAAAAATCCACAAACAAAAACAACGAAGCACTTGATGAATTGCAGGAAGTTATTGACAACATACGTGATCAATCGAAAAAAACAAATAAAAAATCATCATCCAAACCATCGTCCCAAGAACAGGAACATATTCATGATAATGTTCCTAAGAAGAACCTCAAAAGAAAAAGAAAAAAGAACAGTAAGGGTGTAGGAAGAATATGTAGGGATATTAATGGATTATATAATAAATATCAAAATATATGTAATATTTTTGACAATTTTTATTTCAAATTTGGTAAATTTGGCGTCATTACTAAAAATTTACCTAAATTCACCACAATTTACACTTCGTTTGCATAAAATTACTAAAAATTTGACTAAATTCACCACAATTTGCATTACGTTTGCATAAAATTACTAAAAATTTGACTAAATTCACATCAATTTTCATTACGTTTACATAACATTACTAAAAATTTGACTAAATTCACCACAATTTGCACTTCGTTTACATAACATTACTAAAAATTTGACTAAATTCACCACAATTTGCACTTCGTTTACATAACATTACTAAAAATTTGACTAAATTCACCACAATTTGCATTACGTTTACATAACATTACTAAAAATTTGACTAAATTCACCACAATTTGCACTTCGTTTACATAACATTACTAAAAATTTAACTAAATTCACCACAATTTGCATTACGTTTACATAAAATTACTAAAAATTTAACTAAATTCACCACAATTTGCATTACGTTTGCATAAAATTACTAAAAATTTAACTAAATTCACCACAATTTGCATTACGTTTGCATAAAATTACTAAAAATTTGCCTAAAATTCACCACAATTTACATTACGTTTGCATAAATTTACTAAAAATTTGACTAAATTCACCACAATTTACACTTCGTTTGCATAAAATTACTAAAAATTTGCCTAAAATTTCCCACAATTTAATGATAATTTACTGAAAAATTTCTCAACATTTGAATTAGGAATTCTGTAGGAATTCCGCCATTTTGACAAAATTTGCCAAATTGTAAGACCTCCATTATCCCAAAATTGTAACACAATTTACCCCAATTCACCGGGATAATTCTCAATTTGCCAGAAAAATTCCAGGCAAATTTTGCGACAATGACATCTGTTCGACCTGTGACCCCAGGGACCCGAAGGCCTTTGGATCGGAAGAACACCACCCTACTCGTCCTTTAATCCGTTGCATGATACTGTAATGGCTACTATTATAAACCCCTCACCACTACTACTGTCACAGAGGACTTTCGTCAGATAACCTTCAAATATCTAGACCCCTTCCATACCACCATATTAGGTACTAGGTCTCACTCAAAGGTCACTACAGCCCGCGATTACCCACCACTGATAGTACAGTTGTAATCCCCAAGTGGTATACTTTGTAGTGACCACATGGACAGTAAGCTTGTAGGTGTTACCCAGGATCCTCCCTTATGGTGGGTATCAACCACCAGGAATCACCAACTAGGGCCCATCAGAGAAGGGAATCGAACCCAATCACCAAGCTATCTGTTCTGTTCAGGTAACATCACGGTTGGTCTAAGACCTATTAGAAGGTCAACTACCATTAAGACATTGCACCCATGATTTTACCATCTATGGGACCATCTAGCACAGTGAACCGTACCCCCAGTGGTATCGTAGAGTGACCACCAGGACAGGACACCACCTCTAAGGTATACTATGCAGTGACCTCAAAGACAGGGAATCCGAACATCACCAATGACCTCTTGGGAACGTTAGAAGGACATTACGACCCTTAGTTGAAATGTGCGGCCTAACCGTACACACTAATTCACCATGATGCAGTCCAACTACACTAATTCCTGTACCTTCACGCTATTGGTTGTAGCGTCCGCAGTAAAATTCTTTTTATTTCTGTAGTCATGGGAATCGAACCTGCGACCTCACCATACTCAGGCTTAATGAGGGTCTCAGTGACTAACCACTGAGATAGGGTGACCAACCCATATGTATTTGGTGATTATGAGCAAACAGTCTTATGACTTTATCTTTTATTATTAAATTTAAATGAAAAGTACAATAAATAGATCGAACAATATTACAAATATCAAATATAGAAAATAAACATAAAAAATAAAAAGAACAAGCTTCACGATTCATACAAGTAAAGAAATCTAAACAAAATAAATTTAAGTAAAGAAAAACTAAACTATTACAGAAACGCATACCCCATCTTTACCCGAAGGCCAGTGTGAGTCAACTATCCAGCATGTCCTAAGATCCAATCCGTTACCAAAAAAGAAATCCTAAGTAGAGGCTGAACTGTTAAGCGGCGCCAAAAATCCAAATACGAAATCCAAGATCCCCACGGATTATAGAAGAGGAAACCCAAGAAACCCAGGAATCCAAGGAAGCTGTCGCCAAGGAAGGTGTCGAAGAGTCAAGAGGAATGTTAGAGGAAGGTCGAAGAATAGAAGAAGGCCCAAGAGCTGACGATTTCATTTTTTTTGTAATGCCTTGAGCTAATTCCCAATGATGAAAGAAAATGGATCGGCACAACCAGATTTGAACATAAAGGTCAAAATGAAAGTCGTGCAAAGGTGTATCTAAGATAGACCATATGGTAGGTGAAGAAAAATAAATTCCAAGAAATTCTGTCAAAGATATCGGTATAAGTCCTCTTGTGAGTCGCAGGCAGGAAATTGAAGGAGGGTCACAATCCCAACAATTAAGAGCCATAAATTCAGCAGCAAAAGAGTCCGGTAAAGGGATTAAAGATGACGCGGAAAGGAAATTATCAAGATAAGTAGTCCGAAGAGCCAATAGTAATGTTTTAAAAGTTTGTAAAGAGCTAAATTCCGGTAAAATATAAGGACAAGTCCACAAGTGGTCTAAAGTCTCAGGAAAGGAATTACATTGAGGACAAAGCCAACTTGGATTATAAAGATGAGGCTTTCATCTCTGAAGAGTTGTAAGCGTTGGAAGCATATCTAAAAGTAGCTTGATACGGAAACCACAAAATTCGGAACGGCCATTCCGATGAGAGACAAAATGCTTATTGTTATTGAGACAAAATTTGGTGCAAGCCCAATCAATATCAGAAGTTGAAGAATAGGAATTAAATCTTGGTAATACAGCAAGAGTTAAAAGACTTTTGGCGTCAAAAATATCTCTAATAAATTTCCGGATATTCATATCCACAGGTAAGGAATTAAATTGTAAAATGCAAGGAGCCATCAATTCCGATGGTGGACAAGAAGAAAGATGTGAGTCAGTATGAGCGGCTTTGGCTAATGCATCCACATGATTGTTCAAAGGGTCGTCAGCATGAGCAGGAACCTTGATCGAAGGTAACATCCAGATTCTTTTGCAACATAATAGTGCGTATGGAGGACCACAAAAGGTGGTTGGATTCTTTAAGCATTCTGGGAATAAAAGGAGCATCCACATATAAAGACCATAAAGAAAGTAATTGAGCACAATCAGTGGCGACAGTAATCTTTGAATTCTGAGGAAGGGAGTCCAATCCGTGCAATAAAGCAAAAACTTCTGAACGTAAAGCAGAAGGAAAAATGGAAGTAATGATATTATAATGGGATTCCAAAATAAATCCATCAGGATCTATAGCAGTCCATGCATAAGCCATCGAGGATGCCGGATGACTAGGAGGAGAAAGGAAGGAACCATCAATATAAAGGGTAAACACCGAAGAAGGAAGTTGAATATCAGAAATCCTAAGCACTAGTTCATTCGTAGGAGGTAGGTGAACCGGAGCAAAAAGATGAAATAGTAAAAGAGATTTAGCATAGCCTAACGAGGCAGAAAGTGAAACCGAACGAGTATCCGCATGTATATAAGTACGAGGTTTCGTACGATAACGGATCAAACTTGATAACGGAACATAGGAGAAATATCCTTCAGAGGGACATCGTTTAATCAAAGTCTTAGAGGTAGAAGATCGCGGAATAGCAGAGGCACAACCTTGGCATGCAGTAAATTCAGAAAGTAAATCATCAACCGATGACGCAATCCAATGTGAAATAAGAGCTTCATTACGTGGAGCAGGATAGGTAGTAATCACACGGCCAACGAGGAAAGAGTTAGTATTGCGATTAAAAGAAATAGCCCATTGAGGGTTAAACCAATAATTTCGACTAATATCTATAAAAGAAATAGAAGCTACGGTATGAGAACTAGGAATTCTAAATTGTTGTAAAATAAAAAAAGAAGGTGAATTAGGAATAACAATAAGATTGAACAAATAATTAAACCAAGCAGGCACAGATCCTTTGTTCGATACTCGTTTAAGAAAACGTAAATCTTTCTATGAGAGAAGTCGAGAGCCACACGGTGTAATCAATTGAGCAAGAAAATGAGTGCAGAAATTTTTCCGAACATTTTTCATGGAAGTAAATAAATCTTTTGGTAAAATAGACCGGAGTGGAATCGCCGGACGTAAATCTTTCCTCAGAGGTCGGAACAGTAAAGACCACGTGATATTTAAACGAGAAGAGAACAATAAAGAATTAAATAAAGAATGTGTTCGCAAAGAAAAGGTGTGGGACCATGGTTCCAGGTCAATAGTAGAAGGGCAGACATCACAGTCCAAAAAACCTTGGAGATAAGTAATCATATAATTAGCAAAGAGCTTATATGAAGGGTGAGAAAAAATTTTCTGCCATGAAGCCACATGAGATGATAGAAATCGACCAAACGCTTGTTGAATAGAGAAAGGCAACAGTGTGAAGAGTGTGGAAAGAGGAGTGACTGAGGCCAAACCAGCCTTCTGACGAATAAGAGAAAGCATTGAAGAAACCATGCGATTAATGGTGGATTCTGCAAATAATGTGGTTTGTAGGCGAAATTCTAGCCTCGGAAGTAGGACAACGTTATAAAGATAAGTGCTAAAAGTTTTTTAGGACTGAGTAGAGCGGCCATGTCTTTGACCATGGAAACAATTTGGTTATGAACGAAACGAGAAGAAGCCGAAAGGTTAAACCAAACACCTAAAAACCGAAAAGATGTAGATAAGGCTAACGCCTTTAAAGTAAGGGTATGAATCGTATTTAAAGAAGATGGGAATAGATCAAATACAATAATTTGAGAAAATTGTTCAGAAGAAAGAAGAATATATTTTGCTGAATTTGCTTGAGTATTATTTAAAGTATAAAATTCAGCAGTGATGGAAAGGCGATCTTCAATTCCTTGTTTAGATGAAGCTATCAAAGTAGAGTCATCCATGAATGTAATATGTGAAACAGGAAGATTATGTTGTTCATATTCAATTGGAGAATAATCCAATAATGCAGAAGATTTCAAAATAAAGGGATCACAAGCTTCTCGATTAAGTGTAGTAAGTAATGGATCCAAGTATATAACCCATAATAGTGGAGAGATGATTTCACCTTAGTCAATACCAATTCTAACTCTATATCCAGAAGTATCACCATGATGTGTAATAATTTTGTTATTACGCCTTGTAAAAAGGTTAATGATAAATTTGATCAATAAAGACGGAATATGTAGACGGATTAAAGCCAGTCTAAGCATGTTCAAATCAATTGAGTCAAAGGCCTTAGAAATGTCCTGAGAAACAATCCATAACTCTTGGTCATCGCTTTTATCAAAGCGTCGTTGATGAATAATAGCATCAAGCATCTTAATAGGAATGTCGGTGGAGCCGCCTGGTAATCCGGCAAAATTACCACCTTGGAGCACTTGATTGTCGGCTAGGATTTTTGATAGTCGAGTTGTAACGACCTTAACCACACATTTTCGTACTGTTTCCAATAGAGTGATAGGTCGCGTATTCTTCAATTGGGCGTCAAATTCATGAGGCTTTGGAATGGGATAAACAAGCGCTTCACGCCAATCGGCAGGGATATCTCCATGAATGAGACAAGCATTGGCTAATACAAGGGACAAATTGAAAGTTTCTCCAGTTAAATGTTTGAGCATCTCATAAGAGATCTTGGAAGGACCAGAGGCTTTATTATTAGGCATAGAATTGAGAGTGTTTTTCCATTCATCGGCCAGAATAGGAGACATAACCGAGTTATATAAGGACGAATCAATATCTGGAAGAGGAGTATAAGCTCGTTGCCATCGTGAAGGAAATGAATCCGTAGAAGAATACTGGACCAAAGGAGGAGTGACAACCGATTGGAAGTGTTTAATAGCAGCTTGTTTGATATCTGAAGGATCAGTAAGTAATGTGGGTTTGGAGTCAATAACAACCAAAACTCTATCAAGGACAATAGAACGATGTTCCACTGATAGGGCTGAAGAAATAAAAGAGCCCGGGGATGTAGAGAAATGTTCATCTCTAAGAGCAGTATAATATTCAATGGAATCTACACGATGCTGATGAAATTGTGTGGAAAGATAAGCTGAGACCAAAGCTTTTTGTGAACGTAAAAATTTGACAAAAGTAGGAAGCGGTGTTGTACTATAAGAAGGTATAGTATAATCTGTTAAAAGAGACTTAAGGAGGATTAATTGGGTTGGTAAAGAATTAATCATTTGTAAAATTTAGCAGGACGACCAGGCCTAGATGTGGTCAATTTAAACAATAATCTATCCAAGAATTTGTTGACGCAATAAGCATGGTAAGTTAGGAGGATATTTATGGTGATGAGTATTGGATACATGTTGGAATGGTAGAGAATCAATGGCACCACCAAGAATAGAACGTTTAAGAGCGTGCCAAAGTTTGTCCAATGAAAGAGCTGAAAGTGAAGATACTGAAGGGTGGTGTGTGGTCAAGTATAACTCAAGACGTGAGTTTACTTCATTGGAAAATTTGTCCCAAGTGTCATCTTTCAAATTTTTGTAAAGAAAGATGGTGCGTTGTTCGCTTTTCTGCTTTAATCGAGCTTTGGATAAAATAGCGAAACATGAGCTAAAATCAAAGGCCGTTATAAATACACGATGATCAGTAAATTGATTATCATTCAGCTTAGGACAAGTTGCAACTTGAGAGAAAAGACCGGGAGCAGGAAATCCAGGGGATGACCAGATATAATCAAGTCTTGAAGAACCATTTTGATGATAAAAGGTAGGACTAGGACCTGAAATTGAGGAAATATGGGATTGGTGATCCGTAAAATATCGAGAAGAGAGCGATCGTAAAATTTTCAAATGATGTTGAGGAAGATGTGAATGTGAAATTTCATCAGCATTAAAATCACCAAGGATAACTACGTGATAGTTATTGGAACGGGCTTTATCAAGCCATAAATTAAGTTGAACAAGAATAGCATCACGTTCTTTATAATGAATAGAATGATAAGGAGGAATATAAACAGAAATAATAGAAATTTTTGTCTGATGAAAAAAAAGATCTAATTTTAAAAGACGACCTTTCCAGGGATCAATCTTCTGAACATGTTTGTGTAAAGGATGGCGAAGTAAAAGACCAACACCATCATGTGGTCACGAATTAGAGGGGGAAGGAGCCCAATAAGATTTAAAATTATATTGGGAGTGTTCATTTTGATAAATAAATTTAGCACTGGAAGAAGTAAGACGAGTATCATTTAAAGATAAAACGCCAAAAGAAGAATGAAGGAAATAATTTAACAAATGCAATTGTCGTACAGGGGAACATAATCCATTAACATTGATTTGTCCAAAGTTAATAAGAGGGGAAGAAAAGGGAGGAGAAGAGGGATTATTAGGACTATTAAAATTAGGTATCGCACTATCGGGGGGTGAAATCCCTGTGAGACACCCGATACAAGTTGGTGTTCAATCATTAGAAGGGGAGGGTTTTGAAGGAGAGAAGGAGTCCAATTTTTCCATAATCGAACCAAGTTGGGCAGAAAGATTCTTTTGTGTAGTAGTAACATTAAAAATTTCTGATTGCAAACAGGAAGTGTTAGCGTCGGGGGTGATATTAGTAGGTCGGGAAATAGGTAAGGGGACATGTCGTTTTGATAGGATGGAGCTAGGATCCAAAGCTGAGAAGGAAGCATCAGGAGAAACGTCCATAAGAGAAGAGGAAGTATGGGGAGGAAGATTGAAACCAGAATTCGTGTCATGGGTTGGAGCATCATCCCATCCACCATTATCATAAGAATAATTTTGATTTTCGCTGATTATCAAGAGGCGGATACAAATCGGAGTCCCAGGGTTATCATAATTCATCATTGATTCAAGCTCAAATAGCCTATATTCATGGGACGTGATAGTATCATTCATCCAAGAGACAGTTTCCTCGAGAGTATGGAGGGTGTTAGCGATCTCTTTAAGGTTGCTTGTCTAAACCTCTTCAAAATCCTACGATTAGTTTCGTCAAAATTTTACTATAGATTTATTATAGTTTTGGCAGAGTTTCGGCAGTTTCGGCATTTATAATAAGTTTTGGCAGTTTCGCCTTTCTCCAAAGTTTCGCCAGTTTTTTAATATAACTTTAATATAGTTTCGGCAGAATTTCGCTTTTCGGCGAAACGCCATCTTGCCTAAACACCCCTAGGTTTCGGCAAACGACCCTCGATCTCTTTAATCTGCGCCTTTAGTTAATCAATAATATGTTGAGGAAGCGTAGGGGCAGGGATTGTCAGATGAAGAAGTAGGTGTTGTAGAAATAATAGGATGAGGTCTGTGCGGAGCGAGGTTGAGTAAGTCCGGAAAAATTTCCATTGTTCCTGGGATTAATATTATTATTGTTAGTCCGGTTACTACTTCGAGGAGTATTGGGACGAGAAGTGTTAGACTTATTATTGCTGTTATTAGAGCGGGATGAAGAGGAATTATTATTGCGAGATCGAGAATTGGAACGTGATCTAGAACGGGAATTAGAATTGTCACGTGATTGTCGTGAATCCTGACGGCCACGTCTAGGGCCAGCATTGAAGCGAGAGTAAAGTTTGTTAAGGCGATCGTTCACTTTTCGTGTGGGGCGAGGGCTACATACAGAAGGAGAGCAACCCGAACGTCCACAGACATGACATAAAGTGTGAGCTTCATTAGGAGGGTGCCAAGTTAAACCTTTGCCGCGGAAAGCCGCGGTCATTCTTTGCAGCTTCAAGAGATTCAAATGAGGAGAAGTTCAAATATACATAGGGTTTAGACTTGTAGGAGCTGATAGATAGAGGAACGTTAAGGGCTTTAGCGTTAACTTGAGTAGCAATTTCCAACAGATCAGCTTCTTTAATATTCTTTGGGATGCCAGCAAGGATGGCGACATGTTCTCTACGGCTGTCGCGTTGGGTTTTCGAGAAAGATGCCGGGCAGACACGTAAAGAATTACCAAGGCAAATGATCGCCCAGATATCATTAAATTGGGTAACTGCATCCGCGGAGGAAAACTGGATATGTCCATTATAGTAATGTTTCCTATGAGTAAGTTTGCACTTGATTACAGTACCGTATCGGGAAAATGCCTGACGGACTTGAGTCTCAGTTAGGAAAAGTGGGATATCAGTGACGAATAAGGACTTCATCTCGTCACTGAGCTTGGCGTCTGCAGGGGAGTAATGACTGAAGGCCAAATCGAGGAGATCGGCACGTGGAGAGGTGATACAATCGGTATAATCATCATGATTATTAAAGAAGACAAGGATTTTCTTGTTATCGCCTGATCCATCGCATCGTGCGCGAGCACCATAAGAGGAATAACGGGAGAGTGAACAATCCACCTCGTCACACATAGAACGATTGGTGGTGAATTTAGCTTTGAACGCGTCAGGCGCATCACGTAGATAGGCCGCAGCATGATAACGAGAGGGTGCAGATCTGATAGCAGCAGCATTACCATCGGGTGATGGTCGTCATTCTGGGACATCAAAGACGACAGCTTTGCCTTTACCACTGGTGTTAGAGGGAGCATGGATAGAAGCGTCAATAGTTTCAACAGAAGTGGTAGTATTTTGAGGAGAAGTAATCACGTGGACTTTGTTGACAGGAAGACCAGAAGGAACGGTAGAAGTAAAGGTGGAAGCAGGAGCTGAGGGCGAAGTTATATCAACATTCATCGCGTCATCAGAGACAGTACGTGTACGTTTATTAGGAGCGCCAGCGGTATTGGTAGGAGACAAGGGTCGGTCAGCCAGAGGGAGTAGAAACAGCAGGACGCGGTGGCGGCAGAATATCCGGGTTAATAACAGAAGGAGCTGGAGGTGTAGTCATAGTTTAGAGCTCAGTAAAGAGGAAAGCAACTGGGAAAATATTAGTATTTAGAACGAGCACTAAGAAATTTTCGAACGAAAATTTCAAAAATAAATTTTATTAGTATTTTCAAAAATTCAGGAAAGAGTTGCGATGATTCTCGTATTTGGTGATTATGAGCAAACAGTCTTATGACTTTATCTTTTATTATTAAATTTAAACGAAAAGTACAATAAACAGATCGAACAATATTATAAATATCAAATATAGAAAATAAACATAAAAAATAAAAAGAACTAGCTTCACGATTCATACAAGTAAAGAAATCTAAACAAAATAAAATTAAGTAAAGAAAAACTAAACTATTACAGAAACGCATACCCCATCTTTACCCGAAGGCCAGTGTGAGTCAACTATCCAGCATGTCCTAAGATCCAATCAGTTACCAAAAAGAAATCCTAAGTAGAGGCTGAACTGTTAAGCGGCGCCAAAAATCCAAATGCGAAATCCAAGATCCCCCACGGATTATAGAAGAGGAAACCCAAGAAACCCAGGAATCCAAGGAAGCTGTCGCCAAGGAAGGTGTCGGAGAGTCAAGAGGAATGTTAGAGGAAAGTCGAAGAATAGAAGAAGGCCCAAGAGCTGACGATTTCATTTTTTTTGTAATGCCTTGAGCTAATTCCCAATGATGAAAAAAAATGGATCGGCACAACCAGATTTGAACATAAAGGTCAAAATGAAAGTCGTGCAAAGGTGTATCCAAGATAGACCATATGGTAGGTGAAGAAAAATAAGTTCCAAGAAATTCTGTCAAAGATTTCGGTATAAGTCCTCTTGTGAGTCGCAGGCAGGAAATTGAAGGAGGGTCACAATCCCAACAATTAAGAGCCATAAATTCAGCAGCAAAAGAGTCCGGTAAAGGGATTAAAGATGACGCGGAAAGGAAATTATCAAGATAAGTAGTCCGAAGAGCCAATAGTAATGTTTTAAAAGTTTGTAAAGAGCTAAATTCCGGTAAAATATAAGGACAAGTCCACAAGTGGTCTAAAGTCTCAGGAAAGGAATTACATTGAGGACAAAGCCAACTTGGATTATAAAGATGAGGCTTTCGTCTCTGAAGAGTTGTAAGCGTTGGGCAACGTCTAAAAGTAGACTTGATACGGAAACCACAAAACTCAGAACGGCCATTCCGATGAGAGACAAAATGCTTATTGTTATTGAGACAAAATTTGGTGCAATGCCCAGTCAATATCAGAAGTTGAAGAATAGGAATTAAATCTTGGTAAGACAGCAAGAGTTAAAAGACTTTTGGCGTCAAAAATATTTCTAATAAATTTCCGGATATTCATATCCACAGGTAAGGAATTAAATTGTAAAATGCAAGGAGCCATCAAATCCAATGGTGGGCAAGAAGAAAGATGTGAGTCAGTATGAGCGGCTTTGGCTAATGCATCCACACGATTATTCAAGAGGTCGTCAGCATGAGCAGGAACCTTGATCGAGGTAACATCCAGATTCTTTTGCAACATAATAGTGCGTATGGAGGACCACAAAAGGTGGTTGGATTCTTTAAGCATTCTGGGAATAAAAGGAGCATCCACATATAAAGACCATAAAGAAAGTAATTGAGCACAATCAGTGGCAACAGTAATCTTTGAATTCCGGAGGTGGAGTCCAATCCGTGCAATAAAGCAAAAACTTCTGAACGTAAAGCAGAAGGAAAAATGGAAAAGATGATATTATAATGGGATTCCAAAATAAATCCATCAGGATCTATAGCAGTCCATGCATAAGCCATCGAGGATACCGGATGACTAGGAGGAGAAAGGAAGGAACCATCAATATAAAGGGTAAACACCGAAGAAGGAAGTAGGATATCAGAAATCCTAAGCACTAGTTCATTCGTAGGAGGTAAGCGAACCGGAGCAAAAAGATGAAATAGTAAAAGAGATTTGGCATAGCCTAACGAGGCAGAAAGTGAAACTGAACGAGTATCCGCATGTATATAAGTACAAGGTTTCGTAGGATAACGGATCAAACTTCGATAACGGAACATAAGAGAAACATCCTTCGGAGAGGGACATCGTTTAATCAAAGTCTTAGAGGTAGAGGATCGCGGAATAGCAGAGGCAGCAGCCTTGGCATGCAGTAAATTCAGAAAGTAAATCATCAACCGACGACGCAATCCAATGTGAAATAAGAAGCTTCATTACGTGGAAGGAGGTAGGTAGTAATCACACGGCCAACGAGGAAAGAGTTAGTATTGCGATTAAAAGAAATAGCCCATTGAGGGTTAAACCAATAATTTCGACTAATATCTATAAAAGAAATAGAAGCTACGGTATGAGAACTAGGAATTCTAAATTGTTGTAAAATAAAAAAGGAAGGTGAATTAGTAATAACAATAAGATTAAACAAATAATTAAACCAAGCAGGCACAGATCCTTTGTTTGATACTCGTTTAAGAAAGCGTAAATCTTTCCATGAGAGAAGTCGAGAGCCACACGGTGTAATCAATTGAGCAAGAAATTGAGTGCAGAAATTTATCCGAACATTTTTCATGGAAGTAAATAAATCTTTTGGTAAAATAGTAGAAGTGGAATCGCCGGACGTAAATCTTTCCTCGGAGGTCGGAACAGTAAAGACCACGTGATATTTAAACGAGAAGAGAACAATAAAGAATTAAATAAAGAATGTGTTCGCAAAGAAAAGGTGTGGGACCATGGTTCCAGGTCAATAGTAGAGGGGCAGACATCACAGTCAAAAAACCTTGGAGATAAGTAATCATATAATTAGCAAAGAGCTTATATGAAGGGTGAGAAAAAATTTTCTGCCATGAAGCTACATGAGATGATAGAAATCGACCAAACGCTTGTTGAATAGAAAAAGGCAACAGTGTGAAGAGTGTGGAAAGAGGGGTTGACTGAGGCCAAACCAGCCTTCTGACGAATAAGAGAAAGCATTGGAGAAACTATGCGATTAATGGTGGATTCTGCAAATAATGTGGTTTGTAGGCGAAATTCAAGCTCGGAAGTAGGACAACATTATAAAGATAAGCTATATGTTGCGCTAAAAGCTTTTTAGGACTGAGTAGGCTGGCCATGCCTTTGACCACGGAAACAGTTTGGTTACGAACAAAACGAAGAAGCCGAAAGATTAAACCAAACACCTAAAAACCGAAAAGATGTAGATAAGGCTAACGCTTTTAAAGTAAGGGTATGAATCGTATTTAAAGAAGATGGAAATAGATCAAATACAATAGTTTGAGAAAATTGTTCAGAAGAAAGAAGGATATATTTTGCTGAATTTGCTTGAGTATTATTTAAGGTGTAAAATTCAGCAGTAATGGAAAGGCGATCCTCAATTCCTTGTTTAGATGAAGCAATCAAAGTAGAGTCATCCATAAATGTAATATGCGAAACAGGAAGATTATGTTGTTCATATTCAATTGGAAAATAATCCAATAATGCATTTAAGATTTCAAAATAAAGGATCACAAGTTCTCGATTAAGTGTGGTAAGTAATGGATCCAAGTATATAACCCATAATAGTGAAGAGATGATTTCACCTTGGTCAATACCAATTCTAACTCTATATCCAGAAGTATCACCATAATGTGTAATAATTTTATTATTACGCCTTGTAAAAAGGTTAATGATAAATTTGATCAATAAAGACGGAATATGCAGACGGATTAAAGCCAGTCTAAGCCGTATTCAAATCAATTGAGTCAAAGGCCTTAGAAATGTCCTGAGAAACAACCCATAGTTCTTGGTCATCGCTTTTATCAAAGCGTCGTTGATGAATAATAGCATCAAACATCTTAATAGGAATGTCGGTGGAGCCGCCTGGTAATCCAGCAAAATTACCACCTTGGAAAGCACTTGATTGTCAGCCAGGATTTTTGATAGTCGAGTTGTAACGACCTTAACCACACATTTTCGTACTGTTTCCAATAGAGTGATAGGTCGCGTATTCTTCAATTGGGCGTCAAATTCATGAGGCTTTGGAATGGGATAAACAAGCGCTTCACGCCAATCGGCAGGAATATCTCCATTGAATGAGACAAGCATTGGCTAATACAAGGACAAATTGAAAGTTTCTCCAGTTAAATGTTTGAGCATCTCATAAGAGACTTGGAAGGACCAGAGGCTTTATTATTAAAGGATGAATTAAGAGTGTTTTCCATTCATCGGCCAGAATAGGAGACATAACCAAGTTATATAAGGACGAATCAATATCTGGAAGAGGAGTATAAGCTCGTTGCCATCGTGGAGGAAATGAATCCGTAGAAGAATACTGGACCAAAGGAGGAGTGACAACCGATTGAAAGTGTTTAATAGCAGCTTGTTTGATATCTGAAGGATCAGTAAGTAATGTGGGTTTGGAATCAATGACAACCAAAACTCTATCAAGGACAATAGAACGATGTTCTACTGATAGGGCTGAAGAAATAAAAGAGCCCGGGGATGTAGAGAAATGTTCGTCTCTAAGAGCAGTATAATATTCAATGGAATCTACACGATGCATGAAATTGTTGGAAAGATCTGTAGCCAAAGCTTTTTGCGAACGTAAAAATTTGACAAAAGTTGGAAGCGGTGTTGTACTATAAGAAGGTATAGTATAATCTGTTAAAAGAGACTTAAGGAGGATTAATTGGGTTGGTAAAGAATTAATCATTTGTAAAATTTGAGCAAGACGACCAGGCCTAGATGTGGTGGCGAATTTAAACAATAATCTATCCAAGAATTTGTTGATAGCAATAAGCATGGTAAGCTCGGGAGGATATTTATGGTGATGAGTGTTGGATACATGTTGGAATGGTAAAGAATCAATGGCACCACCAAGAATAGAACGTTTAAGAGCGTGCCAAAGTTTGTCCAATGAAAGAGCTGAAAGTGAAGATACTGAAGGGTGGTGTGTGGTCAAATATAACTCAAGACGTGAGTTAACTTCATTGGAAAATTTATCCCAAGTGTCATCTTTCAAATTTTTGTAAAGAAAGATGGTGCGTTGTTCGCTTTTCTGCTTTAATCGAACTTTAGATAAAATAGCGAAACATGAGCTAAAATCAAAGGCCGTTATAAGTGCACGGTGATCAGTAAATTGATTATCATTCAGCTTAGGACAAGTTTCAACTTGAGAAAAAAGACCAGGAGCAGGGGAATCCAGGGGATGACCAGATATAATCAAGTCTTGAAGAACCATTCTGGTGATAAAAGGTAGGACTAGGACCTGAAGTTGATGAAATATGGGATTGATGATCCGTGAAATATCGAGAAGAAAGTGATCGTAAAATTTTTAAATGATGTTGAGGAAGATGTGAATGTGAAATTTCATCTGCATTAAAATCACCAAGGATGACTACGCGATAGTTATTAGAACGGGCTTTATCAAGCCATAAATTAAGTTGTGCAAAAATAGCATCTCGTTCTTTATAATGAATAGAATGATAAGGAGGAATATAAATAGAGATAATAGAAATTTTTGTCTGATGAAAGAAAAGATCTAATTTTAAAAGACGACCTTTCCAGGGATCAATCTTCTGAACATGTTTATGTAAAGGATGACGAAGTAAGAGACCAACACCATCATGTGGTCGGGAATTAGAAGGGGAAGGAGCCCAATAGGACTTAAAATTATATAAGGAATGTTCATTTTGATTAATAAATTTAGCACCAGAAGAAGTAAGGCGAGTATCGTTTAAAGATAAAACGCCAAAGGAAGAATGCAAAAAATAATTTAACAAATGCAATTTTCGGACGGGGGAACACAAACCATTAACATTGATTTGTCCAAAATTAATAAGAGGAGAAGAAAAAGAAGGAGAAGAAAATTTATTAGAACTATTATTATTAAGTATCGCACTATTAGGGGGGTGAAATCCCTGTAATACACCCGATATAGATTGGTGTTCAATCATTGGAAGGGGAGGGTTTTGAGGGAGAGAAGGTGTCCAATTTTTCCATAATCGAACCAAGTTGGGCAGAAAGATTCTTTTGTGTATTGGTGACATTAAAAATTTCCGATTGCAAACGAAGTATGTCAGGCACCGGGGGCAACATTAGTAGGTCGGGAGATAGGTAAAGGGACGTGTCTTCTTGATAGAACAGAGTTAGGATCCAGAGCTGAGAAGGAAGCATCAGGGGAAACGTCCATAAGAGAAGAAGAGGTATTGGGAGGAAGATTGAATCCAGAATTCATGACTCGGGTTGGAGCATCATCCCATCCATTATTATAAGAATGAGTATAATTTTCATGATTATCCTGAGGCGAATGCAATTCAGAGTCGCCAGGGGCGTCATAATTCATCATTGATTCCAGCTCAGATAGTCTATATTCATGAGCCGTAATAGTGTCATTCATCCAAGAGACTGTTTCCTCTAGAGTGTGGAGGGTGGTAGCGATCTCTTTCGATTTGCGCCTTTAATTCATCAATGACATGTTGAGGAAGCGTAGGGGCAGGATTGTCGGATGAAGAAGTAGGGTGTATAGAACTGATAGGATGAGGTCTGTGTGGAGGTTGGGCAGAACCAGAAGAATTATCATTGTCCTTGGAATTATTATTATTATTGTTTGGTTCTCGTTATTACTTCGTGAAGTGGTGGGACGAAGTGTTATTAATATTGTCGTTGTTGTCGAACGGAATGAAGAGGAATTATTATTGCGGATCTAGAGTTGGAACGCGATCTTGAACGGGAATTGGAATTGTCGCGTGATTGGCGCGAATCGACGACCACGTTTAGGTCCAGCATTGAAACGAGAATAAAGCTTGTTGAGGCGATCGTCCACTTTCAGTGCGGGACGAGGATTGCATACAGAGGGAGAACATCCAGGACGCCCACAAACATGGCATAAAGTTTGTGCTTCATTGGGAGGATGCCATGTTAATCCTTTGCCGCGGAAAGCCACAGTCATTTCTTTGGCAGCTTCAAGAGATTCGAACGAGGAGAAATTCGAAATACGCATAGGGTTTAAGGCTTGTATGAGCTGATAGACGAAGGAACGTTAAGAGCCTTAGCGTTAACTTGCGTAGCAATTTCTATCAGATCAGCTTCTTTAATATTTTTGGGGATGCCGGCAAGGATAGCAACATGTTCTCTGCGGCTATCGCGTTGGGATTTCGAATAAGATGCCGGGCAGACGCGTAAAGAATTACCAAGGCAAATGATCGCCCAAATATCATGAAATTGGGTAATTGCGTCCGCGGAGGAAAACTGGATATGTCCGTTGTAGTAATGCTTACGAGGAGTAAGTTTGCACTTGATTACAGTGCCATATCGGGAAAAGACCTGACGGACTTGAGTCTCGGTAAGGAAAAGTGGGATATCGATACAACAAAGACTTCGCTTCGTCATTGAGTTTGGCATCTGCAGGGGAATAATGAATAAAGGCTAAATTGAGAAGATCAACACGTGGTGAACTGACACAATCAGTATAATCGTGTTGATCATTAAAGAAGACAAGGATTTTTTTATTATCGCCTGATCCATCGCAGCGTGCACGGGCGCCATAAGAGGAATAGCGGGAGAGTGACAATCCACGCCGTCACGCGTGGAGCGATTGGTGGTGAATTTAGTTGTGAACGCGTCAGGGCGCGTCGCGTAAATATGCCGCAGCATAATAATGAGAAGGAGCAGATTTAATAGCGGCAGCATTACCATCGGGAGATGGTCGCCGTTCGGGACATCAAAGGCGACAGCTTTGCCTTTACCACTGGTGTTAGAGGGAGCATGGATAGAAGCGTCAACAGTTTCAACAGGAGTGGTAGTATTTTGAGGAGATGTAAGCACTTGGATTTTGTTGATAGGAAGACCTGAGGGAGCGGTAGAAATAAGGTTGGGAGCGAAGCAGAAGGTGAAGTTATATCAACATTCGTAGGCGTCATTAGAGACAACGCGTGAACGTTTGTTAGGCGCGCCAGCGGTAGTCGTGGGAGACAAAGGTCGGTCTCCAGAGGGAGTAGAAGTAATAGGACGCGGTGGCGGTGGAATATCCGGGTTAATAACAGAAGGAGCTGGAGGTGTAGTCATAGTTTAAAGCTCAGTAAAGAGGAAAGCAACTGTGGAAAAATTAGTATTGTGAACGAGCACTTAGAAATTTTCGAACGAAAATTTCAAAAAATAAATTTTATTAGTATTTTCAAAATTTCAGGAAAGAGTTGCGATGATCCTCGTATTTGGTGATTATAAAGAGATGTGACTATATAAAAAATTTCTTATATTTGTATATCATAATTCCGGCCAAAAATTAACATAATTTTAGCCAGAATTATACTTAAAACTTTATTGTATCGTAACTTCGTCAATATTAATCGTAGAAAGATGATCTTACCGCCATTCGATTCGTCTTGATGAGACGGTTCTAATGGTATAAAATACGTCGAAATCCAATCACTAGATTAATTTCCGAAATTAAAAAAATATTAATGGTTTTTGTTTAATACCTCTGCCAATATTGATCCTAGAAAGACGATCTTACTACCATTCGATTCGTCTTGATGAGACGAATCTAATGGTATAAGATACATCGAAATCCAATCACTAGATCAATTTCCGAAATTAAAAAATATTAAATGGTTTTTAAGTAATAACTCCGTTAATATTGATCACAGAGAGATGAGCTTACCACCATTCGATTCGTCTCGATGAGGCGATTCCAACGAGCTATAAATCGTCTTTTTACAATCACTAGGTACCGAGAAATCTAGCAAAATGTTAAATGGCGCAGTAAACGTAAATCAAGAAATATTATAATGCCGATATTTAACATTTTGTTGAATAACTCGTCAGCCAGTGATCGGAAAAGAATAAAACTACCACCATTCGATTTGTCTCAGTGAGAGGATTCTAACAAGCTATGATACATCTTTGTACGATCATTAGATGCCAAGTTATTTAATATATTCTTTATATAACTGTGATTATAAACGGTTTTTTTTAATATAAGATTTTTGAGGATAGGTGTGATAGTGACTATAGATAGATTGTGACTATATAGGATAGATTTTAATAATAATGTGTTTTGAACATTCAACTGGTGTGACTATATAGTAGAATGTGACTATAACGGGAGTGACTATAGAGGGAGTTGACTGTACATCGAAATCCAATCACTAGATTAATTTCCAAAATTAAAAAAACATTAATGGCTTTTGTATAATAACTCTGCCAATATTGATCCTAGAGAGACGATCTTACTACCATTCGATTCGTCTTGATGTGACGAATCTAATGGTATAAAGTACATCGAAATCCAATCACTAGATCAATTTCTGAAATTAAAAAATATTAAATGGTTTTTAAGTAATAACTCCGTCAATATTGATCACAGAGAGATGAGCTTACCACCATTCGATTCGTCTTGATGAGGCGATTCCAACGAGCTATTAATCGTCTTTTTACAATCACTAGGTACCGAGATATTTAGCAAAATGTTAAATGGCGCAGTAAATGTAAATCAAGGAATATAATAATGCCAATGCTTAACATTTTGTTGAATAACTCATCAGCCAGTGATCGTAAAAGGATAAAACTACCACCATTCGATTCATTTCAGTGAGACGATTCTAACAAGCTATGGTACATCTTTGTACGATTATTAGATGCCAAGTTATTTAATATATTTTTTATATAACTGTGATTATAAACGGTTCTTTTTAATATAAGATTTTTGAGGATAGGTGTGATAGTGACTATAGATAGATTGCGACTATATAGGATAGATTTTAATAATAAAGTGTTTTGAACATTCAACTGGTGTGACTATATAGTAAAATGTGACTATAACGGAAGTGACTATAGAGGGAGTTGACTGTATTAACTGTATTAAATAAAAAAAATAAATTTCAATTTCACTTTTATATATAATATTTAAATCTTACTTTTTTTTTTTATATAGTAATTATTTTTTTTTATTTTTTTTAAAAAAAGTTATCAAACTATTACAAAATAAAATTTCCAAACAAGTTGGTCCAGCTATACTTTATTTTATAGTAATCATTTAAGGATTTAAAATTTACCTTCTATATTATTGATATTATATGTAATTAGTATTCTAAACTCTTTTTAATTTTATAAGTAAAGATTTTATAATAGGTACATAAAGTTTGCATTGCATTTATTTAATAATATATTGCAATATTCCTGTGTAAAATTATTATTTCCATATAATTTAATAAAAAAAATCTGAAAAAAAAATTGTCAAATAAATCCAAATAATATTTAAATCTATTTTTATTACTCTAAATAAACTTGCAAAGCAGGTAAAAATATATATGTTAAAAAAATTTGTATATTAAAAATTTCTTTTTTACAAATTTTGTGAGATTTGAACACATGTAAATATAATGTATTTTAATTATTTAACTTTGGAATAATTTAAATTACTACTATATTAATTATTTTAATTTCAAATTCATATATATAACAGATAATTTTACTTTTTTTCTAATAATATATTTTTTTAGAATTAAAGGCATTTTAATAATATATTAATACAGTATATTTGTTTTTTAAGTTTTATTTAAATAAATTAAATAATGGTAAAAATAAATTAAAAGATAACTGAAAAATTGGTAAATTTATTAAAATTTTTATAATATATTTACTAAAAGTAATATTGATTATATATAAAAAAGAATTAGAAATTTTTTTAGAAAAATACATAGTTAACAGATTTATATAGTACTACAAAACGCTCCATGATTGATAAATAAATAGGCAATAATAAACTGGAAAGTGTATATTTGAATATTTTATCTGATAAAGTTATTGTATATTTTGAGCAAAAAATGTTAGAACGTTACGGCATGGCATGGCAAATATCTTTCTACTATTATAATGTATTAATTATGTCGTCAATTATAGCAATTTTGACAAGAAACCTATATCAAAAAAGGGCGGATTTTTTATCGGTACAGCGAATGCATAAAACCGGGGAAAAGTTTTGACTCGAAATAAACAGACGTACAAATTCATGTCATTCCTTGACTCTCGAATTTTCGCTCCAGAGGTAATTTTTTGAAAAAAAAAAAGAAACCCATGTAAAATATTACTTATAAGGAACTTCTCACCGTTTTGAGTTTTCCTAACGTTTAAATAACTTTTTTTTCCTTTCAATATCAGCAACGCGTTGCAAACTTTACGCTTATAATCTTATCTATAACCAATATCATTTCAAAAACTTATACTATCTACCAACATGGAAACAGCATTTAAATCACGTCGTGTAAAGGTTTACCAACTTAACAAGGATAGCGAATGGGTGGACAAAGGGACCGGGATTTGCTCATGTTTGCGCAACAGAGTAAGTTTTATTTTATCTTTCAACGAACGATTTCAACTACCAATGTTAACAAAAAGCAATATATAAATAAATTGTCATTACTGCTTTTAAGATTTTGTTATTTGAGCTCATCTTAAGAGTTGGGACATTCCTCCTGCTTGATCAAAGCAAATAACCTAATAAAATGTCATTGAATAAGCATAAACGTAAAAATATTAATCAATTTTGTATCGAAGAAATTACATTATAAACTTCATATAGCTTATACGAGGATTTATACGTGAAATAAGAGCTTTGTTAATTTCGTTTTAATAACATAGGCAAAGGACGATGCTCTTATAATTGTCCGATCGGAAGAAGACTCATCATCTATTTTGTTAGAATCTCGTGTTTTACGAGATATAGACTATCAAAAACAACAGGGTATGAATAAGAATTTTTTTTTTTTGGCTTGTTTTGTTCGTAAGTTTTTATTGATCTTTAATAATATATAATATATAATAGACACATTGATTGTCTGGACTGAACCGAATGGCTCAGATTTAGCCTTGAGCTTTCAGGAAGCGGAAGGTTGCACGGAGATATGGTAATTATAAATGTTATCTCATTTTAATAATTCTTTCTTAACAATACTTGTCTAAATTATTTTTAGCACCTTTGTGAATGATATACAATCCAATATGACGTCAGAAAAAGCGAAGGGAAAGCGAAGAGCTTCCTCCCCTCTTCCAGAGAGAGAGCCACGAGGCATGGCTGTTGTACTCCCGGAACCAACTCTAGCAAATTTACCAGAGATTGAACGAGTAGTCAAAAAGGCCACCCGCTCAATTTACGAACGAGAAAAACTTGCATCACATGTCTCGCAGGTATATATTTAATCTTTTATTTGAGTTTATTTTTGGCGTAATCGAAGATTTTTCTTATATAATTTATCATAGGAGTACATAGCTAGGCTTCTGCCATTGCTTAAAACTTGTGAAGATCTTGAGCAGGTGCAAGATCTTTACAGATTATGTAATATCATGAAAGGTTTCAGTAAGTAGTATTTACATTTATTGTTTGAATAATATCAATAATATCATCAATACATATTTTATCTTATTCTTGTTTTTTCTTAATTATTAGTAATGTTGCAAGATAATGATATCATCCGATACGTACTTCGTGACGATGTCATTCTTGATGTTGTAGGATGTCTAGAATATGACCCAGACTTCCCAAAACATAAGGCTAATCATCGGGAGTTTTTGACCAAAAATTCAAAGTTCAAAGAAGTAGTATAGTTTATGATTTAGCCATTTTTAAAAAATTAATTTTGATATTGACTTAATTTTTAACTAATAGATCGTAAAGATATCTAACAAGACAATCAAGGCAAAAATTCACGAAACATTTCGCCTACAATACCTCAAGGACGCTGTATTTGCCAGAATGATGGACGATCCCACGAATTCGGTGCTTGCATCGTTAATTTTCATTAATCATGTTGAAATCTGCAAGCACTTTACACAAGATGAGAAGTTCCTAGATGAACTTTTCCAAATTTTAGAACGCGAAGAGGAATCGTCGGAACGAAAACGTGACGTCGTATTATTCACGTCACAACTTTGCATTATAGCAAAGAACATACATTTACCACATAGAAGAGATTTGCATAAGCAAGTATAAGTATTTGTTAGCTCTTAAATTAGTATCGCATATTATAACCACAATTCAATTATAGAGCACTGGTTCGTAATGGAGCATTACGTGTTTTCGACTTTTCATTGAGTAATAACCATGCAACCATTAAAGCGGCTGGTGGAGATATATTGGCAAATATTCTTGAGACCGACGCAAGTCTTGTTAGAACTTACAACGTAGTTCAGGCAGAACATAAACAGAAGACTTTGGCTGAAACCATTATCAACCGTCTATTAAAAGACAGGGACTGTTTTACCAAAGGACAATACGCCGAAGCTATCCGAATGCTATTGGATTTGAGTGCCGATCAAACCGAAGTTGGCACAACTACTACTGAAGACCCGCAGGCCAAAAAGGACAATGAGGAATTTATTACTTTTTTCTATGAACATCTTATTAAGAAATTGGTTAAACCAATAATGGAATTCCCAGAAATTGCAGATGATGAGGGTAAATATTACTTTGGCTCTTTCGGTATAAATTTTGTCAGATGACGAGATGATTGAGATGATTGATTTAAATTTTACACTGTAACAGAAATTCCATGGTTATCATATGATAAGGCTACTTTAGCATTTCATATTTGTGAACTTTTATCGTTCCTCATCAAGCAGCATACCTACCGAAGCAAATATTTCTTACTTTCAAGTAAGATAAGTTTAAAAGTAGTCGAATTGCTTCGATGTCGTGAAGGAACAGTTAAACTTGGTAAATAATATTAATTTATCGATTAATTATTCATCAAAAAAGATTTTTATTTTCAATACTAATCTTAATCTTTTAGCTGCATTGAGATTTATTCGTGCTTGTATAGGAACGAAAGATTATGAAATCATCTATCGGCATTTTATTAGTAAAGAGAAAGATATATATGGTCATATAGTTCGCGCCTTATTAGCTACGAAGGGAAGGGATAATCTTGTTAACTCGGCCTGTCTTGAATTTTTTGAATTCATTCGAAAGGTAATTCAACTTCCTTAACCTTTTATACTTAAATAGTTAATTGTTGTAGCGATTTAACGAGAGTTTTTTTGCTAATTAATAGGAAAATATTAAGTTTCTTGTAAATCATATTTGGGAAAAATACAGGGACAAGCTCTCAACAATTAAATATGTCAATTGTTTTAATCAATTCAAACTTCGTTACGAGCAGAATAGTGAAGTAATTCAACCATCTATACAACAAGCAGTATCTGCTTTGAGGTAAATTTTATGACATCTCTAACATTTATGAATGAGCTTTAACTTATGATTACCATTCCTCCTTTTTTTTCAACTAGCCAAACTACTTCTCGTAGATCCGGTAATTATGGATGGGAAACTGATTACATGGACATTGACGAAGAAAATTATTTTAACACTTCCGATGACGAAGACGATAATGTTGCCGAAAGTACGAGCACTCAGGCGACAGAATCTCCATTAGGGTTAAATGAAGAATCATTGTCCGCCAGTTCTAGCACTTCAACAAGTGAATCATTGCTTGACAACGATTTTTTAACATCAACGAAAGAAACATCCTCTTCCGAAGATAGTTCCTCATTTAACGAAGATTTTCAATTTACTTTAGATACATCATCCTCGCAGAACAATGCATCTTCTTCTAATGTTGAATTTTCGCAAAATAATTCAAGTTTTTCCGATACAGCTAGCAACTCTAGTGAGGAGTTTTCTCAGGCTAATACAACCTCTTTTGGTGTCAAATTCCTTCAAAACAATGTACTATTTTCTCAATACGGGCAATTACAAAATAATTCACCTTCTACTGTCGATTTCTTACCAAATTTAAATTTTACGTTGAACGCTAGCTCAACCTTGATACCTTCATATTCTAGTCACGAAGCGGTTCCAAATTTTCTGAGCTTTGGTCATTTGGGCTACGAAACTTTTTCATCTTCCATCAATTCAGGAGGATTTCGTATGAGTTATGACGAACGGAGAAAACAAAAAAAAGTTGTGTCTTCATCCAACAGAACTACTGTATCAATGTCCAAATCAATATCAGCAAATGTTTTCTCTTATAATGTTGCATTTTTGAGCTCATTGAGTGGTGAAACTTCACAAATCGCCGTCCCTGTGAATTTAGCTAATTCCTACAAACTTGTCGCTCCGGTGTCAGCTTCTATTGGTATGGAATCATCAAACGTTACAACAGAAAAGGAAGAAATTGATGCCAACTTGGTGGTTATCAATCAAGTTTGCGACAGATGCTTTCTGAAAGACAATGGAAAAAATAAAGAAAATTTTGCTCCTCGTATAACTAGTCCGCAAACGATAAATTATGGTCTCGCTGACTCAATGAGGATTGAGCAAATATTTCCACGGAGTAATAATGCAATAATTCCTGTTATATCGTCCACAAAAGTAAACAAAGACAAAAAAAAGGACAAGGTAATTCGCCCAAGAAAAACTGATAGCCGGGCGCTGAGGACTGCCATTAAGAAATTAAAATCTGAAGAAAATGATGATGATAATGGCGAAGAAAACGATAAGACAAAGAAAGAATAAGATAATTTATTGAAAAAAAAATTCTTATTTTCTTTTTTTTTTTGTATCCAACAGTCATTTTTTTGGGGGCTGCGATTGGTACTGACGTCCTCGTCGTGTAGCCTGGATATTGGTAATATTTCATACCAGTAGCGAACAAGTACCAAATCTCTTTAACTTTTAATTAGAAATAATTTTAATTTTATGTCGGTTTAATAATATAGATATATAGCTCAATGATTGTAATATTCTCCTCCTTTATAAATATATTTACTTTATTCATAACATTTATTTATTAGATTCATGGCAAAATCTGAAACAATTACATCTATCATTCAAAAAATAATTCATAGCACATACAGACCCCAGCAAAAGTAACGGTAGTTAACTTTTTTTTAATCCTATGAAAATTTATTATAAATTATGAAATTTTTTTCTTGATCAAAATATACTTTTTAAATACTTTATATAATAAATTGGTTTAACAATAATGTAATAATATTGTAATTAATATTAAAATATTTGATTTGACAAATTAGCAGTAATATATTTAGAATAACAAATAGTAAATCCCACTATATATAAAATAAAGTAATTCAGAAAAGTTTTTATCTGCTACTATTTTACTCTATATTAGCTGAAATTTTAATATCTTTAAATTGAAGAATTATTGCTATTAAAATGGTTAATTTGATTTTTTTGTAAATATCAAAAGTTAAAAGGCTATTGCTGGTGGTAATTATTGGCAGTATTATATGATTTTTTAATTTGGCCAGAATTAAATGATTGATATAAAAATGTTCTTTTTTGGAATATTGTGTAAATGCTTTATAAAAAACAAATTGCTTTTTTAAATTATGTAATATTATTCAAATACTAAAAAAAGGAAAATTTGGCCAAAATTATAAAATTTAACTGAAATTATGAGATATAACAAATAAGATGACAAATAGAATTTCTCATACTGAAATTCTAAATTTTTAAAATATATAGTAAAAATAGAAATATGCAATACAACCAACTAAGGTTGCCTGCCGAAACTCATTTGGCCTGGTGCCGAAAGCCAAAACTCTTTTATTAGTGCCAAAACTGCCGAAACGCTGAAACGCCGAAACCTGCCGAAATGCCGAAACTGCCGAAACTATTTGCAAGTTTCGGCATAGTTTCGGCATAGCTAATACTAACATCTTAATATAGTTTTGGCATAATTTCGGCATTCTATAATAACTTTTTTTCATTAATTTAATTCCAATATATATATACGTAATTAAATATTTTATTATATTATTTATTTTATTGTAATAAACCAATTTTTATAAACAATGGTATACTATAAGAAACACACTCGTTTCTTCGAAGCAATTAAATAAAACTTTCCATATAAAAAAGTTTGGTAAAAAAAAACAAAAAAAATAGAAGGAACGTTATAACGTTTCTTCAATATATTAAAAAAAAGATTCCTTCCCCCTTCCTTAAGCCTTACATACCAAGTATCCCAAGTTCGGGTTCTTCAAGTTCCTAGGAGTCCGGTAACCTAAAAAAACAGAAAAAAGAAACATTAGTACGTTTCTTTAACACAATTAAACACAGTACCCCATATACTTACCGAAGACCGGTTCTTTTCCAAGCCTCCGAGTCCGGTATCTTAAAAAAAAACAGAAAAAAGAAACGTTAAGTACGTTTCTTTAACACAATTAAACACAGTACCCCCATATACTTACCAAAGATCTGTTCTTCCAAGTTCCTAGGAGTCCGGTAAACTAAAAAAAACAGAAAAAAGAAACGTTAGTACGTTTCTTTAACACAATTAAACACAGTACCCCATATACTTACCAAAGACCGGTTCTTCCAAGTTCCTAGGAGTCCAGTAACCTAAAAAAACAGAAAAAAGAAACGTTAGTACGTTTCTTTAACACAATTAAACACAGTACCCCATATACTTACCGAAGACCGGTTCTTCCAAGTTCCGGAGTCCGGTATCCTAAAAAAAACAGAAAAAAGAAACGTTAGTACGTTTCTTTAACACAATTAAACACAGTACCCCATATACTTACCAAAGACCGGTTCTTCCAAGTTCCTGGAGTCCGGTAACCTAAAAAAACAGAAAAAGAAACGTTAGTACGTTTCTTTAACACAATTTAAACACAGTACCCCATATACTTACCAAAGTCCGGGTTCTTTCAAGTTCCTAGGAGTCCGGTATCCTAAAAAACAAGAAAATAGAAACGTTTGTACGTTTCTTTAATACAATTCAAGAAAAAATTAAAAAAAATTAACGTTAGTAAAATATACTAACGTTAAAATAAAGGGTGGGCGGGCGATCATAAAATTCAACGTTAAATTATCTTTTTAACGTTAAAAAAGTTTTTTTTAAAAAAAAAATAACGATAACGGTTTAAAAACCCGTTTTAGATTATCAATGATCAGTTAAAAAACTGATCGAAGCTTAACTGAATTAAGAAATGCCAAAACTATATGTATATCATATGATATACTGCGCTAAAACGCCGAAACAGTTTCAGCAGTTTCGGCAGTTTCAGCATTTCGGCATTTTCAGTTGCTTGCCGAAACCTAGTTTTGGCAGTTTTGGCAGTTTCGGCATGCCGAAACTCCCTAGTTTCGGCAAGCAACCTTACAACCAACTCTTATAATGAATTTTGATTTAATTAAAATTATACTTGAAAATTTTATTATATCATAATACTACAAATATTAATTGTAAAAAAATAATTTTATTATTAGTCAACTTTCTTTATAGTCACACATTTGGGACAGTCCATATTTGGTGATTATAAAGAGATGTGACTATATAAAAAATTTCTTATATTTGTATATCATAATTCTGGCCAAAATTAACATAATTTTAGCCAAAATTATACTTAAAACTTTATTGTATCATAACTCCACCAATAATAATCGTAGAGAGATGATCTTACCACCATTCGATTCGTCTTGATGAGACAGTTCTAATGGTATAAAATATATCAAAATCCAACCACTAGATTAATTTCTGAAATTAAAAAATATTAATGGTTTTTGTGTAATAACTCTGTCAATATTGATCCTAAAGAGACGATTATACTACCATTCGATTTGTCTTGATGAGACGAATCTAATGGTATAAAATACATCGAAATTCAATCACTAAATCAATTTCTGAAATTAAAAAATATTAAATGGTTTTTAAGTAATAACTCCGTCAATATTGATCACAGAGAAGTGAGCTTATCACCATTTGATTTGTTATGATGAGGCGATTCCAACGAGCTATTAATCGTCTTTTTATAATCACTATGTACCAAGAAATTTAGCAAAATGTTAAATGGCACAGTAAACGTAAATTAAAAAATATTATAATGCTAATGTTTAACATTTTGTTGAATAACTCATCAGCCAGTAATCATAAAGAATAAAACTACCACCATTCGATTTATCTCAGTGAGTCAATTCTAACAAGCTATGGTATATCTTTATACAATTATTGGATGCCAAGTTATTTAATATTTTTTATTTTTTATATAACTGTGATTATAAATGGTTCTTTTTAATATAAGATTTTTGAGGATAGGCATGATAGTGACTATAGATAGATTGTGACTATATAGGATAGATTTTAATAATAAAGTATTTTGAACATTCAACTGGTGTGACTATATAGTAGAATGTGACTATAACGGGAATAACTATAGAGGGAGTTGACTATACTAGTATAATAAAAATTACTTATAATAAAATTTAGTAATGTTTTTTTTAATTAATTTGCAAAATAAATAAAATTTATTTATTATATATTTAATTTAAAATTCAGTCAACTTTTTATAAATACATTTCTTTGAAACTATATATATTTAGAAAAAATATATATTTGATAAAATTATATTGAATAATGAATTTATAAATTATAATAATAAATAGTATTAACTTTGTGATTTTTTTTTATTATAAGTTTGAATTAAACCAAAGGATATATTTAATGAAAATATATATAATAAAAGGATTCATTTATAAAAGATGTATTTATGAAGAATTAACTGTATATTTATTAATTTTTTTTATAATATATTATATTAAAATATTATATTAATGACAGTACTAAAGTTGCTTGTCAAAATTAGTGAATTTCATTATGTTAAAATTGTTAAAATTATTTTTCTATTTTATCATTTGCATTTTGATCAATTTTAATAATAGAATAATTTTGTCATTTCATCATATTAAAATGTCAAAATTATTTTTACCATTTTGGCAAGGTCTTTTTATTTTTGCCAAGCAACTTTAAACAGTGCATATATGGAATAATCTTATATTATAATAATAATTAATAATATTAGAATAGATAGAATTTATCATTTTACTATATATAATTTAATTTTTTGAATTTTAATAAACTATCAAATATACTGCAATTAAAAAAAAAATATTTTTTTTATTTTTATTTATTTATCAATAACTAGGAAAAAAAAAGTATTATTAAAAAATTATTTAAGGATTCTTTTATACAAATATCTTTAAAAAAAAAATAAGTAATAATTAGTTATAAAAAGCTATTTTCTTTATATTTACTTTTTTAAAATATTTTTAAAAAATATAGATTTAATACAAAAATTTTTTTTATTAATAAATTATTTTAATTAAGTTTTTTTTAAATACAATATGACTAAATAGTAAAAGTCTATTATACAGTTTTAAAAAAATTTTAATAGTAATAAGGTATTATAAATATCATATATGTTTAATATATATATAAAATATATATATTACATATAAATTTTTCATTTGCCAAGTAAAATTGGCCAATTTGTCATATATTTCATATATTACAGTCATAATTTTCTATAATTATAAGATGATCATCAGATATATACTAATTTCTTTGATGAATTATTATACTGTATCATTGCTGTTTCTTGCAAGTGAGGAACTTGGACCAGCTATAGTAGGATAAGTTATTCTTTTATCAGGTGATATCAATGAAGTTTCAGCACTACCTTCTAAATCATCCCCAATTCCCCCCCAATTCAAGAAAACAAGAGGTAAACAACAACCTGTACAACAAAATAAAAGTGATAAGACAATAAATACAGGAATTAAAATAGAGGATAATTTAATTCTATTATTTCCATCAAGCCTGCTTGCTAATAATCCTATTAGAGTATAAGATAAAGTTCCAACTATGCCAAATGCAATAGCTGAAACTATGACATCGACTTTTAATCTATTTTGCAATGATTCGGCTTTTCTTAATGCTAACCATTGCCATAAGATCCAAAGAGCATAACGAAGTCCAATTAAGTATAATGGAAAGAAAACAATTCCCCAGCTAACAGTAATAACTTCATCAATCCTAAGAACGATCAAGATTGCTAAAGCTACTCTAATTAAAAGCCACCAAAAGGTCTCAAAGAACATTTTAATCTTGAGCTTTAAGGAAGGACTGCCGTTATCATCATATATCCTAGAAGTTTTGAGTATGACAATATACTCTATGATATTTGGATACATATTAATAGTTTCAATAATAAAATATGGAATAAATACGATAGCTGCATTCCAAATTATAACCCGATCGGCTCGAAGAACAATTAATATTTGAAATGTAAAGACCAATAATACATATGCAATCGCCAAAAAATTTCTAATACGATGTAATCTTCTTTGTTGTTGTCTTCTTTTCTCTCTCGCTTGTTCCCTGATTCCAGGATCATCAACTTCAAATTCTTCCTCATCATTTTCATCATCAGTCGGTTCTTTCTTTGTTTGTGCCACCAAAACACAAAATGCCACAAGATCTACGATCCATATTGGTATAAACACAACTCCCAGGCTCCATGATACTTTTCCATCTACTCTTATCGATAAAAAAGTAAAGAACAAGATCAAGAGAATGATCGAAATTGAAATGACAGTGAAAAAAAAGCAAAGTGGTCCTTCGATATCTGGATCAAATAAAAATCCGGCTACCGAATCCATCATATTTACTCCCATTTCCCCATATTTATCATATACTGATCGCTTCTTAGGATCGCTAAGTATTTCGTATGCATGTGTAATTGCCTTAAACTTTTTTAAATTAAATTGGTTTAAAAATTGATTTTCAAAGAATTGAAATACCAGACAATTAATGAAAATCATATGAATCCTTTTTTTAACATGTTAGGAAAGTTCTTAAAAAACATTATACCTGATCAGCAGCATTTGGGTTCTTGTCAGGATGAAATCTTAATGCCAAACGTCGATATGCTTTCTTAATCTCTTCTTCGGTAGAGCTTTTTTGTACCCCCAAAGTAACATATAAAGCGTTCGTATCCCGCTCCATGCTGCAATCTTTTCAATAAGTTTGACCGCACGGAGCGGAGTCAATGAGATCCAAATAAGCGTTAAAAGAAACAGAAAAAGAGAAACAAAAGAAACGACCAACCAAAGTACAATCGAATATCCTATATATATACAATAAAAAGGATATTGAATAAAAATTGCATACGAAAACAGAAAAAGGTTCGTGTACAAAAACCTAAAAACACCACATTATGTAATAATCTTTCAAAAAAATCTTATGTGTACCTTTTTATCCTTTTTTTTAGCGGCTTTGCTTAAAAACTGCAGCAAAAGATTTGGAGATTTAATAATATACGATTCCGTTTTTCAACAAAGTGTGATCAACTTGAATCAGCCACAGTTTCACAAAGAAATCGATGATATTTATATTCCCAGTAATAATATTATACATATGTTAACCAGTAGTTATCATATACTAGATATACTAGCAGTTTTTATTAGAAAAAAATTCAATAAATTATATAATATAATACTTATATTATGAAAATAAAATACTATTAGTAATAGTTACCATACTAGCATTATGATATACTCTTGGCCAGAATTAAAAATTTAATAAATACTGGTATTAAATTTACCACTGGTAATATTTAATATAAATTACTTTATTAAGTTTTTTTATATGACAAAATTAGTACAATATTAAAGGTAAAAAATTTGTTATACTTTAAAAAAATAGAAATTTAAAGAAATAATCTGGTAACTTTGTTTTTAAAATAATATATATATAATAATTTTCATAATTTAACATATAAATGAGTTTTATTATTTATTACAAATAAAAATAAAAAACAAAAAAATTTAAAAATATTACTATTATAAATAAAAAAATTAACAAATATTTTTAAAGTAAAAATCAATTTTCTTTTTTCAATATTTACTATATAGAAGTTTTTTAATCAAGATTTTTATATAAATAATAACTAAAAATATTTTTATTAATAATTTTAAATAAAATAAGTAAATACAGTCTATTTGCAAAATTTCCAATTATTTGTTTATTTTTTAATAAAATTTTCAGATATATTCAAATGTATTTAAATGCAGATTATATGATCAATTTGCTAATCATTTTTTTTAGTGATAACTTATAATATAATTATTAAAGAAAGAAAAAAATAATTAAAATTTTACATTACACTTAATAAAATTATATAATTATATGATTTATAATATTAAATTTGAAAGGAAAAGGTAAGTTTATATTAAACTAAATATGATGTTAATATCTATTACTTTAATTATTTTAATTAAAAATTTTAATTTTTTAGAAAATGATTTTAGATAAAAATTTTTCAAAAAGAAATAATTATAGAATTAATATATATATATATATATAATCAAATATAATTTGCATTTAAATATATAAAAAATTTATTAAAAATTGAATAGGAGGAATAATAATCATATAATTTAATTTATTTTTATTTTATATCTAAAAAAATTTACATTAAAAATTGAAATAAATATATAGAAAAAATATAATATAATTATCACTTAAATGTAACAATTATTAAAACAAATTTTGCAAACGCAATTTCATCAAATTTCAGCTCTCATTTCAATTTTATAAAAAATAAAGCAATTTTAATAAAATTTTTTTTCAAAATAGTTTAAATTATTTATTGTGTAGCAATTATTATCATTTATAAATTTATATATTAGAAAATCAAAAATTATCCATTGGTCAAAAGTTGTATTTTAAGATAATCACAAAATTTTAAAATCTTTGCACTTAACTTTGACAATTTCATTGATAATTAATTGTAGCTATATAAAAGCTTAATAGAACATGTAGAATTTGGTGTGAGAAACAACTTTTGTTAATATGATTTTTTGATGTTTATAAGTAGGATTTTGACTTTATATAGAACCTAAATGAAAATTTTATTATACATTTTAATTATATACTCATAAAAATTAATTTTTTTTATCTCTATTTTGTTTATTATAATGCAAAATTTTTATAATGAAAATAAAAAGTTATAATTAATATTCAAATAGAGAAAAAATATGATAAGAAAAGTCTAGATTTTATTATATAAAAATTCCAATACTATTTTTGCGAGTTAATTTCTCATCCAATTTTAATGATCAACCGCATATCTAACTCATACAATTTATGGCCAGAATGTAGATTAATTTGGCTACAAAATTATGTGATGATCTGGCTAAAATTAAAAAATATTTATAGCGTCATTTATTCTAATTTAGAAATTGCGAGCAAATTTGTCCGCAAACGGTTTAAGAGATAATTTAAATATATAATAATATATTTAAAATATATTTATTTTTTAGGTGGATATAACTCATAATAATTTATTTGTATGATATATAAATTTAATATCAATAAAGCATATATAAATCATTAAAATATATATATATATATATATATTTATTTTATAAATATACTTAAAATATACTGAAATGAAAAATTAAATATAATTTAAGTATAGTCATCTTCTTTTATAGTTACTACTTCTTATATAAAAATACCCTTATTTTATTAGTTATATTATTGTCAAATTCCATTTTTTTAAATATTAAAATACCTTTTTGTTGATATAATAATTACACAAGTCGAACAGATGCTATTGTCACAAAATTTACCTGAAATTTTTCTGGCAAATTGAGAATTATTTCGGTAAATTGAGGTAAATTGTGTTACAATTTTAGAATAATGAAGGACTTATAATTTGGCAAATTTTGTCAAAATGGCATTATTTCTACAGAATTTTTAATTCAAATATTGAAAAAATTTTCAGTAAATAATTATTAAATTATAGGAAATTTTAAATACATTTTTAGTAATCATGTTATGTAAACGTAATGTAAATTGTATAAAATTTAGATAAATTTTTAGTAATTTTATGCAAATATAATGCGAATTGTAGTAAATTTAGATAAATTTTTAGTAATTTAATGCAAACGTAATGCAAATTGTGGTAAATTTAGTCAAATTTTTAGTAATATTATGTTAGCTAAAATTTTGAATAATTTAATGAAATTTAGGATAATTTCAGGCAATTAAGTGAAAATGTTATTTACAGTCAACTCTCTTTATAGTCACATATTTGGGACAGTTCATATTTGGTGATTATAAAGAAATGTTACTATATAAAAAATTTCTTATATTTGTATATCATAATTCCGGCCAAAAATTAACATAATTTTAGCCAGAATTATACTTAAAATTTTATTGTATCATAACTTCGCCATTATTAATCGTAGAGAGATGATCTTACCGCCATTCGATTCGTCTTGATGAGACAAATCTAATGGTATAAAATACATCAAAATCCAATCACTAGATCAATTTCCAAAATTAAAAAATATTAAATGGTTTTTAAGTAATAACTCCGTCAATATTGATCACAGAGAGATGAGCTTACCACCATTCGATTCGTCTCGATGAGGCGATTCCAACGAGCTATAAATCGTCTTTTTACAACTACTAGGTACTGAGAAATCTAGCAAAATGTTAAATGGCGCAGTAAACGTAAATCAATAAATATTATAATGCTGATGTTTAACATTTTGTTGAATAACTCGTCAGCCAGTGATCGGAAAAGGATAAAACAAGGGTTGGTCACCCTATCTTGGTGGTTAGTCACTGAGACCCTCATTAAGCCTGAGTATGGTGAGGTCGCAGGTTCAATTCCCATGACCACGGAAATAAAAAGAATTTTACTGCGGACGCTACAACCAATAGCGTGAAGGTACAGGGATTAGTGTAGTTGGACTGCATCATGGTGAATTAGTGTGTACGGTTAGGCCGCACATTTCAACTAAGGGTCATGGTGTCCTTCTAACGTTCCCTATGAGGCCATTGGCATGTGCGCAGTCTTGTCCTGGCGTCACTACTATACGCCGGGGACTTCCTGTCCAGGCGTGGTCACTCTATGATACCGCAAAAGGGGTCAGTAATGGCTAGATGGTCGTCCTAGATGGTAAAGCTGAGGGTGCAATGTCTTAGTGGTAGTTAGACCTTATGTTAGGTCTTAGACCAACCAAGGTGTTCGTGCGCAGAACAGGTAGCGTAGGCTATGGGGTTCGGTCCCTCCCCTCTCCTTGGGTCCGGTTGGTGATCCCTGGTGGTTGATACCCACCATAAGGGGTGATCCTGGACAGATGCCTGCTACTTCCTGTCTGAGTGGTCACTATAAAGTATACCACCACGGTGGGGCAAACAACTGTACTATCGGTACTAGGTAATCGCGGGCTGTAGTGGCTTTGTGGAGTCGTACCTAAAATGGTGGTATGGAAGGGTACTAGATGGTTGATGTTACCTGTCGAAAGTCCTCCATGAAAGTAGATGCTCTCTAAAGGTCGTTAAATAAATTGAGTATCAGTATCATGCAATGGGTATAGGATGAGTAGGCGGCGTGTACTCAGCTTCGAATCAGCCTAAATGGCCGATGGGGGATGTGGCTTCATAGTGGTGCTGTTACGAGGAATTAAGTACTTCGGTATAATGGTTGCGTTGAAGATGATAGGGGACAGCAGACCCGAGATTAGTCCCCATAAGAGGCAATGGGTGGTCTGGCCGTAAACGCTTGCAAGGAAAAGGATAAAACATTTGGGTTGGTCACCCTATCTCGGTGGTTAGTCACTGAGACCCTCATTAAGCCTCGAGTATGGTGGGGTAGGTCGCAGGTTGAGATTTCCCATGACCACGGAAATAAAAAGAATTTACTGCGGACGCTACAACCAATAGCGCGAAGGCATACAGGATTAGTGTAAGTGGACTGCATCATGCGAACAATGCGTACTAAGCAGCCGCACATTTCAACTGCAGGTCAGCGTGTCCTTCTAACGTTCCCATGAGCCATTGGCATGCGCGCAGTCCTGTCCTGAAGTCACTACTATACCTGGGGACTTCCGTTCAAGGTCACTCCACGATACCACTTCGGGGTCCAGTAATTGGCAGACGGTCATCCTGATGGTAAAATGGGAGGGTGCAACGTCTTACGGTAGTTAGACCTTCTGACCGTCTTAGGCCCAAGTAGTGTTCGTGCGGGAACAGGTAGCATGGTTATGGGATTCGATTCCCCACTTCTTGGGTCCTGGTTGGTGATACCCCAGGTGGTTGATACCCACCATAAGGGGTGATCCTGGACAGAAGCCTGCTACTTCCTGTCCGAGTGGTCACTACATAAGTATACCACTTGGGGTAAACAACTGTACTATCAGTGCTAGGTAATCGCGGGCTGTAGTGGCCTTTCGAGTGACACTCGTACCTAAAATGGTGGTGGTAGGATGGAGTACAGATGGTTGATGTTACCTGTCGAAAGTCCTCCATGAAAGTAGGTGCTTCTCTAAAGGTCGTAAAATAAATTGAGTACCAGTATCATGCAATGGATTAAGGATGAGTAGGCGGCGTGTACCTAGCTTCAGATCACCTAAAATGGCTCGATGGGAGATGTCTTCTACATGGTGCTGTTACCTGAGGAATTAAGTACTCGGTTTAATGGTTGCTATTAAAGATGATAGGACACGACCCGAGATTAGTCTCATAAGAGGCAATGGGTGGTCTGGCCGTAAACAATAGTAAAGGAAAAGGATAAAACTAGGGTTGGTCGCCCTATCTCGGTGGTTAGTGAGAGGCCTCATTAAGCCCTGAGTATGGTGAGGTCGCAGGTTCGATTCCCATGACCACAGAAATAAAAAGAATTTTACTGCGGACGCTACAACCAATAGCGTGAAGGTACAGGGATTAGTGTAGTTGGACTGCATCATGGTGAATAAGTGTGTACGGTTAGGCCGCACTTTTCAACTAAGGGTCGTGTCCTTCTAACGTTCCCTACGAGGCCATGGGGCTGGCATGTGCGCAGTCCTGTCCTTGAGGTCACTACTATACCTTGGGAAGGACTTCCTGTCCGGGTGGTCACTCTACGATACCGCTTGGGGTCAGTAATGGCTAGATGGTCGTCCCTAGATGGTAAAGCTGAGGGTCATGTTGTGGTAGTTAGACCTTCGTTAGGTCTTAGACCAAGCCAAGGTGTTCGTGCGCAGAACAGGTAGCATGGCTGGGGTTCGATTCCCTACTCCGGGTCGGGTCTGGCGATCCCTGGTGGCCGATACCCACCATACGGGGGCTGATCCTGGACAGATGCCTGCTACTTCCTGTCTGAGTGGTCACTACAAAGTATACCACTTGGGGTAAACAACTGTACTATCGGTGCTAGGTAATGCGGGGCAATATGCTTTGAGTGAGGCTTAGTATCAAAAATGGTGGTATGAAAGTGCTTAGATGGTTTATGTTACCTGTCGAAAGTCCTCCATGAAAGTAGATGCTCTCTAAAGGTCGTTAAATAAATTGAGTATTAGTATCACGCAATGGGTATAGGATGAGTAGGCGGCGTGTACCTAGCTCAGATCAGCCTAAATGGCCCGATGGGGGATGTCTTCTATAGTGGTGCTGTTACCTGAGGAATTAAGTACTCGGTTTAATGGTTGCCCATTGAAGGTGATAGGACACAGACCCGAGATTAGTCTCATAAGAGGCAATGGGTGGTCTGGCCGTAAACACTTGCAAAGGAAAAGGATAAAACTACCACCATTCAATTCGTCTCAGTGAGACGATTCTAACAAGATATGATACATCTTTGTATGATTATTAGATGCCAAGTTATTTAATATATTCTTTATATAACTGTGATTATAAATGGTTCTTTTTAATATAAGATTTTTGAGGATAGGTGTGATAGTGACTATAGATAGATTGTGACTATATAGGATAGATTTTAATAATAAAGTGTTTTGAACATTCAACTGGTGTGACTATATAGTAGAATGTGACTATAACGGGAGTGACTATAGAGGGAGTTGACTGTATATACAGCATGGAAATCTTCATGATAGTACCAATCCCTAAGCCACACAATTTCAACTACTATTGTATGGAAAATGTCTTATTGGAATCTATTTAATATTTTGAAGACAATTTAATAAAATTTTGCAAACAATTGAATGAAATTTAGTAATAATTTTAAACAATTACAATTTACTGTAAACGCCATAATAATTTAAAATACTAGCTTAATAATTTCATATAATTTATCATAATAATATTTATTAATAAATACGTAATTGCACTGAAGTGGGTCAGTGTTAAAGATGTTGGCTGTAAGATGTTAGAAAGTAATTGGAATAAATGGAATGATTTGGCATTCTATCGAGGCGGTCATTGGGCAAATTTTTAGGTAGATCATGACAGTCACCTTTGAATTTGAGGTCGCATCATAGTTTTTAACAATGATGTGATCGTTTAGGTGACAGGTCGACTTGTTCTTTATGAAAAGTAGTCTTGTTTCATAATGCTTAATTTTTATATGTATTTGTTTATCTTATATTTTGTAAGTTTATATATGTAAGTAAGCGTGATTATAATAGGACATAATCGCATCTATAATAAAGTATTAAAAAAAAAAAAAAATTAATAAATACACAATTATTATTATTTAACAATAATCTATATTTATCAGATATCTGATGATTTATGGATAATCCATACCTCTAATTCATTCATATATCAAATGTTTAGTATTAAAATAAAAGCTGGTGAAAACCTAAAAAAGAAAAAAAAATAAAATATTAATATATTTTTTGTTGAAAAAAATTAAAATAAAAAACATTTCAAATTATATATCTTTGAAATGTTAAATTCTATATATCTAAGGACAAGAACCGCTGAACCTAAAAAAAGAAAAATGAAACATTAATATATATTTTGTTAAAAAAAAATTAAAATAAAAAAGATATTTTAAAGTAGAAAATTTATAAATGTACACGTAGTGTGTGGACACATACCACATGATATATGTTCGCGTCATGATAAATATAGCTGCTGCGCCAATAGCGATACATTTATTTACGTCATACGATGGAATTATTTACGTCATAATCATAAGGTCCTATTGTTAAAATTACATTGTTCTTCTCTCTTGCTTTCTATCTAACCTTTTGGTATAATCAAGATGAATAAAACAGAACAAGAAAATGTTAGTTGTGGTGAACAATATGATGCTTCACTTTCAATGATAACTTACATAATTTTCTTCTGTTGTATATCGTTATGTTTTCTCTATCTTCTGTTACATGTTCCCTCTTTCTTTCGTTATATATGTTTTCTCTATCTTTGTTGTATATGTTTCTTCTATCTTATTATTTGTCATCAATCATCTAATTAAAGAATCTGCCTAACAGCTTAATGAAACGAACTCAAATTCATTTGTTGATAATGTAATGGACCCAAAATTATTCGTTGATAATGATATAGACCTGAAATCATTCATTGATGATGAAACGGATGAGTCTGATAGACCAGATGAGCCATCTGATTCTTTAAAATTAACCTCTGGGCTTACCTTTACCGACTGGGAAGACTTCAAAGTTGGTTACATAGGTTTGCGTCAAAAGAGGGTTTCAGTTATAAGATCAGAATAAGCGAAACTATTCAAGGTGTAATGCGAAGGGCCACTTACGAATGCACAAAATCTGGGTCTCATAATCCACAAACTACATCGGATCCGACAAAGCAACGCAATGCTCATTTCCAACAAACACTATGCCCTTGGAAACTTAACGTCACTCGTTCAAAAACAGGAGTTGTAAAAGTAAACTCGTTTAATAACGAACATAATCATCCGCTTATCCTGTTGATTCAAGAAATAGCCCCGCGGTTTCAGAAGTTGACAAAGGAAATGTTGGCCGATATAGAGAAGTATGTCATTAAAGGGCGAATGGATTCGGTATCTATATATCCCCTATCAAGGCATGACTATCTAGATCAGCCTATTCTAAGGTTGCTTTCCGAAACCTAGGGGTTTAGGCAAGATGGCGTTTCGCCGAAAAGCGAAATTCTGCCGAAACTATATTAAAGTTATATTAAAAAACTGGCGAAACTTTGGAGAAAGGCGAAACTGCCAAAACTTATTATAAATGCTGAAACTGCTGAAACTCTGTCAAAACTATAATAAATCTATAGTAAAATTTTGACAAAACTAATCGTAGGATTTTGAAGAGGTTTAGACAAGCAACCTTAGCCTATTTACAAAAAAATTTGTATAATGCAATTTATCAGTTTCGACAAAAATATAATCCGGGAGATGAGGATGCCCTCGATCTTTCAACGATTGATGGACTGGAAGAACTTGGAACCGCTTTGGGTTGTAAAGACTCGATTAGATCCAATTTCAAGGAGGTTGATTTCTCTTTTATGGATGTCATCTACACAAAGAGAGTTATATAGTAAGCACAATGATGTCGTTATAGTTGATAGCACTTATAACACAAACCAATTTCAAATGATCCTTTGTACCGTAACCATAATTGATAATACAGTCAACTCCCTCTATAGTCACTCCCGTTATAGTCACATTCTACTATATAGTCACACCAGTTGAATGTTCAAAACACTTTATTATTAAAAACTATCCTATATAGTCACAATCTATCTATAGTCACTATCACACCTATCCTCAAAAATCTTATATTAAAAAGAACCGTTTATAATCACAGTTATATAAGGAATATATTAAATAACTTGGCATCTAATAATCGTACAAAGATGTATCATAGCTTGTTAGAATCGTCTCACTGAGATGAATCGAATGGTGGTAGTTTTATCCTTTTGCTATCACTGGCTGATGAGTTATTCAACAAAATGTTAAGCATCGGCATTATTATATTTCTTGATTTACGTTTACTGCGCCATTTAACATTTTGCTAAATTTCTCGGTACCTAGTGATCGTAAAAAGACGATTAATAGCTCGTTGGAATCGCCTCATCAAGACGAATCGAATGGTGGTAAGCTCATCTCTCTGTGATCAATATCGACGGAGTTACTACTTAAAAACCATTTAATATTTTTTAATTTCGGAAATTGATCTAGTGATTGGATTTCAATGTTTTTTATACCATTAGATTCGTCGCATTAAGACGAATCGAATGGTAGTAAGATTGTCTCTCTAGGATCAATATTGGTAGAGTTATTACACAAAAACCATTAATATTTTTTTAATTTCGGAAATTAATCTAGTGATTGGATTTCGATGTATTTTATACCATTAGAACCGTCTCATCAAGACGAATCGAATGGCGGTAAGATCATCTCTCTACGATCAATATTGGCGGAGTTACGATACAATAAAGTTTTGAGTATAATTTTAGCTAAAATTATGTTAATTTTTGGCCGGAATTATGATATACTAATATAAGAAATTTTTTATATAGTCACATCTCTTTATAATCACCAAATATGGACTGTCCCAAATGTGTGACTATAAAGAGAGTTGACTGTAACTACAAAACCAGGATCGTAGCGTGCGCAATAATTGAGGACAAAACACTGGATACTTATCGGTGAATATTTGATAGTATATCTACCGAAACGGGTGTTTCTCCGGGAGTCATTTTTTCTGATTCTGATCTTTCTTTGGTTCGTTCGATCAAGGATATTTATCCCAATGCTCAGCAATTGCTGTGCATATTTCATATAGATCTGAACCTCCAGAAAAAGCTTAAAGGAAAGCTAGGTAGTCAGTTCGAGGAATTCCATCGTAAATTTTATGTATGTCAGAATTCTCTTTGCGAAGAATTATTCGAACTTCGATGGAAATAATTAGTTAAACAATATCCAGTAGCGGTTAAGTATTTGACTGATACCCTGTATAGTACTAAGAATTCATGAGCGGTACCTTGGATTCGTAATAGATTTACCGCCGGTGCTCAAAGCACGCAGCGAATTGAATCTATAAATAGTCATATGCACGGCAAAGTAGATCGTTCTACATTGTTATGCAATCGGTTGGTTAGTATTAATGATCACGTTAAGAATGACAAACATTTCGAGCAATTTGAAATTGAACGAGATGCCTTACCAACAGTTGGTATGCTGATGCTGAATACCAGATTCTTCAGTTAAGTGGATGCTATTATTAAAGAATTTTTAACTCCAACAATGCTCGGGAAACAAAGAAGTCAAATGAATCAATCTGTGTGTTATGATATTAGTCAGATCACGGATTGGCATCATTTGATGGAAGTAGGTAATCATTTCAAAATTTATTCGAGATAGGATATAGCCTTGCGAAGGGCAAGTCACAAAATTTGGATCTACTAATCTCATTGTTTTTGATTGATTTCTACGTTTCCTACAATTATAGATAGAAACCGATAATGAAGAAATAAGTATAGGAATCAGAGAACAAGAGCAAGATACAAGACAAATCCTTTTGCGATCGTTGGTTTCAACTATACTGATAGAAGCAATCCTCGAAGTATAGAACGTACGAGCGACTGGCACACAGGGAATCAGACATTACATAATTCTACTCAATGAAGGCACGCATTTATGCACTTGTCTTCTTTTAATTAATAAGGGATTGGTATGTCGGCACTTTTTTCATGTTGGTATTTACTCTAGATTCGCCACCTTCCACATATGTATAATTCTGAATCGATGGTATATAAATCCTGATGTTGAACTGAACGATCTCCTACAACAATATCCTTTTATTCCAGTATGTGATAAGATACAATCGGAAGATAACATACCATTCAAAAATCCTATCACTTTCCAACATTTCTTTTCTATTCGGATTGATTCACACGACTCTCAACCATCCCAACCAGCCATAAACTCACCTAAAGCTATATACGCAGAATTGGCCAGATTATCGAAAAAGGCTATTGACTGTGCCCTTAAAAGTGATAAGCAACAAGAATTGTTAAATATTTTCAAGGCCTTTATTTATGATGTAATGAGCAGACTGGAACTGGAAAACTTTACTGATGTTATTAATCCTGTTGTTATCAAGCATAAGGGTTGGCCACCGAAAAGGCTAATATCAAGCATTGAAAAGGTTTTAAATAGAGAAAACCGGGTTCTAAAAGATGTTAGCAATAGTAATGTAATAGAAGACAACAATACTTCAAATATTATAGAAGGCTTTACAAATGATACAAAAGGTCGAAAGTGCAGTAAATGTAAGCAGTATGGGCATTACGCGAAGACGTGTCAAAATGTTATTTAACATTTAGGCGCATTTATTTAAGCGCATTTTATTGTAATTGGTTAATTGATTTTATATAATAAAAATGGACCGCAGTTTAAAGTCACATGATATAAATATATCAAGTCACGTGATACGTGTCCATACACTACATGTACAAATAGAAATCGCCTTTAAAGTATAATATACCTTTAAAATATTGAATTCCAGTATGTTCAAGAAGTCACTGAATTTAAGGTGCTAGGTGAAACCTAAAGGTTTAGATAACTAACGTATGAGAAATTAGTTGAAACATTTAGATAAATTTTTAAAAAAATGTAAAACTGTGAAACCTGCGAAACCTGTGAAATCTGCTAAACGTTTTGCAGTATTTTTATATATTATTTATTATAGTTTTACCACCTGTAATAATAAACGCCTAATGCATATTTTTTCTTATATAGGTAGTAGATGTATACAATCAATTACATATTTACACATGATCAATTTGTAAATTAATAAAACATGCTTTACAATTCTTAATTTTTCATAAATTTTATTATTCATTTACATATTCATCAAATAAATCATTTATATTATAATCTAAAATACCTTTTCCAATTGTATCATTATCATTAGTTAAAGTATTTTCATTGTCATTTTTACCTTTAGTATTATTAAATAAATCATTTTCCAAGTCTTCAGGTATTTTGCCAATATCTTGTAAAATTAACTCATTGGATAAATCAATTTCATTTTCAATTCAAGTATTTTCAATTAAGACAATCACTCTATTATCTGGAATAATTTCACCATTAATTGTTCATTGCAAAGGGTTTTCTACATAAGAATTATCTTTAAGGGGAGCATATAGTCATGTGATTTATAATAAAACTATCAATAGCACAAAAATTTAAAATATGAAGCCCAAGAACAAAGTACTTTAGTTTGAATAATTTTGTATTATTTTATTATTATTTTTGTAATGACATGTGAAAACATACCTATAGAATACAAATATATTAAATTAATAAATGATAAAATACTTTTTGTTAAAAAAAAAAATATTATGTTTTCCAGTAGAGATATTCTAAACTTTCACTAAGCGATTCGCAACCTTTTTGGAACTTCTTTTGATATTTTCTCCAAAGTATAATATTTAAGTCTAAATAAAAACTATACCTGGTGAACTTTCAGGTTCCAAAAGGTAAGAAAATAATATATATTTTTTTAATATTAAGTAATTTACAAATGTTTTATTAGTCACGGACGTACTGAATAGCACAAAAAATTTTTTGTGCCATGATAGTCAATTAAAAGTCACATGATTATACTCTCTCCTTAAACTTACTGTCATCTTCATCTGCATCATCAGGTTCAGCTAAAGCTTTGGTAATTCTTTGATTTAATTCAATATCACTCAATTTTGAATTATTTTTTATATCTTAGCTGAAAAAACTAAGTTCTTTTCTTGGATTTGATTTTCAATAAGTAATCATTTTACACATAGTTTATAATGTATCAACTCTAAGTTGTAAGTAACATTTATTTGTAAGCCATCCTAAAGTTAAAAATCCATTTTCACAAGAGGCTGAATTTGGATAAATAGAGAAAAGATGCAAAGCTATTAAAGGTAAAGAGTTTGGTTGAGGTTTGGTTTCAATTATATTCCACCAACTAATTAGTTCTTCAAACCCATATCCAAATTCTAAATCAAATGGGAATTCCTTTTTTTTATATTGGTTTAACTGTGAACATAGTGCATGAGATTCTTCAAGATCAAAGCCTAAATTTTTCCAATAGATAAAGTTTCTTGTGTAAATACCACTTTTTAAAGGGATATCTAGTAAAATATTTATAACATTAGATAATAATTAAGTTAAATTAATTATTAATTTTTTATTTACTTCAGTTAAAACAAAGAAAGTATTTATCATCATCAAACTCCTCAAATCACTTATTCATCACAGTAAAGCAATGATTTTGAAAATCACGATGAAAGCTTTGTGGTAGATTTTTTAAAGCTGCTCCAAGTCATGCGAGACTTAGGTAACAATCTACCAATGTTATCCTACGAGATTTTTTAAAAAAAACAGCTTTTCGTAATGGATTTAACACAAAGGCCAAAATTTCAAGATCTGAAAAAAAATTACGCCTTTGAATGATTGATTTTATTCAATTATTTGTTAATATTCATTTGCCATCTAAAATAAATTAAATAATTAAAAATACGTTTTAGTTTTACAAACAAAATTAAAAGACTTTATATTACCTTTTCAAGAACTGGTTTTAAAGTTAATACAGAATTTACCGATTCACTTGAAGTAGTTCACCTGGTTATATAATAAATTTTAAGACCACCTTTAATACCTGATTCTTCTATTAATTTTCAGAATTTGCTACCTATATACGTATTATATAAAAAAATTTATTTTATCAATAATGTCAGTAATTAATAATCATATAATAAAAATTATATATTTACCTGCCATATGACAATTGCGAAAAAAATCCTAATATGTTTACTTTATGAAGTAACTGATCTGCGAATGTATGATAAATAATATTATATGTAACTAAATTAATGCAGTGTGATATGCATTGAACATTTTCAATTCTTGGATATTTTTCGCTAATAATTGCTCTTGCTTTTTTAACATTAGCTGCATTATCAGATACTATTGCAGAAATTCGATTAGGTCCTATTTTTTCAATAACATCTTCAATTTTTGCAGCTAAAAATTCTGTGGCATGTGAATTTGATGATAAATCCAAAAGTTAATACAAGTATTCTTTACGAGATGATGTAAAAATAACAAAATTCCAGATAGATTGGTAGTGTCCAGATGTCCAACCATCCAACGCTATATTTAAAAAATAATTGTAATAATAATTTAATTAAATAATACCAAATTGTGAAAAAGACAAAAGAGTGAAACAAAAAGTACTTACTAAGAGTCAAATTTTGCTGATTCATAATGTCATCTTCTATTTTATCATTAATGATAAATAATTCAGTTTCAAACAAACGTTCAGATAAATATTCACGCGTTGGAGGATTATAACCAGCATTAAGTTCTTTTAAAAGGTCAAGGAAAAAGGGGTGCTCCACGATTTTGTATGAAATTTCACAACAAACAAAAAATTTTACAAGAGCATGGTTAATTCAATTAGTTCTTGCTTCTGAAAGATTACTTAAATCATGAAAAGCTGTTATAGTAGTTTGACCAGTTGTAGACTTGTCAAGTTTCCTCTTTTTGTTAGAAATATTTTCACGTGCCCCAACCTTTTGCATATATTCACGCAATACAAGTCTTGGTACATTTAAACAATGACTTGCAAGATGTTCTTCTAATATAGAAACTTTTTCACATTTCCAAGTTTTTGAATAATATTTACATTCAGCCTCAAATTTTCCAGGCGAAACTTTACTTTTTCTAGAAAAATGTTGCCATACGGCTTCTAAAGGTCACCCACCTAAACATTTTTCTTTTTCAGACTGTTGAGCTTGTTGATTAACTGGAGTATTAACAGGTTCTATTACTTCTATAGGACTAATAGGAGTTAAAGTGTCCATTTTGAACGTAGTTTAGTTTTATAAAAATGAAAATAAATGACACATAAAAATTTTTCTTTGCAAGAGTAGAGAACGAATTTATACATACTCCCCCTATTTTACACACACGAGGAGCTGTAATTGACAAATGACAGTAAGAATATATGTTCATTATATAATAATTAAGTTTTGGTTTGAAATTAAAGTACTTCGCAATACTGTATATATGAAAAATTTTTTACTGCAATATGATGATCTAAATCATCTGATCATATTTTATTGGTTGAAATGATTTTCCACAGTTTTGACATTTCAACATTAGTTTTGATATTTCGCAAATGCTAAAATATTTTTCAATAGTTTTAATGTTACTAATTAAAGTTTTAACGTTTTCCAAAATCACAAATGGGTTTCACCTGGTATCCTTAACTGAATCTAAAAAAAGAAAAAATAAATGAAACATTAAACATTTTATTAAAAAAAAAATAAAAAATAAATATTTTGAAAGTATAATAAACATTTTAAAGTATATTTTAAAATGTTCTTTCACTCTATTTTAGTTTTTTTTTTCTTTCTCTTTTTCTTTTTCCTTTTGTTTTCACCTTTTTTCATTTTTCCGTTTCTTTAACTTATAAAAAAATATAATTTTCAAAGTTCTAATACTAAAGATAGTCATCGGTTCTAAAAGACCATGGTATTGTAGCACTGGTCAAAATCAAAAAATTGGACATATAAAAAATTAGCTAAAAATCAGACCAAAATCGACTAACATTACAAATCAGCATATCAGATTGATGCCAATCAGACAATTTAATAAAAATCTAGCAAAAAATCATCATATTTGATTGATGGCTGATTGATGCTAGTTGAAATCAAAAAAAAATCAGACAAATGGCAAATCAACCTAAAATTTACCCAATATTCAAATATGCACTTCCGATTTATGGAAAATTGATAATTCAATAAAAATTCAATAAAATTCAATAAAAATTCAATAAAAATTTGGCAAAAAATCATTATATTTGATTGACAGCTGATTGATACAAAAAAAGTTATCAAAATTAACTTTTGAAAAACATGATTTGTCATTCAAATTCAGAAATTCAGAAAAATCAACACCAATTTAGTCAATTACTCAATTTATTATAAATTTATGTTTAAAACTTATAAGTTTATAATTGGTATTTTCTACTAATTGGATTTACGGCTAAATACTCTTTTGCATTTTGCTAGTTTGAGATTTTATAACTTACTGGTACAAATCTACCTAAAATATGATGCACAGGTATTATACAATCACGACTTATTGGATAAAATTCAGTATTCCATAACTCAACATTACAAATTTCATCACTGCTGAAATAGTATTGAATATTGGTTGAATTTGCATGTTTATACCAATGAACGTATGCTAGAAAATGTTTGACAGGACCATCCAGAAAGTCTACTACCATACTATATGAGTAAAATAATACTAAATTTGACCTGGGTAGATGTCAACATCTTTGCTAAGACATACGAACTTTTTACATGTCTTAACGATAATGATAATCCAAAGACTTCGGAACCAATCTGACACCTTCCGAATTAGTTAATTTTGACCCTAATTATTATATCGTTATCTAAACCTTCTACAAGAAGCCTTTAAAATCCAAATGATTCGTAAGTCGCATTGTAATATTTGACCATTAAATTTAACATTTTGTTTGAAAGTAGTATATTATGAGATACCGGCTTAAGAAATTCACCTGGAAAGCCTTCTTTGCCAGAAATCTGTGAATCTACAATATTTTGTGAATTCAGCTAAAATCAATGCATTTCATCTGACGAAGATTCATCAGTAACTGAAAAAGACCCGATAGTACGCTGACTGTTTAGCAATTCAAGACTTTTTACTTCAATACCTGAACTTATGATATTTTTGATTTGTTTATCAAACATTAATCGACGTATAAGTTCAGACTCAATTTTCCTGTTGCTGTTTGGTAACGAACCTAAAAGTGTGAAATCAATAAATTATAAGCTAATATTGAAGTCGTTAAAATCGTTAAAAAATTGTTAATGGATATTTATTATCTAATATACTGTTCATACGTTCAAAAAAGAAACACCAGAATGCATATAATAGTCCATAATCAGATGAGCAATCACGCAAATGCAGAGAAAGATAAAGATTCAATGTGATCTTATCTCTGCCGTGATGATTCTCAATTAGTTTGACTATTTCAATAAAACTTTTATGGGCTTCATCCACCAAATTAAATTCTAGAATCTGATTTACCAAAATCGAACAAACCCTGACAAAATAAGTCAGAATTCTTCTATCTACGTCTGATAGGTATTTCCAAAGTGATACAGTTGAATAAATTGTAAAGAATATTCGCTACTGATCGGCCATAATATTGGTGAATCCCTCTTCACTATGAATTTTTCCTGGAATTCGATCTAAATCGAATGGTATCTGAAACTCATCCATCTTTTTCTGAATTTTGTTCAAAGAATTTGGTGTCAAAATACCCCATCAATCCAAATTTGTTTTACTATCCACTTCACAATGCCCAGAAATAAGCAATGCATTAGATCGACTGTAATAAATCTAATAAGGTCAAAATATGATAGATGCAACAATTTGGACCATCTAATACCAGTTTTTTTGACGAAGCACTTTCTAGCAGTATCTGAGTTGCATCTTCGCCAACCTAATGCATTTTGCCAGTTCTCATTCAAATCTCAAGTAGAAAACCAGTTGTCCACATCATCTATTCCTCATAATTTGCTTTTTTCTCACACTTGTGACATGAAACTAAGGCAGAAACATGACCGCAAATTTTTCTTGTGGCGGAAATGTTACATGATACTAAAATTAAAGTGCCACAAACTCTCTTTCCATTTTTGCATTCATAAGTATGATTTAGTGTTAACCTAGTCCAGAGTGTTTCCAATTCATTAATTATTGGTGCTAAATAGTGATTCACTTTATGTAGGCTGACCTCCTTTGGCACAGGTAAAATGTTAAGAGTCAATAAATTTTCACGTCTAAATCAGATATCGCGTAGCAAATTGCATATAGTGATGTATATGACACTGATACTATAAATGGTACTATCATATAGCTAAAACCAATCAAAATTTAGCATCAAGCCAAGATGAGAATCAGCCACTTTGCTTCTGGAAAAATTTGGTGAATTTTCATTGTCCAATTCTTTAAAATTCTTTCACATTTGTCCATCATATATATCGGTCAAAATAAAACCTGAGCTAACAAAACATAATGGCAAGTTGTTGATTGATTCTAGCAAACGGATACATTAAATTAGGTCATATTATTGTTCGATTTGTTGATATGCTAATTTTTTCAGACAATACCATATTGCAAAGACGTGATCTTGTAAACTAAAGAATTGAAAAATTCTATGTGTTGACATTTCATTATAACAGGATTGTCCTCTTGTTTGAAATCTACTACTTCCTCTTTTTTATACAATTTGTGACATTTCAGACAAGGTACAAAACTATGAAATTGGTTGTTTAATTCAAGTTTCTTTCTTGTTAAGTAAAGCGAATCTGGAAAATCATTAAAATAGGATCCCGGACATCACATATATAACTTATAACTGATCTGCATGAATTTAAGTACTTTTTGCTCCTGCTAAAATGAACCTAATTTGCTAAAAATCAAATTATCACATTTCAAATCTATACTAATTTGCTAAAACTCAAAATATGAGTTAATAATCTTTTCTTTTATTATCAATAAAAAAATAAATGATTAATATAAATTAAACTGCCAATTTTTATAATTAAAATATGTAGATTATAGATAAAATAATAATTAATAAAAATAATAAATTAAATAAATAATTATTAAAAAATAAAATGTTGCGAAACTAAACGAACGGTTTTTGGCCCGCATTATGCTTAATTTTGGCCGGAATTATATTTAATTTTGGCCAAAATATAACCTGAACCCCGAAACTAATATTTTTAAAAATACTAGTGTTTACCTGCTTGTACATAATGAACAGTTAATATGTAATTCCGGCCAGAATTAAAAGATCTGCAAAGAATTTCCTTTTTTGGAAATTTGAGCAACACAATTTTTTAATTTCTCTGAAAAGTAAGGGCAGTGACAGATATTACCTAATATTCTAGGGGGAGGGGGGGTAATTGAAAATCTTAGGTTACATATATACTATATAAGGAAATTACATATATAATATATATTACCTGGGGGAGGGGGGGTAAGCTCTTATAATAAACTGATATTAGGTAATATCTGTCATTGCCCTAACAGAAAACAAAATTTCCTTTTTGGAAATTTGCGTAACTGACAATTTCTTTTTATAAAATCCCGTGTAACTCAAAATTTCAGTTTTTCGCCAAAAACAAAATTTCCTTTTTGGTCTTATATAACATTGGCGACGAATAGGAGTAGGGTTACACAATTCAAATGACTTATTTATATGGTTAATCTAAACATAATGCTTACGTGATTGCAGTGTTTTTTAATATATAGATTATTTATAAAGTTAAAAAAAATGATAAGTTAAATTTAAAAAAAAGTACCAATTTGCTCAAATATAAAATATGACTTTGTAAAATCAATACAATTTGCTAAAACTCATAATTATGACTATTAATTAATTTTCAATCAATTTGCTCTATCTAAAATTATGAGTTTAACCTAATTTTGATTGAATTTGCTAAAACTCAAATGTGAGTTATATATGTGATGTCTGGGGTAAAGATGCTGCCCGAAACTTAGTAGTTTCTGAAACTGTCAAAACCGAAACTTGGTAAAATTATTTCTGAAATTTTCTTATTTTTCAAAACTGGTAAAACTGGTAAAACTAATTTGAAACTGGTAAAACTAACCCGAAACTGGTATAACTAACCCGAAACTGGTAAAACTAATCTGAAACTGGTAAAATTAATCCAAAATTTATAATGCCAAAATTATTACTGAAAGTTCAAAATTTGGCCGAAATTATTGATATAATCCTGGCCATTTTTAGGATGTAATTCTGGCCAAGAAAATAATTGACATTAAAATTTCCTTTTTTGGATTTTTGTGTAACCATTGTGTAACTAATTTTTCCAATTTTACTGGGAAACATAATTTCCTTTTTAGGAAATTGTTGTAACGTCACGTGATAAAATGTCATAATTTCGACCAAATTTTAATTTTGGCCAAAATTAGTGAGTTTTGGGCTAGTTTCGGGAGTTTCAGGCTAATTTCGGAAGTTTTGGCTAGTTTTGGGAGTTTCGGAATAGTTTCAGGTTTAGTTTCGGTTTCAGTTTCAGTTTTGGAAACTGAAAAATAGTTTCGAGCAGCATCTTTAGTAGGGTTCTATTAAAATCGTTACTTACTTGAGCTCGCATGAGGTCAATTCATAAATTTTATTATTGAAATCTTTCAGTAGTAGCTGTCTCTGCAATATTGAATTTTGTTTAAAAGTTCATTATTCAAAGTAAAATCCATAAAAATCGATCATAATTCGATTTCTTGAATATCACTGGTAAAAAAATGGTCTATCCTACACATATCCTACACATATCTTACATATATCGTCTAAATAGAAAATTCATAAAATAATACACGTATATTTTGCACTATCGTACTTATATATAGTATACCTATCAGGTACCTGATATATGTATGATATATATATTAGTACCCGATATGTGTATGATATGTGTATTATTTGTGTATGATTTTCTACATTTTGAGTGCCCTATATGTGTAAGATATGTGTAGGATAAATCATTTTTTTACCAGTGTATGGTGGGTTTTGAAATGGTTCATAACTAGGTAGTGAATAGTTTTCAAAAATTTTAGAAATTCCAGAAATTGTATCATTATTTGATTCACTGCCTATAGACAATGTATCATTGTAGATAAGGTTGCGGGCTAAACTGGTTTTTAAATTTGGCAAAACGTCTAAACCTCAGTTTCGTCAATTTTTTTATAAGAGTTTATTATCATAGTTTTGTCATTTCATATGATTTTTATAGTCAAGTTTCACCAAATTTTTATTAATATTTTAATATAGTTTTGTCAAATTTCGTGTTTACTATAGGGTTTCACCTGCAACCTTAATTGTAGATATCTTCCTCTGTAGTATATTCAGATGATGATGAATCTTCTGAATCTTCTGAAATTTCTGGACAATTTGTATACTTTCTTGCACGTTATCGAGATAAGAAGTTAAATTCGATATCTTGATATTCATCATCAACATCATCTTGATTACTGTTATCTGATTCTTCCAATTCTTGTCTAATAGATTCATCAATCATTTGTCCAGCTGAAGCGGGTGTTGATATTTCACCTATTTCAAGTTGACGAACTTGAGACAAAATTGTACCTTGCGAATCTTAGTATTCTTGATGTCTGAAATCGTGAATTTCTTTTGTGCAAGAATCCACCAAGTTGCCATAATAATCAGGACAATTACAAACTACTAGTTTTCTTTTATTACTTGTTGGTCTAGCAGAAGATACTATTTCTTCGTTTATTTCTACGAGTAGAAAATAGCTGATTTGAAGGTGATTCTTCATCATCAAGATCATTAAGTATACTAGAGACTGACCTTTTTCTGCTCATTTATTTAGTATTTGAATAAGTTTAATAAGTTTGGCAAAATCCAAATTTGTAAAAAGGCTGATTTTTATAAAATTTGGAATAACACAAAATTTGTATAATTTGTATGTATAATTAAGGTTGCTTGTCTAAACCTCTTCAAAATCCTATGATTAGTTTTGTCAAAATTTTAATATAGATTTATTATAGTTTCGGCAGAGTTTCGGCAGTTTCGGCATTTATAATAAGTTTCAGCAGTTTCGCCTTTTTCCAAAGTTTCACCAGTTTTTTAATATAACTTTAATATAGTTTTACCAGAATTTCACTTTTCGACGAAACGCCATCTTGCCTAAACCTCTAGGTTTCAGCAAGCAACCTTATGTATAATTAATGTAATCCTAGTTTTTATGATTTTTCAATAATTTTTTAGGATTTAATATTTTTTTTGCAAATTTGGCAATTTTCTAATTAATATACTTTTAAAAATTGCAATATGATTTAAGCTTATTTTACAATAAAAAGCTTATTTTTAAAATAAAAAGCTTATTTTATTTTAAAATAACAATCATTTTCAGATGCTAAATAAACCTTATCAAAAGAAACTGTAAATTTTAGCGAAAGTTGAAAAGTAACATTTTGTATTAATTTAAGTAGTATTGCTATAATAATAATATCACTACAGAATCTAAATATACAAGAAATATTTTCGATTTTACTGCAAATTTCGACAAAGTATAACTTGCCACATTAAAGTATATCAAATTATAACGCAGTAGAACGCTAACGATTTTTTTATTATTATTAATTGATTTGACTTTTTAATTATGATTTATAGTTGATTTTTCAATCGAAAAATCAACGCAGTAAGATGCTAAAGATTTTCTTATTAATTAATTGATTTGACTTTTTAATTATGATTTATAGTTGATTTTTCAATCAAGAAATCAATGCAGTAGGACACTAAAGATTTTTGTAATTTTAATTGATTTGTCTTTTTTAATTATGATTTATAGTTGATTTTTTTCAAGAAATTAATGCTATAGGACACTAACGATTTTCTTATTAATTAATTGATGATTTTTAAATTTATAAATAGGATGATATGATAATATTGAACCTGCTTTGATTTTTTAAAACGAATATTGAGTGAATATCAAAATGTTAAATAATAGCAATAATAAAAAAAACAATAAAAAAAATAACAAATAAAAGCAACAGAAGTTTCAAGAAGAAACACCTGACAAAGGATCTAATCATCAATGGGAAAGAACGGAAGAAAAAAGTAATCTGAATGAGACGAGTAACAAGACTAATAAGTTGACTAGCAAATCATCACCCATCAAGTCGATCCTCAAATCTGCAAAGTTGACTAAACTGACTCAAGAAGAGTCTGACGATGAGGTTATAGAAATTGAACCGCCAAATATTCCTAAAGGTAATTGAATTTTGGAAAATTGTTGATTGATATGTACGATAATTAATAATTTTTATAGATCAATAAGAGATGTTATCAGAAATGAAAAAACGATATGAAAATATTTGAATCCACAAAAATTCGTATTAGTGGTTAAAGACAATCAAGGTAATGAAAAGATGATTGATAATGACGATACTGATTGAGAAGCAGACACGATTTTAATTTCATTTGTATAAATTCAGAATTATTCATAAAAAAATATTACTATTAATAAAATTCTTTATTTAGAAAATTTAAAATTAAAGAAACAAATTGATGAAGTACAAGTAGAGAATGTAAGGCTTCAACGTGAAAATAACTGATTATTTGATAAAAATCATTTTTTGACTCAAGTAAATGAGGCCTTTGCAAATGAAAATGACGAGCTACGTGAAAGCTTAAACAGATATTTGAGAATCCGTCTGCCTAAAGCCATTCATAGGCAGACGGATCTCGAACAGCTGGCAAAAAATCAAAAAAGAATTAAGACAAAAAAGTCTGAGCGATATGAAAAAAAATCAGAGGAATAACGGTCTAGTTCGATGAGTACGACGAAAAAAAAGCTAAGGTATATTAATTTTATTTGTCTAATTCAGTTATTTAAAATTGCAGTATTGAGTAATTAAGTAACGGTTATCATTATTTAATTGTTATATTTAGGCTGAAATGAAGTCTATTTTGAAAACCATTGATAAAACTCGAGGACTAGATTACAATGAAACGTTTAATAGCGCAAAAAATCTCAAGATTCGTCGTAAGCTAGTTCCTAAATTGCGTTCAGCCCTTACTTCATATTTTTCCGCTTCGAATGGGCAACTTACAAAATGGTTGGATTGTCTCCACAAGTCTCATCATTCTCATCAAAGATTAATGGATAGGGGAAAAGCTGATGAAAATAAATACCAGGTGCACTCAAACAATCGAGTACACGATATTAGTAATGATTTATAATTATTATGCTGAATTTTATTCCAATTATATATTGAATTTTATTCAAATTATAACGTATTTTAGAAGAAAATCTGCCGAATGAAGGCGGCAAAGAGATTATATAGTTTTGATGATGAACGGATAACAAAATATGATAAGCATAGATTACTAAAGATGTTATCCAATCACTTATTTCATTCTCCAGAAATAGTGCTCCGAAACGAGTCAAGTTGACTCGCGAGTTGGTCAAGTCGAGTCGAGTCGAGTCGAGTTGAAAATTACAATCAAATCGAATCGATTTGAGTCGAGTTAATAATTTAATAAAATCGAGTCGAGTCGAGTTAAGCCGAATTAAACATAATTCCGGCCAAATTTATGGAATTTCCTTTTTTGGAAATTATGTTACACAAAATCCGAGACGAAAAATTTTTGAAAATTACAAAAATGGAACTTTGTAGAACGGCTATCGCCAAAAAAAGGAAATGATCGGCATAGCCGAATTAAAATCACGTGATTTAATTCGACTCGACTCGATTCGATTTGACGGGCCAACTCGACTCGAATCGAGTCGAGTTTATATTTTTATAATTTTAACTCGACTCGACTCGACTCATTCGGAACTCTATCCAGAAATAAGCAAGACAGACGAAGAAGATCCAACAAAGTCCATAATGCTATTTACTACTATTTGTGAAGATCTGATGAGGTTAGAACTTCTGAATCTTAATTTTTCAGACGAATCGCTAGATTTAATTTTTATATTTATTGTTTCTTCAACTTAAAGATTTGCTACGAAATGTACTTGATGTACATTCGTCAAATAAGTCGAAATTAATACAGTGCGGTGCATACATAATAGGTACGCATATCTTGTGATCTAATGGTCAGAATTTTATAAAATTTTAAAATTAGATAGCTTTTAAAAAGATAAATACATTAAGTAAATAAAAAAATTTTCTCAATTTTTTTTGCTGACATAATACAAAATCACATGACTTAAAATAAATTTGATTGGCTGATGCAATACCTAATGTTAATTAGAATTATGCATAATTTTTTATATATAATTTATTATTCATTATAATTATTTAAAGTAATTTGATTAAGTATATTAACAGGAACTTTTCTATGGGATTTATATTTTTTTTAGCAAGTTTTTCCATGATTCCTTTTTGAGAAATAGATATAATATAATTTGTAATAAATAAAAACTACCAAAATTTTTTTTGAATTTTTTTTCAAAATTTTTTTAATAAAGTATGGGTAAGTTTATAAGCTAAAATGATTTATTTGAATAAGCACTATCAAATGATTATTTTTTTTTATGTTACACAAAAATCACTTATTCTCAAATTTTTCCCATCATAATAAATTACCTGAACTTCAAACTTATGTAGCACTAGCAAAATTTATTATTTTTTAATTCAACCCGATAAGTTTAAAAGCTCTTGATATGCTTTATTAAAATTATTGGTTAGAATTTTAAAATATTATTTTTTGCTAATGTGACATCTTTTTGAAAATGTCACATTATGACTATAAAATTGGGTTGGTTATAGAGGTACCGCACTGTACGTGAATGAAGATATGCATGACTACAAGGTACAAAAATACGACTAACCACATCCGTCAAATGCTTTCAAATGGTCTTATATCGTATAATAATAAGATTTAATATTCGATACTGATATCGATCAGGGTATGAAGAAGTAGAAGAAGTTAGTAGAGTGACAACACCAGCAACTGGCAACACCACCAAAAATGATGAAGGCTATAACAAAGAAGGAGAAGAAAAACTATCAAAATCAACAGTTGGCGACAATCATAATAATTCAGATTCTGATTTACATATGGACGACGCGCAATGAATAAATTTGAATTAATTTGGTAGAAAACTTTCTTTTTTCGTTAAAAATCTAGATATATATATAATTAATATTCCAAATTATTAGTATTAGAATTTTCCATAATTAGAAATAAATTTGTCTTAATTCAGAAAAAAATTACTGTATATTGCGAGCCATAGTACCCCCCTATGCATAGTACTTCCCTTGAAAAATTTCATAGAATTGTATAGTACCTGGGAGGATATTTTACAATTATCTCGTGATCTAGTGATTAGATTTGAGCCATCTTTTTTTATTTGATAGCTCTCATTGAGCTCTTCAAAATAAAAAAAGATCATTTAAATTGGACTGGTAGATTGTGAGATATTCGCAAAAAATGGAATTTTTAGGTTTTGTTTAGTACCCGGAAGTACAGGATCAAACTCCCGATTTTTGCAAGATACTCAAGGTACTGTGGCCCGCTATATATGGTAATTACAATTCAAAATAAATTTACTGCAAATTTACCGTAATTCAGAATAAAATTTACTGCAATTCAGACGTAATTCAAAATAAAATTAACTGCAATTCATTAAATTTTTACCACAATTCAGAATAAATTTACCGCAATTCAGAATAAAATTTATTGCAATTCAGAATAGAAAATTTACCGCAATTCAGAATAGAAAATTTACTGCAATTTAGATTAAAATTTACCACAATTCAGAATAAATTTACTGCAATTCAGAATAAAAAATTTACTGCAATTCAGATTAAAATTTACCACAATTCAGAATAAATTTACCGCAATTCAGAATAGAAAATTTACTGCAATTTAGATTAAAATTTACCGCAATTCAAAATAAATTTACTGCAATTCAGATTAAAATTTATCGCAATTTATCAAAATTTATCATAATTCAGAATAAATTCACTGCAATTCGGTAAATTTATGAATATATTTTTTTAAACAATTCAGATTAAAAATACTAAGCAATTTAGATACAATTTTAATATTCTGATCGATGTCGATTGGCCTGCCAATTGAAACTTTGCCTAAATTAATAAATTGGCCATCTTTATCACCAAATTCAGCCTAAAATCGGACATCTGATTTCTAGCTGATTTGGACTATTTTGACCGGTGCAATCCTATACCTTAAAAAACAGGCTAGTCCGTTTTAGTATAGAATTGTGGTCTTTCAATTCTGCTACATGTACAATAAGATCGTCAGTCTTTTTAAAACTGACCAGTCTTTTTTATCGCTGTTTTCAAATTAGTGGAATCTCTATATATCACCCTAATAAGGAAATCGATTTCCAAAAATTTGCAAAAATCCAGAATTTTTCTGAATAACTATGTAGGAAAAGGTCAATTATTAGCGATTTTTAGAGGAAATCTTGGGAAATTCTCAATTACAAAGGTAATTTGTTTATAAAAAAGTATTTATATTACACAAAGTTTTATCACTCACTTATAAGCAAACTATTTGAATAATTAAGAATTTCCTGAGATTTCCTCCAGAAATCACTAGCAATTGGACCTTTACTACAAAGTTATTCAGGAAAATTCTGGATTTTCCACATTTGCGAAAACTGATTTTCTTAGTGGGTGACATGCAGGAGATCCCACTAATTTGAAAACAGCAATAATTTCTTTTTTTTTGCAAATAATAATTTTTTTAATTACTTTATTAACTTTATAAATAAACATTAATTGTATAAATTTATAGGATTTTTCAATAGGCGTGTAAGTAGGAAAAATGATTTCCTTTATTTATTGATTTGTAATTATCAAAATTAGTCAGTTTTCTTATTTTTTTTATAAAGATTTTCATTAGTGAGGTTAATAACTTTATTTAATATAAAAATCATTTATATATAAAGACTGATACGAAGACCAGGTCAGTCTCAAGACTGGTCCTACTGCACCAGAGAAAAATGAAAGATCATGGTTCAGTCAGGACCCGTTTACTTATAAGATAGGTCACCCCCAGACCTAAGGTAAAAATCATATATAAAATTCTTTGCAGATCTTACTATAAAAGGAAATTTTATGTTAAGGAAGTGACACATATGACGTAATTATTAGAGGGGAGAGGGAATAATTAAAATCTGATGTTACACTTATTCTATTTATATAAATTGTATAATTAAATTTAATTGGTTATCAAATCTGACAAGGAAGGGAGGTGGTAGAATTCATAGTAAAATGAATATGATGTAATATGTGTCACTTCCCTTACATTATTATGATTTTTTTCCTTTTTAGCTAATTAACCAATAGAATTTAAGAAAAAAGTAAGGTAAAAACTATTAGTAAAAGGCTAATTTTCTATGGTGACCTTTATTATAAGTAAGCGGAGTCCTGTTCAGTCCTACAAGTATTGAGACTAACTAGTTCAGGATTGAGTAGAACTGGTAGAACCAATGACCATTTTTATCTAATACTTTCAAAATATTGAAACAGTATCCTGAAATCTAAAAAATGAAACTGAAATATTAGTAAATATTTTATTATTGTAAATAAAACAAATAAACTTCGAAGGTTCTTATATTTATCTTCAAAATTTTTCCGTCTAAAAGAAGACCAGAAAATAAACTACAAAAAAATAAACAAAATGTTAATAAATGTTTACTAATGTTTTGTTAAACAAAAAAAAAATAAAATTGATTTTGAAGGTAAAAAACTGAAATGTTAGTTAATATTTTGTAAAAAAAATTATTTAATAAGTAAATATAAGAAAACACAGTTTGGATCATAATTTTGTTTAGTTATATAGGCTGATTTGTTTACCTTTAATTAAAATATTGATTTTATTACATTTTTATTATACAAAATACTATATAATATACAGTAAATTGGAGATGAGTATTAAAAAATTTTTATTTAATGTTATTATACTATAATTTAGTAAATATTTCCTTTAAATTAATATAATTCTTAGCATTTACTATATATATTAAAAATTTGTATCTTAACCTTAACTGTTAAACGTAAATATCTTCAGATCCAGTGATACAATTGAAAAGCTCTTTTTTTGTTCATATAGACCAGATCAAGAGCTTTCCAAAGAGCCTAAATTTATAAAAAATGGATCAGTGGATCTTAAGATATTTGCATTTAAGCATGTATTTCCAGATCTAATAATTCAATCAGTGAGCTCTTTTTTCGCCTATAAAGTCCAGAACAAGGGCTTTCCAACGAGCCTAAAATTATAGAAAACGGATCGGTGAATCTTGATATATTTGCATTTAAAGATAGTAATATAAACTCTAACATAAAATAATTATTTTTATTGTTTGAAAATATCTATTATGATACCATCTTTTATATCATATCCGCCAATTCATGAAATTAGTTAAATTAAGATTTTCATAAAGATTTGCACATTTTAACAAGAATTATGTTTCACAAGCTTAAATTATATGTGTTATATAATTAGATGATTTAAATCTATCAAAAAATAAAAAAAAATTTTTAACATTTATTCAAAAATAACAATGGCAACTACTTTCTTTTTCAATCACTTTTCAATCATTTTTCAATTAGATTTTTGTTAGGTGACTTAAAAAAGTTTATAGGCATATATAGCAAGTTTTTTTTAATTAGTAAGTAAGAAAACAAATATTAATAATTTATATTAATAAGAAAAATCTTTTTTCATTTATTTTTAACTTTAGTTCCTTCTTTTTTTTAGTAAAAATATATACAAAATAAAAATGTGAATTATGATTTAGAGTTTTTGAGATGTTTTTTTTGTTTTTTACTATACTAATTTTATTCTACTTGTTAATTACTTTTTAAAATTGATTTTATTAATTTATTCAATTTAAAACAGAAATAGCAAATAAAACCTTGTTAAGTAAAGTAAAAAGAACTCAATAATACCTGTAAAGATCATCTTTTAGTAAGAATTATAATTTTAAAAATTTTTGTGTCAGAGTTTTATTCAATTAACAAAATCGTTAATATCTTGACGTACATGCATGCTAAACACATATATTTATATTTATATGAAAGCCCAGAACCTACTCTACCTGAACAAAAGAAGATCATTCAGATTGAATTACTAGATGTGAAGATATTAACGATCAAAGTCAAAAGTTAAAAATAAATATATTGAACGTAATTATTCAGCAACTTGTGATTCAATTCATGCGATATTTGGTTTATGGATAGCTCTTGATTACCTCTTTCTAATGAATATAAATTCATTCGTCTAGCATACATATATGTTAAGTTATTCAATATTTTATCATGACAATTATATTTAAATTTTTTAATTTTAATGATATTATTAAAAAAAATCAAAAAATAATATAATTAAATCAATTTTATTTATGTCAGCTGGTGTGAATCTATCATTTTCATGTAACTTGTATTTACATTTGCTTAATAAAATTAGTTTTTTGAATATAAAACTTAATTCCATAAATCAGCCTATATGTGATATTTTTATTATACTTTTATAAACATTTATAGCTACTAAGACTATATAAATTTTTATTTTACTTTATATTTTATTAAAATATACTTACTTTTTAATAATATATGTTAAAAATTCCATATATATAAGAAATGGGTTTTTATTAGTAAAATGGGTTTTTTCACATCTTTTTTACATTTAATAATTTAAGTTTCGCAAATGTAAATTTTATTCAACTTATTATTTAGTCAAGTGATCATGATTTTTTGGTATTACAAAACAATTTTGAGTAACAAAAATTGTTGAAAATCAATTCAATAATTCTTTTTAATGCAGAGTAAACAAATCAGCCCATATGTATTTCTATAAAAAGAAAAAAGAAAATATTAGAAATATTTTTTAAAAGAAATTAAAAAAAGTAAATTTCAAGCATATTCAAAACTTACCATTTCACTTTCTAAAGTTGAAGACCTATACAAAAAAAAAATAGTGAATATTAGAAATATTTCCTTAGGGTGCTGTCAGATATTACCTAATATTTTAGAGAAAGGGAAAGTAACTAAAGATCTTAGGTTATATATAATACTATATAAGGAATTATATATATAATATATTTTACCTAGGGGAGAAAGGGTAAGCTTTTATATTAAAGTAATATTAGAATATCTGACAGTATCCTTATAGGACCCTAAACATCTCTTATAGAACTCATAACTGACTTTTTGCCAAAAAAATCCAATTTACTCTTTTTTTATTTTCAGTTTTTTTGCAATTATATCGGCAACCAGTGATCTGATTCATGCAGATTTTTTTTTATTTTGTAAAGCTTGATAAGGGCTACAAAACAAAAAAAAAGTTTACATAAATTGGATCACTGGATGCTGAGATAATCGCAAAAAATGTGATTTTTTTTTTGAAATTTAGGCCAATTTGCTAAAAAGTTACTTTCTGAGTTGCTTGTATATATAATGTCTGGTTACAAAAAAGAATAAAAAAAATTTTTTAAAAAAAGTTTTGAAGTAAAACACTTCAAAATTTACCATCATTTCAGTTTATTTTAAAATATCAAAAATCTTACAAAAAAAATAGAAAGGAAATGTTAGAAACGTTTTCTTACAATAAAGAATTAAAAAAAAAAAATTTAAAAAGTTTTGAAATTTTTGCTTCAAAACTTACTATTATTTTTCTGAAATATAGTTCTGAAAAGAGGAAAGGAAATGGAGAAGAGGAGAAAAAGAGGAAGTAGAGAAAAAAAAAGAAAGGAAAGAGGATAGAAGAAGAGAAATTAAAAGGGAGAGGGATAAAAAAGAAAGGACCAAAAAATGGTGCAAAAAAAGGATTCAATAGAATACAATTGGATATTAATAATTGATAACTTTTCATTAAATTTATAATACAGGTCAAAAGATGTCAAATCAGTCATCAATCAGTCATCAATCGGGTATCCGATTTGTGCCTGATTGGCATATGATTTCTGCCAAAATCCACAATTGATGGTCAATTTATGGTCAATTAATAGTTAATTTATGGGTTAATTTATGGTAGTAATCATATAACCAATAATAAAATTTATTACAACATATTATAATATTTATTAAAATTATAAACTAAACAAACAATAAAATACATAGTGTCTTTATCTATTAATATTTTAAAATAAAAACCATTCATAATCTTTTTTAAATACTTTATACTACAAAATGATGTAATATTTGATAAAGTTAGTAATATTTAATAAATAGTAAAGTGTAAAAGTTAGTAATCATAGTAAAGTATAAATACAAAATTAGTATTATGAAGAGTTTGATAAAAAAAAAGAAAAATACATGATAATGTTAGTAAAATATAAAAAAAAGAATAACATTAGTAATATAAAAAAAAGAAATATATTGTTACATTAGTAATATTAAAAAGTGATAATATTATAAAATAAAATATAGTTAGTACAATAAATTTAATGACAAAAATACAATAATTAATATATCTGTAAAATGTAAAGAGAGTAAGAAAAAAACAGAAAAAATAAACAAACTCTAGTTTGGTAATTTATATGCATATTAAGATCAGGTTACGTGCATAAAAATCAGACCGAATTTTAATTGGTTAATAATAGATAAATATCAAATTTACTCATCTCATGATTTTACCTTTATATATATAGTGACCTTTTAAATTTGTATCAAATTTACCTTGACTTTTGGAGACCTAAATTTTTTTAAAAATTGTTTAATAATATTAATTTATTTAATATAAATTTAATAAAAAGTATATTATTTTTTATTTAATGTTACGAATTCTAAAAAAATTCTCTATTAAAAATATCTCATATAAACCTAAAAAATTTTACAAAAAAGAAATCTCTATTAATCAAAAATATCCCATACAAATCCTAAAAAATTTTACAAAAAAAATCTCTATTATCAACTGTTTTCAAATTAGTGGGACCCCCTGCATGTCATCCACTAAGAAAATCAGTTTTCGCAAATGTGGAAAATCCAGAATTTTTCTGAATAACTTTGTAGAAAAGGTCCGATTGCTAGTGATTTCTGGAGGAAATCTCAGGAAATTCTCAATTATTCAAATAATTTGCTTATAAGTGAGTGATAAAACTTTGTGTAATATAAACACTTTTATAAGCAAACTACCTTTATAATTGAGAATTTCGCAAGATTTCCTCTGAAAATCACTAATAATTAACCTTTTCATACACAGTTATTCAGAAAAATTCTGGGTTTTCACAAATTTTTGAAAATCGATTTCCTTAGGGGGTGACATACAGGGGGTCCCACTAATTTGAAAATAGTGATAAAATATCTCATATGAACTCTTCCTATATGAACTCTTAGAAAATCTTTATCAAAATATCCCATATAAACTCTTCTTATACGAACTTTTAAAAATCTCAAAAAAAAAAATCTCTATCTATCAAAAAAAAATTTTTCTATCAGATATCCCATACAAACCCTTCCCCATATAAACTTTTAGAAAATCTCTTAAAAAAAAATTTTTTATCAGATATTTCATATGAACTTTTTCCATAAGAAATTTAGAAATCTCAAAAAAAAAAACTCTATTTATTAAAAAATATTCTATACGAATTTTAGGAAATCTCTTAAAAAAAAATTTTTTATCAGATATCTCATATGAACTTTTTCCATAAGAAATTTAGAAATCTTACAAAACAAAACTCTATTTATCAAAAAATATCCTATACGAATTTTAGGAAATCTCTTAAAAAAAAATTTTCTATCAGATATCTCATATGAACTTTTTCCATAAGAAATTTAGAAATCTTAAAAAAAAAAACTCTATTTATCAAAAAATATCCTATATGAATTTTAGGAAATCTCTTAAAAAAAAATTTTCTATCAGATATCTTATATGAACTTTTTTCATAAGAAATTTAGAAATCTCAAAAAAAAAAAACTCTATTTATCAAAAAATATCCTATACGAATTTTAGGAAATCTCTTAAAAAAAATTTTCTATCAAAAAATATCTCTTAGAAAATCTTTCAAAAAAAAATTTCTATTAGATATCCTATACGAACCCTTCCATACTATACATGCTGCCCAAATTATTTTGGGATGCCATAATTATAATTTGGGATGCCATAATTTATTCGGTTTATATATAATTTACTATATAAAGTGCCAAAATAATTTGGGATGCCATAATTGAATTTGGGATTTTACTTATAATTACGGCAGTCCAAAATAATTTGGGTGGCATGTATATTCCATACGAACTCTTAGAAAATTTTTATCAAAATATCCCATATGAAATCTTCCTATACAAACTTTTAAAAATCTCAAAAAAAAAAAAAAAAATCTTTATCTATCTATCAAAAAAAAATTTTTCTATCAGATATCCTATACAAACCCTTCCCATATGAACTCTTAGAAAATCTCTTAAAAAAAAATTTTCTATCAGATATCCCATACGAACTCTTTCTATACGAAATTTAGAAATCTCAAAAAAAAAAACTCTATTTATCAAAAATATTCTATACAAATTTTAGGAAATCTCTTAAAAAAAATTTTCTATTAAAAAATATCCCATACCCTTTCCATATGAACTCTTAGAAAATCTTTCAAAAAAAATCAAATATTTTATATGAACTCTTCTCATACGAACTTTTAGAAATCTCAAAAAAAAAATCTCTATTTGTCTATCAAAAAAAATTTTTCTATCAAATATCCTGTACGAACCCTTTTCATATGAACTCTTAGAAAATCTCTTAAAAAAAATTTTCTATTAGATATCCCATATGAACCCTTCCCATATGGAGTTTAAAGAGTTTTAAAAACTGTATAAAAAAAAATATTTTAAAACATGTTATTAAACCCATTATTGAAAAAATCTAACTAAATATTATACAAGTTCAGAAATATAAACAATTTTACCTTAAATTACAAAACACCACTCCCCCTTCTTATATTCCTTACATTCCAAGTCCTGGGTTCGTTTTCAAGAGTCTGGCATCCTAGTTTTACAAAAAAAAAAAGAAAGAAACGTTAAAAATGTTTCTTAATTACAAAACACATAACCTTCTCCCACATTACCTTTATTATATAGGTACAGCTCGACGATTCGTCCTGGTTTTCAAGAGTCCAGCGTTCTACAAAAAATAGGACCTACGGTGCAGAACCTCTATAATAGGAACTTAAAAAAAATTGAATAAAATTTGATTTTATGATTGGATTTTAATTTTATAAAAAAAATTAAACTCTATTTATTAAAAGGAATTGATTTATAAAATAAAATAAAAAGTCTCAATTTTTCAGATTATGTAAGCATCACGTGATACATATATTAACCAATCAGAAATTAGAATTTTAGATATTAAAATTTATATAATATATTTATTTATTGTATTTCATTATAAACTGATGAATCAGGTATATGATGATGAGATTTGTATTTTATTATATGTATTTTTTGATCAAATTAAAGTAAAATTACTTAGTTTTTGAATTTTTTCATTTATAAATTCATCTGAACTGTCTTTTAAATATTCACTTGATGGTATATAATTATAATCTATAACATTAAATTAACCTATATTTAAACAACCTTATTTATTAAATCTTTTTTTGCAGTTTTAAAAATTTTTTTTCTTCTTAGCATATTAAAAAAAAAAAAATCTGTACATTAAATATGGCTAAAAAAACTTGTAATACAAAAATTTAAACTAATCTCAATTTTAACTAAATTTAATCAATATATTTAAATTACAGATTTTTAAACAGCTAAAACTCAGCCAAAATTTAATTTAGAAAAAAAATAACCGATAATTTTTAAAGCTAATGGTCATATCTATAAAAATTATCGGTTAAATTTTTTAATTTAATATAAAAAAATTTTTTTTTAGGAATTTATAATCAATCAATTGTTATTATACATAAGTAGTTGAGTATAGAGGTTCTGCACTATACAAAAAAAATAAAAAATATATATATATATATATTCTTTTTTTTAGCACATGATGTAGATGATATAAATGCTAGTCAAATCAAGTTTTTGGCGTAAAATTTGAAATATTCACATTTATTCGATCTAATCCTATAGCAGCACCGAAGTCATATGACATACATATAGTTTGATAATCTGTAGATTATCTATTATAAAAAAAAGCCATTGGAGGTACGGGAAAACTCTTTCTCCTTTTCATTTTTACGAAAATTTCTGCAAAAATTTTATTTAAATTTTTTCACTTTATTTAAAATTTTTTACATAAAATAAAAATGTCGAACACAGGAGACTTTGTTGGAACTCTAGAAGAAGACTTTTTAAAGTTTATTTCTGTAGAAGGGGAGTCGTTTTTATCTTACACAACTTTTCAGCTTGGACAGTTCGTTGAGAATGGCTTCCTAAAAACACTATTTGATAAAAATCCACAACAACCAATAGATAAAGCACAGCTTTTAGTAGATATGTTTGGCGAGTCAGCCAACCTGAACAACTTTGCTCAACAAGCGGCGGTGACGAATATACAACCTTCTACCCTTTCACTAATATTTTTTATAGCTCTTTACGCTTCGTCCAGGTCGTGGGATTATTTTGCTATCTGCGCCTATACTAGATTTGGTGATATGGGTGACTCAGAGTCAGAATGTCCCTCCGCTGATGACGAATTTGGATCTACGTTTTTATCAATTCCGAAAACTACACCAAAACCAGTACATGTTTCACCCCAATACTGCTTGATGTGGAAATGATTCTGTTGATCAAACTGTGACACCCAAAACTTTCCGAAAGAAAAATAAACAAAGGCGCATATTACAGGAGATAAACAAGTTACACACTAATCATTTACGGCAAATCCTGAGGCACAAACCCCAGACAAATAAAATACCCTATTTTTGGGGCAAAAACTACCGCACCTGGGGTCACACATATACTGACAGGATACAAAGAAAGTGATGACGAGCGAGAGCAAGTCAGAGACATTATTGTATACGACATTCTATATACCTGGGACGTTGAAAAAATCTTAGGAGAATTAACGTTATAGGGCAAAACCATTAAGTTATCATTAAAACGGTAACACAAATACCAAACTCTTAGAGTTAAAACCGTTTTGAACCCATTTACTCTTCCCTAATTTAACAAGTTCTGGACGATTGATCTGGGAGATATACCTGTGAGATGGTTTCCCGCATGTTAGACTTTACGAGAAAGAAAACAACGTGAAAAGTTCCAAGCTGTCATTCATAATATTTCAGTTGACATGACGATGGCTACCTTGTGGGCAGACCGTAAACCACAACCATTTTTAACGACGTGCGGTGCTAGCGTGTTTAAAATTATATAAACAAGTAAAGGTAAGAGGAAGCTCGTAGGATATTTCGAAAATTGGGAGGCTACGCTCAAAGCCTTAAGAACTCTGCAAGCTTTCTGGGAGAATTCTCCAGAGTTGAAATGGTGTTGACACTCTTTACCTACCTTGAAGAAAGCACCAACCAAACAAAAGGCAAAGAATATTCCTGACAAGAAGCCTGGGAAAACTGCGCAATAGTCCGGTAACGTTAACCTTAAGAAGAAGGACCTGAAATCCTCGACTAGTGCTAAGAAGCAAGTCAAATCTACTAAAGACCCGTTGAAGGATCCCATATCCTAGAAGTCGAAGTCCAATAAGAAGTCTAGGGATAAAGGAGGTAATAAAGATAACACAGTGGTTTTAGCAGAAATTTTATCCTTACTGCGAAAATTAGTCTAAGAACTTCTCTTGGTTAACAGCTAAGGGATTCATTTTTTTTTTCTTAAAGATTTAGTAGTTATAAGAATAATAGATTTTATTCAGAATAGGCAGAATTAATTTTTTCTTTTTTGACTGGGAACTCTTGCTATATTAGTGTTTGAGTGTCTTTTTTTTGTTCTATTTGGTTCGTAGCTTGAGTTGCGGCTAAGCCTGCGTTCCTTGTGGAGCGAGGCTAGGCGACCCCTTCAATTCGTTCGAGAGGTTGGGTTAATCTTTAGCTTGGAATAATGGTTTTACTTTGTTTGTACTTGTTCCTATGTATAGTGCAACTCCAGTACTAGCCTTTATTTTAAAAATAAAATAAAAAATAAAAAAAAGCCGTTGAATCAGGATTTAGTAAACATTTCCTTTTTTTTCAGATTGCTAGACAAAAACTATGACCGGACTTTTGGATTATGTAAGTGGAAGGGGAATTATATTTTATTTTTTTGAGAAACGTTACTAACGTTTTCTTTTTCTTTTTTTTTTAGATTATCGGACGAATAATATGAACCAAACTTTGGAATTTAGGTAAAAAAGGAGGTTGGAAAGTGTATTTTTTTATTATATTCTTTAAAAAACGTTACTAAATGCTTCTTCTCTTTTTTTATTTAGGTTACTGGACAAAAATTACGAACCAGACTTTGGAATTTAGGTAAAAAGAAGGTTGGAGGTTTTTTATTAATTCTTTAAGAAACATTATATAATGTTTCTTTCCTTTTTTTTCAGGTTGCCAGATGAAAACTACAAACTGAACTTTAGAATAAAGGGTGGGTGGATAACAATTTTTTAAGAAAAATGTTCTAATGCTTCTATTTTTCTTTTTTTTTTAGGTTGCCAGACGAATAATACGAATCAGACTTTGGAATTTAGGTAAAAAAGGAGGGTCAGAATTTTGATTTTTTTTATTATATTCTTTAAGAAGCGTTACTAAATGCTTCTTTCTTCTCTTTTTTTAGGTTACTGGACGAAACTACGAACCAGACTTTGTAATTTAGGTAAAAAGAGGGTTGAAGAGTAGGTTTTTTTATTAATTCTTTAAGAAATGTTATTAAACGTTTCTTTCATTTTTTTTTCAGATTGCTGAATGAAAACTATGAACCAGACTTTGGAATTATGTAAGTGAAGGAGGGAATAACATATTTTTTTAAGAGAAACGTTCTAACGCTTCTCTTTTTCTTTTTTTTAAATTGCCGGACGAATAATACAATCCAGAAATAAAAAATTTGTAAATCAGAATGTTATTCATCTTTATTAAATGAATGTTTTTTTAAAGCCAATCGGTCACTAATCAGCTATTCATTTGGTAGCCGATTTTCTTTCATTTTACATATTAAAGTAATAAATAAAAATTTTGAATTGCAAACCAATCAGTAACCAATCGGCCACCAATTGCTTATATCAGATTGGTGACCGATTAGTATCAGAACAAACTCAAAAGCTGTTTTACAAGACTATAATGCTAATTTTTTAACTTTAATACGTAAATCAAATATTGTAAACCAATCAGTAACCAACCAGTTACCAATCGGCTATATCAGATTGGTGACTGATTGGTGACTGATTGGCAATTTGTTAATTTTATTTATTATATTTTATTATTATTAATATATCTATTTATTATATTCCATACATTATTATATATTCTTTTTAAAGCTAATTAATTAAAAGTATTAAATAAATATAGCTTCAATAATTAAATACTAAAACCTATCTAATTCTATTAATTTTAAAATTATTATTACAACTCCCATTAGTTGCATCAGATTTTGGTATTAACTTCATATTTAAAGCCCCAAAGCTGGATATCTATAAAAAAAAAATAAAAAAAGCATCATTAATATCTTTGAATAAAAACAAAATCAAAAAAATTTCTTTAAATATATGTACCTTATCTCATGCCAAAATATATAATCTCAAGCAATATTTAAGTTTAAAGTTGATATCTACAGGAGAGAATTAAGAATACTATTAGTATTATTCTTTTAATTAAATTTTATTAAAAAAATTATTATTAAAAGTAATTTCCCATTACCAATTTTCACATGTTTAATATTCAAATAAACAAATCCGTCTACAAAAGAAAAATTGAACTGTTAGAAATAATTCATTAAAAAAATAAAAAATAAAAATTATTTAACTTTACCGAAAGACTCAAAGTCTAAAATATTTTGTTAAAAGAATATTCTCACCAAATTTTACATCTAAAAAGCTGAAGATTGAAGAACAACTCTTTAAAAAAGAAAAAAAAAATTAGTAACCGTTTAAAAGACACAAAAAGGAACATTAGTATTTAGTATTAATCCTCAACTTACCATTCCATACTAAAAACTGAGTCCAAAGAAAAAAATATAATTTTTTTTTAAAAATTATTCAATTTAAAAACTGATAAAAAATCACTTAAGCTAAAATTTCTTTTTAAATAAATTCAAAAAAAAAAAAGATTTATAAAAAGAAAATAAATTTTTTTGATTATCAATTGGTAAATCAGATCGATAAGTCATATGATCTATGCCGAAATTGCAGATTTATTTGTAATATATAACTGTGTTACTGAAATAATAATGTGCAATCACATCAATTTAATAAAAAGAATTTATAAATGTACTGTAATAATAATTCTTTGGTATTTCAGCTCTTTGGTTTTAAGGTACATTTTTTTTCTTGTAAAGTAATTAAATATATTAATCATTTTTAGGTAAAACTTATTAGACATTGGATAAAAGTGGAATAAATTTTTTTAAAAAAAAAATAAAGGCAAAAGTAAGAAATAAAAGATGTTTTTAAAATCCAAAATGAAACTTAAATGACAATAATATTGAAAGTGATCAATTTTCAAAAAAGGACAAAGTACGGATAATTATACATCAACTCTGCTAAACGAGGTGAGAATATAATTTTAATATTTAATTTTCACAAAATGTCCTTTAATTCTTTAGCTAACCTTTCGGCAAATATATCGTTTTTGATTAAGGAGGTGATGCTTTTGATTATAGAAGTTAGTTGTACAAACTGTTGTATCGTTTTTGATTATTGAAAAAATAAATGTATCATTTTTGATTATTGAAAAAAAATTCTGTCATTTTTGATTATTGAAAAAAAATTCTATCGTTTTTGATTATTGAAAAAAAATGTATCATTTTTGATTATTTGATAGTATCACGTTTTATTTATTTAATTTATACTAAACAAGTTAATGTATCATTGTATAACATTTAACGTGTTCACATAATAGGACCCCGGATATCTAATATAAAGGTCATAATGGACTTTTGGCCAAAAACACCCCTTTTTGCTGAAACTCAAAAAATCGTTTTTTGTAAATATCTCAGCATCCAGTAATTCAATTTTAATGAACATTTTTTTATTTTGTAGCCCTCATTTAGCTCTACAATTTAAAAAAAAGTTCATCAAAATTGGACCACTGGATGCCGAGATATTTACAAAAAACGATTTTTGAAAACCCCCCGAAAAATGGACCAATCTGCTGAAAGTGTGACTTATGACCTGTTTTGGAGATATCCGGGGTCCTCACATAATACTTTTCTTTACATGACAAATGGGTTAATTCTTTTTCTTTTCCAAAAATTTTGATTTTTCTTTTGATATTTTTTTTATTATTATATAATAGTTTTTATAATATATTTTGCATTTTATAACCTTGTTTATATTTTTTACGTGATAATTATTTGTAATAATTTTCTTTCTATAAATTTGTGTAATATTACTATATATTATTAGAGGTACGATCCGAGTTCTAAAAGACCATCCGGATTGAATTCAGATGCTCATTAGCACATCCGGATTAAATCTGGATCGAATTTTGGCGGAATTGAAGTTTCAATAATGAGAGTTAGCTCTGCCTAAACTTTTATTACTGGTCAAAGCTAACTATAATGCTGGTCAGAATTAAAAATCGGATCAATCCGTCAAAAATAATCAGATACGGATATCTGATTTCAATTCGGATGAACGGATCAATCTGAATTGACCGGATTACGGATCGTAGCACTATATATTATAATATGGAAACTTACGAAAATCAAATCAAATACAACGATGATGGCTCAGTAAATGTACCATTTGATCGTGCTGCAGAATGGTATATATCAAATGCAAATCTTTTAAAAAATCATCGCTTAAAAAATCAAAGTAGACAAATTACTCCTAAACTTGTTAAAGTTTCCAATCTTAAATCTGCAGGGAACGTGTACAAGAGGCAATAGATTACTTAACATGGAAAACTAAAACTGGAACGGTAAAATCAACAAATCGTATTGATGATATTTTAGTTTTAACCAGTTTAGGAAGAGATTTGGTTTCTCAAATTGAATTAGAATTAGCCAAAAACCAACAATGTTGGTATTGGGTTATGTATTGTTCGGGTGATGGAGGCAACTGTCAAAGATTATGTGGTAGTGTTGGAAAATGTAATGAAAATTGCGAAAATTATAATTTACGAAATAATTTGAAAAATGGAAATGATATGCACCATTGTAGTGTCAGAGTTATTTCTGAATGTCAGTTATCTTGGCTATTATTAGAAAATCCATTGCGAATTACCATTCAAGGAACTCATCGTACATTTCACAATAATAATATTCCTAAAATTTCATGAATAAATTTAACTTATTCTGTCAGAGATTCAATAGCATTAAGCAAAAGAGCAGACCACAGGACAGCCAAAGGGATAAAAGCGAAATTATTAACATCACTTAATGGTGCATCAGAAGATGTAATTAACAATGCATTAGCAAGCCAACGTATAATATGTAATAATGACAAACTCCAGCAATTTGTTGCCAGAGATGATAAGAAATTAAAGGATGATACTGGTCCTTGGACTCAGCTTGATAGTTTAGTAAATAATATATTAAAATCTCAAAGTTTTATATTATATTATCAAATAGCAGACATTAATCAACCAGCTGATTCACCTGACCGATATTATCAACTTACAATTTCTGATGAGTTTTGGTTAAAAAATGCTCGTAATTACAGTAAAATCTGTATCGGAATAGATTGTAAATATGATTTAAATTTGGACCATGCACCGGTATTATCAATTGTCACTGAGAATAGTGCTGGTTGCGGATTGCCTGTTGCATTTGGTAAGTAAAATTTGACATATATTAAATTATTTAGTATATAATTTATTGTAATTTATTAAATTGTAAATAAAATAAGGAAAATCATCATACTATAAAATTGGCCATTGACGCTATTAAAAAAAATATCCCATGTGATAACGAGTTCTGTGAACACAAGGGGTACTATGAAAATCTTTTATCTGAAAATGGATTTCAACAAGTTTGTGAATGTCAAAACAATAATTGGAAGCCATATATCTTAATTGATAAGCATAGACCATCTAAACTTGCTATCCAAAATGCTTCACATAAACCAATTTTATGTTGGTTTTATATTATGAAAACTTTTATGAAAATTTAAATAAATGGCAGATACCTGCAAAATTCAGGTAAGTTATATATTATATTAATTTTTTTTTATTAAAATTGATAACTAAATTAATTATTTTATTGTTTAGATATCCAATAGCATTAGCATTTAAAATTGTAGGTCGTAGTCGAACTGAAGAAACTGCCATTGAAATGGCTAAGAAATATATTGAATTTATTAACACTCTTCCGTTGGAAAAAACTAAGATAAATTAATAGATGATTTGTCTAAAAATTGGATGTGTACAGAGTGGCGATTAAGTTTTATTGATACTAATCGTATTTCCAAAAACATTACAAACAGATTTCCATGGACTACAAACAATTTTACAGAACGGATCAATAGGACAATTGAAGCAGTATATAGTGGTAAACAAACACCATTGACATTTGTTGAACGAATGTATGGAATAAAATTTCAAAGTGAAACTATTGTAAGTCATGAAGATTTAAATAAGTTTGAATCTGGTTTAGTTACTTTATTCAATACTCAAATGATTGAACAGGTAAGAATTTTTTTGTTATCATTTTTAATTAATATTATTAATTGCTGGTCCGCCACTCAACGGTACAAAATGATCGGCAATCTATAATTAATTTCGACAGACTTTTATATATTAAATACTATTGCTCTGGAATGGTGTTTGCACTATCTTAAAAACATGTCACAACAACATAAATACTTCAAAAATTTACTAGAAAAAGGTATTACATTACCTGGGTGTGTTTTCCAAAACCGGTAGGTTCATGGTGTGCCAAAAAAAAAAACTAAAAAAGAAATATAAAAAAATATATTTTTTTTTGTTATTTTGTTAATTTGGTAAAGAAAATAATATATATTTTCAATAGTGTAAAAAAAACCTCGTAAAATTTGCAAAATTCGTGTATAAAAAATCTTACCTTAACTAAAATATAAGGTGGAATGGTGACTTCCTCCAAGGTAAACTTGTTAAATTTTATATCGAACGATAAAAAAATTTTTTTTGTGGCTTATTCACGTTTAATGTTATTGATTGGTGAGTCATCGTTACATTTAAACGTGACCTTGTGGGACAAAATCGACATCAAAATATGCCAATTAACGTAATTCATATAAAATTTGTGCCGGATCTACAAATTAATTTTGTACCGTTGAGTGACGGACCGGCAATTAAATTAATTATTTTAAATTATTTATAGCAAACTAAAGATGATATATGTTGTGATAAACTTCAAAGATTAAATCAAGAAAGATTAGATTTTCTTCTTAATATGGTTAAGATATCATCAGACCAAAATACTTTTCTTGTCAAAAAAAAATCTGATGATTTATTTGTATCTTTTTATGATGATAAGCCTTTATATCTAGATGAGGAAATTGTACGAAAATTAAATGATATGGTCAATTTTCTTATGAAATCTTTATTATCCGAAAATATAATATTAGAACAAGGATTTCATATATGTAATGTTATTACTGGTGAATGTATGTGCTGGGAATACATATGGAATAGTTCATTACGTGATAAATGTAGGCACTGTCAGTAGTTCCCGCGTCTATAAAAAATAATGTAATATATCAAGGTGACATGGAAGATTCTTATCAAGAAATTATTAGATTATATAATATGCAAGGTAAGATGTTTGAAATAATTTTTTTAAAAATTATTATTGTTATTTATTATATTAATCTTACTTTTGCTCACTAGGTAATAAAATATTTTATCCACTTAAACAGTCATCTCAGGAGATTAAAGATCCATTTCGGCCAGCAGAATTAAGTGAAAGAACAAAATCAAATTTAGGCGCACCTCCTAAATTATCTGCTAAACCTCGATCATCCCATAGAATAAATTTATTACCAAACCAATAACAATCTGGTAATACGTTTTCTATACAACAAAGGAAAACAAAAATTCGAAATCTTAAACGAAAACGAGAAGATAATTTATCTTCAATTAGTACTGGTAAAGATATAGATTTAACGTAATAACATTAATATCTGTATTATTAATTTCTTTACCTATATTTATTTAATAGATAGAAGAAGTATATCTTCATTTGCATCATCATTATCGTTTATAATGCCAAGCCCACCCTGCAATGTATTTCAACATCTTCCAGAACTGTCATCTAATGATGATTTAAACTTGGATTTAGAATTGGATTTAGTACCTAATTCTCACAATTTATGCCCCTATTGTGATAATATCCTACCAGATACTTTACCAGAAAAAATAAAAGACCAGTTACAAAATCTACAAAACAAGCCAATCACAGAAGAAGAACGTTGGTCTTTTTGTATAATGCATCATGGTGAATTGAATATTGTTCCACATGGATTATCAAAAGGATATCCTGAATATATCGATTTTAATGTACTTCCATTACACATAATCAAATTTGAAAAAGATCTCATTGAAATTATTAATGGAAATATTTCAAGTTACTATTGGGATATTGCATCTTCAATATATAAAGAAGTCGGATATAATAAAGCCAAGGCGCCAATGATGCTCATGAATCGATTTGAAGTTTTTCAGGTTGGTAATTATCTGTTTGAATATAAATTTTGTTTATATTTTATTAATTAGTTTTACTAATTTACAGCCAGGTTATTATGGGTTTAATGGGTTATATACTATTGTTAATACTTTAATAGATTTGTTTGTTAACTCTAATAATCTTACAAAAGACCAAACGTACCCATTAGACCCTATGGATTTTATTTACGAAGTTCTAGTACCAGAAGTAACATTACGTCTGATTCAGGAGGACCGTAATAATAGTATAACACTTGAAGATGCGAAAGAAATTTTAAATGATAGTATTGAATTTGGAGTTTATATGCATAGCAATGAAATAGATGATTGATTAATACTATTGTCTTTTATATTAGTTGTAATAAAGACAAATTTTGAGAAAATAAAGATTAAATTTATGACATATGAATGTTGGCAATTCTTTGTTTTAAATGGCTTAATAAAAATATACAAGAAGCAGTAAATAGTAAGGAAACAAAAATAATGATTAATAAGATTAATAATTTGAAATTATTTAGTGGGTTATTAAAAATAAAGTCTCCGATGTGCAAACGCAAGATACAGTATGTCGAGTCTATGCATGTGACCATATGATACTATCGAATAATCAAAAATGATACATTTTTTTTCAATAATCAAAAACGATAGAATTTTTTTTTCAATAATCAAAAATGACAGAATTTTTTTTCAATAATCAAAAATGATACATTTATTTTTTCAATAATCAAAAACGATACAACAGTTTGTACAACTAACTTCTATAATCAAAAAGCATCACCTCCTTAATCAAAAATGATATATTTGCAACCTTTCGGACATATATACAGATTAGAAATTCTAGTTCTCAACATCATCTTTATCTGACTCTGAAATTATACCAATTTCACTGACAAATGTATTTTCTGAAGTATAATAGCAAGAATCTAATTATCTAATATAACAGTCATTGATCATATCACATCTAATTACAATTTTCGAATTTATAATTCTGGTCGCCTAAATTGTAATTCTGGCTTAAATTATATAAAAATTGAAAATTTCAAATAAAATGTAACATTGCATTTTTACATTTATGTGGGTAGCCTAAATATAATGCTCATATGATTGCAGCATTTTTAAATATTAGATAAATAATAACAGAAATTTATAATATAAAATACACTTGATGTAATAAAAAAAATTTTTTTAATAAGTATTTATTAAAATATTTTTTTTTTTTTAATATACAAGATGTGTTCACAAAAGGAACAAAAAACCCTTTATGACCTTTATATAAAAAAAGTATTTTGGGAAGAGTTTAGCAATAAAATTTCTATCTGTTTAAGAAAAATGATACAAAGCAACATTATATTATATTTCTTTGGTTTGAATGAAAAAGACTATAAAAATTCATTACTGATAGATAATTTTAGACTTAGTTTAAATATTTAGAATTCTGAGGAACAGGCAAAATACTAATATTTTCCAATACTGAAAATGGGTGGAAAGAACTTCACAATGAAACTCCTAATAGTAATGACACATCAGAATGTGCCAGTTTACCTATCTATAAAAGCAGTGATATATTAGACTTGTATATACCAAATCCAGTAATTGATACAACCCACCAGAACTTGATGATTGTTAATCACCTAATTACACTGGTCAAAATTAATGCTATCGGGTACATATTGGGTACCTGATATGTGTACAATATATGTGATATATATGTATGATATTTAACAATACTACACATATCGGGTATCCGATAAGTGTAGTAGAAATGTAGAAAATCGGTGACATATATTGCAAACATCATATATACATCTTACATATATCGGGTAGTTAAATATTGGTCACATATTATAGACTTATTGGGTACCCAATATATTATGATATATATCATATATATATTATACAGATATCATACAGATATCAGACAGATATCAGACAGATAGATATAGAATCACTGGTCAAAATTGTGGTAAACTTGGGTACATATCAGATACCTGATATGTGTATAATAAATGTGATATATGTGTATGATATTTAACAATACTACACATATCAGGTACCTGATATATGTAGTAGAAATATAGAAAATCGGTGACATATATTATAAACATCATATACATATCGGGTAGTCAATTGTCAGGTACCCGGTATATTATAGTAAAATATCGGATAGATATTATACACTTGTACAATATTTATTTTATGCAATAATATAAATACTAATAAATCCATAATTTAAATTCAATTATAATATTAATTTATTTAATAGTACTAAAAGTTTTATTATTTTTAATTAATAATAAAAAATTACAAAAAAATAAAATTACAAAAAAGTATATAAAAATTATTCTAGCCATATAAACAATTAGAATTATGTATATCTGTTATCTACAAATAATGTGTTCGGTTATTTGCTGCTTATTTTTATCTTTTTAATATTTAAAAGAAATAGAAATAGTAAAGTATATTAGTAATAATAAAGATATTAGTATAAATATTGTTAAACGAATTTGTAAAAGAAAAGGAATGATATTAGAAATGTAATAAAAAAAAAGAAACATAAAAAATGGTTAGTAATAGAAAATGTTAGTATATTTAGTAGTAAAATATATTAGTAAAAACAAACATTAGTAGGTTAAAAAAAAAGAAAAGAAGTATTAAAAATATTAATAATTTAAATAAAAATTAGTAAAAAATATACCTTTATATTTATTTCACCTTTTTTTGAAATTTGCTATTAAATATATTAATTTATTTATTTAATAAAATAAAAAAATAAATATTTAAATTACCTTGATATGCGTTACTCCCATATTCTTCTAAAAATACATGATTAGATTTTCTTTTTCTTGAAATTACTATATATAAACCAAATTAAACTTTGATTAAATTTTTCTAAAAGAATGTTTAGATTACCTTGACATCTTTTGATTTAGATTTTTTTTTCTTGAATTCGCAGATATAGAATTACTATCTTTATGTATAGTATCAAAAAATGTCCGCTCTTGATGTGGAAGATACTTAGGAACCACCTCGTCTCCCGATTAATGAGACCCTAAGTCAGAGGGAGGCTAGCCTATCAGGTACAAGTACCCTACAACTTCATCCCTAAGTAGTCAAAAATCTTGGGTGGTTCCAGACTACAGCGTACTACATGATTAGTCTTTGGACATGTTGGGATTTGATAAGTGAGAGAAAAAATAACTCCAGCGCCATCGTTTTGTAAAGAATAATAAAATAATATTTTTAAGTTAGTTCTTTCTTTAAATTTTTGAAAAAATTTTGTTTCTTAAAATCATAATATTGTAAAAAAATGCTGGTTGCTACAACTGACGGACAACGACAAATTGTCAGCAATATTCCTGACAAAGTAATTGGAAGGCAGAAAATGTCATAAAATATCCAGCCCTATTTCATAACATTTTCCTCCAGGCTAAAGCAAATATTACAAAAGAAATTGTAAATATATTTAACAAGCAATAGATACATGGCCGTTGAAAAATATATTTACACTTCATATTGTAATACCACAGTCTAACAAAGAAAGACAAGAAATTGCAAATATATTTAACAAGCAATAGATACATGGCCATTGAAAAATATATTCACACTTATACCACAAAGAAAGACTCAAACCACAACATATTGTAAAGAAAAATATGAAAAATACGTGTATATCCTATTTTCATACTTTGCTTAATAGCGCTACTATTATTTAAAAGCAGCTTTTCTCTTTTTTGTATGTGGGTAGATTCGTACATTTTTTCTTTTCTTTTATTCTCTTCTTTCGTATGTGAGTGGTAGGTACATTTCGTGAATAGATATGTCTTACTATGTTGAATATATAAACTAAAGTGGTAAAGTATTGTTAATATTGTAAAAGATAATTAAAGTATACTTGAATAAAAGAGAAAAGAAGTGACAAACAAAAATACTGTAAAGAAAAGTATAGTATTTTTAATAAGAAAGAAAAGTGTATCTTTGAAAATAAACAAAAAAAATCACGCATTAGTAAACACAAATTTTATCTATTTTTAGATATCATATGCATATAATCAAAATGATCTTAATTGGTTTATATTATTACATTATGCATAAAGATCAATGTGATTTTATTGGTTAATTTTAACCTTACAATAAAACTAAAAAATATTTAACTGATCATTACACATACACATATTTTTATTTATCAATTTATTTGAAACATGTTAATAATATCTAAATAAAAAATATAGAGTTAATATTTTTGTTATAGCAATAATTGTAATTATATATTTTTGCTATTCATCGATTGTAAAACAAAGCAATTATATTTAAGAGGTATTTTTCTTTAAAAAAAAATGTAATATTTTAAGTCATATTCCTTAATTATATTGCAATTATACCTATATTAGTATATCGGTATATGAATATCAGTATATTAAATATCGCTATGTCAACTAAAGACAATACGAATTTCATGTGTAGTTAATTTTATAAGTTTGTTATCAATCATTTGTCTAATTGTTCGATACTATTCTAAAATGGCGTAAATTAAGATCAAATTAAGTTCCAGTATAATGATATATTTGACCAGTTATATCAGATGAAAGAATTCATATGTGCTGCATGTGATGGGATGTACATGTTGACTAACTAGACTAACTAATTTTAGTTTCAGGTTTAAACTATTAAGAAATGTTTTAGTCAACTATGTTTCACGCTTTTTATCATTTGTATAATTTATTGTAAAATACGTATTCAATCCAGAATTAATCTATAAATTAAATTTTCTATTTAACAATTAAAATAATGCAAAAGTAATAATAAAAAAAGCAATGAAGTGAAATTTCAATTCTTTATCTAAAATATGAATAAATTTAATTATTTGCCAATCAACCCTTCTATAATTCTTTAATATTCTTTAATAAGTACAGCTAAATTAAATGAATCATAATTTTAATAATAAAAATTTAGAATAAAAAAAAAATAAATAAATAAAAATTATTGCCGTTTTCAGAAATGTTGACATTAGAATATCGATCATTTCTATAAATCGAACACACCGAACACATACCGAACACAGCAATTAAAATTAAAAAAAAACAAATTTTCCTTTAAAAAAAGCAAAATTAAAACTTTAGTAATATATTTTTAGGTAGTGTGCAAAAAAAAATGTATAAAAATTATATTATTTGCATATATGTATTCACTTGTATTTGCTTGTATTTGCCAATGTTCGGTGTGTTCGGTGTGTTCGTTTGTGTTCGGTGTGTGTTCGGTACAAATTTTCATATTTTCAATTTTATTCATATCTAAAAAGTGACAAAAATAGTTTTTATATAAAGTTATGCATGAATACTTCAAGTTTGCATAATTTTTTGTATGTGTTCACGGTGTGTTCGGTGTGTTCGGTATAAAATGGTCAAAATTTCAGATTGTCAACATTTCTGAAAACGGCAATAAATTAAAAAAGTTTATAAAATAATAAAATATAATGATTAAGTCGCATGGGAGGAAATAATCGTCCCCAAGAACATAAAATGATTACTCCTATTGCTTTAGACTTAATCAAAAATTCTTTTTAGACTGTTCTTTTATTTTGTGACTAAGTAAATTACTTTATCAAATTTCAATTCAGGAGTCGAAAGTACCTACCATGAATTACTTGAAAAATAATTCAGAAATTTACCCTATCAAACATAAACAGCAAAACAATCTTCAAAGAAAATTTCGTATTTCTAATTTTATTTATGATTTCTATTCCAAAAGATCTTCATGTCTTAAACCTCTTCGTCCTTTTATCAAATCTAAAATAATTTACAAATTAGATATTTATTTATTTAAAAAAAAACAAACAATAAAAATATATATTTACCATCTTTGTATCTTCTTTTATCTGTTGAATTTTCTGATGATTCCTCCTCAATTTGAAATTGTTGTGCTTTTTTAAGTAAAATTCGTTTTGGATTATGACCTTGAGAATTATAAAGATCTTGTATTTTAATGATTGTATCATTATCATTATTTTTATGAAAATCCTCAAATTTTTTAGATAAAAAATTCGCATGCACAAAATAAACTATACTGAATCTTATCCCTCTAATAATCGGAAGGTTGCCATGTAATAGCAAATAAGAAGGAAATGCAACAATTTGTTCTGGTTTTAATTTTACCAGGATTTGAAGTTGAGGAAAACATAATTCGCCTTCCTCAAAATCTCCCAAAGCTACCAAAAAACAAAGTCCATTTGGATCATCATTACTATCCCAATGGTAATTACTGATTACGTTAAAATTAATAGCTATTGTGGGAAAAATTCCAAAAGTTCTCGGTACAAATGGTCCCATTGTTAACTTGCTTAGTTTTGTATAATAATGTTCATAATATTTGTTAACAAATCTGTTTACACTATTTGATATTGGTTGTAGTGCAAAAAGTAGATCGTTAACGCAATTCTGATGATCAATATTATGAGAGCTGGCAGTATCAGAAGTAGTATATGGAAGATCACCATAACTAATGAAAGCTCCAAATCGTTCAGCAAGATTTTTCCAAAAACTTCTACTTCGATGGATTGGATTGTCCAACATATGAAAATAATAACTATTTATGGCTTTGGTTGCTTCAATGACAGCATTAAAATCATCAAGTCCATCCAGATGAACCAAAGTTTTACCACAACCATCAACAATACATTCAGAATTTGTTACATAACGAAAGTTCTTAATATTATTATCTTGTGCTGATACAATCATTTTTTTTTATTTATAGTTGATTTTTTTTTCTCAATTTCTAAAATTTCTTTGGATATTTCCAAAACTTTAGAATTTCGAATTTCAGCAGCATGTGAAAGTCTCTTCCATTGTGATTTAAGATGTTGATGTACATCACTTTTACTAATTGGCTTTTTTAATTCCAACCATTGACCAAATTTAATCCACATATTATTATTATTGTTCATTAATTGATCATTAGTTGATTCAGTAATACTTTTAGCAAGATTATAAAATTCTAAGGGAATTTCAGGAATTTCATTATTATTTTTAGATTGTCTTGATTCCCTTATTAAGCATTCAATTAATAAATCCATTACTGAAATATCTTTCATAATTGAAATTGTTGTTACATTAGAAGATATTTGGCAAAAAGCGCAAAGCGGAACACTTGACCATTCATTTTTCATATATCGAACTATATCTGAGGTACTAAATTATACAATATAGATTATTTTATTTATATTTTATATTTTATGACATATCAAAGATAATATATACCTGCAAAGGATTAAATACTATGTTTGTTTTTACTTCAACAGGCGAGGAGGAACTAACAGATGAGGAACTAACATCATCTTGAGTTTGTTGCTTAATTATAAATTAAAAAAAAAAAAATTGTCTCGTTAAATTACTTATTTATATAAGTATTAGATCTAGTAGTATATAAATGGATTATCATCCTGATTCATTTATATATTAAACTAGATCAGTAAATCATCCAGTTTATAAATGATAATATCATATACCTCTATAAGATCAAAAGCTATTGTTTGAGAAGAAGAATTCGTATCTTGAACTTGCTGTTTAATTATAAAATTCTGATATTAGATTATAGTGGAATTGTTTATATTTTTAGAAGTAAAATGAAAAGTACCATAGATGTCTTTTGTAATCGTTTCTTTGCATTGTATTTGGTACTATGTCTTGAACGTTTCATCTTTTTCTTAAAAAAAGCTAAGTAAGTCTAAAGTAAAGGATAAACCCAAGGAACAAAATCAAGATAACAAACCCAAAGAATAAAATCAAAAGACAAACTAAAGAATAAAATCAAGGTAAAATAAAATAAAGTTAATAAGGAACAGAACAAAGAAGTTAAAATAAATGAAAATAATAAATTTACATGTTTTAAAATCAACTGGAAGACTGAAATATCATAAAAAAAGAAACATTAAAAGAATAAAATGCAAGAAATAGAAGGATTGGAGCGAAAAAAACTTACTGTGTGAACGTTCTTAATAAAAATAAATAAATATCGCCACCGGTCTAATAATGAGGTACTAGTCATACTCAATATGTCACTGATTTGCAATATTGATATCTAGGCTTGGCGCAGATCGGTTACATAAGAACACAGTATGAGATTATTCTAACCATATATCCTAATTTACATATTTATAAGTATACTTCTCATTTTCAAATGCCGTAATATTACGGCACAATGCCGAATTGCAACGTAATTCATTTATACTGACATAATTAGTCACGGGAAAAATGTTCATCAAATGTACATCGGCCACTTGATGTATATCATAAAGAAATGCTGACCTGCAATGTACTACCGATGTCACAATATTTGATGTTCATCGCCAATTCAAAATGTTCATTACCCATACATTACGATGTACATTATTTTAAAGATAATAAACATCATATCAATATTTTACTATTATTTATATATGTTAATATAACGATGCTAAATATTATTGAATAACAAATTATTTTATTAAATTACACTATATTAAACAATCTATATACATTAAATTACACTATAACAATCTATATACTAAAGTCTATTAAATTAACTCAATACTCTGGGACAAAGAAAAGTTTCGAAGTTATTTTTCGAAACTTACCAATCTTCGTGTCCAGGAAATACAACCTATGATAAAAAGATAAAAGTATTAATAAAAAAAAATTAATTTAATTAAAAAGTTTCGAAGTGAAACTTCGAAACTTACCAATCCGTTAAGATTCGTATATACTTACGAATCTTGGTTCCTTCTTTCAGTTCTTTGGAAACCCACCCAAATCTATGAAAAAAGAAAAGGAACGGTTAGTAACCGTTCATAATATTAAAAAAAAGAAAAAAAAAACTAAGATTCGGAATACTTACGAATCTTGGTTCCATTCGTCGGATGTTTACCCGAACCTATAAAAGAAAGAAAGGAACGGTTAGTAAACCGTTCCATAAAATAAAAAAATAAATAAATAAACCAAGATAAGAATTTTGGTTCTAACAAAATCACCTTCCTCCATCCCCCTTTCTACGCGTTCTACAAAAAAAAATAATTAAAGAAACGTTAGTTCGTTTCTCATATTTAAAATAAAAAAATTCCCCTTTTTCCTGTTCTTACTACCTTAAAGTAGTCCATCGTAGTATTCAAGCCGGCGCCCTTCTGGTACGCATCCTACAAAAAAAAAATAATGAAAAGAAACGTTAGTTCGTTTTTTAAGTTTAAAATAACAAAAAAACCCCCTTTTCCCATTTCTCACTACCTTAAAGTCCAGTTTCGTTTCAAGCTGGATTAAGATATATCAGGTTCATCCTCGTCGTCATATGCTTCTGTACCTTACTGGAGTCACCATTACCAAACACTTCACCGATCCCATCATGAGTTATAACGTCTAATTATAAGTACAACCTACAATAAAAAAAAATTAATTTTAAAAAAAATTTTTAAAAAAAAGTTTCGAAGAGAAACTTCGAAACTTACTTGAAAAGCTGATCCAAAAAATCTTAAAGACAATTCCTACAAAATAGACAAAAGAAGAAACGGTTAGTTTCTTCAAAACAAAATAAAAAAAATTTCAAGAAATGTTTCGAAAGTAAACTAAACTTTCGAAACTTACCGATCATATCATCCAGAGTTCAGAAAGTTCAATACCTGCAAAAAAAAAGAAAAAAAATCAAAATAAAATCAAAATAATAAAAAATCAAAAATAAATAAATTTAAAATTTCAAAACTTACCAATTCATTGCCGACCTACAAAAGAAGGCCCCAACGTCGAGAAATCCAACCGAAGTCCAAGAAGTTAATATCCGAAGTCCAAAGCCGAAGGACCGATATCTACAAAAAATAAGAGAAAAATTTTAAAAAAAACTTTTTTTAAAAAAAAACACATGCACGTCACCCTACTTACATACCTGTCAGTTCGTCTAATTCCAAGAAATTGCCTAATAAAATGATGAACCGGACTTTCTTTTAATTTTTTATTTTTTTTTTTCTAAGTGTATTAAAAAACATTTATAACGAAATGTTAACACTTTTTTTTTTTAAAAAAAATATACTTTATGAAGTCAGGTTCAAGTAAAGATATTTTTTTTTATTAGACTTTTTTTATCGAATTGAAAAAAAAAGATCGATCGGCAAACTGATTACGTGATACAATTTTTTTTTTTCTTTCTTTTTTTAAAAATCACATCTATTATAGCACAATTTTTTTTTAAAAACGTTATTACGATGTAAGAATATATTACGATGTAGAGGGAGGTGCAACACCTAAATAATTATATTCTCCAACATTTTCTGGTACATAATCTTTATCAATATGTGGTGTTATAGGATTTGTGATTAATGTAAACTTGTGCGTTTTCTAGTGATATTCATTCTCAAAAGATCCTTCGACAAAACATTCTTCACATAGAACAACTTCAAGACTTTCATCACATTCATTAAAAAGATATCGTGTTCCAATTATTGGATCCATATGACATCCATCACAACAAAAACCATAATGCACTGGTCCCGTAATAAAATTACACATCTGTCGTATATCATTGTCCTGTGGGCGATCCACTGACATCATTACATTCTTGATACTACTTTCATCATCAACATCGGGCATATAAACTGTTGGTAGTGGTCAAGCTTCCAAATACGATAATCCAGATATCCTCAAATGTCGAGGTTTTTTTCGGAAGGTAATATCGATTTTGGTCCCAGTTTTTTTATTCTTTGGTTGTGAATTTTTGTTGTTGCTGCCGCAAACCTGCTAGCCACCTGCTTTGGTGTTCTTGTTCCTAAAGCTTCAGAAATTTTCTAAATCGCAAGTAATTCTACCAGTTGACGTTGTTCTTCATCCGTCCAAGGTATATTATAATTTCCCGTTTTTGGCGAACCTTCTGATAATTTGAGATCACTAGATTTCTTTTTATTATTTCTTCAATTTGATGATGTTAAAGTAGGTGAATAACTCTGCTTGCAATAGTAATAGGAGTATTAAACATTGATCTATTTGAAACTGCACTCGCCGATTCATTTCTTATCTCCCCTCTTTTTTAACTGGTGTGCTATATAATGACTGTTTTCCTTTTTTATTTGACCCAATGCTCTGTGGAAGTGTGTTATCATCAAAAACTAGGTTAGTTTTCCTTTTAGTACAAGTTAACAAAACCGTATTTGGGGGAACTTTAACTTGAGCTTTTTTATGAACAAATTCAGCGGGATCAGGTGATTTTTCATCATCACTTGTTGATGACTTGGAAACTTCTCGCCCTGGACGTGGCGGTGGCTTATACTGTGAAGGTCGGGTATGATATTTCCAATCGACTTGTGGAACACCAAATATATACTGGCGTTCGGAAATTTTTTCATGGGTCCCATCGCGCAATTTTTCAATAAACATTTCCAGATCTGATAGAGCACGTTATTTTATATCTTTTATTTTTTGATATCTTCTTTTGTTTGTTCAAGTTGAAATTTAAGTACATTTACGGCTCTTAAAACCATTTCATAATCTTCATTCCCATTTAATAAAGTTTCTTCTGTAGAAATTTCTATTCAGTACAACGTTACTGTATGTGTAATGGCTTTAGTATGGAAGGAGGTAATGGTATTACCAAACTAAATAAAGATTTATTTTATAGATTTTGTATATTCTCTTAAAAAAACGATTAAAATAATAAATAAAGAATTTTTTTTTTTTTAATAAATCTATTTTTTTTGGTTTTTTTTTTAAACCGAAATTTAAAAAAAAAATTTTTTTATTCTGGTATAGAAAACAGCTACTGATTTCTTCCTATTTGGTATTGGTTTTGTACTTTGTAAAAATGTATTACAGTGTACGAATAAAGTTAATTACTATGGAGTAGTGTCTAAATGATCATTGAAACACTTACCCAGTATATTCTTTTTTGGTTAGATTTTACTAGACAAATTAACTTCGAAAAATTTATATTCTTCTATTTATTATAGATTTAGATTATATATAAAATTATGATTTTTTTTGATTTATAAATTTATTCTTAATCCTCGATTCGATTATAGATTATAGAGTAGAGCTTATTCTCTTTTTTATCAAATTTGCACCTTATCAGTTATAAATAATTTTTATCCAAAAAAAAATAATAATAGATATTGATAAACATTACATCATGAAAAACAATTACCTCATTTTTACTCTTAAAATGTATTAATAAAAGGTATACATTTAGTTTAGTATATACTAAAATTTTTTATTTTTTTTAGATTTTGTTACAGAATACTTAGTTATAGGATTTAATCTTTTTTTTGGATTAGGCTCTAAGTATTTTTATATAATTATGTAATTTTTACTAATAAATAATTAATAAAAATGCGTTACTATTTAAAAATAAAAAAAAAAAAGAAATTTGTAGCCGTAATTATTATGGCATATTACGTCAGGTATAATGCCTTTTTCCTATTCTGTAATCTGTGAGATGTTTTACAAATACCTTTTATGAATTTTATTAAAGGATTCTATATTATTTTTATTTTTATATGTTCCCATAAAGTTCTCGAGTTAAGATCTTCAAAACACTTGCAACGTATATTCTTTTTTAGTTGGATCTGCCTGGCCAAAATAGGAAAAAATATGGTAATCGATTCAGATTCAGATTCAGATTCCTATTCCTTTTCGATTTCTATTTGGATTGAATCTTAAATTATATCGCCCCACCCTTCCTCATGGGAATATGGGTCTTATAAATAAAAAAAAAATTTTTTTTTTTTAAAAATTCATTTTTATTTGTTTGTTATACAAGTAAAAAAAAATTTGGATTATCGTTTTCGATTATTTAAACCGGTAATAAATTGCAAAAAGAAAAAAAATTTTCTTTCTTGCAATCAACTCCTTGTAAATTATAAGGGCCTGAACCATTTTAAGAAAGAATTAAATTCCCATTTTTCATACTTTTTTTTCATTAAAAAAAATAAATGTCTTTGTAAATTATTAGAAAAAATATTTTTTTTTTGTTTATAAAGATGTAAGATTTAACATGTATTTTTTTTAAGATGATGATTTGGTAATTTCATATTTCTCTATAAGGAAATATGAGATATAGGGATTTTGTAAAAAAACTAATGAAAAATGTGTGAGATTTCTTTTTCACTGTCATCTCCTTGTGATTATAGCGAAGCCACTTTTTTTTCATGAGAAAAAATTTGTATTGCTTCGCATTCCTCCTTTTTTTTCTTTCAAAATAAACAAATCGTAATATTTAGAATTTGGAAGCTTTAAAAAATAAAGCTATAAAACTCACAACATTAGATTATTCATTTTTTATTACATTCCACTAAAACTAAAAACAAAAACTCAATTATCTGTTACATCCATGAGTCTACCGAACATTTAACGCAAAAATACATCATAAAGGAAGTTATAGTTGTAATAAGATTAAATGATGCTGACCTGACGGGGTGGTATACTTTAAAGTAACTCAAATTGAAGATTTTGAAGAAGGATATGTGGTGTTCTTAAGAACGAAATTCGTCACCAATGAAAAAGATATGATGAATAGTATATCAAATCGGGATAGAAGATGAATTAAAAAAGGGATTACAACTAAGAAGTCAGGACGAGCTGATAAATGAAAATGGGATTTCAAACCACGGGTGGACTAATTTGAACAACCGCGTATCTGGAACGTTGAAAGACGAATAATATTTTGATGCGACGAATAGTTGGTAATGGTGAGAAAATAGAATTGGCAGGTATTGTAGGTAAAGAGAAAGATAATGTGTAGTTTGTATCAATGTATATAGGAAACGTATTGCGAAAACTCAAGCCACTAGATATCGATAATTCTCAGCACTAATAAAGTCATTGTTTAAAAAAATATAGATACTTCTTTATTCGACCACCTATATTGATATATCAGTATATTGAATATCAGTATATTAAATATCGGTAATATCGGTATATCAATCATTTGTCTAATTGTTTGATACTATTCTAATACGGCGTAAATTAAGATCGAATTAAGATCGAATTAAGTTCCATTTACGGTGTAGATTAATATCAAATTAAAAGATCTAATTATCTAATTATGTATAACTCAACATATATACTTATCCACTATAAGAAAAGTAATATCAGTAATTTCAGTATAATGATATATTTGACATACCTGTTATAGTGCTGCATGTGAGGGATGTACATGTTGACTAATAAGACTAACTATTTTTAGTTTCAAGTTTAACTATTAAGGAATTTTTCAGTCAATTATGTTTGTAAAAAACATTCAATCCGGAATTAATATTTATAAATTAAATTTTCTATTTAATGGCATTATTGATATATAATTTTGTTTACCAACTCGAATATTTCTAATTTTTGTGGCTCTACACAATATTCTATGAACCGCTATTAGTGAATCACAACCTTCCTCATAGTATTCACCCTTCCATAATTCAGTGTTTGATAATTCTGGTTCTATAAACCTATGTTTAAACCAAATATCAGAGGAAGGTGCATTCTTATACCATTTGACATGCCAAAAGATGAGTTCTTGACCCTTCAGGTAACCTAAGTGTATGTTCAAAGTAATATTGAACCTCTCCTGGATATATGTCAATTGTTTCATCACTAAATGCTTTCCATTTCGCAAGAATAGTTGAATTTGTTTCATGACGACCTGCAATTACAGATCCAAATATTTCTGAGCCAATTTGTAATCTTGCATGCTGGTTAATTTGTAAGTCCATAAATCCTAATATTTCATCATGATCTTTCTCATACAACATTTCATACCATTCACATAGAAACATTCGCAATTCTGAAGGAATAACAACTCTTAAATATGATGGTTTAAGCAGTTGACCTGGTATTGCTTCAGTACCATATATTTTAGATGTGCTATGTCTCATGGATAGGAAATATTGTAACTCTTCTCTTTCTGCTGTAAGTGCCAAACTACCTATATAGGACCATAATCACGACAGCAATCAGGAATGTGAAGCGAAAGATGTATATTACTTGTTATGAATTCTGGTCCATATGTGTTTTCTATAAGGTAAGCCATATCTTTTAATCTCTCTTGTGCTTCTTTTAAATCATCTTCAGTAATAATTCTTGTTACCAAAAGATTACATGCTCGAACAAAATATCCTAAAATCTTTCTGTCATTATCATCTAACATATCCCACAAGATAGCTGTAGAATAAATCATAATAAAGGTTTTCCATTGATCAGCAGTTAAGTTTGAAAATCCATCACTTCCAATCGCAATTTTTGGAGGAATACGACCAATATCAGAAGGTAATTTAACATGATCCATTCTATTTTGTGCCACTCGAAGTTGTTCCATACTTAATTTTCCCTGGCTCACAAAAATAGATTTAATTATCCATTTTGCTACACCAAGAAAAAGGCAATGCATTGGATCTACTACAGCAAAACGTATGGGATCCATATATGGAAGACGAAGCAATTCAGACCAGCGTATACCATATTCTTTAAAATAATTTTCCCTAGAATTTTTTGAGTTGCATTGCAACCATTCATATGCATGTTTTCTATGTGATTCTGCGTTACTCAACTCATAGGTATGAACTCCTCCATAGTGATTTTTTCTATACTCTTCACTATAAACACTACGTTTCTCACACCTATGGCATTTCATTAATGCAGATCCATGTCCAAACAACTTTCGTGTGGCTGGTATATCTGATGATCCAACAATTAATGCAACTTTAATGTCTAGACCATCAGGATAATGGTAAGTTTTTGGAACTCTCCAGCCCCTCCAGAGCTCTAAAAGCTCGTCTACAATAGGGGCTAAATAATGATTAATACGATCTAATCAAAACCCAAATATATAATATTTTCAGGTTTATTCCTTTCTGATCTTGGTAAGTTACAAATAGATGCATATATAGCACCTGTACTGTGTTGTGTATATGTAAATGGCTGAAACCAGTCAAGGTTAACAAGAAGACCTAAATTGGTTGTGGCAGTTTCTGATGTAAAAAATGGACTACCATCAAAAGAAAAGGTTTTCCACACATTACCATCATAAATATCTGAATAGATATTAACTCTTTCTCTTTGAACTCCTGATAATTTTAGCATATCTTCAAAACCAGGTCGTTGGTATAACATACTTAATTGTTGACGAATACTTGGTTTAGGGTAAATCATACGAGGTTCAGCAATTATTCCACTTTCTCTTTTTTTAAGAATAGAAAGTGGATTATTGCATTTATTACGACGACTGGGTACTGGATTATTTGGAAATTCTTCATGTAGGCGATTTGCAATAGCAGTTTTTCCTTCTTCTTTGTATTCGACAATATTTTTAACATTATATAATTTATGACAATTGTTACATACAGTTAACTGCATTTTTGGTTGAAAGATATTTAATATTTTTTTTGCAAGATATAAGGATGCTGGAAAATTTTTAAATTGTGATTTATTTAAACGAGTAAGTACAATATGTAAGAATTTTATTAATGCTTCAAGTGCCACATCAGGTAATCGAAATCTTTGTTGAAATTTAAATAACCATATTATAATCTCAGTATTAATAGAATCACTTAAGCTTTCCATTACAAATACTTCATCATTATCAAATTCAGGAGATGCAAAAAATTCTTCTATATCATCCTTCTCCTCCTCATCATTTCCATCATTATCATCATCTTCTTCTTCATTATAATCACCTTCATCTTCACCATCATTATTCTCAGCACCATTATTTTCATCACCATTATCCTTATCACCGTCATTCTCATCACCGTCATTATCACTATCATCCTCATCATCATCATTTTCTTCTTCTTCTTCATTGTAATATATATATTCATCATTATCCTTATTTTCATCAGGTGCTGGAATATGAAAATAAGAAGGATTTGGCAAGTATGGTGATGATGAAAATAATGTATGTATGTTTTCATTATTATTTGATTGGGATGAATCAGTTTCTTCATTGAAAAGATCAAAGACATTATTTTGTTGGAAAGAATTAGGATTAGGACTTAATGCCCTTTTTCGCTTTTTTGTAGGGTTTGCATCTTGAATAATGATGGATTTTCTTTGTTTTCTTGCTATAATAGTATCTGCCTGATTTTTTCTAGCATTCTCTAAGTTCCATAAATTTTTCTCCTTTGTGTGATCTTCTTGAGTGCGAAAATCAACCTTTGTGCCATTACAACGAATACAAAGACATGGATACAGGTACCTTTTTTTGGATTTTATCAAATCGACCATCTTTGGTTTTTTAGATTTTATTGAATTATCCATTTTAGATTTTATTAAATAGGATACAGAGGCAGATGATTTAACTTTACTTTTTTTTGATTTTATTAAATCAGACACAGAGGTTTCAATTTTAGTTTTTTTGGGTTTTACTAAATCAGACACAGAGGTAGAGGTAGAGGTTTTACTTTTTTTATTATTCATTTTATTAAAATATATTTATTAAAATGTAAGTGTCAAGAAAGTTAAAGTTACAATTACTTAAATGAAGCTTATTTTTCAAAATCAGGGTTCGCGTTCAACACCTTTTGAAATCCAGTTACACATTCAATTCTTTCAGGGTCACGTTTTCTTTCAAAATCAGATTCGCGTTTAATTCTTTTTTAGATTAAAATTAGTTCGCGTTTAATTCTTTTTTTAGATTAGAATCAGTTCGCGTTTAATTCTTATTCACGCATCCTATCATAACATTTGCGTATTCATGTTTTTCATGTCTTTATGATTCTGAAATCAATATAAATTTACACAAACCCTTTTCTCCTCTTCTCAATCAAAATTTTATATTTCTACTAAAATATATAAGTAATAATGGATAGTGATCGGGAATCTAATTCTTCTTCTTCTTCCACTTCCTCTTCCTCTTCTACTTCTTCTTCCTCTTCCTCTTCCTCTTTATCTTCGTCTTCATCATCATATAAAATGATTAAAGCAAGTATTATTTATTATAATTTATTTATTATTTCTGGTTTTTTTTATTTTATTTATGTTTGCCTATTATTCTATAGCAAGAAGTGTTTATATGGGTCGACTCAGAACTAAAAGATATCTATAAAATAGACGAGAAACTAACTTGGGTCGAACAAAAGGAGAATATAGTTACGAAGCTACTGCCACCTCTATATAAGATTGTAAATAAAAAATACAGCATTACGAATAGAAAATTATTAAAAATGTTGTATAGACGGTGGCGTTCTAGACATTGTACAAGTAATATCAAAAATCAAGGAGATGAAAGAGTTAAACAAAACAAGAGAAGATCAAGTAAAAATTCAAGAATGCAAGAGGTAAGTAAATATTTAATTAATATGAAATAGAAATTTAGTTAACTTTAATGCATTTTATAATTACATTATTAGAAGAAAAAAAGAAGGGCGCACGCAACAAATTACTTAATAGAGAATAAAAATAAATATATTCTCAGATATCCAGAAGAGGATCTAGTAAAGATTCTTAAGGATTCAGGTTACCACTCAGAAGAGTGGGAAGAAACTGATCCTGAGGAAGAATGGCCTATTACGCAATCTGCAGTAGTTGAAGATGATGAAATTATTGAGGAAGCTATAAAACAAAAGTCATCATCAATATACATTCATAATAAATGGTGGCGTTCTCCTGCAGTATGTATAATTTTTATTTTATTTGTTTTATTTATTAAAAATATTTATAATAATTTATTTATTTAAGCTTTTGAGATTATTACATGACTGAATTGATCCAACAGTTGAATTATTAAAAAAGAAACTATTAACTTTAAAACGTAAAAGAGCTCAATCAAGTCAATCAAGATACAATACATCTAACGTGTTACCCATAGGTGTACCAAGTTAGTGTTTTAATCAGGATGCACTTGAACAATTTAACTATTCAAATGTCAATATTCCAGTATATGACTATAATACTGATGATCAAGATAATACAGTAACACCTCCCTAAGTGCATACCTTCAGCCCCTGACTATGCGTACGTGTACTTAGGGAGGGTGTGCATTTATAGAACAGCCAATAGAAAAATAGATTTTGTTACACAATTAGGTTTCTGACAAAAATTTTTATTTATAAGTTTTAAATTTTTTTTATTAAACTCAAATCCAAATAAAACAACATATTTTGCGAAAATTTAGTGAAAATATGTGTTAATGTCAGTTTGCCGCATTAAACTATTTTTTTTGGCCCTAAAAAATTTTTCAATCTTTCCCACTATCTGTCTCCTTAAAAAAAAATGTTCTTGCTATACTAATTTGGGATAATTGATCAAGTAAGATGTTCACACGCTTGTAATTTACTCCAATTCATCTATAATTTAATTGATGATGTTATAGTAGTTGGTACTAACGAATTTCATAGTCAAATGTAATTGCTTGTAACTACAAAATAAAAGTTTACTGTTATATAGTTCGCTATGATTTCACTTCTAAATTGATAAATTAAATTAATTTAAAAATTAACCGTTATCAATGATTGGTCAAAATTTTGCAATAGTCACGTGAATGCATTTATGGAGGGTATTCTAATATACCCGGGACTCAGATTTGCTTGCACGTGCAGAACATAGAGGGAGTGCACTTAGCTCTAAGTCCCGAGCTTAGGATCAAGCTATGGAGTGCATATAGAGAGGGAATGCACTTATAGAGGGTGCAGCTTATAGGGGTGTTACTGTAGTGATAATGATATTGAAGATGAAAATAATAATGAAGAAGAAATTCAAAACAGAACAAATTCTAGTAAAAAAAAAATCAAATCAAAAAAAAATAAGAAACATAAATCAAAATAATTCTTTTTTTTATGTAATACTTGTTATAATCTAGTCTTAAATAAGTTTACTTTATTGGATTATATAATAAATTGAATGATTAAACTTTAGATCGAACAGATCTAATCTGATTTGATCTGCATAAAACCAAATATTAGCTAACATTTAGCAAAACAATGTATTTTGTTATATTTTATTTATTATAAGCTTATAAAAAATATCGAAATAGATTAATTAGAACAAAATTTTAATTAACAAACATGTAATTTCAAAATATTATTTAAATTAAAAAATCATACACATATCGGGTATTATATAACATATTGGTAACTAATAATTTAGATATCGGACACCTGGTAACCAATTAGATACATATCGGGTATATATATATGCATATTAACAACATATTAGGTATCCAATTTGATTTCTAATTGCGCAAAATTATATATAGATACCTGATGTATTTTCATGTGGTACTGTCTGATATTCATTTTTGGTTACTAGAAAGCATTATTTATTGATTTATATAGCTAAGTTTATCATGCTCTTAATCTTTAGATTATCAATTATAACGTCATGATTTTCTAAAAAATATTATAAAATAATGGTTTATTCCCCAATTTAACATTTTAACATCAATTTTTTTTTCTTTTTTTCATAAGGGTTTTTTTTAAAAAGATAAAATGTACGTGTTTTTTATTTTTTTTCCTACATTTTTTTATTTCTATTAAAATGTACAAAAAAAACCATGAACCTAATATTGAAAAACCTGAAAAAAGTAGGACGTTTCGTTACGAAGATGAAAAAATTGAAAAAACTGATAAAAATAAGATATTGTTGTTAGAAGGCTCAAAAGATCGCAAGTCAAGTTTATAAAGATGGAATAAAGGAAATTTATAAACTTACTGTTGACGCACTTAAAAAGAATGATTCGTAAGTAAAATAATTAATATAAAAATATAAATAAAAAGAAATTCCTAAATATAATTTTAAATATATTTTTTAGTTATGAAACAGATAAATATATTTCTTCGTTATCTCATATTAGCAATATTAGTAAGAAATTTTTAACAATTCACTTTCGAGAAAAAACGTCCTATTAATTTAGTTATTAATATAAAAATTTCCATTATATTTATTATTAGTAACAACAGCTGCCAAGCACCAACAACCACAACAATCACAACAACAACCACTACAACCGTTACACCAGTCTAGTATTTATTAATTTAATACGAAATTAAAGTTTATAAATTATCTAATGACTTATTATATAAAAATTTTTAAAATTACAAAAACAGGTGATTCATCAAAAATTTTTTGTTTATATTGCTATGGCCCACATTGGCTAGTAAATTGTCACCAAATACCTCCAAAATATAGGGGAAGTTGTATAAAGTGTTGGAAAAGTACCAGGCACCAAGCAAAGGATTGTAAATCTAATAGACAGAAAGAGCCTTGGCGCTAGAGCTTTTTTTTTATAATTTTTGTAAGTAAAATTTTAAAATTATTATTACTAATTTTTTGAATCTAATTATTTAACTTTTTTCAGATCAGATCGGCTGAAATTTTTTTTAATGTTTAAGTGGGGCAGCCAATTTCTTTTTTTTTAAGTCAGCAAAAATTTTTTTTTTCTTTAGTCCAATTGTGATTGGACTTAGTTCGATTGGGGTCGAACAGTATTCTGATTGTGGTCAGATGTAAAATTTTTTTTTTAGTCCAATTGTAATTGGACTTAGTTCGATGGGGGTCGAACAGCATTCTGATTGTGGTCAGATGTTCTTTTCGTAATATATTATAATATTCAATAATGTTTTTTTTATATTTTTTTTATCGTATGAATAATTTTTAATATAATTTTTTTTAAAAAAAAAATAATAAAGTTTTATAAAAATTCCGTATATTAGGAATTATTTTGTAATCACAATACATATTTTATTTTTAAAAGAACTTTTATATATAAAACCTACTAAAACACGATCTTTAGCCATGTCACATAAGAAATTGGTGTATTCAATATTAATGTAACGTTTTTTTTTAAGCAATGTACTTATAAGAATCAACATTTATATATATATATAGTATCAGTAAAAAAAGAAAGAAATGTTAGTACGTTTCTTTAATATTAAAAAGAAACCCCCTCCTCCTCTATTTCTTACATTTCAAGTCTAAGTTTATTCAAAAAGTCTGAAAACCTAAAAAAAAACAAGAAAGAAATGTTAGTACGTTTCTTTAATATTAAAAGGAAATCTCCCTTCTATTCCTTACTATGTTTCTTTAAAATTAACAAAAAGTTCTTCTCCCCTTCTCTATTTCTTATTACATTCCAATCCAGGTTCGTTCAAAAATCTAGTGAAAAAAAAAGTCCCGTTATTCTACAAATGAGAGATCCAGCATTCTAAAAAAAAGAATAAATATATATTTAAACGATCTTAAAGATTATTAATGATCAGTCAGGTGACTGTCAATTAGATTTTAACCAATAAGCCTTAGATTTATCTCAAAAAAAAAATGAAATTATTAGAATTTTGTACAAATATCGGTACCCGATATCTATTAGAAATATATTGGTGATTAATAGTTTAGATATCAGGGTCTTAATTTTTAGGTGTATTTTTAATGTGATAAATCGGGTACCTGATATGTAAAAATGCCCAATATATAACTGATTAGTCACTGATATATAGGTACCCGATATGTACCTGATAGAATCGATTTTGACCAGTGATACACATATCGGATACCTGATATATATTATATAACATATTGGTAACTAATAGTTTAGATATCGGACACCTGATAATTTAACTATATTTGAAGTTTCGCATTAAAAATCAAATCGGGTACCCGATATATTGTTAATATGTATATATACCCGATATGTACCTAATTGGTTACCGATATATAAGTACCCGATATGTGTATGATAGATTCTTTTTTGACCTGTGTTAGAAGCGGATGTATACATCTAAATCACACAAAAAAATACCTACTTTTAAACAAACAACCAGGAATCAAAGGAGCAAAGTAACCACTCACTGATATTAATATATCAAACCTACTGACAAGAGTTTGAACTACAAGAGGATGAATAAGAGTGAGTCCATAATATTATCAGAAGAAATCTCAAGTTGACAATTTATGATGTTCAGCCATTTCATTCAAAGTTGTAAACCTTGAATCCTATGGTTTTGGTCAAAAGGCATACCAAATTAGACTGAACATAATGTTATTTTCTTGATTAATTTTTAAAGGGTTTGGATATAAGAAAATTGTTCAAAATTGTCCAAATTGTCCAATTGCCTAACACTGCATAGAGGAATTTACTTTTATTTTGCATAATTTTTTTCCTAAATATTAAATCAAAAAAACTTTTAAAATGACATATAAATCATTACAAGAAATTGATGAAGCCAGAAAAAGCCAGAAAAAAAAGGTTAAAAAATAAACAGCAAGCAATAAGAAGGTTCAATCCACAACAACTACAAATGCTAGAACAAGAAAACAAAAATCAAGAACTGCCATGACAGATGAACAAAAAACAAATATTCTTGAACAAGATAAACTTGCACATCAAACTAGGTATGCTGCACAACAAGAACAGTCTAAAAATTGGGTGTTATAATATAGACAATTATATTGAAGATATGATGGAAGGTGATGAAATAATAAATGGTAGATATAGATTTGAAGGATGAAACAAAAGGATTTTGTTGTTTAGATGGACAAGTTATTTTATCACCTTTACATGAAACTCCACCAATGTTATATAATTTGCTTACATCAAATGATCCAAATACAGAAACCTTATGTGGATAATATTGGAGCATACAATAGCATATTTGCATTTACAACATTGGGAGTAAATATTGATGAAGATCTAGTAAATGCCAAAGAAGATGTTTATACTTTCTGAATTCAGGGTGCTCTATATCATAGAATTGGTGGATTAATGCCTAAAGAAAATTATCCACCAGCATTTGCTCAAATTTATTTTTATGATTCAAATATGGATAATCAACTTAAAAGAAGACAAGAAAATTTTCTACATTTGAATTCTGACATGTTGAGTGCATTACAAACTGAGTTGTGTGACATTAAAAATCCATTTGTTCATAATTTATAACAAGCTAAAAGTATAAATAATATTGATGATATGAGATTAATTATTCATAAAATACATGGTAAAAATATGAGACAATATAATAAACCAACAGCCAGTGAAGTTGCAGTTATTTTTCTAGATTTTAATTATTTTAATCAAGTACCAAATCCAAGAGATATTGTTATCAGATGACATAAAGATAAGTTAAAACATATTAATGAACTATATGGTGCTTATGATCCTTTACAATATCCTTTATTATTTTCATATGGAGAATATGGATGGTATGATAGATCTTTTAATTGGATCTGAAATATCTAGAATAAATAAAGGTAAAGGCAGAGCAATAAAAATTGAATCCAATGAATTTAATGACAAGCAAGAAGAAGAGAAAGAAATTAAATCTGATGATGAACAAGAAATTGGAGATGAACAAGCAGAAGTTAAATGAAAATGAATTACAATTAGAGAATTTGTAGCATATTGAATTCAGAAAAATTATTTCAACAATACTTGGTAGATCAATATGCTAAATGGGAATCAAATAATTTAAGATGGTATAGAAACAATCAACAAAATCTCAGACAAGAAATATATTCAGGTTTACAAGATTTTACTTCAGATATGCAACAATTGTATCAAGATTCCATGGCAATTGTTAGTGAATTTGGCAAACCTGATCTATTTATTACTGTTACTTGCAACCCAAATTATAGATGAACTTTTACCAAATCAACAAGCAAGTGACAGGTCAGATTTAGTTATAAGAGTTTTTAAATTGAAATTAAAATCAATTACTCATGATCTTTTTATAAAAGGTGTATTAAGGAAAAGTTATTGCTCATATTCATGTAATTGAATTTCAGAAATGAGGTTTACCACATGCACATATATTAATGATATTAGCACCAAAAGATAAACCAAGAATATCAGATGATTTTGATAAATTGGTATGTGCAGAAATTCCAGATGAACAACAACAACCATTATTATATGAAACTGTTAGCAGAGGAAGGTTAAATCCTAATTTACCTTGCATAGAAAATGGAAAATGCAGTAAATATTATCCAAGAGATTTTGTTTCAATAACAGCAACAAATAAATTTGAATATATAGTATATAGATAAGAGATGATGAACGTAAAATTATAAAAACAAGAACAACTATTGATAATAGATGGATTGTTCCCTATAATCCATATTTATATCAAAAATATAATTGTCATATTAATGTGGAAATATGTTTAAGTATGCGATCAGTAAAGTATCTTTATAAATATGAAATTACAAAATATTTTAATGCAAGATATGTTTCTGCTGCTGAAGCATATTGGGCGAATATTTAATTTTAAATTACAAGAAAGATCTCATAAAGTTGGAAGACTTCCAGTTCATTTATCTAAACAACAATCTGTAATTTTTCAGGAAAATCAAGATATAACAACAATATTAGAACAATTTTCACACACAAAATTAACCTGTTATTTTGAAACCTGTGCAAGTAATCAAGAAGATTTGACAATTACAAGTTTATGCTATATTGATTTTCCAAAACATTTTGTTTGGAAAAATGGAAGTTGGCAATCAAGAAAAAAAGGTGGTGAAAAAGTAATCTCAAGAATGTATATGTGCAATATACAAGATAAGGAACGAAATTATTTAAAACTTTTATTAACTCAAATTCATAGAGCAATATCTTATGAGGCTATTCATACTATAAATGGAATTGTTTATAATACTTTTGAAGAAGCAGTATGACACCTTGGATTATTAGATGAAGAGAATAATGAATTTGATAAATGTCTTGTTGTAATCTTCAAGAAATAAATCCCTTTATTTTATTAAAGAATCATTTTGATAATTTAAATGAAGATTATATGCAACAACAAATAATGATTTTAGAATTGTAATTACAAAAACATTAATAGATATATATTGAAAAATATCTTATTCCTTATGGTAAAACATTGTATGATTTTTCTATTACAAGACCTGATTACTCTTTAATAGAAGATTTTCAACAATCTGATATGATAATGGAAGAATTAAATTATGATTCAACAGAATTTACAAAACTTTTTAGCAAATGTAGATTACAGCTGATTGCAAAATTGTAAGACCACTCTATGATTTTCAATTTGAAAATTTGATATTTTGAATTTTTCAAAAGCAAGTTTAAATACCTATTTTAGTAATAACTTTAATCCCTTAAAATTAATAAAGATTTTAAAGTAATTTATTTATATTGAACCATATGATATATTTCTATTTTTATTTAAGGAGTTGAATAAACAGGTTTTTAACTTGATTTTTTTACTGATTTTTGAAAAATTCAAAATATCAAATTAAAAAATTAAAAAATCATAGGGTGGTCTTACAATTTTGCAATCAGCTATAATTACATTATACCATTTATTTATTTATTTTTTTTTAATTAATCAGAAAACCATAAAATTAATTTTTTTTATCCAATTTTCTATTTACGAAAAAAAAATTAACATTGTTTAAACTGAACTTTATAATGACAAAACCATTTTATTTTTTTTTGATATATCTTTTTTTTATCCAAAACAATAAAAAGTAAATAATTAAGTATGCATTTTGCAAATAAATAATACATTCCACGTCTTACTAATAAATATTAAAAATAATAAAATATCCCAACTTATCCTTTATCAAGCTATCCTGGATGTAAGCTTTCTTCCTCTGTCTTCCTTTCCTGTAACCTGCTGCTATTTTTATTACATTGAAGTCTGTCAAACATAAATTGTCTGAAATAAATGTCGCTAAGAGAATAAATGTGTGACACTGCTATGAATGTCAATTCTGCAGCAAACTTTTTACTTCCAATATCTGCTTTAGACTTTGATAACATCAGACCTTGACTTTTGTAAATGGTTATTGCCCACACTAGATAGAGACGAACTTGTTGTCTTGAACATATTGTCCCAGACTTATTACCTTCCTAATTTGACAAAAACTGCTGCTAGAAGTAATGGTGGACCATGGACCTTGATTTTTGAACAGGATGTCATTCACTAATCCACAGGTTTGCTGTGAGCATTACACGAGCTTCTTTTGCCAATAATAACTGAGGTTCAAATACCTTTGCCACATCTGAACTGGCTTTTTTGGCTTTGTTTCCGCCAGTATGAACTGCCATAATCTTGGCCACAGGTCACTTTAAATATCTGAGTTTCTTTATATTGATTTTTTTCAACATTGTTACATATTGTTAATAAGAATATGGCATCTGAAAATCTTTCCTGTTCCTGCTGATTTAGATTCTCTTCAAACTATGTACTGAGTATCTTCCAATTGTCAAGGCTGCTTTCCCCATCATGCATCCTTAGAAGTATGTCACAGAATTCTTTTTGTTCGTTTGAATTACCTGTTTGCCTTAGAATTACATCAAGCTTGAATACTTCTCTTATATGTTTATATGCAGCTATACCTTTATTGGAATTTCCATCAGCACTTGTGTTCTTGGAGAATATAGGAACATCAAGTACTGGCAGTAATCGACAAAATTGCCAAGTAATATGATGTGGCAAGAAACTATGGATTCTGCCATGGAACAAACTATCAGTTTTCAGGGCAAAGTTCTCTTCTGAAATTTGCCTGAAAATACTAACAAGCTTTGGGTCCCTGTAGCTAAACTTGAGCATTTCAATGTCATTCAACCTTTCCACCCTTGACAAGGAGCTAGCCAGTATTCTTGATTCAGATTCAAGTCTTGTGATCCACTACTCACCATGTTAATGCTGGCAACCATAATGCTAACAAATCTGACAATCTTGCTAATGATCATGCTCAATCTAGTAATAACCATGGCTAATGTTTGCAAGTATATTACTGGATATTGCATATTGAATCACTATGCAACCTGTACAATTCTCTGCTCCTTCTTCCTGCCCTACTAAATATCTCTTGGCCGCCTGTTACTCCTTCTGTGCCTACTATTCCAGTTTCAACCCTTTTTCCAACCGCTCCTTCATTTGCTCCTATTCCTTCTTGCAAGATGAACTTAGTGCTGTTATTAATAATCACTCAAGCAGTATTCAAAAATTTTTGGTTCCCTTAATGGTGTCTCTTCAGGTAAAGCTAATTCAGCTTCCCATTAGTTTCATTTTCTTCCTCTTTTCCCCGTTCACTTATATCATTGTGCTTTAATGGTGAACAATAATTTTAATTATGATACCTTTGTGCGAAATCCCCCTAACCCTACTAATGTTAATGAATTTTCTTTACAAGAATCTTTATTTTCTTCTTCTAATAATAACTCCCTTATTCCTAATTCATTCAATATCTCCTCTTTTAATGTTAATGGCCTTAAAATGTATAGTCAAAATAAAATTGAACAAATCTCCTTTTTTTCCCTTAAATACACATTTACATGTTTCTAATTATACTATCTTTTTTTCTGATTTGGATGCTTCTTGAGACACCCACTCTACTGGTGGTGTTTACTAATTCTTATGCTCCACATGTACAAAATTTTAAATCCCACTCTTCTTGTTTACTTTCTATTGACCTTTATTTTAAAGGCAATGTGAAATTACACTTACTTCTGATGCTTATACAAACTTTGATCCTTACCAAACAAGCTGGTTTATACCATGTTATTTGTAGTAACTTCAATATGCATCTTGATAAATTTTATCCTATTTTTTTCAACCAACCACAAATGTGTTCATCGTTTGTTTAACTACCTTTTATCACATGGTTATAAAGATTATATTCCTGTTAAACCTTTCTGACTCTTTAGGAACTTTTCGTCATGATGACCAAATTACTCATATCGATTATGTATGGTCTTGCCCTATCCTTAAAGGACTTGCTCATATTTCTGACTACAATCCAATTTCCATTATGATAAGTCATTGCTCACCACCTCTACAAAACTTACCCATGCCCGTCAGCTCAAGCGCCATACCCATCGAGTTTTCAAATTTGACTTAATTGCCACTAAAATGGATTCTCTATGTGATGTTCTTCCCTTTCATGGCACATCAATCAGATGTGTGAATATCTTCAATTACATATTCTCAAGGCCGCCATTGCTACACCTTTTATTACTGTTGGCAATAATTATACTCTGAAAGTTCCTAAGGATTTGGAAATCTTATCTTACTCCGCTTCTCATGACACAAGTGTAAAACCCATCTTATTCGACTTCAAAATATTCTTCAACTTTATAAGAAAGTCCTTTCTTCTCCCCCTGTTTTACCCAACTCTCATGTCATGTCAACAAGATGATTTCAATTCCTTGTTAAAGACATTAACTGATTAGAAATTGGACCTGTCTAAAAAAATTTCAACCCAACCCATCAACCCACCTGCTACCCACCTATAATTTATATAAAAATTACTATTTATTTTAAAACTTGTAAAACATTTATATTATATATTGATTTCTCTTTTTTTTTTTAACTTCCCGGCAATTCTTTCCTTAATATTACTTTCTTATTACGCTCTCTCTGAACTATAATATTATCTTTTAACAATATAAACTATTTCTTTTATTTATTTTATTTTATTCCACCAAGAGTAGTAAATCCTATCTAGTACAAATAATAGCTATCATATATCGAAATACATTCCAACTAAAAACCGTGTCTAGAATAGGAAATTCATCCAGCACTGGAAACTAAATTCCCATACCGGGAAACTCTTTCTCCTTTTCATTTTTACGAAAATTTCTGCAAAAATTATATTTAAATTTTTTCACTTTATTTAAAATTTTTTACATAAAATAAAAATGTCGAACATGGGAGACTCAGTTGGAACTCTATCTGAAGAAGACTTTTTAAAGTTTATTTCAGCAGAAGAAGAGTTGTTTTTATCTTATACAACTTTTCAGCTTGGACAGTTTGTTGAAAACGGCTTCCTAAAAACACTATTTGATAAAAATCCACAACAACTGATGGATAAAGTACAGCTTTTAGTAGATATGTTTGGCGAGTCAGCCAACCCGAACAACTTTACTCTACAAGTGGCGGCGACAAATATACAACCTTCCAACTTTTCACTAATATTTTCTATAGCTCTTTATGCTTCGTCCAGATCATGGGATTATTTTGCTACCCGCGCCTATACAAGATTTGGTGATATGGGTGACTCAGAGTCGGAATGTCCCTCCGCTAATGACGATACACCAAAACCAGTACATGTTACACCTAGGGATGCCAACGGTCAGTTCGGTTCAGTTTTGGTTTTAAAACCGTGGTTTTCAGCTGACCGCAAAACTGACCAATAAAATCGAATTGCAAAACCGATCGCAAAATTACTGTAAAATTGAATGAACCAATGTTAGAAAGTGTTAATTATAATTTTATTTGATAATATTCCTTAAAATTATAATTTTTTTTACGATAATAATGTCAATTTTGCGATTTTTTTCAGCGGAATGAAAAATCACATGATCGACGCGTAAAAATTTTCTTATTATTTCAAAAATAAGAATACTATATATATAAATAAACACTAAAATCATAATTTTTAATAGTATTCTCAATATAATAAACATTCTTTTCTTTTGGAATATATGATTAACTGATCAGTTTTTTTGTCAGTTTTTTTATACATAAAACTGATGGTTAACCAGTCGGTCTTGGACTAAAACTAAACCGTAACCAAACTGATAAAAACTGGTTATAATCGGTTATAACCGAACTTTTGGCATCCCTAGTTACACCCCAATACTGCCTGATGTGGAAATGACCCCTGTTGATCAAACTGTGGCACCTGAAACTTCCCGAAAGAAAGATAAACAAAGGCGCGTGTTGCAGGAGATAAACAAGTTATACACCAATCATTTACGGCAAATCCTGATGCTCAAACATCAGATTAACAACCCCTATTTTTGGGGGCAAAAACCACCGCACCTGGGGTCACGCATATACTGACAAAATACAAAGAAAGCAATGATGAGCAAGAGCAAGTCAGAGACATTATTGTATACGATATTCCGTATATCTGGGACGTTGAGAAAATCTTAGGAGAGAAGTTGTCATTAAAACGGCAACATAAATACCAAACTCTTCAAGTCAAAATAGTTTTGAACTCATTTACTACCCTTCCCCAATTTAACAAGTTCTGGATGATTGACCTGGCAGGTATACCTGTGAGATGGTTCCCTGCAAGTTGGACTTTACAAGAAAGAAAACAACGTGAAAAGTTCCAAGCTGTTATTCATGATATTCCGGAAGAAATGATGATGGCTACCTTGTGGAATGACCATAAACCTTCTATATTTTAACAGTTTAACAGCGTGCGGTGCTAGCGCATTTAAAATAATACAAACAAGTAAAGGTAAAAGAAAGCTTGTAGGATATTTCGAGAATTGGGAGGCCACACTCAAGGCCTTAGGAACTCCTCAAGTTTACCTGGAGAATCACCAGGAGTTGCGATAGTGTCGACACTCTTTACCTACCTTGAAGAAAGCACTAACCAAACAAAAGGCAAAGAATGTTCCTGACAAGAAGCCTGGGAAATCCGTGCAACAGTCTGGTAATGTTAACCTTAAGAAGAAGGACCAGAAATCCTCGACCAGTGCTAAGAAGCAAGCCAAATCTACTAAAGACTCGTTGAAGGATCCCAAATCCCAGAAGTTGAAGTCCAATAAGAAGTCCAGGGATAAAGGAGGTAATAAGGATAACACGGAGGTTTTAGCAGAAATTTTATCCTTACTGCGAAAATTAGTCTAAGTATGCCCTCGGTTAACACTGGGTGGTTTGTCTTTCCTTTTTTTCTTAAAGATTTAGTAGTTATAAGAATAATAGATTTTATTTCAGAATAGCAGATAGGCAGAATTAATATTTTTTTTTTTTGATTGGGAACTCTCGCTAAATTAGTGTTTGAGTGTCTTTTGTTCTGCGGCTAAGCCTGCGTTCCTTGTGGAGCAAGGCTGGGCTACCCCTTCGATTCATTCGAGAGGTTGGGTTAATCCTTAGTTTGGAATAAGGATCTTACTTTGTTTGTATCTGTTCCTATTTATGGTGCGACCCCAGTACCAGTCTTTATAATAAAAATAAAATAAAAATAAAATAAATTCCCATACCACCAGACCTCACCCTTTGATAAAGAGAAAGGCTTGACCTAGGTGAAACTTCGCCACCTAGACAAACCCATACGAACTGGGTAAAAATAAGGAAGAACCGAGGCAAGCCCCCTCTAAAGCCAAGGGCTTATAGAGTAGAATAAAAAGTAAAAAAAATTCTGCTGCTAAAAATGTGCTATATTCTAATTAGAAAAATAACTATAACTAGATAGGAATTTAAACTAATTTAATTTACGTAATAGGTCCAAAACTTCTGCTAAAATCTCTTTGTTAACTATATTACGCCCCTTACTCTTTGAGGATTTCTTTGCCTTCTTCTGAGAATTCAGGTTCTTCAACTAGTTATCATCTTTAGCAGTCTTGGTCGAGGACTTCTTATCCTTCTTTTTAGACTGATTACTATTTGAACTTTGTCCAGAAATAGCCTACGAGTTTCCTCTTTCCTTTGCTTGTTTGTATAATTTTAAAGGCGCTAGCACTGCATATCTGTAAAAATAATTGTGGTTTACGGTCACTCCACTAGGTAGCCATTGTCATTTCTTCCGGAATGTCATGAATGACAGCTTGGAACTTTTCACGTTGTTTTCTTTCTCGTAAAGTCCAACTTGCAGGGAACCATCTCACTGGTATACCTTCCAGGTCAGTTATCCAAAACTTGTTAAATTGGAGAAGGGTAAATGAGTTCAAAACTATTTTGACTCTAAGAGTCTGATATTTGTGCTGCCGTTTTACTGACAACTTGATAGTATGACCCATAACATTAATTCTCCTAAGATTTTCTCAACGTCCCAGGTATATGGAATATCATATACAATAATGTCTCTGACTTGCTCTCGCTGGTCATCGGCTTCTTTGTATCCTGTCAGTATTTGAGTAGCCTCGGGTACGGATGAATTCTTCCCCTTACAGGGTTTTTTGGCTGATGTTTGTGCACCAGGATTTGCTGTTGTTGATTGGTTTTTGACTTGTTTATCATCTGTAACACGCGCCTTTTATTTATCTTTCTTCCGGGAAGTTTTGGGTGTCACAGTTTGATCGATAGGGGTCATTTCCACATCGGGCAGTATTGGAGGCGTTTCAAGTACTGGATTTGGTGTAGTTTTCATATTTGAAGAGCTAGTAGATGTAAACAATTCGTCATCAGCGGAAAGATATTCCAATTCTGTGTCATCACCCATATCACCATATAGAGTATAGGCGCAGGTAGCAAATTTATCCCACTACTTGGACGAAGCGTAAAGTGCTATAGAAAATATTAGTGAAAGGGTGGTAGGTTGTATATTCGTCACCTGCGCCTGTATAGAAAAGTTATTTGGGTTGGCACTTTCGCCAAACGTCTCTACTAAGAACTTTGAGCCTTTCATTCCATGCACCGCGGGACTCTTATCAAATAAAGTTTTAAGGAAACCATTTTCTACAAACAAACTGAGTTCTGCAGTAACTTCGTGTAAATATTGGTATCCATTATACGAGATGAACTTTAAAAAGTCTTCTGCACAATTCTTATTTCTAACTAAATCTCTTATGTTTGACATTTTTATTTTATGTAAAAAATTTTAAATAAAGTGAAAAAATTTAAAAAAAAATTTTTGCAGAATTTTTCGTAAAAATGAAAAGGAGAAAGAGTTTTTTATATAATTTAATAAATATTCATCATTTTATCAATTTATTATAACTGATTGCAAAATTGTAAGACCACCCTATGATTTTTTAATTTGAAAATTTGATATTTTGAAATTTTTAGAAACCAGTAAAAAATCAAGTTAAAAACCTGTTTATTCAACTCCTTAAATAAAAATAGAAATATATCATATGATTCAATATAAATAAATTACTTAGGTATTTAAACTTGCTTTTTTACTAATTCTTAAAAAAATTCAAAATATCATATTTTCAAATTGAAAATCATAAGGTGGTCTTACAATTTTGCAATCATCTGTAATAATTAATACTAAATGGGAACTTTTAAATGATTTACATTGATCAATAAAAAAATTTAATCAACAACAGGTGACTAAACAGGTGACCTGACAGATATTCTACCAGGTTGACGCAAAGTCTTCTTAAGATAACTCCATTCATGCACATTTGGATAATAGGAATAATAACCTTGAAACTGATATTTCTTCTTTTATAAATTCAGCCCTCTCTCATACATGTCGTCGTATCACTTTGGATAGAGTTTTTATTTACCATCCAACTCATCCTCATTTATTGACAGATCCAAAAGATATTGATGATGCCGTTGTCAACCACCAATAAAAATGTATCATTAACGCAACAAGGCGGACATCTCCATATTATCATGATATTGCCGATCATTTTGCCGATCACTTGTCCAATATTATCACATAAAAAATACTGTTGAATTAATTTTTTCACAAATTCTACATAATAATGTATAAAATTTCGATTTTATTTACTTTATTTTATTTATTGTTAATAAATTAGTTCTTAAAATGATTCATAAAGATTTTGTCAAATATCAGACATATATTAATTTTACAATAATTGTAAACATTTATTTAATGATAACTTTCGGGTTATCAAAAATTATTTAGGTTTATTTTAGTCACTAATTCTTGAATACCTAAATAGCATACTGTGAAAGTTTCAAGTTTGGCCTGAAGTTCTGTGGCTTGGCCCGAAGCTTCAAAGTCAAATTAGCAGATGATCAGCATATATATATAAAACAATTAAATATTATTCTTAAAACATTTATAGCTTGAGATAAGGTTTCAAAGTTTATTTTATTTATTTTATGTGAAGCAGGGAGAGATTATACAAAGGCATGACTAGAATATAGTACCACCTAACTAAGTCTACCATCGACAAACAGAGGAGCTGAATACAGACCCGAACTTCTTGAGAAAAAAGACCTGAACCACTACCCCGTCCAATAAAAGTCCAGGCAGACACACTGGGGAAAAATAAAAAAAAAGTGGAGAGGACAAGTCCCCTTTCCAAGAAATTTGTGGTGCGAACACATAAATATTTTCTATCCTAAAAACAATACAATTCTGAAATTCGTAAAACCGCTAATAAAAGCATAAGCTAAACTAGTTTCTGTAATAAAGTTAAAATTTCTGCTAAAACCGCCTTGTTATCTTTATTGTTACCCTTTTTCTTCGAGGAATTCTTTGCCTTCTTCTGAGTATTCAGGTGTTTCTTCTTCTGGTTATTGTTTTTAGAGAATTCTTTCGAGGATGAAGGTTTATCCTTCTTCTTAGGCTGATTACTTTCCAAATTCTTATCAGACTTACCTGATTTTTTCGGATTCAGTGTATTTTTAGCCTTCGGTTTGTTTTGTGCTTTCTTCAAGGTAGGAATGGAGTGTCGACACCATTTCAACTCCTTACCATCAGGTACAAAAAACTGTGGCGTATCTAAGGCCCTTAGTGTGGTCTCCCAATTCTCGAAATAGGCCACAAGTTTCCTCCTTCCTTTGCTTGTTTGAATAACTTTAAATGAGCTAGCACCGCACTTCATTAAAAATTCACATGGTTTATGGTCCATCCACAAGGTAGCCATCGTCATATCCTCCGGAATGTCATGAATAACGGCTTGGAACTTTTCACGTTGCTTTCTTTCTTGTAAAGTCCAACTTGCAGGGAACCATTTAACGGGTATACCTCCCAGGTCTGTCGTCCAATATTTGTTAAACTGGGGAAAAGCAAATGAGGAAAGAGCTATTTTGACTTGAAGAGTCTGATACTTATGTTGCCGTTTAACGGAACATTTAATAGCGTTCCCCAAAATTTTAACTCTGCTATTATTTTCTGCAGGTTCCAGGTATACAGGATATCGTAAACTATTATATCTCGGATTCGCTCTTGCTCCTCTCCGACAGCTTCGTATCCTGTCAGTATCTGCGTAGCCTCCAGTTCGGATGATTTCTTTCCCTTTTGGGAATTTTTGGCTGATGTTTTCACATCAGGTTTTGCCTTTGTTAATTGGTTCGCGACTTGTTTATCATCTGTAACACGCGCCTTTTGTTTATCTTTTTTCCGGGAGTTTTTGGGGATTACAGTCTGATCAACAGGGGTCATTACTATATCAGGCATTGATGGAAGCTTGATAGGTACTGGATCTGGTGGTTTTTGGAATCCTTGGCGTAAAAGATCATCTTCATCAAGCGGCAGATGTGATGCATCTATCAGATAATCTTCAGTGTTCTGAGAATCATCATCATCGTCATCATCATCATCACCCATATCGCCAAAATTGCAAAGGAATTGGTGTGAAAAATTATCCCAAGACCTGGACGCAGCATATAGCGCTATAGAAAATATTAGCGAAAGAGTGGTGGGTTGTATATTTGTAGCTTGAGCTTGTGAAGTGAAGTTCGCAGGGGTTGGCTGTTTTGCCAAACTTCTGTATCAGTAACTGGGCTTTATCCTTAGGTACTGAGGGGTTTTTTTCAAATAAGTCCTTGAGGAAACCGTCCTGTACAAAAGAACTTAAGTGGTGTGTAAAAGTTTGAAAATAAATTTTGTTAAACTTAGAAACGAAGTCTAAAGCTTCTTCGTTTGTTGTTCGGCTCTTATCCATAGACATTTTTTTTTATATATTTATGTAATAAAGTTTAATAAAGGGGATTATTTTTTTATAAAAAATTATTACGCAGAAATTTTCGTAAAAAATGTATTCAGAGAAAGAGTTTTTTACCATAAGGTTTCAAAGTTAATGTGATATCACATTTATTAGTATCGGCAAATGATCAACATGTGATATAAGGTATGTCCACCCTGTTCATTAACGCGTACTTTATTTACCAAAATTACAAATATCACACTTTGTCATACAATAGCATGTAAATATCACGTCTTATAAATAAATATATCACATGTCACCATATTATGTAATATACTATTTAACCTTAAGAGTTTATACTTTCTTGATGAAGAAAAAATTTTTTCTCTGACACTTTCATTTTCATTTTACATTTAATATCTTGTAATACTGAATTGTTTCCTTATTAAATAAAATACACAACAATACTACCCTTTAGCTGTAATAATATGGAAGAAATGATTCAAAATACTGCTAAGTTTGAGTCTTTGTTAGCATATGATAGTTCAAAAGACTTTTCTAATACTAAAAGGTAAATTGGCTTATTTCATGCAATTTTTATTTATTTTTTTTTAGGAGTGGCTTTGCCACTTTGAACATTCACTTGGACTTTAATGTTGCAAGGTAGGTGGCATTTCATTTCCTTTTCATTTGTTTTTTGTTCTTCTTTTTTTAGGAATGGCTAAATGACTCTGAAAATCGATCTAGTCCAGTTTCACGATTAAAGGTGTTCTTTATATTTTGTTTTTACTAACTTTTTTTTATTCTTTTCTTTATGTTTGCGATTTCATTTTTTTTCACTCCATCTCTTTGCCCTATTTCTTTTATTTCTTTCTTTCACCCATTTCATTCCTTTCCTATGCTCTTTTCATTTCTCCCAGTTTTACAATCAAAGGTATATTTTTTTTATTTTGCTTTTGGTTTCTTCTTTTGTTCTTTATATTTTGTTTTTACTAACTTACTTTACTTTATCCTTTTTTTTATGTGTTTGTCATTTCATCTTTGCTCCATTTTCTTCGTTCTTCCACTGTTCCTTTTTGCCCCATTTCCTTTATCATTTCTTTCATTCTTCTACTGTTTCTTTTTGCTCCATTTCCTTCATTCCATTTCTTTTGCTCTGATCTTTTTGCTTTGTTCTTTTCACTCTATTTCTTTCAACTCCATTTCTTTCAATACATTCTTTTCATTCTGTTTTTTCATTATATCTGTTTTTTCACCCTATTTCATTTTCATTTTCATCCCTTTTATTTTTTTAATTCTTTTCTTTACTTTCTTTTCCTTTCATTCCTCACTATTATTTCTCATTAGTTTTCTTATTTCTTATTGTTTTGTTTTATTATTTCCTATCTCATCATCCATGATTTTTCTCACCATTGTAAATTTTATGTTCTTTTCACAGGCTGCAAATGAATCCTATATAAAAAATGTCATTTAGAATATTTTTTATTTTATTTTTAATTCTATTTTTATTTTTAATAATAAAGATAGAAGTGGAGACAAAGAGACAATGAAAAGTTCACACACTAAAAGTGGAACCATTAAAACTTTAAACTATAGTTTATCTAATCCAACCTTCAGGTTTTATAATGTAAGACAACATCTGCCTTTTCTCCTTTTAGGGTTGATGGTAGTAGACAGAAATCCCAACCACACCCAACTCAAAAAACAGAAGTAATACACTAACACAAACACTTCATCAAGACATAATCAGGATTTATATTTGTGCAAACAAATCAAACAATAAAAAAAGATATTCTACCTAATACAGTAAAATCAGAAGCTACCTCACCAGATATCCAAAATTACTAGTACACAGGCTAAAAAAACTGGAAAGTAAAAACTAAACTAACCTACAAAGTAATGACAAATTTTCTGCTAAAACCTTCTTGTTATTATTTCCTCCTCCTTTTGAATGCTTTTTGAATTGGTAATCTTCAATTTCTGAGTAATGGGAGTCTTCAACTTATTATTTTTAGCTGTAGTTTTAGGTAAAGATTTCTTTTTGTTTCTTTAGTGGCTGACCTTTATCCTGCTTAGCTTGTCCCTGCTGCATGCCAGGTGTTCTGCTGGACTGGTTTTTAGCCTTATCTTTAGGTGATTTCTTCAGGTTAAGCATAGAGTGTCAACTCCTTTCTTACTGGTTTGAAAGTTTGGGCAGTTTATAAGGCATACGAAAGGTCTCCCAATTCTCAAAATATGCCCTGTATTAATAATTTTATAGCTGATTGCAAAATTGTAAGACCACCCTATGATTTTTTAATTTGAAAATTAGATATTTTAGATATTTTAAAAGATCAAGTTAAAAACCTGTTTATTCAACTCCTTAAATAAAAATAGAAATATATCATATGATTCAATATAAATAAATTACTTTAAAATCTTTATTAATTTTAAGGAGTTAAAGTTATTACCAAAATAGGTATTCAAACTTGCTTTTTTACTAATTCTTGAAAAATTTAAAATATCAAATTTTCAAATTGAAAATCATAGGGTGGTCTTACAATTTTCAATCACCTCACATATTATCAAAAACTCTATTGGTTTATGTTCTATCCACAAAGTATCCATTCATATTTCATCTGGAATATTATACATAAAGGCCTGGAATTTTTCATTCTCAGAGAGTCCAACTTGTGGGAAACCATTATACTGGTACACCTCCCAAATCAGTAGTCCAAAATTTATTGAATTGAGAAAGGTAAACAAGGTGAATGCTATCTTGACATAAATGGTCTTATGCTTGTGTTGTAATTTTAACTTTGCTAAAATCCTAGTAAAGTCCCAGGTGTAAAGGACATCATATATTTCCCTTACAGATAGTATCCCACAATATATATATATATATACACCCACCTGCCAAAAGTATCCGGGCACTTCTAAAAAATGACCATTAAATCACATTATTTCGACATTCAGTGATCAGAATTTAATGATTTATAATTCATTGGATTCGTCTAATTGAGACGCATCTAACCGCAGTATTTTCAAGTCTGTAAGTTCAATAGATCAGAAGTTATTGTTAAATGTCTAAAAACAGTAAAATGCAAATAACTTTTGGTCCATCAATCCTAGAGACATGAAAATAATAGATACAATGTACCTTAACAAGACAAATCAAATGAGTCATATTTCATCTTACTAGGTTTAATAGGGAAGAAAACGTTATGAAATTTGTATTTGCTAAATTTTTAAAGACGAAAAATGAATTACTTCATAAAGTTAAATCACATTATTTCGATAACCAGTGATCAGAATTTAATTATTTATGATTCAATGAATTCATATTATCAAGATGCATCAAATTGCAGTATTTTTCTGTCTCTAAATTTGATGGATCAGATGTTATTCTCAACAGTAAAATGCAAATAATTCATTTTTCATCTTTAAAAATTTAGCAAATACAAATTTCATAATGTTTTCTTCCCTATTAAACTTAGTAAGATGAAATATGACTCATTAGATTTGTCTTGTTAAGGTACATTGTATCTATTATTTTTGCATTTTACTGTTTTTAGACATTTAACGATAACCTCTGATCTATTGAACTTACAGACTTAAAAATACTGCAGTTAGATGCGTCTCAATTAGACGAATCCAATGAATCATAAATAATTAAATTCTGATCACTGGACGTCAAAATAATGTGATTTAATGGTCATTTTTTAGAAGTGCCTGGATACTTTTGGCAGGTGGGTGTATATATATATATATTATGTGACTCAAAATGACTTGCATAGACTCACATTACATAAATAATATAGCTTAAAGTATTATAAAATTTAGTGTAGGATAAATTATCATATAGCAATTCAAAGCAATATTGTGGACTTGATAAGTATAGTGGGGAAGGTGATGGCTTTTTTTATTTTTGGAACGTTTACTAACGTTCCTTCTCATTTTTTATAGAAACCCTTTTTAGAGAGAGTCAGTAAGAATTTTTTAAAAGAAAAATGAGTTTTTTTAAGAATTCTAAAGAAAAAATGTTATTTTATATAAATAAATGTTATTTTCACTAGTTTTTTATTATTAAATAAAACACTTTTCCTGGATTAAAAAAAAAATTTTTGGATAGCTATTATTACTTAATTCAAATGATTCAAAATATGATTTGGATCTAATCCGATTCAGATCTAATTTGATTCAGATCAGATCATTATTTTTTAGTCTAATCGGATTTGATAACCTAGGGCTCTGATCAGTTCGGTTCAATACAGTTTTTGCCAAAAATGAAACTGAACCGAATTGATCAGTATTGGTATTGTTAATTACCAAAACTGATCAGTTTTGGTAATCATCAATACCAAAATTAACCGGTAAATACAAGTTTTACCAATTCATTATCGGTTTACTAATAAAAACAGTTTGCAATGTTTTTATTAAATTATTGAAAAAATGTTGCGAAACATTTTTTTTTAATTAAATTAACTAATAAAAAACGTTTCGCAACATTTTCTATTAAATTATTAAAAAAAGATAATTTCTAAGTATACATAGGGTGTTTGGACCTGGTATCACAGAACTATATAAATTTTATACATGGGTGTTTGGACCCAGTGTAACAGAATAATAAAAATTAATCTTTATTTGTAATACAGTCACGTCGGAAAGTATCGCCTGATTCACTATTACATAGTAAATTACATATAAAAAATGAATACTGAGTTTTAAGATTAAAACAGCTCTTTCATTTTAACCTTCCCAAGGTTCAAATATTGTTATTTTAAAGAATATTATATTGGCTTTATAGTGATATAAAATTTAGAAATAATTAATAAAAGAAATATAAATATATATGCAACTCATTTTTATATATAAATTTTATTTTTCGGATCTAAAACATATAAAAAAAAACTTTTTTACCTTATAAATAAAATAGCTCTTGCATTTTAACTTTCCCAAAATTCAAACATCAATATTTCAAAGAATATTGTATTGGCTTTAAAATGATATAAAATTTAGAAATGGGTATTAAAAGAAATTTAAATATGTATATAGCCTGAAATTTTCAATTTTTTATATGTTTTACTATAAAATTTGAATCAGGCAATACTTTCCAACGTGACTATACATTGTTTACAATCACAATAGTTTTTACTTTTACTCTTTGTCGTCTTTGATTTTTTGTTAAATTTTACATTCTGTAATAATGTCCTTCGCATATGAACAAAATGCTACTTCAACGCATCATGTGATATATGTCAGTCTTATATTTATTCTTCATCAAATTTTCGTTATCTAACTAAGTAATAAGTGTTTGTATTTCTTTCTTAATAGTCTATTGATTCATACCTGTCAATATTTGATAACACTTTACAAGATAAAGTTCTAGATACAAATGAACAATATACAAACCTCACATCATATGTACAATACGCTGCTCCAATACACCTCACATCATATATTGCCCCAGATGAACAGGATCCCGGATAATTATAATAGGGGTCATATGTAAAATAAGTATAAAATTTTGTATTTTTAATGAGCAGGTTATATGAAAAAAACGTATATTTTAAGAAAATGTTATATGCAAAAATAGTATATTACAAAAATAGGTTATAGTAAAAAAAAGTATAAAATTTCAAATAAAAATTCAAGGTCATATATAGATTTATTATAAAAATGTATATTTTAACAGTTAGTATTTTGCTTTTTATCGTACTTGTGATAATATCACTTGTTACATTACAGGTTTTCATTGGTGGAGATCTTGATTTTATGACATTAGAAGAAAAAAAATTTATTTTGAAATTTTTTTTCTTTTTTTTCTCCTCTCTTTAGAACAGTATTAATAGCATAAAATCTAAAATCATAAATAGAAATAGTGAAAGTTTCATTATTTTTACGTTTGTTACTTGAAATATATAATATTCTTTCTTTTTTCTTTTTTTATGACAAAACATTCTGGATATTGGTACGGATTTTTGAAATTATAAGTATAGAGAATGTATGAAGGTATTATTTCTCAATTTTTTTTACTATTTTGTGTTTTTTTGTCTATAAATCTTACTAATGTTCTTTTTTTTTAGAGTTAACTCAAACTTCAAGAAGTGGATTTGAGTTCTTTTCTCTTTTTTGTTTTAGCGTTATTTTTTATTTAAGGACATTATTAATGGATTTTCTTTCTTTTATTTAGGGATATTTTAACTTGAACTTTGGTATTGATTTTAAAATTGCAATAAATGTCTCTTATTTTAGCATTTTTTGATTTTAAAACATTATTAATTGACTTTGGTAATTAACTTTTTTTTTTGTTTTACTTTTTTTTGATTTTGAATAATTATTAATATTCCTTTCTTTCTTTTTTTAGGAAAATCCAAGTTTCAGCTTAAAAAGTACTTAGATTTCATATCTTGGTAATAATTTTGTACTTCTTTGGTGGTATAACTTTCATTCTTAATCTTTTAGCAAACTTATTTTTGATCTTTAATGACAATTTTTGCTTTTGATCTCTAGTAATAGATTTGGTAATTTTTATTTTTAATCTTTGGAAATTTTGGGATTTTTACACATAGTTTTTTTGTTGTAAAATTGATGTTTATTTTGATCTTGTAAATAACATAGTTATCATAAAATTTTATCATACAGCATAAATTTTACCTGATAAAACTGTGTGTATTTTATTGATTTGCTAGATTTTAAACATTATATAGAGGTGATATCTAAATTACCCTATTTTAACATATATGATATTGATATATCATAAATAAAAAAATAAAATTTTAACGTAAATATATATTAATGTCATATGATAAAAAAGTATATTTTAGTATTATATAAAGGTTATAAGGATAAAAATGTATAATAAAATGACTAAATTTATGTATATTTTTTTCAAATTTTTATTAGTATCACGGATATGACCTCTATTATAATTGTTCGGGGTCCTTCACACCCCTTATTTTACACACTGTTACACACCGCTAAATATCACCATACACCACACAGGTGGTTGACCCTACACCACTGGTATTCGTCTTACCATACAGATAACAGATCGGATCATACGGATGACGGATAATAACAGATCAGATTTCTCAGATGACAGATTTCTAATCAGATTGGATAAATGGATGGCGGATTCTAATCAGATCGGATAAAATGGTGATGGATATCCTCAGATTGGAACACTAATCCTAATATAATTAAGACCTAAACCACCCATTAATTATAGTTACATTTCCAGGTAAATTTGTCTTTCCTTTCTTTGTTAAAGATTCCAGTTAGTTGGATACCATCAAACAGGTAAACCTCCTAAAGGAGTAGTTCAAACTCCTTGATTCCACAAGCTTATAGCTCACTTGTTGAAGTAACCATAAAATGTTATATGACCCCATTATTCCAGATATTTGATAATATTGATATCATATAGAGTTAATTTCCAGATATTGTCCTTTAGTGCTAGCACATATCTGGTCATAACTGATTGAATTTTTTTTGGAGGAGCATGAGTTTGTTTTTTTTAGTAGGTTGCGCTTTACTATCAGATGCCAAATGTTTGGTAATGTTAAATTTAGACCTATTAATGAGTGGAGTCAGCAGTTGCTGCTTACATCTATATTTCTAGAGACCATTTCTGCAAACATAACAGTCCATTACTTTTTTTTAGGAGTATAAGGTATGGCCTTGACATTGAGTTTTGTGAAATCCTATTTGGAGTTCTTTGTTGGAAATTCAATTTGCGCATCCTGATCATCAAACGTAACATTTGGTGTATTCTGATAACTCTAATTGCACCATTTGTTTTTGGAATGTTTGCTCTATGAAATCCTTCAAGTTCTTTAAGTTTAACCCTATGGTTTTTAATAAAGTCATCACACTTGTTGTATTTCTTTTCAGTGCAAAATAACCTTGATATAGTCATGAATAAGCAGTGCTAAATAGTTCAAAAAGGTTCTTTCTAGTAAGAACAAAGTTGGGAGCATTATCTAAATAAGGCTTAAGAGTATTTTTGCTATTAAATATCATGTTTATAGCATAAAAATAATAAAAATTTTTTTTCTGCTACACTTTTATTCTTTTTTTTTTTATAATACATTGAAATCTCCATGCTCTTCATCATTTACCTGATTTCTTTACTAATTTTTTATGATACAATCAATTATTGGATGATTGGTATATTACAGAAAATAAATTTGTTACAAATTAATGTTAAATTTACTATATTTTGACTTTTTTAAATATAAAATTTTGTCTATTCATCCTGACTTTCAAAATATTCAGGTTTATGGACTATTGAAACAATCTAAAATTTAAGAGCAAGGTCTACTACTCTTTCTACAAAAAATTTATTAATTGAAATTACAAAAATTTATAAGAATGTATATAAAAACTTCAGTACCATTATTTAGCATCATGTAATTACTATAATTCTATTCAATTTACTATATATTTAAAATCTGACATATATGTTGTATGTAGATTTGGAATCCGGTGGTTTTGGGATTTCACGTGATCACCACAATATAAATAAATCACCTTTTATTTATTTATTTATTTATTTATTTTATGTGAAGCTGGCAGGGGATATAAACGTGAGTATGATTCCGAAGTAATACAACCCAACAAGATCCTACCATCGATTTCTGGAGGAGCCGAAAGCCAACCTGAATTACTTGAAAATAAAAGACCTGCACTACTACCACGTCCAATAAAAGTCCAGGCGAACACACTGGGTAAAAAAAAGGAGGGGGAAAAAAGTGGAGAGGACAAGTCCCCTTTCCAAAAAATTATGGTGCATACACATAAACCTATTCTATCCTAAAAAATAATACAATTCTGAAATTCGTAAAACCGCTAATTAAAGCGTAGGCTAAACTAGTTTCTGTAATAAAGTTAAAATCTCTGCTAAAACCGCCTTGTTATCTTTATTACCACCCTTAATCTTCGAGGTATTCTTTGCCTTCTTCTGATTGTTCGGGTGTTTCTCCTTCTGGTTATTATATTTTGGGACTTTCTTCGAGGACGTAGATTTATCCTTCTTCTTAGGCTGATTACGGTCCAAATTCTTATCAGACTTACCTGATTTTTTCGGATTCGGTGTATTTTTAGCCTTCGGTTTGTTTTGTGCTTTCTTCAAGGTAGGAATGGAGTGTCGACACCATTTCAACTCCTTACCATCAGGTACAAAAAACTGTGGCGTATCTAAGGCCCTTAGTGTGGTCTTCCAATTCTCAAAATAGGCCACAAGTTTCCTCCTTCCTTTGCTTGTTTGAATAACTTTAAATGAGCTAGCACCGCACTTCATTAAAAATTCACATAGTTTACGGTCTATCCACAAGGTAGCCATCGTCATATCCTCCAGAATTTTATGAATAACGGCTTGGAACTTTTTACGTTACTTTCTTTCTCGTAAAATCCAACTTGCAGGGAACCATCTAACAGGTATACCTCCCAGGTCTGTCGAGCATAGCGGACATCCCTATTTTATCACAATACTGTTGTCGATCATTTGCCGATCATTTATTCAATTATCACATAATATAAATACCATTGCTAAAAAAATTTACATAATAATATATGCTTAAATTTCACAAATAACTTAAATTTAGTTTTAATTTATTGTGTATTAAATTTCATTAGAAACTTTTTAGCTTTTATTATTATTTGGCATATATTTATTCATTTTACGAAATTATTCACTAATTATGTTACTAATAAAAAACCTGCATTATGAATCAGATCACTGCATTATTTTTTTTATAGATTCTACATAATATAAAGAATATTTGTGCAAATTCTTAAGTTTCGCACTCGCATATTCATCTTCGCACTTTAATTTTTGTCTGATGATCGGCAATAATTAGTGAATTATCATAAACAAAATAATATATTTATAATATTATTAAAAATTGTGCTAATAATTATATAATTAAAATCATATAATAATTTAGTGTTGTTACTTAGATTCCATTATTTTTTTGCCACATTATTTGAAAAATATTTGTGATTTTGCAATAAGTTTTTAAAATCCGGAATTAGTGATCAGCAAATGATCGGCAAGGTGATATGAGCATGTCCGCTATGCTGGTCTGTCGTCCAATATTTGTTAAACTGGGGAAAGGCAAATGAGGAAAGAGCTATTTTGACTCGAAGAGTCTGATACTTATGCTGCCGTTTAACGGAACATTTAATAGCGTTCCTCCAAAATTTTAACTCTGCTATTATTTTCTGCAAGTTCCAGGTATACGGAATATCGTAAACTATTATGTCTCGGATTCGCTCTTGTTGTTCTCCGACAGCTTTGTATCCTGTCAGTATCTGTGTAGCCTCCAGTTCAGATGATTTCTTTCCCTTATGGGAATTTTTGGCTGATGTTTTCACATCAGGTTTTGCCTTTATTGATTGGTTCACGACTTGTTTATCATCTGTAACACGTGCCTTTTGTTTATCTTTCTTCCGGGAGTTTTTGGGTATTACAGTTTGATCAACAGGGGACATTACTATATCAGGCATTGATGGAAGCTTGATAGGTACTGGATTTGGTGGCATTTGAAATCCTTGGCGTAAAAGTTCATCTACATCGGGCTCAAGCGGATATGACTCATCCATCAGATAATCATCAGTATTCTGAGATCCATCGTTATCGTCGTCATCATCATCACCCGTATCGCCAAAATTGCAATAGAATTGGGTAGAAAAATTATCCCAAGACTTGGACGCAGCATATAGCGCTATAGAAAATATTAGCGAAAGGGTGGTGGGTTGTATATTCGTAGCTTGAGCTTGTGAAGTGAAGTTCACAGGGTTGGCTGTCTCGCCAAACCTCTGTATCAGTAACTGGGCTTTATCCTTAGGTACTGAGAGGTTTTTTTCAAATAAGTCCTTGAGGAAACTGTCCTGTACAAAAGAACTTAAGTTGTGTGTAAAAGTTTGAAAATAAATTTCGTTAAACTTAGAAACGAAGTCTAAAGCTTCTTCGTTTGGTGTTCGGCTCTTATCCATAGACATTTTTATATTTATGTAATAAAATTTAATAAAGGGGATTATTTTTTAAAAAAAATTATTACGCAGAAATTTTCGTAAAAAATGTATTCGGGAAAGAGTTTTTTTTTCGCAGTCATAAATAAATCACCTACAGTAAGATCAGCGACATGCATAAGTAGGATCGGCAATCATGTGATAACATGTGATTAGTCAATCTCGTTTCCACCGCTATCCCGAATCAACCTACAACATATATACACTAATTAGAGCAATTATGATTCATCAAAATGACTCTTATTTATTTATTTTATTTCTTAAAGAGAAGTTATCAATGATTATACAAATTTGAGCATCTATGATACTAAAGGTACAAAAATTTGCGTAAGTAACTAGAGATGATAAATTCTGTACATATTGGTACAAAATCTCACTCTCCGATAAAGACTGGAGCTGACCTAGATGAAACTTCACCACAAAGGACTGCCCATATATACTGGATAGTAAAAAAAAAGAATCAACCAAGGTAAACCTTTTCTAAAGCATCAGGCTTATAGAGTAGAAAACTATTCTGCTTATAAAAATAATACAAATTAGAAAATCTATAAAAGACTAAACTAATTTATATAATAAAACCAAAATTTCTGCTAAAACCTCCTTGTTTTTTTTATTACCACCCTTGTTCTTCAAGGTATTCTTTGCCTTCTTTTGAACGTTCAGATTCTTTGACTGATTATTATTCTTAGAAGCTTTTGTCAAGGATTGTTGTTTATCATTCTTCGTAGGCTGATTACTATCCAGAGCTTCGATTTTGATTGTGTCAACTCCTTATTTGTAGGTAAGTAAACTTGCAGCATATCTAAGACCTTAAGTGTAGTCTCCCAATTCTCAAAATAGGCACAAGTTTTCTCCTTCCTTTACTTGTTTAAATTATTTTAAACGAGCTAGCACTGCACTTTGTTAAACATTCAATTAGTTTATGGTCAATCCACAAGATAGTCTGATACTTATACTGAACATTTAATAGTATTACCCATAGTTTTAACTCTGCTAAAATTTTCAGCAGGTTCTAGGTATACAGGATATCATAATCTATTGGGATGGACCAGACCAGACCACAATCCTTAATACCCAGTTCTAAATAAAGACCGATCCCGATGATTGGTCAAAATCTATCACGTGATATTACACAAATCCAAAAAAAGAAATTTTTGTTTCCATTACACTTGGATCCTGGTTAAATTCTAGCCAGAATTATCATAAATTTTGAAATTTATAAAGACTGATGGAGGACTGCGTCTTATGTGGTCCAGTCTTTTTGCATGTCACAGGTCAAAATCGAGGCTATCGGTTGCATATCGGGTACCAGATATATGTAGGATATGTATATGATATGTATACGATATGCAACAATTACACACATATCGGGTACCTGATATCTGTAATGTTTATGCAGAAGTTCGGTGATATATATTATAGATATCGTGCACATATTACACATATATCGGGTAGTATAATATCGGGCACATATCTTATACATGTCGTATAAATATCATATAGATATTGGTCAGTATAATATCGGACACATGTTATATAGATATCGGGTAAATATAGGATACATATCGTACATTTATCTGACAATACGATAGATAATTTTTTCATATAATATTATAATTTAATCTGGGCAAAATTATAATTTCAGATTAATTTTTAATTTTAATTCGGGCTAAAGTAAAATTTTATTACACAAATTTTATTCTTATTTTCAATTAAATTAAAAGTTTTATTGTTTTTTAATTAATAATAAAAAAGATTACAAAAAAATATATTATTCTATATAGCTATATAAATAATTAGATATCTGTTATCTACAAATGGCGCTTATTTTTATCTGTTTAATATTTAAAAGAAAGAAATAGTATTTTAGTAATAAAGATATTAGTATGAATAATGTATTCGTAAAAGAAAAAGAATAGTATTAAAAAAATGTTAGTAAAAAATGGTTAGTAATAGAAAATGTTATTAGTATGTTTAGTAGTAAAATATATTAGTAAAAACAAACGTTAGTAGGTTAGAAAAAAAGAAAATATAAATAAAAATTAGTAAAAAAATATACCTTTGTATTTATTTCACCTCTTTTTTTGAAGTTTGCTGTTTAAAGAGAAAATAGATTTTGTTAATTATTTTTCTTTAATAAATAAAAAAAATAAATATTTAAATTACCTTGATGTGCGTTACTCTCATATTCTTCTGAAGATATATGATTAGATCTTCTTTTTCTTGAGTTTACTATATATAAACCAAATTAATTTTTGATTAAATTTTTTTAAAAAGAATGCTTAGATTACCTTGATATGTGTTGCTTCCAAATTCTTTTGATTTAGAGTTTTTTTTCTTGAATTCGCAGATATAGGATTACCACCTTGACGCACAGTATCAAAAAATGTCCGCCCTTGATGTGGAAGGTACTTAGGAACCACCTCATCTCCCGATTAATGAGACCCTAAGTCAGAGGAGGCTAGCCTATCGGGTACAAGTACCCTACAACTTCATCCCTAGGTAGTCAAAAATCTCAGGTGGTTCCAGACCACAGCGTACTACATGATTAGTCTTTGGACATGTTGGGATTTGATAAGTGAGAGAAAAAATACTCCAGCGCCAGCGTTTTGTAAAGAATAATAAAATAATATTTTTAAGTTAGTTCTTTCTTTATTAAATTTTTGAAAAAGTTTTGTTTCTTAAAATCGTAAAAAAATGCTGGTTGCTACAACTGACGGACAACGACAAATTGTCAGGCTACCCCCGGACAAAGTAATTGGAAGGCAGAAAATGTCATAAAATATCCAGCCATATTTCATAACATTTTCCTCCAGGCTAAAGCAAATATTACAAAAGAAATTGCAAATATATTTAACAAGCAATAGATACATGGCCGTTGAAAAATATATTCACACTTCATATTGTAATACCACAGTCTAACAAAGAAAGACAAGAAATTGCAAATATATTTAACAAGCAATAGATACATGGCCGTTGAAAAATATATTCACACTTATACCACAAAGAAAGACTCAAACCACTATTGTAAAGAAAAATATGAAAAATACGCGTATATCCTATTTTCATACCTTGCTTAACAGTTCCACTATTTATTTAAAAGAGAATTTTCTCTTTTTTGTATGTGGGTAGGGGTACATTTTTTCCTTTTTTTATTCTTTTCTTTTGTATATAGTAGATGAGTATGTCTTACTATATTAAATATATAAACTAAAGTGCCAAAGTATTGTTAATATTGTAAAAGATAAGTAAAGTATACTTGGATAAAAGAGAAAAGAAGAGACGAACCGTAAAGCGTTAATAAAAGATAAGTAAGAAGAGAAAAGTGTATTTTTGAAAATAAACAAAAAAAATCGCGCATTAATTTTAGATATCACATGTAATCAAAGCGATTTTAATTGGTTATTAATATACATGCATAAATGTCATGTGATTTTAGTGACGAAACTGTAAACCTGCGTAATATTACGGTTAAAATATTTTGAAAATTTACGAGACTGTAAACCTGCGTAATATTATTACTATTTGATCGTTAAAGCTGCGTATGCAGTAGAACGTATACAAGGGCATGTGATACTATTGAATAATCAAAAATAATATTAACACCTTTTCTTTTAAGTTTGGGAAAGCAGATTTTTTTATTATTTACAATTTTTATGTTAAAAATTAAAGTAAATTCTAATTTTTATTATAACTTAATAAAAAATACACATTTGATACTTGTTCGCTACTATTTTACTATAAAATAGTATCCAGGCTGTACGGCATGAACGTCAGTATCAGTTACAGCCCAAAAAACGTAAGTCTCCAGCCGATATTTGGTACGGACTGGGCCTAGCTATTCACTTAATAAATAAAAAAATAAAAATAATTATCTTCTTCTACGATACGTAGGTAAGTTTCTCCTTCTCCTACGATTGTCACGCGTAACTAAAATTGATCAAATTTATCAAATTTAAAATGTGAACGTAAAATAGAATGTAATATTAATTATAAAATTTTATTATAATATAATTACCTGGCCTCTTCCAAAATCTTGTTCTAAATTCATAATAATATTTTTGGCCAGTACTCATTCACAGCTACTGCCAAATGTGGCAAAAAACTGGCTTTCTGTACAAGTTACAGCAACAGCTTTTGATCTGGTTTTGGTGAAGTGATGAATTTGAAAAAAAACCAATATTTTTTTGAATTCATTTATAAACATTTTTGGGAGTTTATACAAATCTTTACAAAAAATATTATATATACGTATTATTGTATTACGCTAATTTAAACCTTTACATGTAAAACATTGGAAGATATCAACACTACTTAGATTTGTTGGTAAAATTGGAGTAGACAGTAAAATAATAGATATTATATGAGAAAAATTTCAAATAATAAAAAAAACCAAATAAGAAATATACACAAAATATTAAAGATAATTTCTTTTTTTTTTAAATATAATTAAAAAAAAACTTACTAAATACTCGGCTTAATATTTAACCAAATGGTTTGTTTCTCTATAGGAGAAATAGGTTTTTTATAAGAAATTTTTATATCTTAATAATATATATATATTTATACAATAATATCATTTTGATATTTTTTTGTAAAAATATTATCAATAATACCGGTTGAAGAATATTGTTAATATTGGTCATGAATCGTCACACTATTGACCAACGGTAACGAAGAATCGGCTGATCGGACTAGTCAATTATGGTTTGTGTGCCAAATGATAATCTTTTTTAACTTTTTTCTTTTTTACTTCTTTTTTTTTGTAGATATCGGCTTTTTGGATTGGTAATTTGAACGACCAGGCTCTTAAACGAACGAACCAAAATAAAGTTCGTTCTTTTTCTTTGTTTTTACTTCCAGGGAACGTAATTAACGTTCCCTTTTCTTTTTTTAGTGACCTGGACGAACGAACAAGCCAAACACCCAGGAACTTGAACGAAACAAAGGTATGTTTCGTTCTTTTTTAGTTTTTACTTCAAGGGAACGTAATTAACGTTCCCTTTTCTTTTTTTTAGCGATCTGGACGAACGAACAAAAAAATTGGTGTATGGCAGTCTGCCAGATGATCAGTAATTGAAAGGGACCAATAAATTAATTAGCATAACGAAAACAATTTTTAAGAGCATTGGATATCATTTAAGGATCTTATAGAAAAGGCTTTAATTTTTAGCGGCGCTGAAAATTTTGATGATAGTCATGTATCAATTATTAAGTATTATTTGATTCTTGCATCAAATCATACTAATTTTATATAATTACAGAGATTTGTTGGGAAGATTTTGAAGCTCCGGAATGGTGCGTACCTATTAAAGCTAATGTATTAACATTTGAATGGGACGTAAGTACCAAAATACAAGATATTCAAAATTTTAGAATTACCACAAATATTTTTTGCTTGTAATTCTTATCAAAGTTACAGTTGCTAATAGAGCTCAAATTATTAATAATTATACATTTTAAAAATATTCCGCATTAAGTTTAGCATTATTTGAAGACTTTTTTATTTGGTAATACCCTCCCCTTAACTTTTCCTCGCCACTTTCATAAACGATAATAAACGATTGTGAACAATAATAAGTGATATGATAGATTGAGGGTTGATCGGGTGGTGTGTGTATTAGTGATATTATAATCAATGGTGTATAACAAAAAGCTAACAAATGATAATAAAATGATAATGATAATAAATGATAATAAACAATTGTGAAAAAATGATAGAAAATAAAAACTCATTCATTATTATCATCATCGACTAAAAAAGGAAAAGAAATTAATAAATTTTGTATTTACGACTAAAAAAGAAAAAAAAATTAATAAATTTTGTACTTACCATTTCGATCTTCTGTATTTTGAGTATTCGTATTCGTATTTTGAGTATTCCGGCTCCCACGTGCTATAAAATATTAAGAAAATCAATAAAAATTTATAATTTGATTAAACTTTTATACTTTACATACCATTCCTTCTATTGTTTCGTCTGTGTTGAGTTTTATTAACACCAATTGAAGCCTGTACAAACTGATCGTCTAGAAACATATTAAATCATATTAAATAAAACAATTTACCTCTTTAATATAATCATTTTGTTGATTATGTAATGTTGTTAGATTTAAAAGTTCTTACCTGGTTTTTTCCCAAAACCGTGTATTCATGACTTCAAAATAAATGGCACCAGCACGGCTTCTTGCCCCTCTCGGATCGTTTGCAATCACTAATAATTGATCCTAAAGTATTAAGTGTTAAATAAGTATTAAAATTACTATTACAACAAATTTTTATTAATATTTAACTCACGTGATAACTGGTCACTAATCCATTGAATTTTGTTTGGCACTGTTTGCCCGAATAATTGCTTCCACACCTCTCATTTACTTTATTCGCAACGGAATTCCAGAATCTTTTTCTACTTCTTCCTGCAATTTGATAATGGTACTCGAAGTTTCTTGATCTCCGCTGCTCAATCAAAACTGCGATTTGGTCATCCGACCACTCCACCCGGCCGGAAGAATAAGTTATAGTGTCGAAAATGGAGGTAGTATTGACATTGATGGTATTGGTATCATTGACGGTGGTTGAATCAGTTGAAGATGAGGACATTGTTTGAAATTTTGTTAAAAAATTGTTTAGAATATTTGGAAACATATTTGATAAAAAAAAATATGTATTGATTATAAAAAAAAATATGTATTGATTATTAATTAGTATTGATTATCAAAAAAATGCGAGAAAGTTCTTGTAACAATTCTAATTATGCCATTCAATTATCATGATATTACATCATTTCATTTTTTAATTATTAGTACAATTTTTAATGTAACACCATTTCAAAATGATTTTGTTGATTCATGATATTATATCATAAAATTCACAAAACAGAGAATTCGTAAAACTCCGTCTCTTGTCCATTAAAAGTGATTAAAATGTCGATCTTCCATTGTTTTCCATCGTACAAAAAAAAAATTAGCCATTAAAAGTGATTAAAAATTTTGTAAATTAGGTCCGGTATTATTCTTACGTAAAAATTAACATTTATTTATTACGACTTACTAATGCGAAAAAAAATTAATTAATTTTATTAATTTTACATCTTGGATTGATTTAATGTTAATTTTCAAAAGTTGAATTAATGTTGAGCGCGTTAAACGAATTCGTTGAGCAAAAATTATGCTTATGTAATACGCGATTAATAATTTTTCATTTGATGAAAGTCACGAGACATACTATCTTCTTGCTTATATTATACACGATTATCACTAAGCTTGAAATGGAAATCAAATGTGTCATCATTTTCTTTATTTGGTGTGGCATACTACAAGTTAAATCTTCTATTCAAAGGTATAATCGACAAATATTTTTGTTTTCCTACCGTAATATTTCTAAATTTTGTAGCTCGACATAATATCCTATGAACCGCTAACAGGGAATCACAACCTTCTTGAAAGTATTCAGCTTTCCATAATTCGGTATTTGATATTTCTGGCTCCATAAAACTATGTTTAAACCGAATACTAAAAGAAGGTGCAGGTTTATACCACTTGACATATGCTAGGAGGTGAGTTTTCGTTCCTTCTGGAAATCTAAGGGCATGCTCGAAATAATATTGGACTTCACCCGGATAAGTGTCAACTGAATCATCATTAGCTGCTTTCCATTTTGCAAATATATTCGCATTTTTTTCATGGCGACCAGAAATCATAGATCCAAATATTTCGGCGCCAATTTGTAGTCTTGCATGCTGATTCATATGCAAATCCATAAATCCTAACACATCTTCTTTTTCCTTTTCATATAATATTGCATACCATTCACATAGAAATCCTCGCAACTCCAAAGGCATAACGACATTGATATATGATGGGTTAAGCATTTGGCCAGGTAATGGTTCAGTGCCATATATTTTGGAAACCATAGACGTATTATGTCTCATGAATAGAAAATGCTGCAGTTCCTCCCTTTCTGCTGTGATTGCTAAACTTCCTACAGCTTTTTTTGGTACAAGAAGATGGAGAGATTCATCTAGAAGGCCAGATGTCCATTTACATGATAAGTGATAATCCACCAAAGTGTTTTTAAGAACAATTTTCATTAATTCGGGTTCTATTTGTCGGTTACTATTAGGATATGATCCTAAATAACAGGAATTTTTTTAATAAAGGTACTAAAGACAATTGAAAGACACTGAAGTAAATTTACCTATATATCCATTAAGTCTTTCAAACGGGAAAAGCCAAAAACTATATATAGGACCATAATCACGACAGCAATCAGGGATATGAAGTGCGAGATGTATATTGCTTGTTATAAATTCTGGTCCATATGTATATTCTATAAGGTAGGCCATATCTTTTAACCTCTCTTGCGCCTCCTTCAAATCATCATCTGTAATAAATCTTGCTACTAAAAGATTACAAGCTCGAACAAAATGCCCTAAGATCTTTCTATCATTATCATCTAGCATATCCCATAATATAGATGTAGAATAAATCATAATAAAGGTCTTCCATTGATCAGCAGTTAAGTTAGAAAACCCATCATTTCCGATTGCAATCTTTGGAGGAATTCTACCAATGTCAGAAGGTAAATCAATATTATCCATTCTGTTTTGTGCTACACGAAGTTGTTCCATAGTTAATTTTTTTTGGTTTACAAAAATGGATTTGATTATCCATTTTGCAACACCGAGAAAAAGACAATGCATAGGATCCACTACAGCAAATCGTATAGGATCCATGTATGGTAGGCGAAGCACTTCAGTCCATCTTATACCATGTACTTTAAAATGTGCTTCTCTGGAGGACTTTGAGTTACATTGCAACCATTCATGAGCATATTGTCTATGTAATAAAAGATCTGCAGGCTTTGTTACCCATTCATTATAGTCTTGCATTCCTCCGTAATGAGTTTTTCTAAATTCCTCGCTATAAGTGGTACGTTTATCACACCTATAGCATTTCATTACTGCAGATCCATGACCAAATAACTTTCGTGTAGCTGGAGTATCAGATGATCCAACAATTAACGCAACTTTTATTTCTAAACCATTGGAAAATTGGTGAGTTTTTGGTACTTTCCACCCCTTCCAAAGTTCTAATAACTCATCTACAATAGGAGCTAGATAATGATTAATGCGTTCCAACCCTGCCTCTTTTGGTCCTGGTAAGAAACCCAAATATATAATATTTTCGGGCTTATTCCTTTCTGACCTTGGAAGATTGCAAATAGACGCATAAATAGCGCCAGTACTATGCTGCGTGTAGGAGAATGGTTGGAACCAATCAAGATTAAGGAGAAGACCTAGATGGGTTGTGGCAGTCTCTGTTGTAAAAAAGGTACTACCATCAAATGGAAAATTTTTCCATACCTTACCATCGTAAATATCTGAATAGATATTATTTTCGTTTCTTTGAGTCCCTGATAATTTTAACATGTTCTCAAAATCTGGTCGTTGATATAAAATGCTCAATTGCTGACGAATGTTTGGCTTAGGATAAACCATGCGAGGTACCACAATTGTTGCATCTTTATTTTTTTTGAGAATGGAAAGTGGATTATTGCATTGGTGATTACGACTTGATATTGGATTATTTGGATACTCTTTATACGGGCAATTCATTATAGCAACTTTTCCTTCTTCCTTATATGCAATAATATCTTTAACATTATGCAATTTATGGCAATCGGTACATGCAGCTAATTGCATTTTCGGTTGAAAAATGTTTAACCATATTTTTGCCATATATAATGAGGTAGGAAAATTTTCAAATTGCAACTTATCAAAGCGCATAAGAATTATATGAAAAAATTTTATTAAGGATTCAAGTGCAATATCAGGCAATCGAAATCTTTGTTGAAATTTAAATAGCCATATTATAATCTCAGTATTAATAGAATCACTTAAGCTTTCCACTATAAATGCTTCTTCATTGTCATTGTCAATCTTAGGAGATGCGAAAAAATCTTCTACATCATCATTCTCCTCTCCTTCATCCACATCATCATTCTCTTCCTCATCCATATTATCTACATCATCATTCTCCTCTCCTTCATTCACATCATCATTCTCTTCCTCATCCATATTATTTACATCATCATTCTCCTCTCCCTCATCCACATCATCATTCTCTTCCTCATCCATATTATTTACATCATCATTCTCTTCCCCCTCATTTATATTATCTACATTATAATTCTCACCAAAATAATTGATTTCATCATTATTTTCATCAATTGTAGGTGCTGGAATACGAAAACATGAAGGTTTTGATGAAAATAATGTTATATTTTCTTCAATATATTGGAAAGAAGGACCAGGATGGGAAGAGTCCTGATCTGGACTAGATGTACCGGAGTAATTATTTCTTTCTCGCTTTTTTGATATATTCAATTTTATTTCTGTATTTATATATGTATTATTAACAGATGATGTTTTTTTCTTTCTTATCATGATGGTATTTTCCTGATTTTTTCTAGAATCTTTTGATCTCGATTCCCACAAACTATCATCATACGTATGTTTCTCTTGAGTGCGAGAATCAACTTCTGCACCTTTGCAACGAGCACAATTGCAAATATACAAATACTTTTTTTTGGGCTTTATTAAATCAGCCACAAAGGTTTCAGAGGTTTCAACTTTACGTTTTTTATTACTCTTTATTAATCCAGATACAGAGTTACATTTTTTATTATTCATTTTTATTAAAATGTATAAAATATATTTTTTATTCTATCACTTTTAATAGTTAGTAATCAAGACGTTCAGAAACGAGCTTTTAATAATTCTTATCATACATAAGAATTGCACAAGAATTTTATGAGCGCGTTACTTTTACCTGGTGAGAATTGCGCAAACGCGTTGCTACCTCTGAGCCGTTGATCTGCATCCTGAAATCTCTGAAATCATTATAAATTTGCACACAAACAACTTTTCTCGCGTTCTGAAATCTCTACTTTATACGGGATTTTTTTATTTTACAAAATAACAAAAAGATTTTATACTTCGTAACAATGAATAGTGATAATGTATCATCTAGTGATGAATCATCCTCCTCCTCCTCCTCCTCCTCCTCCTCTTCTTCTTCTTCTTCCTTTTCTAAAAGTTCTTATAACACGATAAAAGCAAGTATTTGATTATTTTATATATTATTTCTGCTTTTATCCTATTTACATTTATCTATTATTTTACAGAAAGAAGTGTTTATTTGGAGCGACTCCGAGCTAAAAGACGTATACAGTATTAACTATGAGCTCACATGGGCTGAGCAAAAAGATAACATAGTCACCAAGTTGCTTCCACCACTTTACAAACTCGTAAATAAAAAATATAAAGTCTCAAATAGTGATTTATTAAAGATGTTATATGGACGTTGGCGATCTCGCCATCGCGTTAGTAATATTAGAAAGCAAGGGGAAGCCCAAATAAAACGTAACAAAAGAAGAGCAATGAAGAATTCAAGGATGCAGGATGTAAATTATTTAATTAACAGAAGCTATTAAATTTAGTTTTTTTTTTAAATTAATTATATTGTGCTTTATAATTAACATTGTTAAAAAAAAAAAAAAAAAAAAAAAAAAAAAAAAAAAAAAAAAAAAAAAAAGAAAAAAAAAAGAAGAACAAACGCGGCCAATTACCTAATACAAAACAAAGATAAGTACATTTGCCGATATCCTGAAAAGGATCTAGTTCAAATTTTAAAAGATTCAGGCTACCATTCCGAAGAATGGGAGGAAACCGACGAAGATGATGAAGATGATGAAAATGATGAAGAAGAAGTAGTCACAAAAAAAAATTCGATATATATTTATGAAAGATGGTGGAGATCTCCTGCTGTATGTATATTTTATTATTTTTTATCAAAGTATAAACACTAATTTATAGTTTAATTTCTTTATTTAAGCTTCAACGTTTATTACATAATCGTATTGATCCAACGGTAGAGTTATTAAGGAAAAAACCACCAAACTTAAAATGTAAAAGAGTTCTAGACAAAACAGAAACAGTTAGTGTGCCACCTGCCGGCGCACCAAGCTGGTGTTTGAATAGAGAAGCACTTGAAAAATTCAACCGTTTAACCAAAAATATCCCAGTTTATGATTATGATACTGATGAAAGCATCATTCAAGACAACAATGGTGCCGATGATGATGTTGATAATAACGTCGTAAATAACAAAAATAACAACAAAAGGAAAAAAAAGAAAAATAAATCTAAATCAAAAAATAAAAAATCAAAAAAATAAATTTTACAATTATTACACTTTTGCCTAAATAGGTTTATCGTCAAAAATACTAATCAGACTTTAATAAAAATCAGAATTCAAACATTTTCATTTAATTTTTTTAAAAATTGATTGATTAAATTAAAAATATCATGGTTTGATAAAGCTATAGATTACAGTTTATTTTTATTAATAAACAAGTTACGGTATTGATTACTTTATTACAGTAACAATTTAATTACGGATAAGGTATTTAATAAGATATCAAAAACTGATTAATAAAATTTTCTATATTAACATACGATAAATTAGATTAATAAGCTAAATACGATAATATTATTTTTTCAAAAAAATTAAAATGAAAATATACACAAATTTTTGTTTTTGGTATGTAAGTCAAATTAAATTACTATATGCTTAAATCATAACTCATAACCCAAAGTTGAGGATTAACCGGGTACCTTGCTTTAGATTCAGCGACACTTCCCAAGTCAGATGAGGTGCCACAGGTACGCTTTAAGAAAACTCGCTATGATAATAAGGATAAGTATATTCGAAAATACCAGATATGAATAAACATAGGATACGATGAATAATCTCAAATAGAAAAATAAAAAATAAAAAAATAAAATAAAATAAAATAAAAATATAAAAAATAAAATAAAATAAAAAAAATATTTTCAATTAGACAAAGCATCCTCGTTCCTTCCTGGAATTCTCATTTGACTAAATTATTATTGTTTGTAATTTGATCCATTTGAATCCACCATAAATTGCCAGACAGGGCGAACCCTTATTAGACAATTATAGCTTCATCACCAAATGGCTGCGATGTGTTTAATGATATGGCAACCTGTTTAATTCATTTTTAAATGAGCAAACGTGGCCATAAAACTCATTAAAAAGGTAGGCTACAGAGTGCAATGCAACCTACCTAACCTAACAAGTAGGTCTAAGGGTTAGGGAATAAAATACACCCTAAACCCATGCAGTTGGTATGGAAATAAAAGTTTACAAACGGAAGTTTCAGACTGTGCCTGACGACAAAATGGGTGAGGTGCAATCAGGACTTTTTCCTCTAATCCAGCCCGGAATTATAGAGGCAACATTGTTATCGTACAAAGCACATCGACGAAAACGTCTCTCAAAGAAATTAATCAATAAAGAGTATACTTGGGCAATAGCCGATCTTCATCGTCACCCTATAAACTCCAAAAGGACAGGGATCAGCGCAGGCATTTTGGCTTACGTATCTCTTTAAAGATTAATTAAATTGAAAGATAGGATCCAAATTCAATATGACTGAATCGATCGCCTCCGGTTATCAAACTTCCATCAGAAGTGATCGCTAGAATCAAAGATACCAATAATCACCCTTATCAGTAACGATCGAACTAAAGATGTTAGAGAAATAAAATCCGTCATTTATATGGAATTAGTTTGTATTACAATTTTATTACGATTTGGGTAAAAAAAATATCTCCTTAAAATTTATTTTTTTTCAGGTATCCTGGCTATATGGAAAGATTCCTAATATGGTAATAGTACAATACACCTTATACGCCATTTTGCAAATTCAGTGTAATAGTTTACAAAGAAAAAAAGGGGAACGTATTTATTTTTTTGCCATGAGAAATTTAATTACAATAAGTGGATTTCAGAAAATCGCGGTAATTTGAATAATTTGTATATGCTTTTGATAACGGGTTTGAAGTTTAGGTATTCTCTGGCCGCACTCTTGTATTACTATGATCACTGAGAGTTGGCTTATATAATAATCTTATCATTCAATATTTCCTAAAAAAGTAAATAAACATCATCTATTTATAAGTATTCATGATTTGGAAAAACTCCGTATGAAGTTGTGAAGATAAATGATACTTGGATCAAGCACTCCATAGCAATTATCTTTTTTCGTACACTGTATTACATTTTTACAAAGTACAAAGCGTACAAAGCCAATACCAAATAGACAGAAATCAGTAGCTGTTTTCTATACTACGATAATATTAAATAAACACACAAATTTTTTTAAAGATCGTACAAATATCGGTGACCGATATATATTAGATAACGGATCGGTGACTAATAGTTTGGATATCGGACACTTGGTAATTTACATTTTTTTAACCATATTTGAAATTTGCGCATTATGTGACAAATCGGGTACCCGATATGTTGTTAATATGTAAAAATGCCCGATATGTACCTAATTAGTCACCGATATATAGGTACCCGATATGTGTGAGATAGATCGTTTTTTGACCTGTGTGTAGAACTGGTCTTAACCATGGTCTTTAGGATCGTTGACCATTTTTACTCTTGCTCCTCTCCAACAAGTTTCATATCTGGTCAGTATTTGAATAGCCTCATTATAAATTAGGTTTCTCATATTAAATATCACGAAAATTTTAAAAATTTTTTAATTTTTCAATACACATGCATAAAAAGCAGCTGATCTTAAAAGCTAAGACCATTTATGTTAACTCTACATATTCAAAGATTTTTTATTCGAAATGGACTACTGTAGCTTTCTACAGGCAGCTTTTTTTCTTACCAATTTATAATATAAAAAATAATATATCGTATCATACATCTTAATCATTAATGTATGTAAAGCTTTTAAAAACTTTATTATGCATTTTTAAACACATTTTTCTGCAAAAATTTGTCCTTTTGATATAGCTTCTTTAGAGAAAGGACTTTCTTTTTAAGATGATCTAAAATTAAAGGTATTAACATTTTTTTTCTCCTACTTTTCATATTATCTCCAAACACCTAAAGTAACCATTGTAATTATTTATCAAAAACATTTTTGAAAATTCTTCTTCAGCACAATCGAATTGTGCCCAAATTCGAAGTTGCACTAATCCAAGCATAAGATTTATTGGATATTGGCTTTAAGATTTTCTCTAAGGCTTGAAGTGCCTTTGTCAGGAGTGAAATCTTTGAATCTTCACCAGGATTTTTGCCTACTCTTCATGTAAATAGAAATGATTCTTTCATAAAGGAAATTTTTAACATTATCTTTTAATTCATTTCTTCTTATATCTATAGATTCGTCCATAGAAAGCATTTGGCTGGAAATATTGAGAAGTATATTAAAAGCTTCTAACAATGGTATGTTGCATAATAAGCTATTATGTATATATTGAAGGATATTAGAACCAAATTCTTTATATTTCTCAAATAATAGTAAAATTAATGACTCCATTTTATACATAAATTCTAGAAACTCTTTACCTGGAATTACATTTGTTGTTTGAGATTGGACGTCCTATTTATATACAACTTGTTTTGAGTTTAGAATTATAAGGTGAGAGTTAATGACTTCAAATTCAGGGTGTAACTTTGTTACATTATCACTTTTAGTCAGCTTATAAACAATCCATCCAACAATATAGGAAAATTTTGACGCTTCTGCCAGTTCTAAGATAATAATTTTTTCAGGTATCATATGTGAATTAGCTGAAAGATTAATTTATAAGTAGTGCTCCTAACAGATCGGTTCAGACTGGATTCAGCTTAAATCTGATCCGATCTGATTTTTATTTTAATAGATCTGATCTGATCTGAATCTGATCAGATCTGGTTCAATTTAACCTGAATCTGGTTCAGATCCATTTGAATCCGATTTGAATCTAATCTGAATCTGGTTCAGATCTGGTCCTTGTCCTAAAAAAGGAAGGGAACGTTAATTACGTTCCTCAAGTAAAAGAAAAATAAAAATAAAAGAAATGAACTTACCATAGTTCATTTTTTTAAATCCTGGTCATTCAACTTTGTCTCACATCCAGGTTTTCTAAAAAAAAGAAAGGGAACATTAATTAGTATGTTCCCTTAAAAAAAAACAAAAAAAAGAAACAAACTTACCATAGTTCGTTCTTTTTTTTAAATCCTGGTCATTCAGCTTCGTCTTACGTCCAGGTTTCCTAAAAAAAAAGAAAGGGAACATTAATTAGTACGTTCCTTTAAGTAAAAATAAAAAAAAAATAAAAAAAAAGAAATGAACTTACCATAGTTTGTTCTTTTTTTTAAATCCTGGTTGTTCAGCTTCGCCTCACATCCAGGTTTCCTAAAAAAAAAAGAAAGGGAATGTTAATATTAGTATGTTCCCTTCAGCAGATTGCAAAATTGTAAGACCATCCTATGATTTTTAATTTGAAAATTTGATATTTTGAATTTTTCAAAAAAGCAAGTTTAAATACCTATTTTAGTAATAACTTTAACTCCTTAAAATTAATAAAGATTTTAAAGTAATTTATTTATATTGAATCATATGATATATTTCTATTTTTATTTAAGGAGTTGAATAAACAGGTTTTTAACTTGATTTTTTACTGGTTTCTAAAAATTTCAAAATATCAAATTTTCAAATTAAAAAATCATAGGGTAGTCTTACAATTTTGCAATCAGCTATAAATTACACCAAAAAGTCCTTCAAGCATGTCTTGTGAAATACATTTTGATTGAACTATTGAACCTGGATATTTTTTTAAAAGATATTCAAGCATTTCAATAAAGCTAACAATGGATAAAATTAAATCCACTCCTTAGATTCTGTTTTTTGTTTATTACCATAAATAAACCAATTATGAATTTCTTTTAAAGTATTAATACGTGGATCATCTAAAGACTGGAAATTAATTTTACTATGCATTATTTGATAATATTTTTATGAATATCTAATGAAATTCTTATAAAAAATTAAGAAGGTTATTATATTTCATTGATTTTATTTTAAAGAATATGTACTTTTATTAAAAATTACTTACTTTTGTTTTTTCTGATATTTTTTTAAGACTTTCAATATTTGCCAATGCACCCTCAACTTTTTTTGATAATGTATGTTCAGCAAGATCAACACACATTTTGCTTCATGAAGTGAGCCATATATGACGTTTTGTAAGTTTTGTAGCTTTTGCTGTTACATGCTTATTTGTGTGTTCATATACGCCTTTTATATGTCTCCAACTAATTTCTTTTCCATTTAACATTAGGCGACATAAAGTAGTAAAAATGGTTTTCATAGTCTGGCCGGGTCAGTTTTGTTAAGTCTTAAAAAAAATTTTTTATATTATTACTATGCTGGGTGAGAATTTTTTAAAAATTGAAAAAAAATTTCACATATAAAATTTTTGAAAAAAAAAAATTAAAAGCTGGGTTGCCGGGTTATTGATGAAATTTTTATATTATAAAAACCATAAAATCAAGTTTGTATGGCCTTATTTCCCTAGAATTTTTTTCACCTGTATAACTTTTTGATAAGTTATTTCTAAGTTTTTTAAAAACATGTGTTGGATCACTGATCTTCTCCAGTAATTGGATTTATTGTTTTATAACTTGTTGAAAGTTTCTGGTTATCATATACAGGTTGTAAAAATTTATTAATATGATAGTTAAAAACTTGCTATCCTTCATTAATTCCTTTTGCATTAGTAATTTCAACTGATAATATTGATGCAACTAGATCAAAATTAGTTATCTTTTCTAAATACCACTTATCATCATTTGGACTTCTGAATTCACATAATTCATTAACATTCCATTCTGATTTTGAAGGCATTGGTGGATAAATAAAAGCATGATTAATGGTAATATTTGTAGAATTATTGCAGTTAAGCTTATGTACAGTAAATTGTGTTTTTTCAAAATTGCTATTTACAATTTCTGCTGCATAAAAAGATTTCTTATCTTTATACCTATACATTCTAATTTTGTAGCAAGACTGAAAATTAATGTATTTAAATTGTATGCTTTCATATTATTAATTCCATAATAAGATATAGGAAAAGAAAATTATGTGTTACTGAGTGTCAGATAATTTGATGAACTTGAGTTTATTAGGTGTAGACAAATTAGGTAACGAATTCATTTTATGTTGACATTGTATAGCAAATGCTTCATAGTCCTGTATTTCATTTTCAAAATCCAAATAACCAACATAACAATTTTTACATTGATTCTATAAAAGACCTATTAAATTAATCAATATATTATTTTTTTTTTCATTTATTGTGTTATGAAAAAAAAAATTACCCTTTTGAATTTTAATCCCCCCTCATAAAGCTTCATCCGTAATTATCTCCAATTCTTTTCCGCTTAAAATCAACTTTTTCGCCTCTTTAAAAGAATTATGTGAAAAAAATCCTACTCAACCATATCTTCAAATTTTATTAACAGTTAAATTTGCTAATATTTGATCAGCAATTTTATCTTGCCACCCTGAACATTGTTCATTTTTATTTATATAATACTTAAATATAGAAACTGATGGTAAACGAACAGGATGGACATGCTTATTATCACTTTGCCGATTATTTGCCAATCATATATATATTGATTATCACGTTTATTTTGAAGCTCCAAGCAAAATCATATTTGCTAGAAAAATTGTACTAATTATTTTATTTGGTAGTTTAAAATACCCAAAATATACTATAAAATTATTGTGGCAAAAAAAGATAAAGTTAGCTTTGAGCCAAAATTTTTAATAATTATAGTATTAGCCAATCATATGCCGATCATCTGCTAATTTGACTTTGAAGCTTCGGGCGAAGCCACAGATATTTGGGTGAAACTTGAAACTTTTATAGTATATTATTTAGGTATTTAAGAATCCATGGCTAAAATAAACATGAATAATTTTTGAAGTTATCATTAAATACATACTTGCAATTATTGTAAGATTAATATAAGGCCAAAATCTTCATGAACTATTTTATGAATTAATTTATTAATAGTATATAAATAAAGTAAATAAAATCAAAATTTTATACATTATTATGTAGAATTTGTAAAAAAAATAAACTCAATGGTATTTTTTTGTGACAATATTGGACAAATGATCAACAAAATGATCGGTAATATCGTGATAATATGAGGATATCTGCCCTGTTTGGTAAACGCATAATCTTTTTTCTGATTTGCTATATACAGATATAGCCTAACATAAAAATCTATAGCATAAAAAAATTTTTTTATTTGTAAATTTCAAATAAATTACTTAAATTTTTAATTTAATTCTTACATCAGATAATATCTTATACCATTTGGCTTTTTTGAAAAATAGGATGTAGATTTGAAATATCTTCTTTTTTATTAGTAATATTTTTAGCTATAACATGAAAAACATCTGCCATTTCATCTGATATCTCTACTTCTTTTAATTCTATTTATTTCTGCAAATATTTTTCCATATTTAAGATTGTTTCACATTGCATTTTAATAAATTTTTGTTGTTTTTTAATTTTTTTTATAAGTATATCTTTAAATGCATGTACAATTTTTGTAAAATTTGTGGTTAACAATCTTTGGCAAATTTATTGCATTGTTTTTTGTAATTTTTCATAATTTTCACAAACATTTTTATTTTTCACTATAAACATACAGTCTATACACCAATATACCTTGTCTGGTTATCCTTATTTCTCCAAAAAAGCAAAGGGAGTATGTTTTTTACTATCATTTTGTTTATTGTTAACCAGTTGAATTCCTCTAGCACGTATTACATCTTCATAACCTTAAATTTAAAAATATTTAATAAAAAAAACAAATTTTTATATAAAAAAAAAAAAATAATTTACCTTTAGTACTTTGTTTATGACAAATTTTGAAAGAAAAAAACATATTGTATAAAATTTTCTATTTTATCAAGAGTTCTTTTCATTGCTTTATTTGAAAAAGGAAGATGTATTTCTTGCAATATTTGATCAAGAATATACCTTTAGTTATAATCATTAGTTTCTTTTCTGATTTCATACCTCTTTCAAAAAAATTGAATTCAAAACTTTCATTTATTTCTTGTACTGCCATTCCAGAAAATTTTCCTCCTAGTAATATTTCATTTTGAATTAGAACTTTCATTTATTTCTTGTATTGCCATTCCAGAAAATTTTCCTCCTGGTAATATTTCATTTTGAATTAGTAAAAGAATATCTTTGATATTTGCAGGATTAATGCAATTGGTAAATTGGCAGGATTTGGCTCTAAGAATATTGTTGATTTATTTCCTTTAAATAATCCTTGTTTTTTCAAAAAGACTCATATTTGTAATCATTCTTAATACTATATACATAAGCTTTTTTTTCTTTTGTATCAAATATTAATACACTTTTAAAGTATTATCTAATATTGGAAAAAAATAAACCCTTTTTTCTGTGAGATCAGGTCATATATACACAAATTCTTGTAATGCTTCAGTTCTTTTTCGCTTCTTTGTTGGTAAAGAATTACTAATATCCTTTAGAGTATGTTTTTTTTGACTTTATTTATTAACATGAAAAGTATAAAAATATTAGTTAAAAGCTATTAATAACACTATTTCCTTTTGAAATTCACCATTTTTCAAATATACTTGTCAAATTAAAAGGAATATATTTCGCTGATCAAGTTTTTCTAAAGAACTTGAAGTCAAATTGTAACAAAACTTACACGGTAGATAAATATACAGTGGTATTATTTTTTTGTACATGATTGTCTAATGCAATTTTGCTTTTTATTCAATTAAAGTAACGATATACACTGATGATCTTATAATTTTATATATAATTTATAGTAACTTCAGTTCTGATGATCACTGATCAGTCTGTATAACATTTGAATTGTCCCCCCCATTTATTTATCTATCCCCTAGATAATACACACTTTTGATTTTCATTTATCCTTTCAGAAAGTTTCAGGTATTACAGTTTAATCAACAGGGTCATTTCTGTATCAGGTAGTATTGAAGGCATATCAACTACTGGGTTTAATATTTGTAATCCTGAAATAATCTCACCTTCATTATTATCATACTTATCATCTAGTGACTCATCATCATCACTATTATCGATAGAACCTATATTACCAAAGAATTAGGACAAAAATTCATCCCAAAATCTAAATGATTAAAGATGGTCCATAGTTTTATTTAGTCCATCTTGATCCAGTCCAAGCTGGTTTCAGTTTTTGTAGGATTGATTGCAGTCTTAATTAAATCCACAGTTCTAATTAAGGTTGCTTGTCTAAACCTCTTCAAAATCTTACAATTAGTTTCGTCAAAATTTTACTATAGATTTATTATAGTTTCGGCAGAGTTTCGGCAGTTTTAGCATTTATAATAAATTTTGGCAGTTTCGCCTTTCTCCAAAGTTTCGCCAGTTTTTTAATATAACTTTAATATAGTTTTGGCAGAATTTCACTTTTTGGTGAAACGCCATTTTGCCTAAACCCCTAGATTTTGGCAAGCAACCTTAATTCTAATAAAGATCAATCACTGCAATTGGTTAAATATGATCATGTGACATCACACAAGTCCAAAAAAAAAATTTTGTTTGCTTCCAAAATGGAAAATAGTTATACAAAAATCCAAAAAAAAATATTTTTGTAATGATCATTTAATTTTAGCTGGAATTATCATAAATTTTAAAATTTATGAAAGACCAATAGAAGACCACATCTTACACGGTCTATAGTGACTGTCACCTATAAACCACACTAATATTATGTGACTTCAAATTTTTATAAATTGTAAATTGAATAGTAAAAAGAAAAAATTAAACCGATAAAATGATAGAACAACATGTACTGAACATTTCTAAGATTATTATTATTATATTGGTTATCTTACATACGAAGTATATAATAACATATATATATATATATCAGGTTATTTAATAAGAATTTTAATTAATATTATGGGTTAAAGTTAGATAATTTTAATAAGTAGCCATAATAAAAACATAAAATTTTGGACTAGTTTTTATGTAATTTTTATGGATTTTACAAAAATTCCATGGAAATCCACAAGAATTCCATGTAATATAGCAAAAAAAATTTTGCCGCTCACGCGGCAATTATTAAATTTTAGCAAAGTACTTTAAAAATAAGTTACACAATATAAATAAATAAAATTTTAAATTTCAGACTATTATTAATATTGTTATTTATAGGTGACGACCACCATAGTTTTTTTACATGTAAGACCAGAGATAACTATAATCTTTAGGACCATTGACCATCTTTATGAATAATACATATAAAGCTATAGAATATATTAGCGAAAAGATAGTTAGTTGTATATTTGTCGGTTGAGCTTACTGAGTGAAGTTCTTAGGGTTGACAGCATCACCAAACATTTCTATCAGTAATTGGGCTTTATCCTTAGCTACTGATGGGTTTTTTTCAAATAAGTTCTTGAGAAAACCATTCTCTATAAATAAACCTATATGTAAAGTAATAGTATGAAAATAGACAACACTAAATTCAGAAACAAATTCTAAAGCTGATTTAGTTAATATTCTTTTTATTTTCTTGTTCATTTTATTTGCATGTAATAAAATGAAATGGAAATGTTGATTCTATAACTGGATTTCCAATTTATGGACTTTAAAAAAGAAATGACAATTCATGGTATCATCACCTTTAACCTTTAATAATAGTAGATTGACAACCTAGAGTACTGTGTTCAAAGGGTTTTTATGATAAAGATAATAAAGAGTATATTTTAAACAAATTTTATTATATGATTGTATAACTATAGTTATATTATTAATATTGATATACATTTTGTAATAAGAATAAACTGTATGTCTGTATTAATACATATATTAAAACTATATTAATATGTATATTAATAAAATTATATCATACAATAATGTTAACACTTTACCACTATATATATTAATATATACACCCACCTGCCAAAAGTATCCAGACACCTCTAAAAAATGACCATTAAATCACACGACATCCAGTGATCAGAATTTAACAATTTATGATTCATTGGATTCATCTAATTGGGACGCATCTAACCGCAGTATTTTCAAGTCTGTAAGTTCAATAGATCAGAAGTTATTGCTGAATGTCTAAAAATAGTAAAATGCAAATAACTTTTGATCCATCAATTCTAGAGATATGAAAATAATAGATACCATGTATCTTAACAAGACAATTCTAATGAATCATATTTCATCTTTCCAAGTTCAATAGAGAAGTAAACGTTTTGAAATTTGTATATGTCAAATTTTTAAAAGTGAATAATGAATTATTTGCATTTTACTGTTGAGAATAACATCTGATCCATCAAATTTAGAGGCATAAAAACACTGCAATTAGATGCATCTCAATAATATGAATTTATTGAATCATAAATAATTAAATCTGTTCACTGATTATTGAAATAATGTGATTTAACTTTATGAAGTAATTCATTTTTTATCTTTAAAACTTTAGCAAATACAAATTTCACAACATTTTCATCCCTATTAAACTTAGAATGATGAAATATGATTCATTAGATTTATCTCGTTAAGATATATGGTATTTATTATTTTCATATCTCTAGAATTGATGGATCAAAAGTTATTTGCATTTTACTATTTTTAGACATTCAGCAATAACTTCTGATCTATTGAACTTACAGACTTGAAAATACTGCGGTTAGATGCGTCTCAATTAGACGAATCCAATGAATCATAAATCGTTAAATTCTGATCACTGGACGTTGAAATAATGTGATTTAATGGTCATTTTTTATAAGCGTCCAGATACTTTTAGCAGGTGGGTGTATATTGAAATAATAATAAAATTATATTGATAAGCTTGTTACAATATATATTAAATTTAATATTATAATTATAATGTTTAAATATTTGTTAAATAATAATAGTAGACATATTATTAAAAATATAAAATATAGTTATAACGAGAGATGATTATGACTCAAATTGAACTGAATTGACCCAGTTCAAGTTCAGTTTACATCTTAAGTAAACTGAGTTATAATTCAGTTTAAAGTTCAATTCAGTAAACTGAACTGAACTGATTTATTTACACTGGTCAAAAACCAGGCAAACGTGGCATAGTAGCCTTTATCTTTATTAAATTTATTCGAACTTTACAATTTACAAAAAAATAAAAAGAAAATATAAAAATAAAACTAACTAAAAACAAAGCTATATAGTCTCCTAAGAAAAAATAAAGTAAAAAAAAATTAATCTAAAAAAGAAAAATCGCATTACACTAAATTTCCCCAGATCTTCCCCCTTGATATATTCCAACCAAAGTAGAAGCAACTATGCTAACAAAATAACGAATAGCGCGCCCACTATAAAAATCGACACTCCATCCTGCAAAAGCTGTTATTAAGTAGCACCGTTAGACGACCCATAAAACCCGAAAAATGATTAAACCAAGGCAAACCGTATTTCATCGAGTTCTTCAACCAATCGGTTCCGGAGTCACGTAAATCGTGTAGGGTCGGAGGTGGTAAAGATGAGTAAGGTATGTACGATGACAATAGCAAATTAGAAGGCTTCGGAGTAGTTTTCAACTTATAAGTAATATTCATCGCGTTTTCCCATCTACTTTTCTCATAAGAACGCGGATTCCAAATTCGTTTTCTGAATTTTTGGACAAAATTATTATGAATAGCAGCGATAACCTTAAGCGCAGAGATTCTTGGAATAGACAAATCGACTAAAATGTCAATAAAAAGTGTAGGTAAACAACCACGGACGAGGGCGTAAGAGGACCAATTTGTAGAAGAAAAGGACCAGCATGAAAGAGAAGTGAGTTTAGCAATAAAGGGAGTAGGATCAATATCAGCCAATTTTCCAGCTTCTTGAATTTTAGAAATCAAATGATTTTGATAAGATTGGAGAATTTGTTGCATAGGTAGACGACGTTTTTTGCACATAAAAAGGTGCATCAGGTCTTCCATGCGATCGATACAAGAACGGCAAGTTAATTCGTCCATGTATAAGTCTGGTCGAGTCCGCTTAAGCTTTTCCAATGTAGGTAAGTCGTCCAAGAAAAGTTTGAATTTAAAGGTTAAGTGTCTTGAAGCATGCTCAAGAGTAAAAGATGCATCATGAGAAGGCTTGAAATTCAAGGTAAACCAAGTAAGTTCCCAGTCGACAATATATTCTATATTAGATAATAATAAAGAAATAAAGTGAAATCGTGATAATTTTAACAAATCACGCATTAACTGCGTTTGATAATACTGTTTAAGAAGGTGTCGTGGATTAGATTCACAAACGGCGTCATTGTCGTAAGTCAAGACGAAATCATGGGCAGAGGCAAAGTCCATTCCAGAAATCAAAATACTGGATGATGCGGTATGGGCAGTATTGGCCAGGGAGTCAGCAAAATCGTTCAAATAATTGCCAGAATGAGCTTTAACTTTAACAGGAAGAACTGTCAAATTCTTGGTAAGGATAGTTCGTTCAATAATGGCCCAAAGCTCAAAATTTGTTGTTTTGTAGTAAAGACGGCTATTTGAGTAGACATAGGAAGAGCAACTTCGAAGGCCATCAATGGCAGTTTGCGAGTCAGTATAAATAGTAACTTCTGAGTCGCGAGGAGAAATGGTTAAAACTGCGTAAATAGCGGCAGCTTCAGCACGAGAAGAAGAAGGATTATCTCGAATGATGCCATGTGCATAAGTAGCAATGGAATTAGGAAAACCAGCATCAGGTACGATTTGCATCCAAGACCAGCCCATAGAAACATTAGGAGTGCCTAGATTAATAAGAGACCCATCAGTGAAAAAGATATAACGTGAGTCTGAAGACACAACCAACGGCGAATTTGCAAAAACAGCAGCAGCTGAGGATTCAATAGTGATAAGAGGAGCGGAAACTTCAACAAAATCATCAGGAGGAGAGTCAAAATCAAAATCCAATCGACTGTAATAAAGACGGACACCATCTTCGATATCAGCCCAGGTAAAGGGAGAGGATACTGCAGAAGTATTACGTCTAATGCGCTCATTGATGGTGGGCAGAATAAGCGAATGTTGTAGAGAAACCGTAGGCGTACAAAGGGTTAAATCAGCATTCCGTTTTTTGGAAGGAGGCAAAGGAGTATGAGCAGCACAACCAGGGCAAGGAGAGAGTCTAATGAGATCACCAGGCGAAGATTCACAATCAGGAGAGACCCAGTGAACAATAGAGCAAGTACCACGACTTGCTTGAACTAAAAGTTGTTTGCCAAAGATGGGAGAACCGTAGTCGTCTAACGTGACAATCCAATTTTTCGTAGTGGTAAGAGAGGACAGGCAAGGAGTCAATTCATAAAATGAAGAGTCAATCGTAGGCGTAGTAATGAACTGGCTCAGCAAACGATTGTTGGTGTCAGGAATGGTAGTAGCTTGCTGGATATCTTTATACCAATAAGGGATACAGCCAGGGCCACGTCGTCCAACCAAATTGTCATAGTAGGCTTTCCAAGAAATTAAATGAGTCCCTTGGGGAGTAACAAGCTGAGATAGATAAAACAAATGCCGTTTTCGCAAAATAGGGAAATAGGCTTTAAACGCTTTAGGTGTCATGCATTCAAATAAGGGAACGCGTCCACCCATCAAAGTCAGGTTCGGAAGCTTCGAAAGTTGAGTATGAAGCAAACGAAAGGGAGTAGAGGATAAGAGAGCAATAGTGCATGCGATATAATCTTTCTTAAAAGAAAAAAGAGAAGACCATATAGACCAATCCTTAATTAAAAGGGGAGAAATAGGAATTAAAAAATTATATTGAATCAAACTCAATCTATAAATAAAAAGAGATTGAATAAAAGAAAAGGAAGAATTAGCCATTAAAAATAAATTAGTAATATGACATTGTCGTTGATGAGCAAATAAATTTATCAAGCCCAAGGCTTGAGATAAAAATAAAATGGGATTTGGTAAAGAGCGAGAAAAATTTGCTTTGTGCTTTACAACAGATCGTATACTTCTCGTTATTAGGTGGCAGTCAGATTCAGACAAGTGAGTAACTTGCATCCGGTATTCAAGTTTCGGTATAAGGACAGCATTATGTAAATAAACAACTTGTTTGGATGAGAGCTTTGCAGGGCGGATGGTTGCAGCGAAGGAGCAGCATTCACGTTTGAGTTGTTTCTTGACAAAATCCCGGGAGCTTTTAATGTTAAACCAAACACCTAAAAAACGAAAAGAAGTTGTCATAGAAATTGGGGTAATGGTAATGGAAGGAACACTATTTAATGAGGATAAATCTAAATTAAAAGTAATAGGAGATAAAGTGGAATTCGAAGTCAAAGGCAACGAATTAGTAATTAACACATATTTGTTATGATTGGCAGAAGTGTTATTAATTTGATAGAATTCTTCTGTAATGGATAACATAAATTCCATGCCAGTCTTCGACGAGGAAATAAGAGTAGAGTCATCCATAAATACTAAATTATTAATCTTCAAATCGGAAGAAGGATTGGGAGAATCAATTAAGGATGGTGTAGAAAGAACATAAGGGTCCATCATTTCATGCTTCAAGACAGTAAGCAAGGGATCAATATAAATAACCCATAAGAGAGGAGAAATAACTTCGCCTTGGTCAATACCAATGCGAACCCTATAAGCAGGCGTGGATCCATGAGCAGTGAAAACGCTATTAATGCGTTTTGTGAAAAGGGAAAGAATAAACTTAATAGCAGAAGCTGGAAGACGTATTCGTTCTAAAGCGAAACGTAACATTGTCAAATCAACCGAGTCAAAAGCTTTAGAAATGTCTTGAGAGAGAATCCAAAGTGGGTTTTTGTTAACATCAGCATCATGGATAATAGATTCTAGAGTAATAATAGGGTCGCGGCAAGAACCACCAGGAAGACCAGCGAAGTTACCACCTTTAAGAACATCATGTGTAGCCATAATAGTAGAAAGGCGATTATAAAAGAGTTTGACAAGAGATTTTCTAATCACTTCAAGTAAAGTAATAGGACGAGTATTTTTCAATTGACATTTCCATTCGTGAGGTTTGGGAATGGGAAAAACCATTGCCTGTCGCCATAAGTCAGGAATATCAGCTTTGGAAAGGCAAGCTTGAATTAAAATAAGGAGTAGAGCCGAGGAACAAGATCCAAGGTGTTTGAGCATTTCATAAGTGATCATGGAAGGACCTGAGGCTTTACCGTTAGGAGTAGCAGAAACGGTGGTTAACCATTCGTCAAGGGTAGGGGGATTCATCAAAGAATCATAGATGGAGGAGGGCACATCATCCATAGGTTGGTAAACAGAAGACCATCTATCAGGTAATGTATCTACAGATACAGGAGGAGTGGATTTTATAGGTACAAAGTTTTGGAAATGGTTAACAACAGCATCGTCTATATCCTTGGGAGCAGTTAATAACTGAGGGTGAGTGGGATGATCAACAAAGACACAATCCAAAGTGATACGGCGGCGGGTGCGAGAAAGCGCTGAATCAATGAAAGAGGAAAGGTCAGTTTCAAAATTATTGTTCCTATCGTCCAAATGAGCACGAATGGAGGAATCTTGGAATTCTTTTTCTTGAAGTAAATGAAATCCCCGTAAGGATTTTGAAATATTGGATAAATCATCAAGAAGTGACTTGAAATCATCTTGTCGACATGATGAGAGAGAAGAGGGCAAAGTAGGAACGAAAGTAAATACTTTCTTATATAATTGCAAAATGTTTTGAAGTCTGATTAAATGAATAGACCACTTATGTTCATGAGCGGCAGAATAAGTTAAAGGATATTTGCGCAATAAACGTATTGAATGCATAAGGCGATTTAAAAACCGATAATGTTGGGTTAAAATTTCCAGATCTTTAGGAACCTTAGGAGTATAATTATTGCCAACAGTGGAAGAAGGTAGTGTAGCGTTGGCAGCTTTAAGAATTCGTGATTGGAGATATTCGCACATTTGATTGATATGCCAGGAGGAAAAGGTTGAAGGTGAGACGTCACATAAAGCATCAGCTTTATCAGCAAATTCCGTCCATTGAATTTCAGTTACAGAATCAAATTTGAAGACGCGACGGGTTCGGCGCTTAAGTTGTCGAGCGCGAGCCAATTTGGTAGAGGCAAAAAGTAAAGACATATCATAGTATGTTATGACGGGGTTATGATCAGATGTGCAAACATCTTGAGCATTAAAAATGCAAGCAGTAAGAGCAAATCCTTTGAGAAGAGGGCAGGACCATACATAATCAACTTGAGTAATGTGGTCATTGCGATGAAAGGTACCTAAGGAGTCGGAAAGATTAATAGGAGTATAGTCTTCATATCCGTGAGAGAGGAGATGAAAAAATAATCGGTGAATATGTTTTGAAGCAACTTGAGGTTGATTGAAGTAAATAGGGTAATATTTGTCTAAATGCATATTAAAATCGCCACAAACAGCATGGTAAAAGCCAGCATGTTTAGTAAGGGTAAGTTGTTGAATGAGCAAATCAATAGTATCAGTGCGCAGAACACTTTCAGCAGGGGGAGGGATATAAATAACAAATATACGCAATTTAATATTGCCTTTGAAATATAAATCAACAGAAAGTAACCGTGAAGAATGGGATTTAAAATCTTGAACATGTGAAGTAAGGGAATTTTCTATAAAAAGAGAAACACCACCAGAAGAGAGAATTTGTTTAGAAGTATCCAAATTAGAAGAGAACACAGTATAATTAGAAATACGTTTGGATAAAAACTTCATTTGTTTAGGGTGAAGATGGGTATCCACGATACCACCAAAGGAAATATGTTTTAAGGAAAAGAAAGTAGAGATTTCTTCTAATTTAGTCTGACCATACATTTTAAGGCCATTAACATTAAAGGAAGAAATATTAAATGAATTGGGAATAGGGGAAGTGTTACTGGAAGAGGAAAATAACGATTCATGCGAAAAAATTTCAGTAACATTGTCAGGGTTGGGAGGGTTTCGTACAAAGGTGTCATAATTAAAATTATTGTCCGACATTAAAACACAATGATATAAACAGTCGGGGAGTTAAAATTTGAAGAAAGAAATTAATTGGAAGAAGCTGAATCAGCTTGTTCCAGGGGAGCACCACCAAGGGAGCCAATGAATTGCTTGATATGACCAGTAAGTTGGTCCAATTTACTTTCAATAGCGACACGACTATTTTTGAGATCATTAATTTCTTCTTGTGTGGAGGAGATGGGAGTAAAAGGAGGAGCATTTGGAGAAAGGTGAGAAGAAGGAGGTGATGTGTCAGGAACAATAGTGAATGTAGGCGAAGGTCGCGTTAAAATACTTTTGGGAGGCAGCGAAGATTTAGCGGAAGACAGAATATTAAGAGGAACATGAGTAACAGGGGCATCTTCTTGCATGAGGTCCGGTTCAGGTTCATTGGGTATAGGGAGTGGATCAAGGCCAAGGTGTGATTCAATACGAGTCATCCGTTGGTCAGCAAGTTCAAGAGCGGAGATGCGTTTGTGAAAGTTAGCAACTTCACATTGTAATTCTCGTAAAAGGTTTAGAATGTTGTTAGCATCATCAGGAGATAATGCAGAGTTAGGAGTTTGTCGGGGTAAGGGACGTGCTGTAGAACGAGAGGAGGAAGAAAAGGAGACAGATCGTTCTTTACTATTATGGCGGGCACGTTGAGAAGTATTGGGAGGGGGTTTGTTATGATTACTATTATCATTATTAGTGCGGTCATGGGAAGCATTATTGGCTCGTCCAGAATTGGAAGCAGATCGATCTTTAGATTTGGAGCGAGATCGAGAGCGAGAACGTGCATTGGCAATATTAGAATTGGAGCGAGGTTGATTAACATTGAATCGTTCTTTGAGTTTTGCAACAGGGTCACGAGTGCGGCTTCTACCTCTGGTTTGTTTGAGTGGGCAAAAATTAGGAGCACAACCTAGTTTGCCACATCTGTGACAAAGTTTATTAGTATTATCGGGAGAGGACCAGAAAAGCACTTTGCCTTGGAAACTAACAGTCTGTTCCATAGCAGCATCCATGGTTTCTTGGGAGTTGAAGGTGACATAGGCCCATCTTTTGGGTTTGTAGGAATTTAAAGAAAGAGGAACATTGACAGCTTTTGCACCAAGTTCGCGTGTAAGAGGAGCCAAGTTGATATCCTTAACATTGGGAGGAAGTTGAGTGAGGGTGGCAACGTATTGACGGCGCGCAGCCTTTTGATCCACAGTATAGAAACATGGAGTAATTCGGAGACAGGTGGAGAAACAGTAAACAGCCCATTGGTCGGTAAAATGAGCAATTGAATCGGCGTGATCATACACAATACGGGCTTGCTGGACTTTAGCATTAGGCCTGGAGAAGAGGCGACAAGAGGTAATATTACCAAATTTTTTGAAATAGGCCATGAGGTTGTCCTTTTTGATAAAGAAAGGGATATCGGTAACTTGGATAGCCCGGAGATCTTCATTGGATCGGAGTTGGCGAGGGTCATGGGCATGAAAAATCAAGTCAGGGAACTCAGGATGAGAGGAACCAACGCACAGATCGCGTGCTTCAGCGGTATGGAAGTGGATAACGAGGCGTTTAGCCTCACCAGAACCTGTCATACGAGCTTTTCCAGTGAATGACTCGTACGTTTCTAAGAAAAGGTTATTCACAGCCTCAATAAGGGCTTTATTGGTAGGGAATTTCTTGAGTGATTCAGGGGCAGCATTCGGCGCAGCCGCAGCCTGAAAATCATCTCTGGTTATGGCAAAGGTCACCACTGGATCTGGGGTTTGATCGCCATCAGGAGCACCATTAGTATCCAAATTGGGCGACGCGTTAGGGGGTTGTTGCAAGTCTTTGTTTGAAGGTGCATGCATGGACGCGTCCACATTTCCAGAAGACGCAACGTGACTGGGCGCAGTTGGCGCAGCAGATTTTTTCGGGGAGGAGGCCAAAGTATTTTCGCCAGAGATATTTTGTTGAGGAGAAGAGGAAGGTCCATCTACTCCAACGTCAGCCGTCTGGTCATCGGCAACGTAGTCTTCTTCCATAGAATTTTCGGTAATCGTACGATTACGTTTCTGCTGGATAGTGTTTTCACCATCGGAGCTTGAATTATCGGAGTTGTTATTATTTTTTCGTTCTTGACGGGAAGCTTTCCTACTGTTAGGGTTATGACTTCCACGGCCTCTCTTGGTATAGTTACCAGACATAGTAGAGGGCTTTGAGTTGGGAATATATAAAAAATATAAAATTTTATTAGTAGTTTGTATTATTTTTTAAAAATAATAAAAAATATTTTCGTCGGAATTTTTGTTTTTGAAAAATTCAGGAGAGAGTTACTACTGGTCAAAAACCAATATATCGGGTAGCAGATATGTATCAGATATGTACCCGATATGTGTAGTATTAATGCAGAAAATCGGGTACCCGATATGTATAAGATATATGTAAATATATATATCATATACATATCGGGTACCGATATGTATATGATATGTAAATGATATGTAGACGATATATATATTTACACATATCTTACACATATCGGGTACCCGATATGTATATGATATATATATTTACATATATCTTATACATATCGGGTACCCGATTTTCTGCATTAATACTACACATATCGGGTACATATCTGATACATATCTGCTACCCGATATATTGGTTTTTGACTAGTGCAGGCCGGACTGGTATTTCTTGGAAGGAGCTCCTGACCAACGTATTTCTTACTAGTTGATGTTGTTAACTGGGGAGTTAGTCTTCTAAAATAAGGAGACGGAGTTGAGGTGTATGTTTGGTGAATTTTACTCAGGTTTTTCTCATTGCACTTTGAGTTTTCCTGAGGTTTATGTCTTTATTTTTTGCTTTTTGTTTTTCTTGGTCGCTTTTTTCGGTGTAACCTTATTTTCTTTGGGGGTGGGGGGATACTGGAAAATTTGATCGTCATGGTGGCTTGGTGTTACAATTTTCAAAATCGATCATCATTGGGGTGATAAGGGGGGTGACAGGTTGGGTACCACAGTTTTTGTAGTATACCGATCAAGGTGGTCACATGATGGACTATCATTGGATTGACTTATCTAGGTAGATCTTAGGTCGATGGATTGTTCTCAATGTGGTGGGTGTCCTCTGTTTGGGATCGTTCGAAATGAGGTGGGTGTCCCTTCGGGGATTGCACGACACTAAAAAGTTCCCCATCAGCTGGACTGCACGACACTAAAAAGTTCCCGGAGGTCTTTGTAAAATAGGTTTGTTATCCATAGTATGTAGTCAAATAGGGGAAATTGAATTTTATGTATTTCTGATAGTGCTAATGGTAGCTCGGAGGTTCTTTACCGATTCTAGGAGTGGGTACGGCGCTGGATGGGTTACGTATAGCATAGTCGACTTTACTCATTTTGAAATAGATTTGGGGGGAGTAGCCGTAGTTATTTATACAGAGAGGGTGGGATTTTATAATCTTAGCTTTTCTTTTTATTTGCAATTTCGGAAGATTATTTGTTCTTTGTTTTCTATTAGTTCTGCACTTGTTGCGGTACTTTATAGTTCACTCTGTGTTCTCTAAAGTCACTTCGGCATTAATTAATAAAATTCAAGCTCAAGCTATGTTTGCCTGGTTTTTGACTAGTAACTCTCTCCTGAATTTTTCAAAAACGAAAATTCCGACGAAAATATTTTTTTATTATTTTTAAAAAAATAATACAAGCTACTAATAAAATTTTATATTTTATATATTCCCAACTCAAAGCCCTCTACTATGTCTGGTAACTATGCCAAGAGAGGCCGTGGAAGTCATAACCCTAATAGTAGGAAAGCTTCCCGTCAAGAACGAAAAAATAATAACTCTGATAACTCGAGCTCCGATGGTGAAAACACTGTCCAGCAGAAACGTAATCGTACGATTACCGAAAACTCTATGGAAGAAGACTACGTTGCCGATGATCAGACGGCTGACGTTGGAGTAGATGGACTTTCCTCTTCTCCTCAACAAAATTTCTCTGGCGAAAATACTTTGACCTCCTCCCTGAAAAAATCTGCTGCGCCAACTGCGCCCAGTCACGTCGCGTCTTCTGGAAATGTGGACGTGTCCATGCATGCACCTTTAAACAAAGACTTGCAACAACCCCCTAACGCGTCACCCAATTTGGATACCAATGGTGCTCCAGATGACGATTGAACTCCAGATCCAGTGGTGACCCTCGCCATAACCAGAGATGATTTTCAGGCTGCGGCTGCGCCGAATGCTGCCCCTGAATCTCTTAAGAAATTCCCTACCAACAAAGCCCTTATTGAAGCTGTTAATAACCTTTTTTTAGAAACTTACGAGTCGTTTACTGGAAAAGCGCGTATGACTGGCTCTGGGGAAGCCAAACGCCTCGTTATCCACTTCCATACCGCTGAAGCACGCGATTTGTGCGTTGGTTCCACTCATCCTGAGTTCCCTGACTTAATCTTTCATGCACATGACCCTCGCCAACTCCGATCCAATGAAGATCTCCGGGCTATCCAAGTTACCGATATCCCTTTCTTCATTAAAAAAGACAACCTCATGGCTTATTTTAAAAAATTTGGTAATATCACCTCTTGCCGCCTTTTCTCCAGGCCTAATGCCAAAGTTCAGCAAGCCCGCATTGTGTATGATCACGCCGATTCAATCGCTCGTTTTACCGACCAATGGGCTGTGTACTGTTTCTCCACCTGCCTCAGAATCACTCCATGTTCTTATACTGTGGATCAAAAGGCTGCACGCCGTCAATACGTTGCCACCCTTACCCAACTTCCCCCCAATGTTAAGGATATCAATTTGGCTCCCTTACTCGTAGCCTTGGCGCTAAAGCTGTCAATGTACCGCTTTCTCTAAACTCTTACAAGCCCAAAAGATGGGCTTATGTCACTTTCAATTCCCAAGAAACCATGGATGCTGCTATGGAACAAACTATCAGCTTCCAAGGAAAGGTACTTTTCTGGTCCTCCTCAGATAATACCAATAAACTTTGTCACAGATGTGGCAAATTAGGTTGCGCTCCAAATTTTTGCCCACTAAAACAAACCAGAGGTAGAAGTCGCACTCGCGACCCCGTAGCAAAACTCAAAGAACGATTTAATGTCAATCAACCTCGCCGCCCCAATTCTAATGCTGCTAATACACGTTCTCGCTCCCGATCTCGCTCAAAATCCAAAGATCGACCTACTCATGATTCTGGACGTGCTAATAATAATAACAGTTCTCATGACCGCAATAATAATGTTAATAATCATAACATACATAATCCCAATACCTCCCAACGTGCCCGGCATAATAGTAAAGAACGATCGGTCTCTTTTTCTTCCTCTTCTCGTTCTACCGCTCGTCCCTTGCCCCGACAAACTCCTAATTCTGCATTATCTTCTGATGATGCTAACAATATTTTAAACCTCTTACGTGAATTGCAATGTGAAGTTGCTAATTTTCACAAACGCATTTCCGCTCTTGAACTTGCTGACCAACGGATGACTCGTATTGAATCACACCTTGGCCTTGATCCGCTTTCTAGTCCTAATGAATCTGACTTGGATCTCATGCAAGAGGATGCCCCTGTATCCCATGTTCCACTTAACATTCAGCCTTCCACTACATCTCCCTTACCTCCCAGAAGTATTTTATCGCGACCTCTGCCTCCTACTATTCTTGTTCCCAACACGTCGCTTCCCCCTTCTCACCTCTCCCCCAACGCTCCTCCTTTTACCCCTATCTCCTCCACGCAAGAAGAAATTAACGATCTCAAAAATAGTAGAGTCGTTATTGAAAGTAAATTGGACCAACTTACTGGTCATATCAAACAATTCATTAGCTCCATTGGTGGTGCTCCCCTGGAACAAGCTGATTCAGCTTCTGTTTAAATTTCTTCTTCAAATCTTATCTCCCCGACTATTTTTATCATTGTGTTTTAATGTCGGACAATAATTTTAATTATGACACCTTTGTACGAAACCCTCCCAACCCCGATAATGTTACTGAACTTTTTACACATGAATCATTATTTTCTTCTCCTAGTAACACTTCTCCTATCCCCAATTCATTTAATATTTCCTCCTTTAATGTCAATGGCCTTAAAATGCATGGTCAGACTAAATTAGAAGAGATTTCTACCTTCTTTTCTCTAAAACATATTTCCTTTGGCGGTATTGTTGATACTCATATCCACCCTAAACAAATGAAGTTTTTATCCAAACGACTTTCTAATTATACTGTGTTTTCTTCGAATTTGGATACTTCTAAACAAATTCTTTCTTCTGGTGGTGTTTCCCTATTTATAGAAAATTCTCTTGCATCACATGTACAAGATTTTAAATCCCATTCTTCACGACTGCTTTCTGTTGATTTATATTTCAAAGGCAATGTTAAATTGCGTATATTTGTTATTTATATCCCTCCCCCTGCTGAAAGTGTTCTGCGCACTGACACTATTGATTTGCTTATTCAACAACTTATCCTTACTAAACAAGCTGGTTTTTATCATGCTGTTTGTGGCGATTTTAACATGCATTTAGATAAATATTATCCTATTTATTTTAATCAACCCCAAATTGCTTCAAAACATATACACCGATTACTTTTCATCTCCTTTCTCACGGTTATGAAGATTTTACACCCATTAATCTTTCCGACTCTTTAGGTACCTTTCATCGCAATGACCACATTACTTGTGTTGATTATGTATGGTCCTGCCCTCTTCTCAAAGGATTTGCTCTTACTGCTTGTATTTTTAATGCTCAAGACATCTGCACATCTGATCACAACCCTGTCATCACATATTATGATATGTCTTTACTTTTTGCCTCTACCAAATTGGCTCGCGCTCGTCAACTTAAGCGCCAAACCCGTCGCGTTTTCAAATTTGATTCTGTAACTGATACTCAATGGACGGAATTTGCTGACAAAGCTGATGCCTTATGTGATGTTTCACCATCAATTTTTTCCTCCTGGCATATCAATCAGATGTGCGAATATCTTCAATCGCGAATCCTTAAATCCGCCAACGCTACTTTACCCTCTTCTACTGTTGGCAATAATTATACTCCTAAGGTTCCTAAAGATCTGGAAATTTTAATTCAAAATTATCGGTTTTTAAATCGCCTAAGGCATTCGATACGTCTATTGCGCAAATATCTTTTAACTTATTCTGCTGCTCATGAACATAAGTGGTCTATACATTTGCATCGACTTCAAAACATTCTTCAATTATATAAGAAAGTTTTTACTTTCATTCCTACTCTGCCCTTTTCTCTTTCATCATGTCGACAAGATAATTTCAAGACACTTCTTAATGATTTATCCAATATTTCAAAATCCTTACGGGGATTTCATTTACTTCAAGAAAAAGAATTCCAAGACTCCTCCATCCGTGCTCACTTGGATGATAGAAATAATAATTTTGAAACTGACCTTTCCTCCTTTATTGATTCAGCGCTTTCTCGCACCCGTCGCCATATCACTTTGGACCGTATCTTCATTGACCATCCTTCTCAACCTCAGTTGTTAACTGCTCCTAAGGACATAGATGATGCTGTTGTTAACCATTTCCAAAACTTTGTACCTATAAAGTCCAATCCTCCTGTATCTATTGATACACTACCTGATAGATGGTCTTCTGCCTATCAACCTATGGATGATGTGTCCTCCTCCATCTATGATTCTTTAATGAATCCCCCTACCCTTGATGAATGGTTATCCACCGTTTCTTCTACTCCTAACGGTAAAGCCTCTGGTCCTTCCATGATTACCTATGAAATGCTCAAACATCTCGGATCTCGTACCTCGGCTTTACTCCTCATTTTGATTCAATCATGCCTTTCCAAAACTGATATTCCTGATTTATGGCGACAAGCAATGGTTTTTCCTATCCCCAAACCTCACGAATGGAAGTGTCAATTAAAAAATACTCGCCCTATTACCCTACTCGAAGTGATTAGGAAATCTCTTGTCAAACTTTTTTATAATCGCCTTTCTACCATCATGGCTTCACATGATGTCCTTAAAGGTGGTAACTTCGCTGGTCTTCCTGGAGGTTCTGCCGCGACCCTATTATTACTTTAGAATCTATTATCCATGATGCTGATATCAACAAAAATCCGCTTTGGATTCTTTCCCAAGATATTTCTAAAGCTTTTGATTCAGTTGATCTAACGATGTTACGTTTCGCTTTAGAACGTATACGTCTTCCAGCCTCCGCTGTTAAGTTCATCCTTTCACTTTTTATGAAACGCATTAATCGCGTTCTCACTGCTCATGGATCTACGCCTGCCTATAGGGTTCGCATTGGTATTGACCAAGGCGAAGTTATCTCTCCTCTTTTATGGGTTATTTATATTGATCCTTTACTTACTGTTTTAAAGAATGAGATGATGGACCCTTATGTTCTTTCTACACCGTCTTTAATTGATTCTTCAAGTCCTTCTCTTGATTTGAAGATTAATAATTTAGTATTTATGGATGACTCTACTCTTATTTCCTCGTCAAAAGCTGGCATGGAATTTATGCTATCCATTACTGAAGAATTTTATCAGATCAATAACACTTCCGCCAATCATAACAAATATGTGTTAATTACTAATTCGTTGCCTTTGACTTCGAATTCCGTTATATCCCCTATTACTTTTAATTTGGATTTATCCTCTTTAAATAGTGTTCCTTCCATTATTATTACCCCAATTTCCATGACAACTTCTTTTCATTTTTTAGGTGTCTGGTTCAACATTAAAAGCTCCCGGGATTTTGTCAAAAAGCAACTCAAACGTGAATGCTGCTTATTCGCTGCGACTATTCGCCCCGCAAAGCTCTCTTCCAAACAAGTTGTGTATTTACACAATGCCATCCTTATACCGAAACTTGAATACCAGATGAAAGTTACTCACTTATCTGAATCTGATTGTCACCTAATAACGAGAAGTATACGATCTGTTGTAAAACATAAAGCAAACTTTTCTCGTTCTTTACCCAATTCCATTTTATTTTTGTCTCATGCCTTGGGCTTGATTAATTTGTTTGCTCATCAACGACAATGTCATATTACTAATTTATTTTTAATGGCTAATTCTTCTTCTGTTTTTATTCAATCTCTTTTTATTTATAGATTGAGTTTAATTCAATATAATTTTTTGATTCCTATTTCTCCCCTTTTAATTAAAGACTGGTCTATATGGTCTTCTCTATTTTCTTTTAAGAAAGATTATATCGCATGCACTATTGCTCTCTTGTCTTCTACTCCTTTTCGTTTGCTTCACACTCAACTATCGAAGCTTCCGAATTTGTCCTTGTTAGATGGACGCGTTCCTTTATTTGAATGCATGACGCCTAAAGCCTTTAAAGCCTATTTTTCCATCCTGCGTAAACGACAACTGTTTTATTTATCTCAGCTTGTTACTCCCCAAGGAACTCATTTAATTTCCTGGAAGGCTTACTATGACAATTTGGTTGGACGACGTGGCCCTGGCCGTATCCCTTATTGGTACAAAGATATTCAACAAGCTACCACTATTCCTGACTCTAATAATCGTTTGCTAGATCAGTTTAATTTTATGCCTACGATTGACTCTTCCTTTTACGATTTGACTCCTTGTTTATTTTCTCCTCCTACTACAAAAAATTGGATTGTCACGTTGGACGATTATGGTTCTCCCTTTTTTGGCAAACAACTTCTAGTCCAAGCTAGTCGTGGTACTTGTTCTATTGTTCACTGGATTTCTCCTGATTGTGAATCCTCACCTGGTGATCTCATCAGACTTTCCCCTTGTCCTGGTTGTGCTGCTCACATTCCTCTGCCTCCTTCCAAAAAACGGAATGCTGATTTAACCCTTTGTACACCTACGGTTTCTCTACAACATTCGCTTATTCTGCCCACTACCAACGAGCGGATTAAACGTACTACTTCTGAAGTGACTTCCCCTTTCACTTGGGCTGATATAGAAGATGGTGTCCGTCTTTATTATAGTAGATTGGAATTTGACATTGATTCTTCTCCAGCAAATACCACTGTAGCTTCCGTTTCTCCTGTTACTATTGAATCATCGGCTACTGCTGTTTTTGCTAACTCCCCGTTGGTCATTTCTCCAGACTCGCGTTACATCTTTTTCACTGATGGGTCTCTTATTAATTTAGGCACTCCCAATGTTTCTATGGGCTGGTCTTGGATGCAAATAGTCCCGGATGCAGGCTTTCCCAACTCCATCGCCACCTATGCTCACGGTCTTATTCGTGATAACCCTTCTTCTTCTTGAGCTGAAGCTGCTGCTATTTACGCTGTTTTAACTATCTCTCCTCGCGACTCTGAAGTTACTATTTATACTGACTCACAAACTGCCATTGATGGTCTTCGAAGTTGTTTTTCCTCTATCTACTCAAATAGTCGTTTGTACTATAAAACCACAAATTTTGAACTTTGGGCTATTATCGAGCGAACCATCTTCTCTAAAAATTTGACTGTCCTTCCCGTCAAAGTTAAAGCTCATTCTGGCAATTATTTAAACGATTTTGCTGATTCCTTGGCCAATACCGCCCATACCGCGTCATCCAGTATTTTGATCTCTGGAATGGACCTGGCCTCTGCCCATGATTTTGTCTTAATTTATGACAATGATGTTGTCTGTGAATCTAATCCGCGACACCTTCTAAAACAATACTATCAAACGCAGTTAATGCGCGATTTGTTAAACTTAACGCGTTTTCACTTTATTTCTTTATTATCAACTAATATAGATTATATTGTTGACTGGGAACTTACTTGGTTCACTCTAAATTTCAAGCCCTCCCATGACGCGTCCTTTACTCCTGAGCACGCTTCAAGACACCTAACCTTTAAATTCATACTTTTCTTGGATGATTTGCCTACATTGGAAAAGCTTAAACGGACCCGACCAGACTTATACATGGACGAATTAACTTGCCGTTCTTGTATTGACCGCATGGAAGACCTGATGCACCTTTTAGCGCAAAAGCGACGTCTGCCTATGCAACAAATTCTCCAATTTTATCAAAATCATTTGATTTCCAAACTTGAAGCGAGCAATTTGGCTGATATTGATCCTTCTCCATTCATAGCTAAACTTACTTCTCTTTCATGCTGGTCCTTTTCATCTACAAATTGGTCCTCCTTTGCCCTTATCCGTGGTTGCTTACCCAAACTCTTCATCGACTTATTTGTTGATCTATCCATTCCAAGAACTTCTGCGATTAAAGTTATCGCTGCTATTCATAACAATTTTGTCCAGAAATTCAGAAGAAGAATCTGGAATCCACGTTCTTATGAAAAAAGTAGATGGGAAAACGCGATGAACATTACCTATAAGTTGAAAACTACTCCAAAGCCATCTAATCTGTCATTGTCGACGTACATACCTTACTCATCTTTACCACCTCCGACCCTACACGTTTCACGTGACTCCGGAACCGATTGGTTGAAGAACTCGATGAAATATGGTTTGCCATGGTTTAATCACTTTTCGGGTTTTATGGGTCGTCTAACGGCGCTACTTAATAACAGCTTTTGCAGGATGGAGTGTCGATTTTTATAGTGGGCGCGCTATTTGTTATTTTGTTAGCATAGTTGCTTCTACTTTGGTTGGAATATATCAAGGGGGAAGATCTGGGGAAATTTAGTGTAATGCGATTTTTCTTTTTTAGATTAATTTTTACTTTATTTTTTCTTAGGAGACTATATAGCTTTGTTTTTAGTTAGTTTTATTTTTATATCTTTCTTTTTATTTTTTGTAAATTGTATAAGTTCGAATAATTTTAATAAAGATAAAGGCTACTATGCCATGTTTGCCTGGTTTTTGACTAGTGTTAAAAGTTTGATTTGAGCAAATTGAATAAAATACTATTGAATATTCATATTATTGGATTATATAATAAATTAAAATTTATAATTTTAATCAAAATCATAATAAAAAATATGCCAATTATATTATTTTTTCAATTAGAATATTAAATACAAGAATTTTAATGTTGTATACAAATGTGAAAACTTTTTTTATATATAAATATAAAAACTTTTAATTTTGTACAGTATAACAGTAATTTTGTATGATTTCAATTTTAATAAAGTTCTGATTAGATACACTTTAAACAAAAAAAAAAATAATTTTATATAGTATATCATATAAACATAAATATTAATTGCTGTGAAATTAATTTTAGTGATTTATCTTTTAAAGAGATGGTATAGTGATATTACATAATCATTAAATACAATTCAATAGTATAACTAAGAATAATATCAAATTTATAAATAAAGGAAGTATTAAATTATATAAGTAATTTAAGTTATTTGATAAAAATTTTTATTTACTTATAATTTTGGTTCAGTTCAATTCAAACTGAGTCAACTTGAACAAACTGAACTATGGTTCAATGGTTCAGTTCAGAGTATAAGCAAACTGAACAATAAGTCAGTTCAAACCATGGTCTACTGAACCATAATCATCTCTAATTATAATAAGGTTATTATATAATTGTCAAAAAAACTAATATTGTTAGTAAAGTAATATATTATAATATAAGCTTCATATACTGTAATTAATTCTGATAGCAAGTATATTAATACATTAGCTTTTACTTTTTTCTTAATAATAGAATAATAAACACTTATTTTATTAATACAATAAATTATTTATTTGATTTTACAATATATATATAAGTAAAAAATTTTAATATACAATTTAAATATTTAAATTTAATAAATTGATAAATCATTTTATTATTTTGAACAGTAGTGATCAAATGATTTAATTTTAAATATGAAACTTCAAAAACAGAATACCATGAATAATATAGGAATATATATAAATTCAAAAAATTTAAATAAAATTCATAATTTACATTTTTAGAAGATTATTGATAGTATTTTCCAAATCTCCGTTAAACTTTTTTAAAAGCTCAAGATTTTTTTCTTTATTATGAAAGCCCTGATATTTAAATTGATGTTAAATGACTTGAAATCTAACATAACAAACATAAATTAATTAAAAAACACATACCATGTCATTCAAGTGTGTTAATTTTTCTTGATACTCTTCTGGAATTTCTCCACTTAATTCAGGCTCGTCAGTAACAAGTTGCGATGTCGCAGCATTTTCAACGGTTAAAATATCAACAGGTGATGAGCTTTGGACATTTTCAATCGAAGGTAATTGTGCATCATTCCTAGTTTTATCTTCATTTGAATCTTGGCTTATAATATACGGTTGTACACTTCTTCCACGTTGCATATCATTATCCGACTCCTTTTCTACAACAATAAAATCTTGAGATGAATCTATGCTAGAAGTAATCGAAGAAATATCGTCAGAATCTTCATCTGAATCATCAAAATCAGGTTGACTTTCAGTTTCAGATATGATTTCTGATTTTTTGTTATATGCCGCTAATTGATCATGTAAAGAATCATCTTCATTTTGAAGTTTTCCAATTTCTAAAGATGCAAAGGTGGTTACTGGAGCTGAGGTATCCTTGGTTCTAAACGAAACAGACTGTTGATCATAATTCAACACGGGGAAGATCATTGAAGATGAAGACATGCTAGATGATTGATCGTCAACTTCTACCGTAATATCACACCAGACTTTGTGTCCAAATCGATTACCATCACTGTCTGTCAATCGCCAAAATCTTTATAATGTTAAAATTAAATATTAATATGTAAGTTGATGAATTATTGGTCTATTAGGGGATAATTAATATTATACTAACGAAACGTATTTCCCGGATTCGGAAGGCGCTTGGAGGTCAGCGGAAATACAAACAGTCTTACCAACTTCAACAGAACCAACAAGGATCTTTGGTTCCTCACCAGATTTAATTAATGCATCGTTGAACATGCGCTGTCCACCAACATAATGTAAAACTGTACTTTCAGGCCACTAACATTTAAAAATATAAATATTATTATTAATATTAATGTATAATATAATTTAATAAAAATTATCATAACCACTTACAGCGATACTGCCGTTATTAGACATTTTCCAGATCTTTAAAAATTGAGCCTGTGGTACAAGTACTGTACCATCTGGTACGTTTACATCTTCAATAAAACGTGAATTTAACATCGAAGCATCAAAAGCTTTTCCTGATGGATTCTTTGAAATTGTTTCTGCTACGGGTGTTTTAAGGGATAAAGGAGTGAAGTAGTTATTGGAATCGGTATGACTCGTATTAACATTTGAAACAGATGGAGAAGGCGTAGAAGACATTTCGGGAAGTGGAACTTGTTTGGAACATAAAGATGACACAGATGAACTATCGTTTTGCGATTTAGGTTTTGTAGATGACTCAAGCGAAGTGGTCGAAGTGATAAGCAACTGATCGTAGAGGTCAATTGGCGCTCTACTAACAACAGGATCACTATACAATATACATAATTCAGTAATGATTTAATAATAAATTAATGATGTGAATAACAATTAATTACCTAGTTGCTCTGACAATTGAAATTGGCGATTTTTGACTGGTAGATTGAGTGGCAAAAGTTGCAGAAGAGAGCCTAGCTTCAGCTATACTGTTATTTGTAGTAGATTCCATTTCTTTCGAAATTGATTTTTGTCCGCATTCTTTTGATCTGCAGATTTTGACATCTGCACGCGAATAAAATAACGGAAGTAAAGGGGTAGTTGATGATATTGGAGACGGAACAGGTCTCTTGAACTTGATAAAAACATGATTAGGATCATGTTTTTTAAGAGGAGACGCTTCACAATTTCCACAAAGATCAAAATCAGGACAATTTCCGCACTATTCAATAATTTTTTTTTTAAAAAAAAAGTGTGTTTGAATTAACGCTATAAATAAATCACATTATATTAATAAAACAACCTGTACCTTAAATCTAACACCAGTGATTGATTTATGACAACCATCACATCTAATTCCAGGATGAAAAGAAGCGTCTAAAAAAATTAGATTTAAACAAAATATGATGTTAAATTTATTCCCAAAGTCCACAAAGTTATAGTAGTAATAATAAATACCCGGAATTTTGATTTCAGGTTCACCAGGTCTATGGATAGGTACAAATGTGTGATTGGGATGCTGGGTTGGTGCAAGCGCTAAAATTGATTTGAGCGTAAATAAATAATTATCTTAACTTTAATGATAAATAAATGTCCTAAATTTACATACAAATGCAATTATTACACAGGTCAAAATCTGGGCAATTAATACACTTATGACGTATTCCAAAGATAACTGATTCACAGTAGTCACAAGTAGCAGAATGCAAATTTTCTGGACCTAATTTAATATTAGGTGATGATGAAATATGGCGTGAGTAAAATATCTTATCTTGTATTATAGGAAATTCAAAAAAATATGTTGATAACACTTACGGGGAGTATGATTGGAAGTTCTTGGATATGGGATAGGTTGGAACGCATGCTTATTCGAATGACGATGAATACTTGGTGATTTAGATTTACAAACTTGACATAAATCATAATTTAAACAAGATGTACACTTCCATCTCATTCCACGGATAATATTTTTACAGCAATCACACATTACACCATGATGCACAACAGGTTCTGTAAGAAATTATAAAAGATGTAAATAATATATAAATAATTTTGGTCATTTTAATATATATATATATATTATAAGGTGACTTATCATACCTGAAGAAGCTGGAATATCTGTAACTTTAGGAATTTGTCGCGTCTCAGATGAAGAACTGGTAATTGAATCATTACTTTTAACATTGTGAGAATTGCCACCATTATTTGATTGATGTGGTTGAGACACGTTAAGATTCTTATTTGACAAATCCCGTTCTATGGTGTTGCTCAACTGGGTTACGAAAGCTTGTACCATATCCTGGAGATTTTTGATTCCTGTATTTAATACTCTTTCGAAAGCATATTCTTCAGGATTGGCGTATTCATTATTTGTACCAAATTCAGATGATGATTGAGATTTATCGATTTGTGGCGCAGCATCAGAGCCTTTTCATAGAATTTCATAGAGAATGCAAAAATGTCAAGCTTTTTTTATAGTTAGTAAAAACATTAAAATATTTTAAACAATTACCTGCTACAATATTTTTATCATTTAAGTTTTCGCTAGGGTCTTGTCGATTGGAAACTTGAGTGTCCATTCTTTCCAAGCTTAACCTAATCACAACTCTAGCATTGTTTTTGCCTAAATTTAAAGCATGGTCAATGGCATCTTTGAGTTCTTTATCATTATCGATACAAATAGCATCCTCATCTTCATCAGTGTATCGAATTATAAAATTATCCAATTTAAAAAGAGCTGAAAGCTAAGAATTTTAAAAAATAAATTGGAAAAAAAAATGGTAAATATTTTTCCGCAGCAAAATTAATAATACTTTCATGTCAAAATTTTACTTAAAGAATCAAAGCTTATTAACGTTATGCATATCATGCTTTGATAGTAAAGAAATCGCTTAGATTATTACTCAGGATACTATATTGAGTCTAACTTTTCACTTTCAGATATCAAAAAAAATATAAGCATGTAAAATCAATACCTTAGCATATAAAGAAGAATACGTTAGGTCTGAATTTTTGAAATTTAGCTTTCGAAGCACAGTAGGATCTGAAGTACAGGAGACCTTAAAGTTTATTTGAAATGATTCCATTATAGAGTTCTTATTTCACAGTTAAAAACGTATTATTAAGGAATCAAGGAAAATATATTAAAAATAAAAGGTAAGAAACAAAGAAATAAAAAAGAAAGCTTTGCGTCAAGCGGCAATTTTTTATTTATATATTCTCATACAAACAAGATTACACAAGTAAAAGGAAAACAAATTACAATAAGAAAAATTCCCATTTTATATAACAAATTATACTGCGGCAATTGCGCGTTAGATTGCGTAACTTTTTCTTTTTTTGATCATAATGATCAAAGTCCCCACATTTTTTTCTTATTACTAATCTGCTCGATGATTCGATAATCTGCTCGTTAAAAAAGTTTTTTCTTTCTAAATTACTGGCCTGTTTGATAATGATTCAACTAGATCAAGTTTTTAACTAATTCATCTTTTAACTAATTCATCCTGCGAAAGGTCTATTCAACTTGTAGTTTAATACAGTTTTGTATATTATTAAAGCACGTCTGAAATATGTGTCAGGTTGACCCCTGATCGCGTGATACGTCCAATCAGATCATCGTGTCGCACTGATAAACATCCTAAAAATTTAAAAGAAATATACAAGCATGGTTAACCAGTATCGTAAATCTAACCTAATGTTTTTGCCAAAGTATATTTTTTGCTCTCATACTATCTTGTCCAAGTAAATAAATTTGTACTATCTAATTCTCTATATGTATTACAATATTCCACAAATGTTACACCATACTTCTTCAAAGACGAAACGATTTCTTGCACATATAATGAAGGAATAACGCATCTATGAATGTAAATGACATTTTTCTAAATAATCAATTTCCCAAATCTCGATTTGATTAATTAATATATTGTCAAATACATAAACATTGTCAAGTTGGAAATATTTATCGTATCTTCAATGTTTATTTATAATTTTTGCTAATAAACGAAACAAATAATTAAAAACGCAAGTATTATTTCTTTTAAGCATTATAGAGTAAATACAGTATTGTCTGAAAAAAGAAATATTAGATATTTATTATTAGGAGAGTGAAAAAGTTGTAAAGTACAAAATTTCTTTGATAAAAAGGATATAGCGAACCCTCTGTTCCAGGAGGTTTAGTCCGGTATAGAGTGGAAATAAACGGTGTCAACTTAAGGTTACACAGACTGATCAATAAACCACCAGAACTTAAAATCTGTTACACATTCGAAGTTTTTTTTATCAAAATTGAATCACTGGTTGCTTCGTTCTTAATTTTATATGTTTTTGCTACTTTTATATTAGACTTTTTTTTGAGATTCCAATAAAAAGTTATAAAATATTTTTGCTTATTAAAATTTTTGAAAAATACAGAAAAGAAGCTAATGAAAAAAAATGCATAATTCAGATCTTTCACTTTAAACATTAGGGTATTGTTACCGATTAATATGTGTAGCATTTGAGTTGGCCAGGCAAATTTGTAAAGCTGGACAGAATTATAATTTTAACAAAAAATTACTAATAATTCTGGCCAGTACTATAAATTTGACCTGATTGTGCCACGAAATAAGTGTTTTTATTATATATTGAATAAATATGTATATTAGTTATGTATATTTTATCTGTATACAATTTACAATTTTATGAATATATATATTCTTTTATAAAAGAAAATAATGTTTTATTAAATTTTTTGTTAATAAAGCTCAGTTGATGAACCAACTATACTATTAAAAAACATCATTTTTTTTATCTAACCATTTATTGCCGTTTTCAGAAATGTTGACAATCTGAAATTTTGACCATTTTATACCGAACACACCAAACACACCGTGAACACATACAAAAAATTATGCAAACTTGAAGTATTCATGCATAACTTTATATAAAAACTATTTTTGTCACTTTTTAGATATGAATAAAATTGAAAATATGAAAATTTGTACCGAACACACACCGAACACACCGAACATTGGCAAATACAAGCAAATACAAGTGAATACATATATGCAAATAATATAATTTTTATACATTTTTTTTTGCACACTACCTAAAAATATATTACTAAAGTTTTAATTTTGCTTTTTTTAAAGGAAAATTTGTTTTTTTTTAATTTTAATTGCTGTGTTCGGTGTGTGTTCGGTGTGTTCGATTTATAGAAATGATCGACATTCTAATGTCAACATTTCTGAAAACGGCAATAATTTCAGAAATTTATCTTTTTGACTATCTAAATGTGATTCTTTAATTAATTTATTAAACAATATTCAGTAAAAAAAAAATTAGATTACAGTCAACTCTCTTTATAGTCACACATTTGGGACAGTCCATATTTGGTGATTATAAAGAGATGTGACTATATAAAAAATTTCTTATATTTGTATATCATAATTCCGGCCAAAAATTAACATAATTTTAGAAATTTAATTATACTTAAAACTTTATTGTATCGTAACTTCGCCAATATTAATCGTAGAGAGATGATCTTACCGCCATTCGATTCGTCTTGATGAGACGGTTCTAATGGTATAAAATACGTCGAAATCCAATCACTAGATTAATTTCCGAAATTAAAAAAATATTAATGGTTATTGTGTAATAACTCTGCCAATATTGATCCTAGAAAGACGATCTTACTACCATTCGATTCGTCTTGATGAGACGAATCTAATGGTATAAGATACATCGAAATCCAATCACTAGATCAATTTCCGAAATTAAAAAATATTAAATAGTTTTTAAGTAATAACTCCGTCAATATTGATCACAGAGAGATGAGCTTACCACCATTCGATTCGTCTCGATGAGGCGATTCCAACGAGCTATAAATCGTCTTTTTACAATCACTAGGTACCGAGAAATCTAGCAAAATGTTAAATGGTGCAGTAAACGTAAATCAAGAAATATTATAATGCCGACGTTTAACATTTTGTTGAATAACTCGTCAGCCAGTGATCGGAAAAGGATAAAACTGCGGACGCTACAACCAATAGCGTGAAGGTACAGGGATTAGTGTAGTTGGACTGCATCATGGTGAATTAGTGTGTACGGTTAGGCCGCACATTTCAAGCCAAGGGGTCGTAGTTGTCCTTAACGTTCCCTATGAGGCCATTGGTATGTGCGCAGTCCTGTCCTTGAGGTCACTACTATACCTTGGGGGGGACTTCCTGTCCAGGTGGTCACTCTACGATACCACTTGGGGTCAGTAATGGCTAGATGGTCGTCCTAGATGGTAAAGCTGAGGGTGCAATGTCTTAGTGGTAGTTTGACCTTCCGGTAGGTCTTAGACCAACCAAAGTGTTCGTGCGCAGAACAGGTAGCATGGCTATAGGGTTCGATTCCCTACTCCTTGGGTCCTGGTTGGTGATCCCTGGTGGTTGATACCCGCCATAAGGGGTGATCCTGGACAGATGCTATACTTATATGCAGTGGTCGCTACAGTATACCACTTGGGGTAAACAACTGTACTATCGGTACTAGGTAATCGCGGGCTGTAGTGGCCTTTGAGTGAGACTTAGTACCTAAAATGGTGGTATGGAAGGGTACTAGATGGTTGATGTTACCTGTCAAAAGTCCTCCATGAAAGTAGATGCTCTGCAAAGGTCATAAAATAAATTGAGTATTAGTATCGTACAATGGGTATAGGATGAGTAGGCGGCGTGTACCTAGCTTCAGATCAGCCTAAAATGGCCCGATGGGGGATGTCTTCTATAGTGGTGCTGTTACCTGAGGAATTAAGTCTCGGTTTAATGGTTGCCCATTGAAGATGATAGGACACGACCGAGATTAGTACCGTAAGAGGCATGGGTGGTACGGCGTAAACACTTGCAAAGGAAAAGGATAAAACTAGCCGTTGGCATGTGCGCAGTCCTGTCTGAGGGGTCACTACTATACCTTGGGGGGACTTCCGTCTGGGTGGTCACTTCTATGATACCGCTTGGGGTCGATAATGGCTAGATGGTCGTCCATAGATGGTAAAGCTGAGGGTGCAATGTCTTAGTGGTAGTTAGACCTTCTGTTGGGGTCAGACCAACCAAGGTGTTCGTGCACAGTAACAGGTAGCATGGCTATGGGGGCTTCGATTCCTACTCCGGGTCATGTTACGATCCCCGGGCGGTTGATACCCACCATAAGGGGTGATCCTGGACAGATGCCTGCTACTTCCTGTCTGAGTGGTCACTATAAAGTATACCACTTGGGGTAAACAACTGTACTATCGGTACTAGGTAATCGCGGGCTGTAGTGGCCTTTGAGTGAGGACTTAGTACCTAAAATGGTGGTATGGAAGGGTGCTTAGATGGTTGATGTTACCTGTCGAAAGTCCTCCATGAAAGTAGATGCTCTCTAAAGGTCGTTAAATAAATTGAGTATCAGTATCATACAATGGGTATAGGATGAGTAGGCGGCGTGTACCTAGCTTCAGATCAGCCTAAAATGGCCCGATGGGGGATGTCTTATAGTGGTGCTGTTACCGAGGAATTAAGTGCTCGGTATAATGGTTGCCCGTTGAAGATGATAGGACACAGACCCGAGGTTAGTCTCGTAAGAGGCAATGGGTGGTCTGGCCGTAAACACTTGCAAAGGAAAAGGATAAAACTAGGGTTGGTCACCCTATCTCGGTGGTTAGTCGCTGAGACCCTCATTAAGCTGCAGGTCGCATGGTGAGGTCGCAGGTTCGATTCCTATAACCACGGAAATAAAAAGAATTTTACTGCGGACGCTACAACCAATAGCGTGAAGGTACAGGGATTAGTGTAGTTGGACTGCATTATGGTGAATTAGTGTGTACGGTTAGGCCGCACATTTCAACTAAGGGTCATGGTGTCCTTCTAACGTTCCCTATGAGGCCATTGGCATGTGCGCAGTCCTGTCCTTGGGGGTCACTACTATACCTTGGGAGGGACTTCCTGTCCGGGTGGTCACTCTACGATACCGCTTGGGGTCAGTAATGGCTAGATGGTCGTCCTAGATGGTAAAGCTGAGGGTGCAATGTCTTAGTGGTAGTTAGACCTTCTGTTAGGTCTTAGACCAACCAAGGTGTTCGTGCACAGAACAGTAGATTACATGCTACGGTCGATTCCCTACTTCTTGGGTCCTGGTTGGTGATCCCCTGGTGGTTGATACCCACCATAAGGGGTGATCCTGGACAGATGCCTGCTACTTGCAATCGAGTGGTCACTACGAAAGTATACCAAGCTTTTAGGGTAAAGCAACTGTACTATCGGTGCTAGGTAATCGCGGGCTGTAGTGGCCTTTGAGTGAGACTTAGTACCTAAAATGGTGGTATGGAAGGGTACTAGATGGTTGATGTTACCTGTCGAAAGTCCATCCATGAAAGTAGATGCTCTCTAAAGGTCGTTAAATAAATTGAGTATCGGTATCGTACAATGGGTATAGGATGAGTAGGCGGCGTGTCGACTCGATCAGACAAATGGCCCGATGGGGGATGTCTTCATAGTGGTGCTGTTACACGAGGAATTAAGTACTCGGTTTAATGGTTGCATTGAAGATGATAGGACACGACCGAGATTAGTCATAAGAGGCAATGGGTGGTCTGGCCGTAAACACTTGCAAAGGAAAAGGATAAAACTTGGTTGCCCTTGCGTTAAGATGATAGGACGCAGGCCGAGATTAGTCGCCAGAGGCAGGGTGGGTGGCGTAAATGGCGTAAACATTGCAAAGGAAAAGGATAAAACTACCACCATTCGATTCGTCTCGGTGAGACGATTCTAACAAGCTATGATACATCTTTGTACGATTATTAGATGCCAAGTTATTTAATATATTCTTTATATAACTGCGATTATAAACGGTTCTTTTTAATATAAGATTTTTGAGGATAGGTGTGATAGTGACTATAGATAGATTGTGACTATATAGGATAGATTTTAATAATAAAGTGTTTTGAACATTCAACTGGTGTGACTATATAGTAGAATGTGACTATAACGGGAGTGACTATAGAGGGAGTTGACTGTATAAATAAAAGATAAAGTCGTAAGACTGTTTGCACAGTAGAAAAATGAAACTAGGGTTGGTTACCCTAGTGCAGTCGTTAAGGTGGTGGCATTCCTCATATAGCCTGAGTATGGTAAAATCGTAGGTTCGATTCTTATGACCACAAAAATAAAAAGAATTTTACTGTAGATGCTACAACCAATAGCATGAAGGTACAGGGATTAGTGTAGTTGGACTGCATTATAGTGAATTAGTGTATACAGTTAGGCTGCACATTTTAACAAAGGGTTATAGTATCCTTCTAATATTCTCTATGAGGCCATTGGCATATATGCAGTTCTGTCCTTAAGGTCATTACTATATCTTAAGGGACTTCCTATCCAGGTAATCACTCTACGATACCACTTAGGGTCAGTAATGGTTAGATGATCATTCTAGATGGTAAAGTTGAGAATGCAATGTCTTAGTGGTAGTTTGTGACCTTTGTTAGATAAGTCGTCAGCCAAGGTGTTTGTGCACAGAACAGGTAGCATAATTATGAGGTTCGATTCTCTACTCTTTGGATTCTAATTGGTGATCTCTGGTGGTTGATATCCACCTTAAGGGGTGATCCTGGATACTAGCCTACTACTTTCTGTCTGAATGGTCACTACAACTTATACCACTTGGGATGTAGGTATAATATATATGGAGAAACCAACATTTTTCATAATGGTACTAACTTTCGAATTTTTCTTTTTTCCATTTACTAACTTTAGAGCATAATTTCACCACTTTAGTCAAATGAAATTGACTTTTTAAATTAATTGAAAATTGTTCAGCAAGGTCAAACCTACTTGTATATTAATTTTTATGAGTGTAGATATAATAAATATGAAGAAATCTACATTTTTCATAACGGTACTAACTTTCAAATTTTTTTTTCTGTTTATTAACTTCAGCACATAATTTTACCACTTTAGTTAAATGAAATCGACTTTCTAACTTAATTGAAAATTGTTCAGCAAAGTCGAAACTACTTATATATTAATTTTTATGGATATAGATATAATATATATGGAGAAATCTACGTTTTTCATCATGATACTAACTTTCGAATTTTTTTTTTTTCCATTTACTAACTTTAGAGCATAATTTCACCACTTTAGTCAAATGAAATTTACTTTCTTTATTAATTGAAAGTTGTTTAGCAGTATAAAATCTACTTAATATTTGTAGGATTTATCCATTTTTTATAATAATACTAACTTATAAATTATTGTATAATATATTATTATATTTAAACTATATATTTTATATAAATATTTTTATTAATAAAATTATTATTTTTTTCAAAACAAAACAATTTAAATTTTAATAAATTATGTAATATAGGTGAACTTTACCTTGGGTGAATTTAACTACTGGTGAGTGTTAAAATCACTCTTTAATAAAAATTAAAAATAAAAAAAAATAGAATGTTGAAAATATTCTAATAAATTTTTAAAAATAATCATTCTGTATTTGATAGTATGTACATACAGCTTTTTTAATAAAGAAAGAATCATACATGCATGTTATTTATAATGTGTAGTGATTAAAAATTTTTTTAGTTAAAATTATACAGGAGTATTCAAGAGATAATATAGATACACAAGAATTAAAAAGTAAAATTAATGGGCTTGGTATGTGGGAAATTGGATGCTCATATGATTTTACATTTTTAATGAAGAATCAAGTCAATTGTCAGTTAATAGAATTTTTAAGGTACTTTAAAATAACTGAAGAAAAATTGTTATATAAAGTGCTGAAGCAAATAACCGGAAGAGTTTTATTAGAATTCAAAGTGCTTATTTGGAAACCAAGGAACGAGTTACAAATAAAGGAAGAAAAGCGATGCAGTATTAGCAGTAAAGATAAAAAAGCTAAGTCACATAGTAAACGCACTGAAATAGGTGTCAAAGATGTTGACTGTAATATATTAGAAAGTAATTGGAATAAATGGAATAATTTGGCATTCCATCGTGGTGGTCATTGGGTAAATTTTTAGGTAGATCATGACAGTCACCTTTGAATTTGAGGTCGCATCCTGGTTTTTAACAATGATATGATCGTTTAGGTGACAGGTCGACTTGTTCTTTATGAAAAGTAGTCGTGTTTCATAATGCTTAATTCTTATATATATTTGTTTATCTTATATTTGTAAGTTTATATATGTAAGTAAGCGTGATTATAATAAGACATAATCGCATCTATAATAAAGTTTAAAAAAAAAAATAACATTTGAAATATTAATATAAAATATTTCAATAAAAAATTAAAAATAAAAAATAAAACATTAAAAAATATTTCAATAAATTTTTTTAAAATAATATTTAAGATATTAAAAAATATTTTAATAAAAATTAAAATTAAAATAAAAAATAAAACATTTAGAAACACTTCAACTTACTAAAATATATTACTAGTGAAAATTTTATTTTCATATAAAATCTTATTTTAGGATTTTTTTAAATTTTATTTGTTAATTAACTAAAAAGAAAAAAAATCATAATAATGTAATATAAAATTTCCTAAACTATTTTAATATGGTTTAGTATTTTCTTTACTGAAACTTAATAATTTAATATTGCTATGTTACTTACCAATTACTTAAATACCAACTATTAGCAGATATGAATTTTAATCTAAATAATACAATTAAGTTATCTTGAGGACTTAATTTTTTCAATAAATAACTTTTAAATGAAAATTTATAAAAATTATAGATAGTTTAATAAATTATAAATAAGTGACCTATAAATTCCCTATAAATAGTCTAATAATTTAATAATTAGCAGCTTTTACAATACTTATAAACAACTAAATATTTATGTAATTAGACTAGCTGTTGAACTTGTTACTCCACAATGTCAGATAAACATACACATAATCAGTACGATGGTTAAATGTTATACGTAATTTTATACAGTCTTTCGGGTGCACAGTATAAATTCGTAATCTAAATGTTACGGATACACAGGTATAAATTGTAGTCTAAACGTTACAGGAACACAGATATAAATATGTAATCTAAACGTGACTGTCACACAGGAAAACAATTATTATATAGTAGATTATTTTAAGTAATTTGTAGGTAGCTTTTTATTTAATTTTTAGGTAGTTTAAATATTATTACTTATCAAATAATATCAATATATTAAATAGTTAAATTATTTTATTAAAAAATAGCATAATTTATTACATTAATAAATTAATAATCAGAGAACTCTTTCCACTGATTGTATGGACCATTTTTTAACGAAATTTCAGCAATAATATTTTTAAAAAATATATTATAAAAAATGGCTTCTACTACTAATAACTTTATTTTACAAGAACTTGGGGACTTTCTCAAGCTACTTGATAAAGAGACTTTCGCTTTCTTATTAGAACAAATGTTGCAAGTTCTTAGGACAACTAGCTAGGGCTCCGATCAGTTTCAGTATCAGAACGGTTTTGGTATTCTGATTTACCAAACTGAACCTTTCGGTAAATTTACCAATTAGTTTTAGTAACTTCAGTTTCAGTATCGGTTTTGCGATTTACCAAACTGATTTACCAAACTGATATTTTTGGTATCAGTTTCGGTAAATTTTACTGATCATTTCGGTAAATTTACTGAACTGATTTGCCAAATGTTTCGTGACGCTTGATAAAAAATGTCATGAAACGTTTTTTTGACAATTTAATAAAAATGTTGCAAAATGTTTTTATTAGTTAATTTATTTAAAAAAAACGTTTCGCAATGTTTTTTTTTTGACAATTTAATAAAAACGTTGCAAAATGTTTTTATTTATTAATTTATTTTAAAAAAAACATTTTGCAACGTTTTTTTTCATAACTTAATAGAAAACGTTGCGAAACGTTTTTTATTAGTTAATTAATTAAAAAAAAAACGGTTTGCAACGTTTTTTTTTGATAATTTAATAAAAATGTTGTGAAACATTTTTATTTGTTAATTTATTTTAAAAAAAATGTTTCACACCATTTTTTTTTGATAATTTAATAAAAACGTTGCGAAACATTTTTATTTGTTAATTTATTTAAAAAAAAACGTTTCGCAACATTTTTTTTCATAACTTAATAGAAAATGTTGCGAAACATTTTTTATTAGTTAATTAATTAAAAAAAAATTGTTTCACAACATTTTTATTTGTTAATTTATTTTAAAAAAAAACATTTCGCAACATTTTTTTTTGATAATTTAATAAAAATGTTGCGAAACGTTTTTATTTGTTAATATATTTAAAAAAAACATTTCACAACATTTTTTTTCAATAACTTAATAGAAAATGTTGCGAAACGTTTTTTATTAGTTAATTAATTAAAAAAAAACATTTTGCAACGTTTTTTTTTTATAATTAAATAAAAATGTTGCGAAATGTTTTTATTTGTTAATTTATTTAAAAAAAAATGTTTCACAACATTTTTTTTCAATAACTTAATAGAAAACATTGCGAAATGTTTTTTATTAGTTAATTAATTAAAAAAAAGTTTTACAACGTTTTTTTTTGATAATTTAATAAAAACGTTGCAAAACGTTTTTATTTGTTAATTTGATTAAAAAAACGTTTCGCAACATTTTTTTTCAATAACTTAATAGAAAATGTTGCGAAACGTTTTTTATTAGTTAAGTGACGATTCATTACTTAACGATAGAAAATGATCAGCCAAAATGAAATGCCATGTTCTTCCAAAGTAAAGTCCATGAATAAAAAACTAATACTTTGGAAACTTTGGAAATATAAAAATGAAGATTTTGCCTATCATTTTGAGTTATTTTCAAATAAAATAAAAAATAAAATTTGTGCGACAAAGATCGTCAAAATTACTGCATTGCGGTAAATCACGTGACTTTTATATATAGTTTGCGTAAACTATTTTTATAGTAAAAAATGAGATAGATAACTAAGCGAAGAATCACCTTTAAAACTTTGTTCATAGGTGCAATTTGACAAAATAAACAACTTTTGTTAATGTTAAAAAGTTGATTATTAAACTAGATTTTTTGTTATTTTTAAATTTTTATTTAGCAAAATCAGTAATAAGTTTTTGGTTTATTAAAAAATTAGAATTATTATTATTTTTTTTTTTTTAATACTTTATTATAGATGCGATCATGTCCCTATTATAATCACGCTTACTTACATATACTACCCTCCCAAAAGTATCCAGTCAAATAATAAAGATTATATTTTTATTAATAATAATTAGTATTTAGTTGGCCATCTATTGTTTTTAATGCATGCTTCAATTCGACGTGGCATGCTCTTAATTAAATTAATGTAAGTTTCAGGTGGGATTCTTTCCCACTCATCTTGCAATGCTTCTTCAAGTTTACGAAAATTCTTTAAATGTGCAGATCATTTTTGAAGTCTTCGTTCAAGTTCATGCCACAAATGTTCAATAGGATTAAGATCCGGAGATTGAGAAGGCCAATCCGGAAGAATCTTAATCTTTTTCTGTACAATCCAATTTTTAACATCTCTTGCAGTATGAACTGGAGCATTGTCATCCTGAAATGCGTAACGTTGCCTGTGATGTTTTGATCGAATGAATGGCAGTAAATTTTTTTCTAAAATATCAATATAATCTAACCTATTCATTTTACCGTCTACTTTTACCAATGGTCCCAGTCCTTTTCCTGAAAAGCATCCCTACATCATAACACCACCACCACTATGTTTAACTGTAGGAGTCAAATTTTCGATATTGTATTGGGTTCCATTTTTTCGCCAAACATGACTAGGACCATCATTTTGAAAAAGTGTAAATCTGGATTCGTCACTCCAGATGATAGTTTTCCATTATTGCACAGACCAACTTTGCCGTTCTATGCACTATGACAACCATTTTTCACGTTGAGACTCTGTAAGAAGTGGTTTCGGTACAGCAACCTGGGAATAAATTTGCATTTGATGAAGGTTTTTACGAATAGTGTTAGCTGAAATCTGTTTATCCTGTGAACTATGAAATTTCTGCTGAATTTCACCCAAAGAAAGTTTATTATTCTTTTTAATAATTTTCAAAAGTTTACGATGATCATTATTATTCATGGAACATGGTCTTCCAGTTCTTTTAGTTGTTAATCCAGTGTTAAAATTTTTGTATCAGGCAATTGTGTCTGTAATGGTACTTTTTGGAATTTTTAGGACATGACTGATAGCTTCATGAGTTCTTATTCCTTTCCAGAGGCCAATAATTTGCCCACGCTCAAACTCACTCAACTCACGAGTTTTTCCCATTTTAAAATAGCCAAGTGGCGTAGTGAACAAAAAAAGTAAAGATCATCATTGGCAAAATTGAGGCATTATTATTTGTTTTAATCGCCAAATCCAGTACATGCATCGTAATACAATAAAAATACATCTATTTTAATCTTGAGAATCAGGGGAATTGGTTTTTTTTAAAAAAAATGATAATTTATATATTCAATTTTGAGAAAATCGAAAAGAGCTTGACCGGATACTTTTTGGAGGGTAGTGTATATAAACTTACAAAATATAAGATAAACAAATACATATAAGAATTAAGCATTATGAAACAAGACTACTCTTCATAAAGAACAAGTCGACCTGTCACCTAAACGATCACATCATTGTTAAAAACCATGATGCGACCTCAAATTCAAAGGTGACTGTCATGATCGACCTAAAAATTTGCCCAATGACCGCCTCGATGGAATGCCAAATCATTCTATTTATTCCAATTACTTTCTAACATCTTACAGCCAACATCTTTAACACCCACTTCAGTGCGTTTACTATGTGTAAGGTTGCTTGTCTAAATCTCTTCAAAATCCTACGATTAGTTTCGTTAAAATTTTACTATAGATTTATTATAGTTTCAGCAGAGTTTCAGCAGTTTCGGCATTTATAATAAGTTTTGGCAGTTTCGCCTTTCTCCAAAGTTTCACCAGTTTTTTAATATAACTTTAATATAGTTTTGGCAGAATTTCGCTTTTCGGCGAAATGCCATCTTGCCTAAACCCCTAGGTTTCGGCAAGCAACCTTAACTATGTGACTTAGCTTTTTTATCTTTACCGCTAATACTGCACCGCTTTTCTTCCTTTATTTGTAACTCATTCCTTAGTTTCCAAATAAGCACTTTGAATTCTAATAAAACTCTCCCATAGAGTTCCAATCTGTCATCCGATGGATGATCAATCTCTTCTCATTTATTTTTGGAAAGAGACATTTATGTTTCATAATTTATAATTTAGGAATTGCATTCGATGTAAGGTGATTAGACTATGCATTATTTAATTAATTGAACATAAAATAAATGGGGTGAAATCTTAGTCGGATTGAAATTTTCATCCGTCGGATGATATTTTAATCCGTTCCTAATTTCTCCTCACTTTCATTTTTGAAAAAAAAGTTTATTTATTAAATTATATACTGTATTATGCTCTTAGGATATCCTTAAAAAAAAATGCTCTTTTATATTAATTAAATGAGCGTACAACTGTCAAAATGTGATTATCCGTCAGATGACGGATTGGAACTCTACTCTCCCAGTTATTTGTTTCAGTACCTTATACAACAATTTATCTTCAGTTATTTTATAGTACCTTAATAATTCTATTAACTGACAACTGACTTGATTTTTCATTAAAAATGTAAAATCATATAAACATCCAATATCCCACCTTTTAATTCTTGTGTATCTATATCATCTCTTGAATACTCCTGTATAATTTTAGCTAAAAAAATTTTTAATTATTTAAGTATATCTTGCACAACATTTTGAATCTTATTACATTTCCAAAAATGATCAAAGGTTTATTCTTCTATTTTACAAAAATTACATCTACAATCTTCATCATATAGATCGGGCTTACGCTTTTTTAAATTAACACAAGTTGGTAATTCATTACAACAAATTTTAATCCTAAATGATTGTAAATAATGATCCTCAAACAATGTATCATATTGATTTATGTTATTTAACTTTAAAGATATTTTCCAATCTATGAACCTTAATAGATCTGATTGTTTATAAACTTCATTACGGTGTAGCATTAGGAATTTTTCTATAAATTGAGCGTTCTTTATTCTCTTTATCATAAGAATAGGGTTACGTTCTATAGACATATCTCTCCAACAAACTGTACCATTGTGTAATAACAATTTATCTTCTATTATTAATACATTTTTCTCAGCACCAGATTTAGCGAGCTTATCTGCTTCTTTATTATGATCACAATCACTATGCGCTTTAACTTTAGTTATCTTTACTTTGAGACTATAGATACTAATTATCTTGAATAAACATGACCATAAAACCTTATAATTAACTTTTGATCTTTCTATATCTTTAATTGTCAAAAAGTTTAACTCATCAAATGTATTAACTACCCATTGAGAATCACTATATATTTCGACATTTGCAGCTTTAGGACAGGTCATTAAACTTAATATCACTGCCATTAATTCAGCCTTATTAGAGGAAGGATTATCTGCAATTCCACAATTGAAACTTTTCTTTATAAGAGCGCTAATTACGAATGTACAACCCATCATTATTTCGTTAGTTGCTATATTTTTCATCAACCATCTGTATAAATCTCTATATCAGTTTCTTGCGTTAAACTATTTGCAATTTCTATCAATGTATTACGATAATTACTTGGATGTATATATTTGAACAAGCTATTCACTTTTTCAATAATACATTTATTCATAGATGTTTTTCCGTAGTATTTACATTCCGCTTGAGCTAACGCCTCGTAAATAGCCATATCTGCTATATAATGATCATTTTGTATTGAATTTGCATTAACTTTAACACAATTCTTTATATTAATATCTGCTATACACCTTACTTTATTGTTACTTCTTTTATTTCTGATCTGATTTGTTTTCACTTCACATTCTCCACATTTTTTAAGGATTGGTAACTGTACTGATGGTGATATTTGATCATTTTCTAGGTCTTGTATCTAATATTCTATACGAATTTTGTCCTCATTTAGATTATCTAAAACATGCCCTATTGTAGGTTTACCTATTTGATCATGAAAGGTTGTTATCCAATTTTTTGTTTTTAAATTATCAATTTTTGTATTTACATTATGTATATTATATCCTAATTGATAATCAATTTTCACTTTCTTAGATTTTAAAGGATCTTCAATAAGTTTAGTTTCTATAAACTTGAACCAACTAGGGATTCTACCCTGTGTATTTATCTTAGTCCTGTGTTTCAAATCTTTATATCTCAGAAGACGTATACCATCTGACGACATTAACTGACTAACGAAATAAACATTTTTCCCTTTCAGTCCCTTACTAATTCCATTTGAAAATATTTCTTTATGTGTACATATTTCTACTATTTGTAATAATCCCCCTTAAATCTGATTAACTTTCACACCACTTGATTTTATGGTTAATATATTGTCATATAAGAGTGCTAAAACATGAGCTAATAAACAGTGTTTTACTTGTAAGTCTTTCAGACTGATATTCCATGTTGCTAATGGAGATTTATTAGACAATAATTCACTTTGCAATTGTTTACAATCTATTTCGAAAATATCTTTCATCATACCCTTTGATATCACTTGATTGTATAATCTACTTAACTGTCTTTGAGCTTGAATCGTATTAATATCTTTAATAGCGTAGCCCAATGATGAATGTATAATACTATTAGAAGTAGTAAGTGGCAATGACGCTTTTTTTTTAAACATATATCTACAGGTAGAATTTAATTTTTCTGTTTGAAAATTTGTCCAGACTAACAATTGTGCTTTATAGTCCACACGAGAAATGATCACATGATTATATATATATTTCATCTGCAAATCCGTTATTTGTTTGAAGCTAATTGTTTTATTATATCTTTTAATAATATCCTTGCACTGATTAAAAACATAATTAGTTTTTAAATCTAAATTAATCCAAACACCTAAAATTCTCACAGATTCTTTTGATGTTAATGGTTTAATCATTCTTTTTAATGATCCAAAATTAACTTCAACAATATCTTTATCTAACTTTTTGTTCGTTATCATTTCAAACTTATCATAATTTGTTTGTATATTATTCATAATGTTGAATTCATCTGCAATTTTTAAGATCTGCTCTAACTGAGCTTTACTTTTAGTAATCCACGTGACATTATCCATGTATGACTGTGATGATATATTGATCCTAAGTTTTTCTTTTTGGTCTGATTGTACATTACTTTTAAAGCAATACTCAATTTCATATCCCATTTTTAATGAATTAATTTCTGCGAGCAATGGATCATAATAAATTGTCCATAGCAGCGGTGAAATGACCTCACCTTGATCTATTCCTATGATAAACGTATATTGTTTCGTTATTCCTTTTTCTTTTATAACACTTTTTTTACTATTCGTAAATAAGTTAATCATCAAACAAATCAAAACCTCTGGAATCTTAATTCTTTGCAATGCTAATTTAAGCATCTTAATATCTACCCTGTCGTAAGCTTTAGAGAGGTCCTGAAAGTCAACCATAACTCTTTATTATTCTTCTTTGCATCTTCAATACAAGTATTAATGATTCTTAGAGGCGCCTCTGTAGATCTACCAGGTAGTCCCGCGTGATTACCTCCTTTTAATATATTACGCTCAGATAATCTTTTTGTAACAATTTTCACTAACACTTTTCTCAAAGTTTCTAGGAGTATTATTGGTCTAGTTTTTGTTAATGAGTATTTCCAATCTATTGTCTTCAGGATAGGATACAATAACGCATGTCTCCATTCTTCAGGGATATCACCAACTTGTAAACATAAATTTGCTAATTTTAACGTGACACTTTTCATTGAAGTTCCCATATGTTTGAGCATTTTATTCGATATCTGGGAGATTCCTGGCGCTTTATTATTTGCTAGCTGTCTAATTAAAGAATTAGAATTATTCATTATGTTTTATAATTATAAATTTATTTTAATTTAAAAATATAATTATATGTCTGTTAATTAAATGGAAAATATGTATAATCTGTCATAATAAAAAGTTCACAAATTTGATGCGCAGTTTTTATATAAAATTTTAAAATGCAGCAAATTTGACGATCTCTGTTGCACAAATTTTATTTTTTATTTTATCCCAAAAATTGCACAAAATGATACGCAAAAACCTACATTTCTATATTTCCAAAGTTGTAAAGTATTAGTTTTTTACTCATAGACTTTACTTTGAAAGAACATGGCATTCCATTTTTGCCGATCGTGCACACCCGTTGACTAATAGACCATCCCTTAATTTAATTAAAAAAAAAAACATTTCGCAACATTTTTTTTCAATAATTTTATAAAAACGATGCGAAACGTTTTTATTAGTTAATTTAATTAAAAAAAATGTTTTTGCACGTTTTTTTAATAAAAAACATTGCGAAAATGTTAAAAACTAAACTGATAATGAATCAGTAAATCAGTTCAGTTTTCGGTATTTACCAGTCGGTTTCGGTAATTAACAATACCAATACCGATCAATTCAGTTCGGTTTCGGTTTTAATAAAAACTGTACCGAACCGAACCGATCAGTGCCCTACAACTAGCGCGACTGATATTTATCAAACCGCCACTGACTTCAAACCTGCTATATACAAGCGTTTGAAAGGACTACAAAATACATATTCTGACGAACTCTACGAACTGGGTATACCCAAAGACAGTTTTAACACCTTCCTTTTTTTTGCTATTAATTTCAAAGACGCGTATACATGCCTTCTCTATAAGATGGTAAAAGATTACATGAGAAAAAAAGAAAAGACATCATGTGAGATGCAAACAATAATAAATACATCCAATAGAGTTCTAGAAATACCAGATTTTACTCCAGTGGATATGAAAATAATTGAAGAGCCTAACTTAATATTGCTACCCTTAACGTACAGGGTCTAATAATAGAAAAGTGTCAATTTATATTAGACCTTTTAGAGGAAAAGCGAATTAATATATTAGGAATTTCTGAAACTTTATTAAAGAATTCTGAAGCTAAATTTATATATAAAAACATTACGAACGATTACATATCTTATTTCACGAATTTAAAAGATGAAGATCATGTTGGATCTGGGACTGGAATTATAGTATCTAGATCTTTAGACGCTCACATCTTTAATATAATGGAATACAAAGGACGAATCATAACATTAGATTTCTAATTTAAAGGGAACTTGAAAATTAGAATTGTACAATGCTATTTGCCAGCATCTTCGCATGCAATATCAATTCAAAATGATTATATGAACGAAATCAAAAGACTATTAGATGAAGCTAAAAGGAAAAATTATGAAATAATAATGATGGGTGATTTAAATAATCACTATGATTCATTTTTAAAAAGGAAACAAAAAGGACAACAGATAAGATCAAAACATCGGATTTTTGAATACTTAGAAAATATATTGATGTTTAACACTACAAATCTATTATTTGATATTTCTGAAACAAATTCTAGACATACTTTTCATGGTAATGGTAATAATAAAGCCACGTCTTTAAAGATAGATTACATTTGGACGTCTCATTTTTTGGCACTTCAGTTAAATAATCAAAAGCTTTACAGACCAAACGATATAAAAACAGACCATCTAATGATATTAAATCAGTTTTTCGCACAAGAAATTGTTGGATTAAAACAATTAGCTAAGCTCAAACAACAAAGAAGATGGAAAATGATATATGCATACGATGAAATGACAGATGAAGATTGGTTGACATATAAGAATGAAACAACAAAACTTTTTATAGATGAACCCCAACCAACAAGTAACAATATTAATGATTTAAATAAAAAATGGATAAATTTTAAGAAAAAATTAATCGAATTGACGCAACAGTCATGTGATAAAGAAAAGTCATGTGAGACATTGATTAAACAAAAAAAAATCATGTTAAATAGGAAAAAATCCAGTCATTTTAAAGATTTGAAATCTTATCAACACATGTGCTTCATTAGGAACTTCAGAAGAAAGTTACAATGAATTTCTAAATCTCAAAAGAAGGATTCCTTTAATATTAATCATATGAGTAAATCACGAGCCCTCTTCACAAAATCTGAAAGCGTTAAAAAAGTAGTGCTTAATTATAAACAAAAAACAACATTAACAAGTATAATGGATGAGGGTAAGTTAGTTTCTAGTATTCTAACAAGCAATATAACTCCAACAAATATTGTCTTATATTTTGAAAAACTCAAAAAACTTAATAATTTGTTAATAATACAATATAAAGCAGAACTTATTCAGTATAGAGATATTCAAATGAAAGACTATATACAAGAAAGATGTGACGATTTAATGAACAATAAAAAGAAAATGATTAATTCATTTATGAATCGAGAAATAAAATCAATTGTCATTGATCGAATAATAGTTACTGAAAATAATGATGATGTTTTAATAACAGATCCTCAATCAATTAAAAAAGAAGTTAACAATCATTTTCAACATATTGCTGGATCTACTAATCAAGAAAAAATATTGTCTGGAATATGGATTGATCAATATTTCTCTAGAAATTATGTTGATGAAAATATTTATGATGGTCTTATAGATCATATAACGCAAGAAGAAATTGAGTATCATATTTCCTTACTCTCGAATGGAAAGGCATCAGGTCCGTCAAGAGTATCATATGAGATGATTAAACATAGTAGTTCAGAAATGAAGACATACATTAAAGATTATTTAAATGAATGTCTAACTTTAAAGAAAATTCCAAAAGAGTGGAAAATAGCTGATTTATATCCCATACCTAAACCGAAACCTTGGGCTTGTAGATTAGTGAATACTCGACCAATCGTCCTATTAGAAACAATGAGAAAGCTTTTAGTGTCCATATTAAATAGGCAATGTAGTAAAATTTTTAAAGAAAATAATGTGTTAAGAGGGAATCAATTTGCAGGATTAGAAGGCAATTATACCTTTGAACCAATTAGAATAATTAAAGAAATAATACAGGATGCAATTGAAAACAAAAAAGAACTATGGATTTTAGCTCTCGATATGGCAAAAGCGTATGATAGGGTTAACATTCATATGTTAAAAAAAGCAATGGAAAGATTGAAATTACCAAATAATTTTATTTCAATTATTTGTGATTTATTCTTAGAACGAAAAAATCAAGTTTTTACCGCAGTTGGTAAAACTAATCCTTATAATGTTTTAACAGGAATAGACCAGGGAAAGATTATTTCACCACTCCTCTGGTGTATATATTATGATCCTTTACTTTGTCAATTACAAGAAAGTCATGGTTACGAAATTACTGTGAAATATAAAAAAGATATTTATTCTGATTATATTAAAGAATCAATTATATTTCCAGGAAAGGCGTATATGGATGATACCACGTTATTGGCAAAAGATCAACTTCAGCTGGAAACAATGTTAGATATAGCAAATGAATTTTATAATTTGAATGACATTAAAATCAATAAAGACAAATCTGAATTATTATTGAAAAAAATAGACAAATCATTTAATTATTCGAATAGTTTAATGATTAGATTTGGATCAGAATACATTAATATTAAACCTAAAGTTCCTAGTGAATCTATTAGAATATTAGGTATTTGGTTCAATGTCAACGATGATAAAAATTTCATGCTTAGTCAAGCTAAATCAGAAGTTAAAAAGTTGATCAATAATATTAAACATAAAAGGATTTCTGATAAACAATTGCAATATGTATTCAACGCTCTTATTATCCCTACAATTGAGTATTGTGCTCAAGTGACAATTCTTAATGATCGAGAATGTGAATCTATTATGTCACCATTTAGACGAGCTTTCAGGAAAAAATTAAGATTCTCTTGGCAGATGCCAACAGCAATAATTAATCATAATTTGATCTATAATATAAAAGATATAGCAGATAATCAACTACAAGCAAAAAGTACGAATTTCCTAATACAATTAAATGATACTGGATTATTAGGAAAATTACGACGCTCAGACTTAAACAACTACAACATAAATTTTGGATCGAAGATAATATAGTATCAGTATTTCCATTCAATAATAATTTTATAAAAAATTATTTTATAGTAAAAGAAAATATAATAATTGGATCTTAGAAAACATCAAAATATTAAAATATAACAATATAGATATTTCCGTTAATAATAAATTAAGTATAGAAAAATATAAGATAACTGGAGGTAATATACCAGTAAGAAATATTTTAGGAACAGAAAAATTTTTTAATAATATTTATAGGATTAAAAAAGATGGAGTTATGTTTTTAGATCAGTTAATAGGAATTTCTAATTTGTATTTGATTAATTGGTGTACTTTAAAACTGAAATCCTTTAGAGAAAACACATGTAATTATATTAAACTCAAAAAGTGGTATAGAGAATTACAAAATATTGTTACAATTGATGGAAAAACCCTTAAACCTGAATATAAAATGTCAGCTGTTTCTCATTTTAAGGGATATAATATGGCTCATAAAAATAATCTTCCTAAAAAATTAACATTTATTGGAATTTGGAACAACAGAAATAATAATATTGAAATAGGTGTTTTAATAAAAAAATCTGGAATTGATGGACAAAATAATTTAATAATAGGACATTTGAATGTTATTAATAACGTGGATTTTAGATCATCAGTTATTCAATTACAGAAATGTTCAAGATGTGAATTAGACAATCTAGAACAATCGAGCGAAAAAAATTACAATTGTAACATTTTAATTAATGCCAACGATAGTTTAATTATTGGTGTTTAATCCAATAGTACATATCATAGGTCAACGCTTAACAATAATAATTTGAAAGCTATACTACAGACAAACTTGCTAGATATTACAGATCTAAATTATAATGACTTTTTGTTTAAAAATAATTGGAAAAATTATGAATTGACAATTAATCAATCAGTAATATCAATTGACCGCTTAGTTAAAATAAACAATAATCTAATTACAAAACTGTTAGACTTTCATACGATCGAAACCAATTACTAATAATTCAAAGACAATTACTCGAAGGTTCAACTAGAAAATTTGAAATTTACACTGATGGTTCAGTTCGTGGATTTGAGTCTCAACAATGTACAATATCTTTTGGTTTTATTATTGTTAAAAATAATATAATTTTACATAGTTTTCGTTCAGAAATTTCTTATTTCCCATCATCGAATAAAGCAGAGTTGTTAGCAGTTATTTCAGCGTTGATTGTTTTACCAAGTAATAGTGAAGTCACTATTTATACTGATTCGAATAATGTTATTACAGGATATTATGATATTATAGACAGAAATAATTTTATTATTTTGCCAAGGAAATTTTTTAAGATTAAAACGAATAATATTTACTGGAATATTCTTCGAGAAATTATTGTTACAAATAATCTTACTTTAGATTTCATTAAAGTTAAAGGACATAGTGATGATTATTTTAATAATTACATCGATGAGTTTATTACTCATACTGACGAATTATCAAATTTAATTTTTAAGCCAAATAATCTGAATAATTTAGACTATATTCCACGATGGAATAATATTATAATAGAATGTAATTTATGTCAATTTTTGAAGAAAAAATCAATGGTACAACATTGGGAAAAATTTTTGAATTTGAATCGAAATGGTAAATATAGACACCCTCATGTTAATGTTGATTGGCATTATACATTTTTACTGCTTAATCAGGACATTGAAGATAAAGTTGAGTCAACATATTTTACATCTATGTTTTCATCAAAATGGAAAAAACAATCAGTTAACCTTTTGACGTAAGAAATTCCTACTGTAGAAAAAAGGAAATATTTAGCTCATAAAATATTTGATAATTGGAAATGTTCCTTCTGTAAACAGCATGATGAAACATTTGATCACGTATGGATGTGTGAGTCACGTGCTGATGAAATGAATACTATTATTTGTGAAGTAAAAGAATTTTTCGAAGAAACTTGTAATTCTTTATTAGTTGAAGCAAAAAAGGATCCTATTATTGATAATGGGTTGATTAATAAAATAACATTTTGGGATCGTACTTATAGTGAAATGAAAATTACCTTTATAGATTTGATTAAAGGTATAATTTCTTGTGAGTTAGCAGCGTATACAGCCTTAATTTTCGAAAATAAAAAGTTACAAGAAAAATTTCTGGTTTTATTAAGAAATTTTATTTTTAACAAAAGTTGGAACTTTTGGATTAATAGGTGCTTGAAGCAAAAAGAAAAAGAAAGAAAATTAAAAATTAATCTCAAGAAAGTTAAAGAAAATCTTAATGAAGATAAATATATTGATCCTAATAGAAAATTTAATCAACTTAACCTTTTTAGCGGTTTAGAAAGTTTACGATCGAATATATACTTTGGAACGAATATGCAGGGTTTTATAGTTTTAGTTAACTACGCTCTCTGCTCTTTATTACTTTTTTTAGGGGTTAGTAGTTGAACGGAGTTCAGTTTTATTAAGGAGTTGAAATAAAAAATTAATTTTACCCTAGGAGTCAGGTTTTTAGAGCGAGGTTGATAGAACGTCTTAAATGTATGTTACTATAATAGGTCTCAAATCCAGGTCATAACTTATATAGAAACTAGTTGGTTAGTATTCGTTAGTTTAGAATCAGGTACCTGCAACTATTATTATAAAATTTTGTATATTTGTATTGTTCTTTACAAATTTAATCGCTAATAAAAAATAAAAAAATAAAAAATAAAAAGACAAATCAGCCCATTTGTGCAATTAGATAGTGCTTTAGCTTTCAAAATTATTTAAGATCATGGGCATAGGAAGTTGATTGCGTATTTTGACACTTAGGCAAGCCTGGATAAAGCACTTAATACAGATTTTAACTTTGAAAAATTTAAAGATGTTTAAACTCGATATTTTTTGCTCACCTTAAATTGGCCTAGAAATAAGCCATCAAAGAAGATGAATTCTATTCAGGAACTAAGACAAGAATTTAAATGTTTCACAAAAGGACTTAGATGGACAGAAACAGAAGAGGAAGTCTTTAGGAAAAAAAAAGCAATCTACTTCAAAAAATAAAGGCTTCGACAGCAACAACAAACTTTTAATTTTAGCTGAAATTAGAACATTGCTAAGATCACTGGCTAACTGACGGGAGGACTGGGCCAAATTGGAGTTTTAGGATGTTAGAACACTCGCCATCTAGTCTAAATTTTATTAATCTTTTTTTTATCCTGTTATTTTTGTTTAAAATCCTTTTTTTTCGTTTGTATTACAGTAGGTTTTGTTGAATTTTCCTAGGACTGAGACTGAAAGGAGGGGCATCCCCTCTAAGAAAAGATAATTATACATTGGACTTACTCTTATAGTCCCAAATTTACCTGACAGTGTACACGTAAAGTTCTTGAGTGGTTTATTAGTTATCAAATTAGTTTAAATTTATGTTGTATTACTCGTATATGTATTGACATGAATTTAATTTTAATAAACTAATAAATATGCTGCAGCAACAAAAAAAAATAAATAAATTAAATTAATAATTATTGAAATCTAATTAAATCTATATAAAATCTATATATTAATTTAATTTTAAAGTACATTAAATTTTCAAGAAAATATTCTAATTAGATTTTTTGAAACTTAAAAGAAAAGCAAAAAAACATTAATTAAGGTTTCCATTAAAAAAGAAGAAAATTGATTTAATTTACAAAAAAACTTATTATTTTCAAATCTCAACATTTCTAATTAGAAATATATACTTTAAGATTTAATAAATTGGTCATCTAAAAAAAGTAAAAGTAATTTTTAAAAATAAATTTGATATTTTTCAAAAAAAAAAAATAATAAAATATTAGTAATTGTTTTATTAAAAAAAATTTTTTTTAAAAAATCAAACCCAATATATCTACTTGAAATCTGAAAAATTGAAAAATTGACTACTAAAAAAAATTGTATTTTTTTTTTTAAAAAAAAAAATTTAACATCCATCAGATTCAAAAAACTATAATGGTATAATTAGCTTAGTATAATGACATATAATATGATTTGGATTTGACTCAGATGCAGATTGTCATGAAATTTCAGAAGATTTTCTGCAATTAAACTGAATTCAGATAATCAGCAATTGGGAATTCAGTAGCTAACTATAACATTATTAAAAAACTGGTTATTTAAAAAAAAAAATTAATAAAAATTAATAATTATTTTGTTGAAAAAGATTTTTTTTAAAAAGAAAAACTCAATATACACCTTTCAAAATCTAAAGAACTAACTGTCTACAAAATAAAAAACAAACTATTAAAAAAAAAAAACTTTTATAATATTACATTATATTATATGATTAATCATCAAAATTCCATGTATCTAAAGTGAACTGAATGATTTTAAAAAAAAGAAAAGCCAATTTCATATGTTCAGATTCATCTAAAAAAGAGAAATTTTAAAACATTAATAAATATTTTGTTACTGCAAAAATATAAAAAAAAATAAAGAAACCCATCTATCAAATTCCAATATATTTAAAAAAAAGAAATATTGAAATATTAGTAAATCATTTTGTTAAAATAATTAAATTGAAAGGAAAAAAAAACTTACCAAAATTTTATATATTTCTAGTAAAATTTTGTTAAAATAAAAATTAAAAGAAAGAAACTTATTAAAATTCACTAAAAATTTACCAAATTCATATTTTAGAAAAAATTTATTAAGTTTACCTAAAATTTACATTCCAGGCTGCCTAAAAAAAAAGAAGAGACAAACTACTATTAGAAAATAGTTCATTAATATTAATAATAAAAAACTCTATTAAAATCTGTACATTCAAATATCTAAAAGTTATCTAAAAAAGAAAAAAAATAAACATTTTAATATTATTAGTTAAAATATAAAAAAAATATTTTTTTTATTTATAATATATTTCATATCCAAATACCTGAAAAAACTGGTTAATAAAAAGAAAGAAAAAAACATTAGTTATTAATGTATATTAAAAAAATCTGAAATTTTATTTTTTATTTTTTGAAATCCTATGATATTTAAGACTTTGTGTTCAAGATTATAAGAACTACCCATCTAAAAAAAGAAAAACCAAACATAAGTTTCGTTAAAAGATATTTCAAAATATAATAAAAATCATTTCTGACAAATTTTACCTTTGGTAATTACTAAAATGATTCTATATTTATTTATATAATAATTATTAGTTGTAAAATTTTTATTTAATATATATTATATATTTCTTTTAAAATTATATTTATTAAAAAATTTTTATATTAGAAAATAAAAACTATTATAAATTTTAAGCTTTATTTAATAAATTGAAAGTATATTTGTAAATACAAATTTCATTGATAAAAAATCATATAGTAATTTTAAATTTTGACTTTACATAATACTATAGTATTTTTTCACTTTTTCATAAATTAAGAATTTTAATCTTATATAAATTATATTTAATTTCAATATATAAATTTTAGTTAATTTTAATTTATTATAATAATTAAATTTAATATTTATATCTATATGTGATATTAATTCTTAATTTAAATAATGTAAAAAATACTAAATTATTAATTTTAGTTTTAGCTGCATAATAATCTTTATAAAAATTGATTTTTATATTCTTAATAATTAATATATAATATATTATTATAATTAAAACTGTAAGTCAAAACACAAATTTCACTTTATATATATATATATATAATTATAAAAAAGAGAAACTATGAGGCATTTCAAAGAGATTCCTAGTTTTAATTATCTCGCTTGTAAATAATAAAATTATAAGCATGGTAGAGTTTTACTTTTAATTGACAATAGGAAATAAGTAAGGTGACACTTAAAATTCCTTATACTTTTCCCCATAATGAACATAATCATCATATGACAGAAATTGAGATTTCGATTTAGGGTATTGGCTGAGTAATACACTTGAAGCTAGCTCTATTACAGTATTTTTATTTCAATATATAAGGACGCATTTATCACGTGAAAGCGAATGTTTTGAATTTACGTAATTTATCTTTTATCGATCAACAATTACCCTTATATTATTACACCACATTGAGATTCTTTTCCATTTTAAAAGCACGTGTAAATACTCGTGTAAGTAAGGACATGAATTCCGATAATATAAAACAAAGGTAATAAAGCTTTTGATCAACAATCGTCAATTTGTATGTAAATAATCTAACAATCTACGTCAACTTTAAATTTGAGATCACTTTCTATTATTCGATAATCTCCGTTCTTAAAGCGACATTCAAAAGTTAATGCATGCGTGAGAGTTTTTTTTTTTTTTTGTAGATCAACAAGTTATTTTTTTTTATTATCTCAGTTATTGCGCAGTAATGATTTACGATGATCTTCATTCACGCGGTTTAATTGAAATCGACAATTATATTGTGGGGAATAGATTTTTAAAAAACTGCTAAAATATTCGTTTTTTTTTTTAAAAAAAAAAAAGTTGAAAAGCACTTGCAAAAAAAAATAATAAAACAGTTTGATATCAACAGCAAATCTCTTCTTATTAGGTTGCTTATTTATTCGTTATCATTAGCGTTGTTAGACCCCTTAAAAAATCGGAATATGCCGGAAGAAGAAAAAGAGAAATTAATTCAAACCATAATTAAAGCTTTAGGTTCTAATTACTTGGGCGGAATCGGGAAAATTCTAATATATCACATATTTATATTGTATTTATTTATTATAGATTACACGCAGGGTTTCTTTTGTTTTCACAAATAATTCGGTATAATGATGTCACATTTATTTACCGATTCTCAAAAAAAAAAAAAAATTTTCAATTTTCACGTTCAAAAAAAATTTTTTTTTCTTCCTTCCCTCCCAATTTTACCCCACATGAGAAGAGAAGTAATGATGTGATGCGTGCTTCCTTGCGGCTATGCATATTTATCATACGGTAAATTTCTTCTCAGTAGGTTGGTTTTCACATTTCATATCTAAATGTGTATTTATATCTTATTGTTTTATCGAACATATGAAAGTCAAAAAATTTATTGTGTAACAAACTTTTTTAAAACTGCACCAGTTGAAATTACAGTAACATATGACTGAAAAAAAATTATTTTTTTCAAGGGTACATCTATTTTGCGTAACATTTGTTGGTCAGTGCGCCTCTAATAAGGTAAGTAAGCGGTAAAATTTCCGCGATATAACTTTTACTCCGCAAGTTCGTAATACAAAGTTAGTTTAATCAAAGTCATATCAGATATTACCTCATTTGCTCATTTGAGAGGGAAAAAAAGCACGGATTTAGCAACACAATCAATAATAATACAGACTCTATTTAAAAGGTTTTATCTTAAAAGGATCCTAGTTTTCCTAAAACAAATAATAAGAAAAAAAAAAAATATTTATTGATAAAATTATATCCTATCAACATCTGGTAAATCCGCGAAATATTTTTTTAAAAAAAGATTGCTTACTAATAAATTGTTTGTATATGTTTGAAAAAGAATAAGGGCTTTGATGTTTATTCGGATAATTAATAAAAAAAAATATATTATTCACATGCATCCGAATTACTGCTGGCTGAATAAAAAAAGGAGAGTTGATTTTTTTTTATTTTCAGGTGATTTTCAACATAAAATACAGTACAATTAATTAATTTGTTTACTTATTAAAAAAACCATATAAAATTCCGTCATAATTTTGAATTTCTCATTGTTGCATAAAAGAAACAATAATTAAATTTTCCTCCCTTATTAACTTTTTAAAGTTTCACCTTCTGTCTATAAAAAAAAAATTTTTTCTTTTTTTTTTCTTTCTTTTTTTTTTAGCTACGAAAAGATTTGCAAGAGATATTAACTTACATACTAAAGGGAGTGCAAAATAATTATTGTTTGTACGACAAATTATACTAAGCAACCACGACTTCAAAAGTATATCGGTTTGACGAGACGAAAGATAAGCGAGTTGAAATATGTCGCAAGTTAATTCAAATGGTACCTCGTCCTACACGCCTGATTCTGATTCAAACCATACTGATTTTGATATTAAATCTAACTCTTCTGTCTCATCAGTTGAAGATACAAATAATTGTAATAATGATTCTAAGCCCTCGGCGTTGATAGAAACATTATATGGTATACCTGCGTTCACCGAATCCATCGAAACTGTCAAGAAATACAAATTTGGCCGTTTAACTTTCGATTTCGCTGATGCCAGTGCACGTAGAGTTTCCGTTTTTGCAAAACCTGTTTCTTACAAGTTTAGCGACCAACTTGAAAAAGCGGACAAGATTGCTGCTGCATCCGTTCAGCACTTAAGTACACAAGTTCCAATCGTTATTAATACTTTAAAGGAGCCAGCGATTCAAACAATTTCAACTGTTAAACAATATCAAGAACAACTTGGTTGTACAATTGAAGATAATATTAAAACACCTGGAAGTCGTTTTATAATGAATTGTGATTCTCAACTCGCTCCCTTCGTTGATGTAATTGAAGACTTATTTAAAAAAATTATTCCTGAGGAGAATGGTGAAACTAATAGAGAAATTCGGGATGATCAACAACAGATTGCGCAAACTCTTCGTGTTGTCCATCTAGCTATTGCGACGAGAGATCGATGCGTTGAAAGAGTGAAGAAACAACTAACTACTACACAATCTTATACTGCTGATCAACTTAGGCAATTACAAGAATCAAATCAATTATTATGCAAGGCTACCGACACTGTAAATACTTTGAATCAATCATTACTTGGAATGGTTGTAAATCTTCGTGAAACTGTTCAAAATCCTGATCTCGCAGTTACTCTTCAAGCTCATTTGCAAAATATTGCTGCTGTAATTTATAAGGATGAAGAAAATCTTCCCAAAGCTGTACAAGCGAGAATAATTGATTATTCGTCAGCTCTTTTGGCTATTACTGATAGTATTGGAAATTACATTAAATTAAATGCTCAACATTCCCCTGAATATCTTCAAGAACGTCTCAAGCCTTTGGTAACCTTCTTTGAAGAACGTTACGGTGATGTTGTTAATGAAATTAAAAATGGTAAAGGTAGCCCTATTGAAAAAGCAAGAAATATTCTTCAACTAACCACAAATCATACTTTACCTTTACTTCGCTCTTCTCTTTCCGATCTACAAGAAGCAATTCAGTGTTATACAAATTCATTGAACACATCATTTAATAACCAATTTAATAATGCTTCACAAGTTCTTAATGTCAAATGAATCATAAATTTTATGTATTAATTTGACATTTTTTCAAATCATCGCAGCGGATAATAAACGGCTTTTATTTGTTCCTTGTTTATCTATATTCCTCGTTCCATTCTCTTCATCCCTATCCCAAATTATAACTCATCTATAATTCAATAATTTCTCCTTACAGGAATTATATCCCTTTTTACTTTTAAAAAGAAAAGAAAAAAATTCTAGAAAACAATAGTAAATTTTTAGAATTTGAAAAAAATTTTTTTTAATCTTCACTTATTGATGTTTTATCTAAATTTATTTGGTACAAGTACAAATTCACAATCAAAAAAAAAGAAAAAAGAAAAAAGAAAAAAAAATTTTTATTCCTCGATTAAAAAAGTTATATAATACGAAATTTATCAAATTCAACATATTATTCCAACAGTTTAAAATAAAAAAAAAAGCAAAAAAAAAAATTTTCTATAATTCAATTAATTCCATTCGGTTGTTTATTTCGTAGGGTTTACTTGTTCATACCATAACTAATAACATAGCTACTCGTTTGAATTCGAGTTGTTTTAATTAATATATGTATATAACTAACTTTATACGCGCTTTACACTGTATATATAATATCTATCTGTTAATGATTGATAATTGTTTGCTTTCAGAATGTTTCAAGTAAATTCTACTTCTCAATGAAGTTCAATAGTTAATTTAACTTTCACATATGTCTCTTGTTGCTCTCATATATTACCAAGAAATACAATTAAATTTACAACTCTGGTTTATTTTGATCTAACAAAATCTATAACTCATCATCCAATTAACATAATAGTCTCGGATTATCGGCTGTTCAACAATCCAACGTTCTGACACCTTGCTTGCTTATATACCTACACAATAATAATATGATAATTAACATAATTATACAGTTATACTTATAAAATATTTAAAAGAATACTTATTTACTCTATAAAGATTCAAATCTCTTAAATAACAAGAAACCGCGTTGTGTATTAAATTTATAAATTTGCTGAATGGAGTTATATAAAAAATTTACAAATATGCTTATGGTGTCTTGCGAAATTAAATTCAATTTTTAGATATTTAACCAAGTTTTTTGAAGAGAAATTCTAGAACTTCCCGCTGGAACATTCTGTTTCGACTTAAGGTTAAACTTGGCCTTTAGCGACTCGTATGTTTTCATGCATTGTGCACACTACGAACAATGCTGATTTTCTAAATTTGCTGGCCAGCGTTAAGAACGACAAATAATTTGTGACAAATAGGATTATAGATTTACTTAGAAAAATATTTTTCTAGTCTTTTTGTTAGATTAATTTTCCCCAGCATCACCATAAAAATTCACTATCACGTGACGGCGGAAAATATTTATTACAGGCATCACATCCCACCGCGTTTTCATCTTTGCGGGCAAAAAATTATTTGTCACACATATTCTGTTTATTTTCACATGTTAGTGCATAATGCCGTAATGCGGGCCAAAGATCACGTGATAGTATTTTTTTTTATAGTGAAACTGGAATAGTTTAACCTTAATTAATTAGAAATGCTGAGGAGTTGCTAAGGTAGTCCTTCCCATAATATGCTGCAGTTCAGGATGTAGGTGGTCCAGAATGGGTTTGAGGTGACCCTAGTTGGATCACCTTAAATCTCTTTAAAAGTAAGAGTCTGAAAGGGCTTGCCTTGGCAGATGACAGATTATATGTTAAACATTCTTTCTTTGTATAATTGTATTGAACTATATTTTTTTAATGATTTTGCCAACTTTATATAAAATAAAAATAAATAAAAATAAATAAATAAATAAAATTAATTAATTAGAAAATTGCATGCAAATTTGCATGCAATTTTCAACATTGTAATTAATTTGATTTTTTTTGATTCTTATGTAAAAATTATTATGAAGTATATATTAAAATATTATTTTTTATGGAAATTATTTTTTTGAGTAGTTGATTTATAGGCAAATTTTACATTTGTAAAAATTAACAAAATTTATGAAGTTTTAGAATGTTAAATATATCATATTTATCATCTATATATTCTAAAATTTTGAAATTTATGTATATTATGTATTACATTCTACTCTACAACTTTACTAAGCTTACAAAAAAGGTTTAGAAAGCTGATTTTAACTTTACATATAGATAAATAATTGCTAATACTCAATTTATCTAAAAAAAAATTGCATACAAATTTGTACACAATTTACATAATTTTCAACATTATTTAATCATTTATTTACATGAAATTACACTATTTAACCTAAAAATTTTTTTGATTATTGCATAGAAAATATGAAATTTATATTAAAAATACATACAGTATATGCCAATTTATGAAATTGGCCAAATTTAAGATTTTTATAAAAATTTAATTATGAATTATATTTCACAAACATCAATTAAACCTGCGTTACATGTTTATATAATCCAGTTTTATTAGAAAATAAAAAATTTTTTCAAATTATATTCAGAACCAATAATATTAATTACTTTTTTTCTTAATTACTTTTCAAACACTTTTTTGTTAAATAAACTAAAAAAGTTTGTAAGCATATACAATGGTTATTTCTTAACCAGTAAGTAAAAGAAAAAAATTAATACTTTTTATTCATAGGAATAAATTATTTTTTTTATTTTTAACTTTAGTTCTTTTTTTTTCCTTTATAGAAATATGTATAAATATAAGTGTTAATTTAGATATAGAATTTTTGAAGAGTTTTTTTTTTTTAATAAGATAATTTTATACTACATATTTTTAAGATTTTTTATTAGTTTTATTTTATTGATATCTTAAATAGCAAGTAAAATCTTTTAAATAAAGTGAAAGAATTCAAGACTCTTTTATAAAATATTATTTGGTAAGAAATACAATTTTTGAAAATTTTTATGATAAATTTTATACCAGTAACTTAATCGTTAATTACTCAATATACATGCATGCTAAACAAATGATTTTATATTTATTTGAAAAGTTGGAACTTACTTTATCTTATAAATCAAAGATCATTCAAATTGGATTATTATATATAAAGATATTAACAATCAAATTCAAAAATAGGAAATAGATATATTGGGCATATTTATTTGGCAACTACAGTCAACTCTTTCTTTATAGTTATATATTTGGGACAGTTCATATTTGGTAATTATAAAAAATGTAACTATATAAAAATTTATATATATATATATCATAATTAAGGTTGCTTGCCGAAACCTAGGGGTTTAGGCAAAATGGCGTTTCGCCGAAAAGCAAAATTCTGCCAAAACTATATTAAAGTTATATTAAAAAACTAGCGAAACTTTGGAGAAAGGTGAAACTACCGAAACTTATTATAAATGCTGAAACTGCCGAAACTCTGCTGAAACTATAATAAATCTATAGTAAAATTTTGATGAAACTAATTGTAGGATTTTGAAGAGGTTTAGACAAGCAACCTTAATCATAATTCCAGCCAAAAATTAACATAATTTTAACCAGAATTATACTTAAAACTTTATAGTATCATAATTTCATCAATATTAATTGTAGAGAGGTGATCTTACTGCCATTTGATTCGTCTTAATAAAACGATTCTAATGATATAAAATACATCAAAATCAAATCACTAGATCAATTTATAAAATTAAAAAATATTAATAGTTTTTGCATAATACACACGTCGAATGACCAAAAACAGGTAAAAAAAATGGCTAAAATTACATAAACTATTCACAAATTTATATAAACTATTCACAAATTTATATAAACTATTTACAAATAGTATAGGTTAATTTGCAAATAGCCAAAAACAGCCAAGAATAGCCAAGAATAGCCACTGCTTTTCGCGCCATTTTTTTTGCCAATTTTTAGCATTTCGATCTGTGATAATTTTGCCAATATTGATTCTAGAGAAACGATTTTACTACCATTCAATTTGTCTTGATAAAATGAATTTAATGGTATAAAATGCATCAAAATCTAATCACTAGATCAATTTCTAAAATTAAAAAATATTAAATAGTTTTTGAGTGATAACTCTATCAATATTGATCATAGAAAGATAAGCTTACCACCATTTAATTCATCTTGATAAGGCAATTCTAACAAGCTATTAATCATCTTTTTATAATCACTAGGTGCCAAAAAATTTAGCAAAATGTTAAATGGCGCAGTAAACGTAAATTAAAAAATTATATAATGCTGATTTTTGACATTTTGTTGAATAACTTATCAGCCAATGATCATAAAAAAATGAAATTAGAACTGATCATCCTAGTGCAATCGTTAAAGTAATACTCCCTCATATAGCCTAATTATAGTAAAGTTACAGGTTCAATTTTACTAATCATGAAAATTAGCATCATGGTGAATTAGTGTATACAGTTAGGCTGCACATTTCAACTAAAGGTCATAGTATTCTTCTAACTGTCGGTTTGGTCCGGATTATAGACGGTTCGGATTAGAGCCGAAATCTGTAAGAACTGAACCAAAAAACTGGCAGTTCAGTTCGGTTTAATCCAATTTTTATAAAAATGCGAAAAATTGAATATCTGTCTATCTAGTGATCGTACAAAGTCGAGCCATATATCATTAGATTCGTCTCGACAAGACGCGTCGAATGGTGGTAAGATCATGTCTCTAGCATCGATAGATCATACGTTACCCTACACTAAATGATTTATTAATAATTGGAATTATTAAGCTATCTATCGATACTAGAGACATGATCTTAGTGTCATTCGACGCGTCTCAGTGAGACGAATCCAATGAATATAAATTTGTCCGTGTATGACCACTGGATGGCGAATAATGTCAAGTTTCGCATTTTTTTAAAATTTTCAAGCGTTAAAAATTAAAAATTCCGATACATGAATTTATTCGTTGTCCAATAGTCGTACAAATATGAATTAGGATTTATTGGATTCGTCTCGATGAGACGAGTCGAATGGTAGTGAGATCATGTCTCTAGCATCAATAGATCGTAAGTTAATTCACACTAAATGATTTATAAAAAATTGGCATTAGCAAGCTATCTATCGATGCTAGAGACGTAATCTTACCACCATTCGACTCGTCTCATCGAGATGAATCCAATGAGTCCTAATTCATATTTGTATGACCATTGGATGACGAATAAATTCATGTATCAGAATTTTTAATTTTTAACGCTCAAAAATTTTAAAAAAATGCAAAACTTGACATTATTCGCCATCCAGTGGTCGTACACGGACAAATTTATATTCATTGGATTCGTCTCACTGAGACGCGTCGAATGACGCTAAGATCATGTCTCTAGCATCGATAGATAGCTCAATAATTCCAATTATTGATAAATCATTTAGCGTGGATTAACGTATGATCTATCGATGTTAGAGACATGATCTTACCACCATTCGACGCGTCTCGTCGAGACGAATCCAATAATATATGGCTCGACTTTGTACGATTACTAGATGGGCGTCTATTTGATTTTTCGCATTTTTATAAAAAATCAGATTAAACTGAACTGCCGGTTTTTTGGTTCTAATACCGAACTGAACCGAACCGAATTTTGAGCCAGTTTCGGATCGATTCCCCGGTTTAGCCTGAACTGTTAGGAACTTTACTTCTAACGTTTCTATGAGACCATTGGCATGTATGCAGTCTTGCCCTTGAGATTACTACTACTATATCTTGAGAAAAACTTCTTATCCAGGTGGTTACTTTATGATTAAGGTTGCCTGCCTAAACCTTTCCAAAATTCTACACATATGTGCCGATTTTTGGAATTAGTCTAAATTAAGATTTTTATAAAAATTTAATATTTTAGTAAGATTAACATTACACAAATCTAAATTAAATATGTGTTACATATTTACGTAACTCAGATTTAATAAAAAATAAAAAAAATTTTTTTAATCAATATTTAAAAATAATGGTAATAACCACTTCTTTTTCCCCATCACTGCCCATCACTTTTCCATCATTTTTCTATTCACTTTTATTAAATATGACAAAAAAGTTTATAAGCAAATATAGCAGTTATTTTTAAGTGGTAAGTAAAAGAAAAAACTTAATATTTTATATACATAGATAAGACATATTTTTTCTTAATTTTTAGCTTTAATTTATTGTTTTTCTTTGTAAAAAATACATGCAAATAAAAAATAATTATGATGTAAAATAGTTGTAAAATGAATAATAAGATATTCTTTTTTTTTCAAAATAACTAATTATATATTTGTTTTTTATCTTTTAAAATTATTTTATTAGATTTATTCTATTAAAATCCTTAAATGGCAAATAAAATCTTTTAAATAAAGTAAAAGAATTTGGGATTCTCTTATGAAAGCATTTTTTGGTAAGAAATAAAATTTTCAGATCGGACTTTATGCAGGTGACAAAATCGTGCATTATTATTCCTGGAGATATGCTAACGTCATCATTTTACATTCATTTGAAAGCTGAGAATTTGCTCTATCGTAAGAATCAAAGATCAGGAAAATTGGATCACTGGATGAGGCGTAATTAACGATCAAAGTCAAATCAAATTTAAAAATTAAAAATAAATATATTAGACGTAATTATTCACAATCCAGTGATTCAATTCATTCGATTTTAGGCTTATTAGATAGACCTCAATTTTCTCTTTCAAATGAATATAATTTCATTCGTGTAGCTTGCATCTACAGGTATTTAATAAATTTTTTTATATCAGATTTTATCAAACTTATAAAATTTTATATTAATAATATAATTGATGATTCCTAAACATCTACATATATTAAACGAATTATTTTAAATTTATTTTAAAGATAAAAGTTGGCATCACCTTAGGGAGCAAAGATCATTCAAATTGAATTACTACATGTGAAGTAATTAACGATCAAATTTAGATAAAATTCAATAAATATACTGAACGTGATTACTGAACAACTAGTGATTCAATTCACTTGATTTTAGATTCATTAGATAGATCTCGATTTTCTCTTTCAAATGAATGTAAATTTATTTGTATAGCTTATTTCTACGAAGAATTATCAATAATTTTGTCATGAGAGTTATATTTGATCTTTTAAATTTTAATGATATCTTATATTAAAAAAAAATTAAAAATTATATAATTAATTAGTTTTTTTTGCATTATCTAGTATAAATTTATTATTCTTATATAAATGATAATTTATATTTGCTTTAATAAAATTATTTTTGTGTAAAAAATTAGATTCCAAGAATCGGCCCATATGATTAGTAGTTTCTCCAAAATTTTACTATAGTTTTATTATAGTTTCAGCAAGATTTTAGCAGGTTTAGCATTTATAATAAGTTTAGTCAGGTTTTACTTTTCTCTAGAGTTTTACCAACTTTTTAATAAGGGGCGTGCCAGAAATCAGCTGATTTGAAAGGGGGTGGGGGAATCAAGCTTCAGATCAGGTCTATATATCACGTGACATTTATATATCTAAATATAAATGTAAATAATTTAATTATTTTTATATAATTATTATAATGCAATTATCTTGACTTATAGTGATCCAATTTTAATAAACTTTTTTTTAATTTATAGCTCTCATTTAGCTCTATAAATCTAGCATTGCAAAACAAAAAAAAGTTTGTTCAAATTGGATCACTAGAAGCCAAGATATTTGTATTTACATTATAATAATTATTATAATGCAATTATCTTGACTTTTAGTGATCCGATTTTAATAAACTTTTTTTTAATTTATAGCTCTCATTTAGTTCTATAAATCTAGCTTTACAAAACAAAAAAAAAGTTTGTTCAAATTGAATTACTAGAAGCCAAGATAATTATATAATACTAATTATTATATATAATATTTAATATTCAATAGTAATTTTTTTTTAGCCAATCAGATTTCAATCAGGTAGAGGTGGGGGTTAAGGCTACTAATTGAGAGGAATCAGCTGATTTCTGGCACGTCCCTAAAACTTTCATATAATTTTGGCAAAGTTTCGCCATTTCAGCATTTCACCAACTTGGCAAAACCTTCTAGTATTTTCAGCAACCTTATTTATGATACTGCTTAGGTTTCTTAGGAGCTAGATGGTCATCCTAGATAGTAAAGCTAAGGATACAATACTTTTGTAGTAGTTTAACTTTCTGTTAGATTTTAAGTCAACCAAGATGTTTGTGTATAGAACAGGTAGCATAGAATCCCAAACAATACTGATACAACTCACATTTGATAGGCTAACAGTAATTTTTATTAATCATATTATAACTTCGTAAACCAAAATACAGTAAAAAAAAGTAAATAAATAGAACTAAAATAAAAAGAAAATAGTCGCACAAATTTGTACATATAGTGAAGTAACCTAAACTATAAATCCCAAACTTGTATATTCCAACTTTAAACCTAAAAAGCAAAGTTTCAGATCAACTACCCAAATCCAGAAAATCTTACCCAATCTTACAACCTGCCAAGATATTATTCCAGATGAGGACTGTTCGACTCTTCAGAAAACCCAACAGGTGATGAAACCATGAATGCCATTGGGTTAAGGAAGAATGAAGCCACTTGATACCAAGAGATGACCATTCAGAAGTCTGAAGCAGGGAGAGAGGCCCATCGGCCTGAGACAAAGCTACTTGAGGAGCGGGAAAGCGGAAAGGTTGAACAGAAGGTCCTTTGTATGAACGAAGAGTACTTGGATACAACTCACATTTGAGTTTGCATAAAGTTTATATTAAAATTTTTCAAAAGTTACATATTACAGGAATGTTTTCAAAATTCGTTATCCTACATACCTCTGTTTTTAACATAACCAGTGATTCGATTTTAATAAAATTTATATCATTAGATTCGTCTTGATGAAAGGATTCTAATGATAGTAAAATCGAATTCCTAGCTTCAATATTGACAAAGTTATGTCATAAAATGTATTTTACTTCAGTATTTAAAGTTTACTTGTAAGTTATATTAGTATTATTCAGGGTCCTGGTAGGACCCCAGACATGACATATATAACTCATAACTGATCTGCATGAATTTAAGTACTTTTTGCTCCTGCTAAAATAGACCTAATTTGCTAAAAATCAAATTATCACATTTCAAATCTATACTAATTTACTAAAACTCAAAATATGAGTTAATAATCTTTTTTTTATTATCAATAAAAAAATAAATGATTAATATAAATTAAACTGCCAATTTTTATAATTAAAATATGTAGATTATAGATAAAATAATAATTAATAAAAATAATAAATTAAATAAATAATTATTAAAAAATAAAATGTTGCGAAACTAAACAGACAGTTTTTGGCCAAAATATGACTCGGACCCCAAAACTAATATTTTTAAAAATATTATTTATAAAGTTAAAAACAAAGGATAAGTTAAATTTAAAAAGAAAATTAAGTCCCAATCCCAAAAGACCAAAAAGTACCAATTTGCTCAAATATAAAATATGATTTTGTAAAATCAATACAATTTGCTAAAACTCATAATTATGACTATTAATTAATTTTCAATCAATTTGATCTTTCTAAAATTATGAGTTTAACCTAATTTTGATTGAATTTGCTAAAACTCAAATGTGAGTTATATATGTGATATCTGGGGTCCTGTTCTGGTAGCATAGTTATAGGTTTAATTTCCTACTCTTTGGTCCTGTTTAGTGATCCCTTGTGGTTGATATCTACTTTAAGAGATGATCCTGAACAAATGTCTACTACTTCCTGTTTGAGTAATCACTACAAAAAGTATACTACTTAAGGTAAATAACTGTACTATTGGTGCTAAGCTGTAATGGCCTTTGAGTGAGATCTTGTACCTAAAATGGTGGTATGAAAGGGTACTAGATGGTTGATGTTATCTATTGAAAGTTCTTCATGAAAGTAGGTGCTCTTTAAAAGTCATAAAAGAAATTGAGTACCAGTATCATGCAATGGGTATAAGGATGAGTAGGCAGCGTATTCCTAGCTTCAGATCAGCCTTTAAAGAGGACCCTGGACATCTCTTATAGAATTTACAACTGACTTTTTGCCAAAAAAAATCTAATTTGCTCTTTTTTTATTTGCAATTATCTTGGTATCCAGTGATCCGATTCATGCAAATTTTTTTTATTTTGTAGAGCTTGATGAGAGCTACAAAACAAAAAAAAGTTCATACAAATTGGACTACTGGATGCCGAAATAATCGCAAAAAACTGATTTTTTTTTTGTGAAATTTAGGTCAATCTGCGAAAAAGTTACTACTGAGTTGTATATGTAATGTCTGGGGTCTTTTTTAAAGTGGTCTAATGGGAGATGTTCTCATATAAGGTTCTGTCTACTTGAGGAATTAAGTATTCAGTGATATGGTAACTATTTGGAAATAATAGGATACTGGCCTAATGATGTCTCATAAGAGGTAAAGGGTCTGGCCATAAACTACTGGCAAAATAAAGGGATGAAACTCCACCATTCAATTCATTTCAGTGAGACGATTCTAACAAGCTATAGTACATTTTTGTATGATTATTAGATGCCAAGTTATTAATATATTCTTTATATAATTGTAAGGGCAATCACATATATTAGCTAATATTTTAGGGGGTGGTGGAGTAAAAGAAAATCTTAGGTTACACATAATATAAACCATGTGAAATGGTTGTGATTGGTCATAAAATCTTACCTGAGGGTAGGGGAGTAAATGTTACTATTAAAATAATATTAGCTAATATATATCACTGCTTTAATTATATATGATTTTTTTTAATATAAGATTTTTGAGGATAAGTGTGATAGTGATTATAGATAAATTGTGACTATATAGTAATAATAAAGTATTTTGAACATTCAACTGATGTGACTATATTCCTTAAACTGTAGAAACTAAAATTAATTTTAAAAATTTTTGAATTTTTAAAATATCTTAAGATTTAGTGATCATAGAAAGATAAAATTATATTTGTTAGATTCCTCTTATTAAGGTGCATTTAATGGTAATAAAATTATAACTCTAAAATTGATAAATAAAAAGTTATATTAATTTATAAATTTTTAGATTTTATAAGTTATCCTGTCACATAATATTTATAAAAGAGTAATTTTATTTTTATCAGATTCTTCTCATTAAATGGTGGTAATTTTATATTTCTAGGATTAATAGATAAAAAGATATTTCAATTTAAAAAATTTAGCTACTATTTGTTATAATTTGTTAATCATTTACTTTTAAAAAATCATTGATCAAATTGAACTTTTTTTATAATTTTTTACTTAGAAAATACTATAGAATTTATTACAAAAATATTGGTTTATATAATAAAATATTTTAAAGTATTTTAAAAGTATCTTTAATTAAAAAACAAAATTGCAGGCAAATTTGGCTGCAAAACAGTTTAAAAAATAATAGTAGAATGTGATTATAATAGGAGTAGTGTTCCTCACGAGTAAAGTTGCCTGCCAAAACTCTACAGGTTATTGTCGAAATGTCAAAACTAAAACCTGTCAAAATGCTGAAATGCCGAAATAGTTTTGACATGTCAAAATTGTCAAAACCTAAAAATATTACATTTCACGTAATAACTCAGCATCCAATGATCGTAGAAAGATGCACCATAGCTTATTGGAATCGTCTCATAACGATAAGTCGAATGGTGGTTAGATCGTCTTTCTACTTTGCTAAAGTTTTACGGCCAAGTCTCCCTCTACTTCTTATAAAGCATCATCAGACTAGTATCCTATCATCCCCAAGGGGTAACCATACCACTGAGTACTTATTTTTCCTTAAGCAGGCAGCACCATATATGAGGACATCCACCATCAGGCCACATTTAAGGCTGATCTGAAGCTAGGAATACACCGCCTACTCATCCTTAAACTTATTGCATGATACTGGTACTCAATTTATTTTACGATTTTTAGAGAGCACCTACTTTCATGGAGGACTTTTGACAGGTAGCATCAATCATCTAGTACCTTTTCATACCACTATTTTAGGTACTAAGTCTCACTCAAAGGCACTACAGCTCGCGATTACCTAGCACTGATAGTACAGTTGTTTACCCCAAGTGGTATACTTTGTAGTGACCACTCAAACAGGAAGTAGCAGGCATCTGTCCAGGATCATCTCTTATAGTGGGTATCAACCACCAGGGATCACCAACCAGGATCCAAAGAGTAGGGAATCGAACTCCATAACCATGCTACCTGTTCTGTGCACGAACACCTTGGTTGGTCTAAGACCTAATAGAAGGTCAAACTACCACTAAGACATTGCACCCTCAGCTTTACCATCTAGGATGACTATCTAGCCATTACTGACCCCAAGCTAAGTGGTATTGTAGAGTGACCACCCAGACAGGAAGTCCTCCCAAGGTATAGTAGTGACCTCAAGGACAGGACTGCGTACATGCCAATGGCCTTATAGGGAATGTTAGAAGAACACCATGACCCTTAGTTGAAATATGCAGCCTAACTGTACACACTAATTCACCATGATGCAGTCCAACTAAACATGGGTATCGAAACCTCCAGAAGCATTTCCGAAAGTTTCGGGTTTCGGTATATACGAATCGAAACTTGACCCGAAACCTAAACTCTCACCGAATCCCGAAACCATTTCCGATATCCGAAACATATCCCGATTTTCCAATTTTTCAAATTTTCTATAATATATAAATTGATCAGTTGATCACTAGACAGATTACTGATAATCTCTTTTTCCTTCGTGTTTATTAACTTCGTACTCTGTCTTCGTTTTATAACTACAAGTCTACAACTCTCTAAGAATGTCTGATAATGGTGATAATAGTGCACCTTCAACTTCAAAAAAAATAAAGTCCACCAATTCTGGTGGACGTCCAAAAAAACCTATTTGGAGATTTTTTGAACAAGGGGATGAAGTAGATAAGGGACATTATGCTGCAACGTGTTCAGCTTGTGGCCAAACTTTTTCGACCTGGAAAGACTGCAATAATGGAAAAACATATAATTAATTGTTCAAAGGTGGACCATTCAATTCGTGAAGCTGTCATGTATATGGTAGAAACGCGTGAAATATCTTCCTTTAATCCTACAAATCCTAAACGAAAAATCACACAAGTTGAGAATGATCAAACAACTTTGAATAATTTTTATGAAAACTCAGAATTAAGTAAAGAACGGAAGGAAGCTATTGATACAGTTCTTATCAAAGCTTTTGTATGCTGTGGTTTGCCATGGCATCTAATTGAACACCCGTTTATCATTGAACTGCTCAAGCAACTACGGCCAAATTATATTCCACCAGATCGGAAAACAATTGTTGATACTTTATTAACACAGGAAATTTTGCGAGTTAGTGTAAAATGTTATAAGTTACTTGATGCTGAAGATAATTTAACATTAGGTAAATTATTTATTGTAAATATATTTTTAATTAAAGTTTGTATTAATAAAACTTTGTTATATTCTTTATAATAAGCTTTAGATGGATGGACGAGTCCATCAGGCAAATCCCTTTGGAATTTCGTCATTACATCTTAGTAATGGGAGAGATCTTCTTTGGAAGATTGGAGATTTTTCTGGCGAAAGTCATACAGCTGAATTTCTTGTACAACAAATACAATTAGTTCTTGATGATATTGGTGTTCAGAAATTCGCTGGTATTGTTACAGATGCTGGATCAAATGTACATTCTGCACGAAATTTAATATCTGAAAAATTCCCACACATTATTAATGTCCGATGTATAGCCCATGCATTAAACTTAATCACGAAAGATTTAATAAAACATGAATTTGCAAAACGAATAATTCAATGGTGTACAGTAATTGTTACCTATTTTAAAAAATCTCATAGTACCCAAAGAATTACTAAATTTAAAAATCTTAGAAAAAAAATAGGAGGTGGAGGATTAAAAACTTACTTGGATACACGATGGACAACAGTTTATGAAATGTTAGAATCAATTTCTCGATTAGAAATTTGTCTTAAAGAAGTTATTAATGAAAATCCTAACGTTATTACAAGTGAAGCTGTTAAAACAATTATTAATCGAAAAAGAGGATTTTTTAATGATGTTTCTGATTTGGCCAATATTATGAAACCTATTAAGGAAGCTATTCTTACTCTTGAAAGTAATAAAGCAACACTGGCTGATTGTTATTTCTCCTTGGCATATCTTGGTCAATCAATTAATAAAATACCTGAAGATGATCACATGATTTTTCGTCAACATGCAATAAAGATTTTTAACGAACGCTTTATATTATATGACTTTGATGAATACCTTTTAGCATATTATATTCATCCTGGATATAAAGGTGTGAAACTTGACAATTGACATATAAAATTTTAAATTTATCTGATATAATATATAATACAAATTTTTTTTAAAAATTAATAGGTATTGGCGTAAAGGATGTACATTATCGAAGAATTCAAAGTGCAGCTGCACACATTTGGCAACAAATGTTAAAAATTCCTGATATCGCTGCTCACCTTAGAGAATATAAACATTCCAAAAAACAATCTGCAGAAACGCTTTTGTCACAAATTGGTGAATTTCATCTCCAAGCGAACCCATACAAATTACCATATGATTCTCAAACAAACACCCCTCTTAGTTGGTGAAGAATGTGTAAACCTACCCCCCCTTATATACAATTACTTGCAAAAAAATTATTTTCTATTGCTCCTCATGCAGCTAACTGTGAGCGAGTTTGGTCAATTTGTGGATGGATGACTGGAAAAAGGAGGACACGATTATCAGTAGAAAATTTAGAGGCTATGTCAAAAATCCACTCGTATTACATTACCAATAGTAAATCTGAATTAACTAATTATGGTAAAGATCGAACAACTGATGAAATTTGTGCCACTTTAAACAATGCTCGTCGTCATATTGAAGAATATGAAATTGAAGAATATGATGAGAAGCAAATGGAAGAAATGATCAGTAAGGCACGTTCATCTGATGATGATGATGAACAAATTCCGCTTCAAGAATTAGAGATTTCAAAAGTACTTGATTTGGAATTAATGTTTGGAAATAAACTAGCGATGAATAAACAATTGGAAATTGATGATGAGCTTAATAAGTTTATTCAAGAATTGGATAAGGAAGAAGATTTTGATCCAGATTCATTAGTTCAAAATTTTGTTAATAATTAGTTAATTTGTATTTTGATTAATATAATTGATACTTGATAATAATGTAATGAAATTAATATAATAAACTTATAAAACAATAAAATAATTTTTGATATATTTCGGTATATAAGTTTCGGAATCGGGATTCGGGATTCGGAAAAATAAATGCATTTCCGAAACTATGTTTCGTATATATCGAAACCTAAAGAGTTTCGGGAGGTTTCGGTTTCGATACCCATGTTTAAGTCCAACTACGCTAATTTCTGTACCTTCACACTATTAGTTGTAGCATTTGCAGTAAAATTCGTTTAATTTCCGTGATCGGCGGAATTGAACCTGCGACCTCACCATACTCAGGCTTAATGAGCATCAGGAAGTCACAGGAAAAATGTTCATCAAATGTACATCGGTCACTTGATGTACATCATAAAGAAACGCTGAACATCAGACCTTGCAATTTGCTACCGATGTCACAATATTCGATGTGCATCACCTAATTTTAATGTCCATTAACGATGTACATTATTTAAAGATAATAAATATCATATTAAATTTATAATATTATTGAATTTATTTTATTAAATACACTATAACAATAATATTAGCTAAATTTTTCTATTATTAAAAGTAACAACTGTTAAAGAAAATGAAAAAAAAGACAGTAGGCTTCGCAACAAAACTTACAATCTTTATATTAATTAACTAAATACTTCAGGACCTACAAAAAAAGGTTTGAAGTTATTCTTCGAAACTTATCCAAGAAGTATAACCTAACAATAAAAAGATAAAAAAAGTATTAATAAAAAAATTAATTTAAAAAAAAATTTTAAAAAAAGTTTTAAAGTAAAACTTCGAAACTTACCAATCCATTCCGTTAAGATTTGTATATACTTACAAATCTTGATCTTCTTGTTTTATTCTTCAGAAATTCACCCAAGACCTAAAAAAAAGAAAAAGAACGGTTAGTAACCGTTCCATAATATTTTAAAAAAAATAATAATAATCAAATCAAAATTCGTACTCACGAATCTTGGTTCCACTTTATCCGAAGATTGGAGGCCCACCCGAAATCTAAAAAATAAACAAAAAGAACGGTTAGAACCGTTCATAGTATTAAAAAAAAATAAATCTAAGGTTCGTAATATAATACTTACGAACCTTAGTTCTCCTTTTTCCGATCTTTGGAAATCCACCCAATCCTCTAAAAAAAAGAAAGAAAGAACGGTTAATAAACCATTCGTAATATTAAAAAAAATCTAAAGTTCGTAGTAAAATACTTACGAACCTCAGTTTATTATTTTCCGTTCTTCGGAAGACTACCTGATCCTATAAAAAATAAAAGAAAAGAACGGTTAGTAACCATTCGTAATATTAAAAAAAATAAAAAAAACCCCCAAAAGATTCATACTAGTACTTACGAATCTTTAGGTTTTTCCATTTTTCAGAAGCCCTCCCGAGACACTAAACCTATAAAAATAAAGAAAGGAACGGTTAGTAAACTGTTCCATAATAATAAAAAAATAAATAAAAACCAAAATTCTTACGAATCTTAGTTCCCCGTTCGTCAGAAGCCCACCGAACCTATAAAAGAAAGAAAGGAACGGTTAGTAAACCGTTCCATAAAATAAAAAAAAATACCAAGATTCCTATGAATCTTGGTTCCCGTTTGTCGAAAGCTCACCGAACCTATAAAAAAAAAAAGGAACGGTAAGTAAACCGTTCCATAAAATAAAAAATAAAAAAAAGATTCGTACTTACCGTTACAAATCTTAGTTCAAGTCCCCTTCCTCCAATCCCCCCTTCCCAGTTTTTTACCTCAAAGTCCAGTTTCGTATTCAAGCCGGTATCCTCGTTCTACAAAAAAAAAATAACGAAAGAAACGTTAGTTCATTTCTTAAATTAAAAATAACAAAAATCTCCCCCTTTCCCATTTCTCACTACCTAAAGTCCGGTTTTGTAGTATTCAAGCCGGCATCCTCCTAGTGCGCGTCCTACAAAAAAAGAATAACAAAAAGAAACGTTAGTTCATTTCTTAAAATAAAATAACAAAAATCACCCTTTCCCATTTCTCGCTACCTTAAAGTCCAGTATCGTAGTATTCAAGCCGGCGTCCTCCTAGTACACGTCCTACAAAAAAATAACAATAAGAAATGTTAAGTTGTTTCTTAAATTAAAAAAAAAAGAAAATTAAAAAAAAAATAAATTAAAAAAAAATATGTAAGTTTCGAAATGAAACTTACATTACTTCCAAAAAAAAGAGGCGTGAGAAAGGGGGGAAGGGGGAAGGACGAAAGGGAAGGGAGGGACAAAGGGAAAGGAAATGAAGATAAGGGAAGGAAAGGGGGGAAAGGAAGGACGATAGGGGAAGGATAAAAGAGAATGAAAAGTTTAAAAAAAGATGACTGAGGGTCTCAGTCACTTACCACTGAGAAAGGGTGATCAACCCCAGATCATCTTTTTACGATCACTAGATACCGAAATATTGAGCGAAACGTCAAAAATCGGTATTTTGTATTTTGTGATACTGCGCCATTTGATGTTTCGCCTATTATCTTGGCATCCAGTGATCATAAAAAGATGATTTAACTACCATTCGCGACTCATCGTTATGAGACGATTCCAAGAGCTATGGTGCATTTTTTTACGATCATTAGATGCCGAGTTATTAAGTGAAACGTCAAATGGCGCAGTATCACAAAATACAAAATGTTGATTTTTAACGTTTTGCTTAATATCTTGGCATCCAGTGATCGTAGAAAGATGATCTAAAAAGATAAAACTAACTCTCTCCTGTTGCCTTTATGACCATATTGTTACAAAAAAATAAAAAAATTTTTTTGAAGTATTTTTATTATTTACTTCACATTACTATTAACTATTACATATTTTCTAGTTCTCCCTTCTACTTTTAGCTATGACTGGTGAACGAAACAAAGCTTCTGGCTCTTCTGCTCCAAAACGTCCTGCCTAAAGTCCTCCTTCTGGCGGCATTCAAAATCAAGGTTCTTCTCCTTCTACTACAGTTTCTACTTCGCAACCTTCAACCGACAACTCAGAAAAATGCACACGGGTTTCTTCTGAACCCGTTATGGACTAAGATAATATTTTGACTCCTCCTGCTTCACAGGACACTATTTTAACTTCGTCTCCTCCTCCCGTTGATACTAACGCATCCCCTTTGGCTCCTGACACTGGTACTTCCCTTGATGACTCCCAACACTTCCCTCTAACTTTGCAGATAAAGGAAAATCTGTAGAAATTTGCCTCCTGAACCTGAACGCGCTGCGTCTCCCAACGCGTTTACTGCCGCTATACAATCTTCCCCCTTCGCTTTTATGCTGCAGCTGCACCCTCTACTATTGAAGAATTTTGGACCCACTTCAAGACCAATCGCGAAGCTTGCGACGTGACTGACAGAGAATTCTCCTCTTTTTCCTCTTATGGTAGCAAGGCTACCACTCAAGGATCAGGTGATAATAAAATTATCATTGTCTATTTTCTTCCAAACCTGATATGAAAAAAGCTATCACTGCGCCCATCGCCTCCTTGCATAATCTACAGTTCACGAACATGATCCATCTGCTAAAAAGGTAGATGAGCAGCTTCGTATCCTGATAGTTACTAACATCCCCTTTTTGTCACTGATGTACAATTAAGGGGCACTTTTTCCCGTTATGGTTAAGGTTGCTTGCCGAAACCTAGGGGTTTAGGCAAGATGGCGTTTCGCCGAAAAGCGAAATTCTGCCGAAACTATATTAAAGTTATATTAAAAAACTGGTGAAACTTTGGAGAAAGGTGAAACTGCTAAAACTTATTATAAATGCCGAAACTGCCGAAACTCTGCCGAAACTATAATAAATCTATAGTAAAATTTTGACGAAACTAATTGTAGGATTTTGAAGAGGTTTAGACAAGCAACTTTAGTTATGGTATTGTTACCCACTGCTAAACGCGTCTTTCAAAACTTTATCGCACTACGTATATAATCTTTGACTCCGTCACATCTATGGATCAATTTGAAATACATGGGCTGTCTTTTGTACTAGATATTGCTTACGCGTCTGCCTTGCTTCTCATTCACCTGACCAACACGCTGTCAGACGCGCCCATGTTGCACTTCTTGCCGGCCTCCCCTGCGGTTCTGTTACTACTGACCTTTCTGAAATTGCCGAAGAAATTTCCGCTAAAAGCGTTAACATCCCTTTCTCTTACAATTCATATAATCTCAAGCCATACATCTATGTGCACTTTTTTTCTGCTGCTACTAAAGAATCGGCCATGAGAATCACTTGTGCTCTCAAATCTATTCGACCTTACTTCGGTATAAAGCCTTCTAAGATTTCCTCTCCTTGTCATCACACAGAACTCACCCCTGGTTGTAATCCAGCATAAACGCGCTTCATCACGAGCTCCTCAATACCCTTTCCGTCTATGGTCTAGCAATAATAAATTGCGTGAATTATACAACAAACATTTACCTCCTTCTCATCCTGCTAAGCGTCATAATCATTTTACGCGTCCTGCCAATTCTTAACAAAGATCTTACGCTGATATCATTGCTGGTAGAAGGACTTCTTCCCGCTCCCAATCTCGCCCTAAATTTTTGCACTTGCGTTTTCAACATAATAATCATCGTCATCCTCAACGTCTTTCTCAATCAGATTTGGATCATAATGTAGCTGCAATGGATGTTCCACCTTTAATGGATTGGCAGTATATTACTGAACAAATCACTGCCATACTTGAAGAGATTACTCATCTAACCACAGAATTTGCCCAACTTCAAAATTGAGTTAAATGGTTAGAAGACCAACATTCTTCCCCTCCTATTCCAAGATCCTCGCAACCTCATGCTCTTCTTCCTCCTGAGACAGCAACTATTGATCAAGGATGGGATAATAATGAATCCTCTGATCCTAGACGTCTTAGTGATAACCTCATAGATTTTAGCTTCCCTGTTTCACCACAATGAGGTTCTAACTTTATTGCTCAATCACATATTCCTTATCCTCCTCGAATGAGTTTGATCCCTGGTCTTGCCACGTCATCACATGATCGTCTTTCTTCTCTCACCGCTACAGTTACTGAACTCACCAAAACGGTTAAACAAGGCATGGTTTAACAACAACAATTCTTGGCTGCTCACGATAATGCGAGTTTCCAATAATTCTTCATTTTAAATCTTCCTTTACTACTTACGCTTTTAATCATAGTGTAATAATGATGGACAACAAAAAACATAATTTTTCTCCTCACCCTTCTCCCTTATTAAGTTTGGTCAAATTAATGTTAATGGTTTATGCTCCCTGGTTCGACAACGACATTTACTTAATTTCTTTCTTCACTCTTCTTTTGGTATTTTATCTTTAAATGATACTCGCCTTTCTCCTGCTAGTGCTAAATATATTTTTAAAATTGAACATTCTCAACATAATTTTTGGTCCTATTGGGCCTATTCTTCTTCTTCTCGACTTCATGATGGTGTTGGCATTTTGCTTAGCAATCCTCTTCATAAACATGTTCAAACAATTGATTTTTAGGAAGGTTATTTGCTTAAGATTGATCTTTTTTTTCATCAAACAAAAATTTCTTTAATTTCTTTATATAATCCCCCTTCTGGTTCTGTTCATTATAATATTTCTGCTAATCTTCTTGCCAAACTTACTATTTGGCTAGGACCCCGGATATCTCCAAAACAGGTCATAAGTCACACTTTCGGCAGATTGGCCCATTTTTCAGGGGCTCAAAAAATCGTTTTTTGTAAATATCTCGGCATCCAGTAGTCCAATTTTAATGAACTTTTTTTTTAAATTGTAGAGCTAAATGAGGGCTACAAAATAAAAAAAAGTTCATTAAAATTGAATTACTGGATGCTGAGATATTTACAAAAAACGATTTTTTGAGTTTCAGCAAAAAGGGGTGTTTTTGGCCAAAAGTCCATTATGACCTTTATATTAGATATCCGGAGTCCTATTTGGCTTGATTTTGCTCGTTCCAATAATTACCATGTTATTATTTTAGGAGATTTTAATATAGATGAAATTGCTCATTCTTCTTATTCTCCTCGACATTTTAAATTATTACGTTTACTTCTCATTACTTTACCGATCATCAAGTCCATTCCCCTCTCAATTCTAATCCCGATAATACCTATTTTTACGATAATGGTGCTTTCCGTCTGGATTATATTTGGTCTTCTCCTGGATTTCCTGCTCCTGGTCTTTTTTCTCAAATTGTTCCTTCTCCTGACCTCTCTGATCGTCCTTTTACAGACCACCATATTCTAATTACTGTTTTTGATTTCAGTACTTGTTTAGCTATTCTTGCTAAATCTCATCTTAAACAAAAGAAGGAAGGACGAGTTGTCTTCACTTATAATTTTACTACTGATGCTCATTGGACGGCTTTTTCTTCTGATGTCTCTTCCTGCCTTCAATTGGATTTTAACATTAGTGGTCCCTATACAGATTTCGATTTCTCCAAACTCTTTTTAGATAAACTTTGGCATACTTTGAAATGTGTTATTCTTGGAGCTGCCATCAAACATCTACCTAAGAAAAATGTTTCTAATACCTATCGTCATTCTTATCCTTCTGATCTTACCAAACTTATTGCTATTAATAAATTTTTGGACAAGCTCTTGTTTTGTCTTACCATTTCTAAACCTAGTCGTCTCACTTAATTATCGCAAATGATATTGGCTTTATCTAGGCATCTACAAGACCTTACGAATTTACTTCCAGACTATGTAATCCCTAATTATACAACTATACCGTTGTCCACTTTTAAAAGTTTTTTACGATCTCAGAAATCTTTGGTCTCAGCTTTTTTATCTATTCGATTTGCACAACATGCTTCGGATTCAATCGAATATTATACTGCTCTACATGATGATTATTTTTCATCCTTCCTTTGCACTTTTATCGATTCAGCTCTTTCTGTTGAAAAGCGTTCAATTGTTCTAGATCAGGTTCTGGTGGGTTTAGCTTCAAAACCTACCTTCCTCATGGATCTGTCTGATATTAAACAAGCCACTGTTGCGCATTTCCAATCAGTGGTTTCTTCACCTTTAACACTATATACTTCCAGAAATTCCTTGGCAAAAGACATATACCCCTCTTTCTGATGTATCTGCCTCGTTATACGACCCTGTCTTATCTCCAATCTCATTGCAAGAATGGTCACAAGTCATCTCTTCTATGCCTAATAACAAAGCCTCCAATCCTTCTAAGATTTCTTATGAGATGTTGAAACATCTATCCGGAGACGCTTTGGAATTTTTCCTTCTTCTTGCCAACTCCTGTCTTTCGCGTGGTGATATTCCTGCTGACTGGCATGAAGCTGTTGTTTATCCTATCTCCAAACCTCACGACTTTGACGCTCAACTCAAAAATGCTCATTCTATTACCCTTTTGGAAACTGTTCGCAAATGTGTTGTTAAGGTAGTTACTAATCGCCTTTCATATCTACTTACCGATAACAAAATTCTTCAAAGACGTAACTTTGCTGGCTTGCCTGGTAGTTCCACAGATGTATCTATCAAAATGTTGGATACTATTATCCATCAACATAAATATAATTCTTCTGATGACCAAGAACTTTAGATCGTTTCTCAAGACATTTCTAAAGCTTTCGATTCTATGGACCTTAATATGCTTAAATTAGCTTTAGAGAGATTACATTTTCCCGCACTTTTAATGCGTTTTATTCTCAACCTATTTACTAAACAAAATAACAAAATTATTACCATGCGATACTCCGTATATAGTAAAGACAGTTGGTATTAACCAAGGAGAAATCATTTCCTCTCTTATGGATGATCTATTTAGATCCTTTGCTTACAGTACTAAATCAAGAGGCGTCTGATCTTTTTCTTTTGAAATCTTCTGCTCTTCTGGACTATTTGTCTATGGAATTTGAATAACATTCATTACCAGCCGTCACCACCTTTTATGGACGACTCTACTTTAAGTAGCGTCCTTCAAAATCTGGCATCGAAGATCGATTGCTCATTACTGCAGAATTTTATACTCTTAATAATGTCCATGCTAATTCTGCTAAATATGTTCTACTTTTTTCTTCTGACCCATCTTCTGTCATTTTCTTTGGACTTTCACCACCTCCTTTAATTAATAATAATACACTTACTCTCACTTCTTTGGCTCTTACTACTTCCTTTCGATTTCTTGGAGTTTGGTTTTCACTCTCTGCTTCTTCACAGTTCGTGCTTAAACAAGCTCGTTCTATGGTCAAAGATATGGCTGCTCTTCTCACGCTAAAGAAATTATTGGCCCAACATGTTGCTTATTTATATAATGCTGTTCTTCTTTCGAGATTAGAATTTCGATTACAAACATCTTTATTTTTTGATTCCATCGTCCAATCCATTATTTTCCCGATGTTCTCAATTATTAAGCGGAAAGCTGGCTTGGCTTCTACCACTCCTCTAGCACTTTTATATTTAAAAATTCCCTTTTCTATTCAACATGCTTTTTGTCGTTTCTTACTTGGCAAAAAATTTTTACTCATCCTGATTTTCGGGAATTTGCCAATTATGCTGTTTCTTATCTTCAAGAATTTATGGGTGCTGAGAGTTGTCCTACTACCATCGACTTGACACCTTGGTCTCAGATTCTTTCTCTTTATTCCCATTCTTTATTTAATTCTTTACTTTTCTCTTCTTGTTTAAATATCACGTGGTCTCTTTCTTTCTGACCTTTGAGGCGAGATCTACGTTTGGCTATACCTCTCTGAACCATTATTCCACAACGTTTATTTCAAACTAGTTGGTGACTATAGAAGAATCTTAACCTTTTTGTATTAGCGCAACTTTCTTTGCCTGTGGAAAATTTCTTCTACCATGGCCTGATCTTCGATATTTGGGAATTGTTGGAAAAAAAGGACGGATTCCTGCTTGGTTTACCTTTTTTCTAATAATATTTTATCTTCTTTTAATTCTTTTTTTTTCTACTTCGTTTATTATTAATTCTTTTTATACGGTAGCTTCTCCTCTTTTACTAGATAATACAGTTCCTGATGGACAATATCATCCATTATGGACCCTTTCTTATGATCGTATTACCCAAACTTTACTTGTTGGCTGTATATGCATAACTTATTCCAAAAAAGATCTCGCTATAATGTCTTATTGGCTTCCTTCTGCTGGCCCTGAATCTACCTCATTTCATCCTTGTTCTGGTTGCTCTTATCATGTTTCCAAATATGCAACACTCTCCACTATCAAATGACGATGCACTAGTAAACGTTGCTTCCTTTAGGTTCAGCTGACTGATACTGTCACCTATCCTACCAAGAATGCCAAAGTTTTTGCTATAGGACGACCAATTAAATTGTCAACCTCCTTAGCTTATGCCTCTTCTTTAGCTATGGTTTACTTTAACCTTCCTTTGAGTGATACAATTACCCATCATCTTTAGATGTTAGTGACGATATTATTCCATCTACCTTTCCTTGTTCAGCTTGTAATTTGTATACAGATGGATTTTTTCTTGCTTCAACTTCTGGAAATTCTCCTTCAATGTCCTTTGCCTGGCTTGTCCTTGATAATGATAACCTTATTTTAGAATCTTCTTCGGACGTTATTCCATTGACTTATCCTTCTGCCCTACGCTCTGAAACGTTTGCCCTCCTGTCAGTGCTTAAAGCTTTAGCTCCTTATTCTTCAGCAACTGTTAATACGGATTGTGCTTCCCCAATCTCACTTTGGAGTCAATTTGTTGACAAACCTTTCTTGCCAAAGCTTCTGCGTCAACCCAATCATTTGCTTTGGCTTTCTATTAGACATCATATTCACAACAAACATTTATCGATTACTCCTCAAAAAGTTCCTGCGCACGCAGATGATATGTAGAACTCTCTGGCCAAAGATGCTTTTCATTCACCTCAACTGACAGTAACTCTGATTGCTTTGCTTGATGCTCCATGCATCATTTTATATGATTCTCTTCCGATTGATAAAATATTTGCCACCTTTTTAAGTCTATTTATGAGGCCAGAAATTTATTAAATTTCAGTTCTCTCTCTCGGTTTTCTCATCTTGCTCCAGTTGAATATTTTGACTGGAAGGGTATTCTTTTTTGGTTATCTCGTTCAAAAGTTTTTACTACTCATCACAATAGACAAAAAGGACTTTTCGCGTTCTGACTTAAAGTTTTATTGGATATGCTGCCCACTTTGACTGCCCTTCAGAAACGCAAGCCTTCTCTTTATCCTCCTGATTGGCTATGTCCTCTTTGCCACTTTGCCTCTGAAGACATGAATCATCTCTGGATTTGTCCCTACATTATTCCTGATGCTAGCCCTAAATCAATCTATCACAAGCTCATACTCTCTTTTCATGATGCTTGCGTCACTAGTTTCTCTGAACTTGCTTCTTTTTCAGATACCTTTTTACTTGAATTTTTCACCCTCGATTGTTGGAATTTTACTACATCCTCGCCATCTTATCTTTGGCTAACTCGCGGGCTCTATCCTGTTGATCTTGTGCAACATCTTTGTAAACACTTCCCTAAAAACAAGATTTTTGAAATCTTAACTTCACATCTATCTGACCTTCATAAACAGCTATATTGGAATATTTGGATGCCTTGCAATGTATTCTTTCATCTATGGCTGAATTCGCAAAATCTCGCTTTTGCAGATAGTCACTCTTCTACTTTCTTTTCTTCTCCTTCATCTTCTCTCACCACTTTTGGCTCTTCTTTGGCGACAGTCTCTCAGGATTCCTGGTTTTCTTGGATATCCTCTTCAATAATTCGAGGTGGATCTTGGATTTTGCACTTGGATTTTCTGCGTCGCTTAACAGTTCAACCTCTTAGAATTTCTCTCTGATAATGGACTGGATTTTGGGATGTTGGATAGTTGACTCACACTGGTCTTCGGGTAAAGTTGGGATATGTGATTCTGTAATAGTTTAGTTTTCCTTCTCTTTAACTTTGTTTTAGTTTAGATTTCTTTACTTATATGAACCGTGAAGCTACTCTTTTTATTTTTTTGTTTTATTTTCTTATTTTTGTAATAATATTGTTCAATCTTTGTATAATTTTCGATTTAAAATATAAATAAAAGATAAAGTCATAGGACTGTTTGCACAGTAAAAAGACGATCTAACCACCATTCGATTTGTCATTATAAGACAATTTCAACGAGCTATGGTGCATCTTTCTACAATCTTTGAATGCCGAGTTATTACGTAAAACGTAATATTTTTAAGTTTTGACAATTTTAACATGTCGAAACTATTTTGGCATTTTGATAAATCAGAGAGCCAATGTCGAAATGTCGAAATAGTTTTGACAATTTCGACATGCTAAAACTTCCTAATTTCGACAAGCAACTTTACTTACGAGTCAAGTCAAGTCGAATTTTAAATTAATTTTTTATATAATAAAACTTGTCCTATGCTAATTTTTATAATACTTTAACTATATTATTTATGTAATGCAAATCTATGTAAGTCATTTTGAGTCGCATATGCATAACACTAAACAGGAATAGAAGAAGTTGACTGTATTAATAGGTATATTTTAAAGTAATTAATAAACTATGATGAATTTCTATTACTTTTGTTTAAATAGTATATGTGATTAAAATATTTAATTATTTTAGTCATATGAAACCTTTTAAAGTAAAGTTATCTCTAAAATAAAATTTCAAATAGGTTATTTTAGATTTAAAAAACTTATGTAAAACTTTGAGAAATTTTACTCAACCTGTAAAATTTTAATAAACTTTAAAACTTTTAGTAATTTGTATTTAATATATGGCAAAATTTCAAAGTTCTAATTAAAATTATTGCAGATTTTACCAAAATTTTCTGAAGTTTACTTAAAATTGCCATAAACCTGGTTTAAATTATTTAAAATCTAAAAAAATTAATTGTTAATAAATCTATAAATAGTTTACTTTAAAACTGAAATATAACTAAAATTAAAAAAATTTTGGCCATATGAATGCTTTGCAGTAAAAAGGGACGAAACTACTAAAAAAAATAAAAAATAAGTTAATATAAAATCTGAACAAATTATAGCATTTGAAATATTTTTGGTATATAAAAGAAAATTTGAATTTTTTCAGTAGTTTCGTTCATTTTTACTGCAAAGCATCTATATGTATATTCTTGATCTTTAGAATGTCAATTACAGTATTTTTAGTAGTTATAAAAGATATTTATAATAAAAATGCCAGAAAATTTTTGTGAAAAAATTGTTTATTTCTATTAGCAAAAAAAGTTTAAAAAATAAGACCAAACCAATATTTAATAAATATTATTTTTTATAAGATAATTTCTTATTATATACAGCCAAACCTTGATATAGCGAACCCTTGATATAGTGAATTTTTCAGATAACTATAATAAATTTCCCCTCGCTATAATGAATTAACCAATCAAATCTCTTAAAATCTTCACTATAGTCTTATAGCGAAGTTGAGGTCTGACTAGGGTTCGTTATAACAAGGGTTGACTGTACTAATATGTAAAATACACTAGTGGATGAGTAGTGTATGAATTAAAGATGTTAGCCTTAATTATTTTTTAAAAAATTTTGAATTACGGCTATAGGATTTTTATAGCCTTAATTAATTACAGCATATAAAAATTTTGTGTTACGGCATTTTTTTGAATTACGGCTAACATCTTTAGTATGAATAGCAATTTCTTAATACATACTTGTGTTTAATAAATATTACACAAATTTATTTACGTTATTATAAGATCATTACTACATGAATTGATATATTTGTTATACTTTTTACTCATAAAAATAAACTTTTCTTCTTCTAGTGCTTCGATCTAGGTAGAAACCGTTATCCAGATAAATTAAAAAAATTATCTGGGGTTTATTTGGATTATCCAGTTCGGATATAAATCTAGATATATCTGGATAAAAACTGAAATCCAAATAAGATTATATATAAAAAATTTTTTTCATTGATTGATCTTAACAAATAATATCAGTAGCATTAACTTAATTAAATTTTGACTTAATATTTTTAACGAAATTAGTGATATTTTATTAATTTTAAATAAAATAAAATTTTAATTTCAGCCGGCACTACAAATTTTGCTTGAATTATATCAATTTTTTGAAAATTTGAAAACCGTAAAATTTTGCAATAAATACATTATTATAAATATAAAAACACATTAAAATCGTAAAATAATGGAAGATTAGGCATTATTTTTATTATATTTATATACTATTTTGTAATATAAAATTAATCAATTCAACCTAACTATTAGAAAAAATCTTTTTTTTTAAATCATGGATCAACAGTAATTTGGGCCAAACATATAATGGTGGCCAAAATTACAAAAATCCCAAATTTTGTTTAGCTGGGCCAGATACTGCTTAGCTGCCTTTTGACAAATATCAATTTCGCAAAATTCGAGCTGGCATTATAGATGGCCTGAATTACTACCGACCATTGAACATTCTACTAGTAATTTTAGTATGATTTTAACAAATGGTAATTTAATAGATAATAATTTCAATAAATAAGTAATTTAAATGATTAAAATAAATTTTTATAATTTTTTTTTATCCAAATAACAGATCAAACCGGATATTTTCTATCCAGATATTTTATCTGGATAAAACTGTGATATCTGGATAGCTATTTTTTTCAGATATTCAGACACCACGATTTTATCCGTGCACAGATCAAAGCACTATCTTCTTCTAAAGTTTTGTTCTAAATTAAAAAATGATACAAGACATATTAAATCTATTAGTATTTGATATTGATAATAATAACTGAATACAAACTACAGTCAGTTCACCTTATAACAAATTTTGTGTCCAGGCAAATTATCTTTTGTTATAAGAAAATTTGTTAACTATATTGGAAAAATATGTTATAATATGGGAAATTTGGAATAATACGATATAATGTGATATATTGGTGATATTTATTTAATGTGAACGTCTAAAAGAATTTCCATCGCACAGAATATTTTTGTTATAGTAAAAAAAAATTTATTATAAAGAAAATTCGTTATAGGAAGAGTCATTTTTATATTATTGTTTATAGATGTTACTTTGTTAAACAATATAAGGCATTTAATTAGTAATATTCAGTATAACAAGATTTTTTTTATATATTAAAATTGGTACTATACTGAAGATCTGCTATAATAAAAAATTTGTTATATCAAAATTCGTTATAATGTGATTATGTGAGTTAACTGTATATAGATACTTTTTTTTATATTTTTCCTTTTTTAGTACCACCATTTCTCCTTTATTTCTTCAGTTAGTTTATTTGTTAGTTTTCTATTTAAGATTTGTGCAACTTTCTTAATAATGATGATAATCAGTTTAACAGTTAAATAAATTATTCAAAAAAACTGGAGTCAACAATAATTAATAAAGATCAAGAAAACTATGATGATAAAAATGTTGATATTAATATTTACTCTTACTTTAATTAACCATTTTAATTTTTTTAAACTAATTTTTACATTCCATTATAGTGTATTAGTCTTCTGTTCAATCTTCATATAACTTTAGTTTTATTAATAAATTTAGAAATGATCATCATCAGCATCATGATGTTACTACTCAGCATTCTTTTGATGATATTAAATTATCCGATAGTTCAGAAAAAACAAAAGAATATTTGGAGTTAAAAATTGGACTTACATTTACAAATTGGATGAAATTCAATATCTGGATTGATGATTTGGCTAAAAAAAAAGGATTCAACTATAAGGTTAGGATTAGTCAAAAGGATGGAGAAATAATGTGCCATATTTCTTATGAATGTTTAAGATCAGGCAATCATAATCTACAAGTATCTTTTGATTTAACTAAAAGATGAAATGCAACTTCACAATGTACACAATATCCATGAAAACTTAATGTTACTTGTCTTAAGATAAGTAATGTTGTTAAAATTAATTCATTTGTTGATAATCATAACCATATTCTTACTTCAAATATACAAGAAATAGCTCAAAAATGTTATCTAATATAAAAAAATATTATTCAAGGACGAATGGATTCTGGATTTATTTACCTGTTATTTATACATAACTATTTTAGATATACTATTTTTAAAAAAGATTTATATAATGCAGTATATCAATTTCAGCTTCAAAATAATTCAGATGATTCAGATGCATCTCAAATGTTACAAATGTTATTGGAAAAGAAGTATTTCGATCTATTATTATGGACAATTAGAACCTTTATCTAAAAAGTTAAATCATTTATTGTGGATGTTACCACAATAATAGGCTTTATATGAAAGTTTTCATAATGTTGTATTCTTGGACACCACATTAAATACAAATTGGTTTTGAATGATGCTTTGTATTATTGTTGTCATTAGAGTTTAGATCTGTGTATCACTGTATCCGTCTATCTATAGATATATATCCATAATAAAAATTCAATATCCATAATCCATATAAAAATCAAGTTCAGATACGGTTAATTTTAAAAAAATTGAATGGATAATCCACATATCCATGTTATCCATGTTATCCATGGATAACCTAGATTATACGGATAATATGGATAATATAAATAATAATTTTAGATAATATAAATTATTCAATAAATTTTATATATTAATAATTAACAATACTTTTTGCATTTTCTTATCTCATTTAATATTTTAATACTTAAAGTTTGTTCTTAAAATCCAAACTCTAAGGTATTACAACAATTCCAATTTCTAAAGATTATAAAGTATACTTTCGATATACTGAAGCCATGATATACCAAAGATCACCATATATCAAAGATTTTTGTATAACCATTTTCATTAATAATTAAAATCTTTTGATATACCAATTTTACTATAAAATTTTATATAACATTATACCAAAGTTTTCATTTTTACCATTTATAATAGTATATAATAAAAAAAGTTCATTATACCGAAGATCAAAACCATATCTGATATGATCAAATGATGTTTAATTTGCGTAATTTTTGCAACTTTTACATTGATTTTTCTCTCATTTTTATTTTTCAGTATTAACATTACTTTGAAGTTAAACATTTAGCTGCTTTAAAAGATATGAAAAGTAAAATTGGTTATTTTTACAAAAAGCACAAAAAACAAGTATCGTTAGATAATTGGATTAGCAACAAGTAATTTGTAAATTTGTTAAACGTAAAATATGTAACGATTTTCATAGTATAATAAAGTCACATGATTTTAATCTTAATATAACAAAGTTTTCTAAAAAAATATATAAACTTCGGTATATAAAAAAATTTGATATACCAAAGATCACTATATACCGAAGTTTTAGTCTTGAACAGTGACTTCAGTATATCGAGAGTTGACTATATGTTTTTTATACATAATTTAAAGATTGTTTCATAAGATTATCTGTGAATACAAAAATTATTCGCATATCTGTGAATATAACAAGATAAGGATTATCCAGAGATTATCCACAGATTATCCATATGAAATTATTTATCCATAGATACTATTTGAAATAACAAAATGGATATTCACAATCCGTAATCTGTGCGGATACACAAATGATGGATATACAGATCTAAACTCTAGTTGTCATTGATAATCATTTCAAGTCAAGAATCGTAGCTTCTGCAATTATAGAAGACGAAATATTAGATATCTTTCAATGGATTCTAATAACATTATTTGACGAAACAGATATTAATCCTGAGATTATATTTACCAATTCAAATCCATCTTTAATTAGTGCAATCAAGGAAATACATCCCAATACTAACTATTTATTATGTATTTTCCATATTGACTTAAATTTTCATAAAAAACTTAAGGGTAAATTAGGAGTTCGCTTTGAAGAATTTTGTTACAAATTTTATACTTGCTAAAATTCTTTATATATAGAATTATTTGAATCATAATAGGTACAATCAATTGTTCAATATCCTGAATCAGCCAAATATAGTATATATTAATAAAGAGTTTGTGTAACATCTCTTGGATACATAATCAATTTATATGTGACACATAGAATACCTAAAGAATAGAATCCATTAATAAGCAAATACATAATAAAATTAATTGGTCTACCTCTTTATGTGATTTAATGATTAATATAAATAATTATATTAAGTATAAAGAACATTTTGAAAAATTTGAAATTGAGCGTAATGTTCTACCAACTGTTAAATTACCAATGTTGTATAATAGGTTTTTGGTTAGGTAAATGATAATATCAAACAATACTTAACTCCTATTATGTTAAAAAAGTAGCAATATAATGAATCAATCGGTATACTATGATTTGAATCATATTATAAATTGGCAACAATTATTAGAGTTATGTTGTGTTGCTTGTTGATTATTTGTTTATTTTTTTTGTATCTAATATTAATTGTTTTTTTAGACAGATATTAATAATGAAGAGATTTGTATGGACTTCAGGAATAAGAATAAGATATTTGTTAAGTTTTTTTCAAATTATTGATTAAAGATGTATTTCAAGAAATTGTATTAAAAGTATGCCATATTTGAGCTACAGGAACATCAGTTATTAGTTATTATGTGATGCTATTAAATAATGGTACATATTTATGTACATGTTTTTTATTAATAAATAAAAGTTTAATATGTCTAGTGGTCCGATCCTAAATCCGATAAATCCGGATTGATCCTTCAATCCGGATTGGAGTCAGATATCCGTATCCGATATTTCTAGGTGAATAGATCCGTTAATAAATCCAGATGGTAATCCTAGGATGCTGATCCGGATGATAAATATTTTTTTTTTCGTTTTTTTTTTCAAATTTAAAAATTTTTTTTTTTTTAATTTACCATTTCGAAAATTTTCTCATGAGCCATAGGTACTATCATGACTTATAGCCCCTTAACCCCTTACCCCTTTTATTTTCCTTTTTTATTTAATTTTCATGAGACAATTAAATGAAGTCGAAATTTTTTTTTCAAAGACATTTTTCCTAACGATAACAAATAAACTCAAAAATATTATTATTATTTGATTTATCAATTATCAATGATGGCAGACGAATTTGATTATATTCATATTGAGGACGATGATAATAATAATATACGAAATTCTTTAGCTGATAAAGGAGTCGGTAATGCTGATTAATAATTACTTCAATAATTAATATTTTCAATTTCTAATCAATTTTTATTAAGATAAAGAAACAGATACGGGTTCTCTTATTAGTTTAAGAAGCTCTGAAAGTGGTAGTCAAAAAAGTCAAGGTGTAAATAAAAGAAAAAAATAATCATTTACAAAACAGTATTTTGAAAAAGGATTTAATATAAAAGGAGAGGAAACTCGTATTTGTACCATTTTAAGTAAAGATGGTAATCGATGTGGCCAAGTGTATCGGAATACTGGGAGCTCAACCGGAAATCTTATTGCACACTTACGAGATATTCACCAAATTATTGACGAAGATAATCATGATGGTGAAAATAATTATAAAATGGTAAATTTTATTTAAATCACCAAATGTTTAAAGTATATTAAATTTAATATTAATTAATTGTTCTTTCTTAGTTGCGAAATACCAAAATTACTGATTATGCTCGATCTCATCATCCTCATCCTAAGCATATTCAAAAGCAACGGGAAGAATCTCTCTTTAGATGGATGCTACTTACTGACCAACCTATTTCTACCGTCACAAATCCAGCATATAAAGAAAAAATGTCACAATTTGATCCTTCATTTGTAGTACCTAGAGAACAAAAAATCAAAACAATGATAATTAAAAGTTTTCGATACAATAATCAAAACTTAAAAAACATTTTAAGTGAAACTGCCGTATCGGTATCTCTCACTACAGATCTTTGGTCTAGTAGAACTAAACATGGGTATATTGGCATCACTGCAACGTGGATTACACCGAATTTTGAAGTTAAGGATGTAATGTTAGAAATAAAGTATGCTCCTTCCCCCATCCTGCAAATGTTGTTGCTGAATTACTTTATGAATGTATTTTAAGATGGGATCTTAATGGACGTGTAACAGCAATTGTTACTGATAACGGCTCAAACATGAAGGCAGCATTTCCCTTTTTAATTAAAAAAAATCAGTGTGAAGCTATTCAACGACTTCCTTGTACTGCGCATACAATTCAGTTAGCAATTGGAAAAGGGTTAGCACCTGTGGAAGTTTTAATAGCGCGCGTAAAGAGATTAATCAATTTTTTTTTAACACAGAAGCAAATAGAAAGATTGGAAGAAGTTCAGCGCAAATTAAAATATGAAGATGTAATGCGTTGTGTACAAGATGTACAAATACGTTGGAATTCATCATTTTACGCTTGGGATCGTCTTTTTTATCTCAAGGATGCAATCATTCAACTTCAAGCTGATTTATATACAAGTACCAGTAGAGAGGACAAAAATGATGGTATTAAATTAAGAAAAATTTTATTATCTGAGGATGAATGGGATTTATTAGATAAATTAGTTGATGTTTTACTACGGGATTGCAGGAAGCAACTCGGGAATTTTCAGGAGGCACTTATGTAACTCTCAGTAAAATGATACCTTGTATTAATGAACTTATTTTCAATTTAGCACCATTGGATAATACAAATGATAATGATATTGATTATTATAATGAGGATACTGTATTTGAAGAAGATATTTTAGATGTAGAAAACGATAATGAAGAAATTATAAGTAATATTACTAAAAAGAAGATTTATATTAAAGATCCGTTAAATACTGAGGGAGCTATAGAAAAAGTAAAAAATAATATATACAATGCCTTGCTTTATTACTGGAATATTCATCATGATGCAGGATTAATGGCTTCTTTACTAGATTCTCGTTATAAAGAAATGGATTTTGTATTAGATGATGAAAAGGAAAAAATAATTTGAAAGCTTCGTGATGAGTTTAATGAAATGGAATCCAATAACTCAACACCGCACTCACCTGCAGTAGAGCCATCAAATGTAACTATGCCTTCTTCAGATGCAGAATCATCATTGCGCTCGCAGAAAGGATACTGTCAACGCCGTCAAACTAAAAGTAAAAAAGATAAATCACTTGCAGCCACTGATGAAGTCAGTAATTATTTAGAAATGCCGGTTGCATTGGAGGAGGAAAATCCACTAAATTGGTGGCGAATTCGTGCAAAAATTTTTCCAAAATTATCACAAATTGCCCGCAAATATCTTGGAATTCCTGCGACTTCCGTGTCAAGTGAAAGACTATTCTCGCATGCTAGTAATCTAATTACAGTAAAAAGAACGCGTTTGGATACAAATTTGGTAGGACAAATGTTATTTTTAAAAAGAAATATTCGTTCAATGGAAGTTTTTGCAAAAGAATGGGATGGCGAAACTCGGGAAATTTAATTAGAATAAATTTTTCATTAAGTTTCATAATGTATTTTTTCTTGTTAGTCTAATAAAATATTTTACTATTTCTTTAATTCAATGAATTCAATTATATTATAAATATTACCAATTTTATTATTTATTTGTTTAAAACTTGAAAACTTTATAAATAATAGAAGTAATTAATTAATAAATTCATTTATACAGATCATCCGTTAAATTTTGGATTAGGATACATCTGAATAGATCCAAAATAAAGGATGGATCCTTAAAATCGGATGGGATTAATCCGGATGGATCCTAAATAAAGGATGAATCTGTTGATCCAGATCATCATCCGGATTGGCTGTAAAGATTCGGATTGAATCCGGATGACTCTTTAAAAATAGGATCGGACCACTAAATATGTCAGCACTTTTTTTACATTGTTACTTATTCTCAATCAGCTATATATCATATAACTTTTATATCAGCCTCATTGGTACCTTAAGCCTAATATCAATCAAAAAACTCTTTTATAACAAATACTAGCTATTATATTATGTTCTACAAACAATTCAGATAAAAATCTTCCTATTACTAATAGTACATTCAACCATTTATTTTCCATTTGATTTATATCATGCAATTCTAATTCAATAACAAAGTCAAACAAAACTATATATGCAAAGTTGTTTGAATTATCAAGAAAGGTTATTGATTTAGCTATTAAAGCTGATATGTACTAAAACCTATTTAATATGTTTAAAATATTTCTATATGATATGCAAAACAAATTTGATGAAAAGCAGCAAACAAATGAAGAAGATTACTTTGATATTAACAATCCCAATATCATCAAGCATAAAGGACATCCATCAAAAAAACTGCAATCAGATGTTGAACAATCCTTCTTTAAAGGTAAATATGCATTAATAAATAGCATAAAAATTGATGAAAATGTAAAGAGTAGTAAAGGACGTAGGTGTAGAAAATGCAAACAGTATAGATATTATGCTAAAACTTGCCAAGCTTCAATGCTATAATTTTGAGTTATACATTGAAATTTTTTTTTTGGTTTGTTAAATAGTTATTGAGATTGTTGGTTGTGAAAAGCATTAGTTAGTTAAAATTTTGGGTTGTTAGGTTGTTGGTCATTAAAAGCATTAAAATATGGTTATAAAAGAGAAGAATTTACTACTATTTTAGCAGTAGTAAATATCAAAAACTAACTTGTATACATATATAATAAAATAACTGAAGCCAAAATAAAATCAACTTACAAGTGTTTATTAAAAATTAAATAAAATTTATTAGTTAAATCATATTGTGTTTTCATGTAATTTATTATAACTATGTGACACATATAGTGTACAAATAGAAATCATCTATTTATTTTTATTAAAAAATAAATTATAAAATAAAAGTTTGTATATAAATTTCTAATATTTTATTTTAAATATATTTTTCTTTTTTTTATTTTTTTTTACTTTTTTATTTTGTTTTATTTAGTTTAAAAGTACTTTAATTATATATTTTTTACTTTATATTACTTTTAACTTTTATTATTCTAGTTTTTATTTTTTCTTTAATATTGGATACTTTTTTTTTAATTATAAAAGATAAATAAGTCAATCATTTAATAATTCCAGCCAAGATTAGAAAGTCACGTGAATGAGAATTTTAAGCGTAAATACGTTAAATACGTTACACACCACGATGAATAATTAAATTTTGATTAACGGGAAAATATATGATTGGTGAAATTACCCTTGCTCACTATGAACCGGTGATGTATAAGCATTACACTGGAATTTATAATATATTATTATTATTTACGTTGCATCATCAATGGCAAGTTAATTTTTAAGTAATGCATGGGTTACACTACAATTAGAAACTTTGAGAGAGGAAAAACTATATAAAAGCTATTTGCATGTACGTTTATTATAAAATTATAATCGGAATTTTAACATTACTTTTCGAATGGAATCGCGGCAAAATATATTAAAAACTTACGGAATTCCCGTCAGCTCACGACCATCAAATGGAGGTTCCAATAAAAGGACAACCATGAGTACCACTTCTAGTCGTACTAGTAAAAGGTATTCTGTAAATGCTCTCTATTCAATGGCCGCTGAACAAGATGTTGAAGTTGAAGATGATCTGGCCAGAGGTAGAGTATAGTTAAGATTGGGAAGAATCCCTAAAATTAACTAGATTATTAAACAAAATTAGAAACGTACAGCACTTATGATCATAACTGTTTTACAGTTTTTTTTCTTACAATACACGGTTCTTATATAGAATAGCTTGGAAAAGGCTCGGCCGTTCTTCAAGAATTTTCTAACGAACATTTATTGTTTATGTTATTTTTTCTAGCTCAAAAACGTTTAAGGGAATTAAAAAGTCGAATTTCGGCACAATCCAAAAAAAATTTTGTTCTGGAAAGAGATGTTCGATATTTGGATTCACGTATAGCATTATTAATTGCGAACCGAATGGCATTAGATGAGGTATTTAAATTATTATTCACAACAGCAAGGTTAACTGTAGAAATAGTTTATTTATTTTCAATTTAATTGTTTATGAAAGAAACAAGAAGTAGAAAGTACGTTTGAGGATACAGATTCATCAGAGGGTACTTTTCCAGATGATCGTAAAATGCAACAATACGGCAATCTGTTTTTCTTGCTTCAAACAGAACCGAGACATATTGCGGTTTTATGCCGCCTGGTCAGTCTTACAGAAATTGATACTCTATTACAGACAGTTATGTTCACACTATACGGAAATCAATACGAAAGTAGAGAAGAACATTTATTATTAACGATGTTTCAGGTGAGTGACCGAATATCATTAAATTTTAGTTAAAATCCATTTTAATTCCATTAATTGATTGCTCTTTGTGATAATTAAATTAGTCAGTACTTTCAGCACAATTTGAGACCACGTTAGATTTCAACTCCCTACTTCGAGCAAACACACCAGTTTCACGAATGATGACAACATATACTCGACGAGGACCTGGACAAAGCTATCTTAAGTCAGTCCTTTCAGAGCGAATTAACAATTTAATTGAGCACAAGGAACTAAATTTGGAAATTAATCCGTTAAAAGTATGATTGTTATATATCTTTTTCTGTTGCTAAGATTTCTGCGATTTCGCATTTATATTTCATCTTGTATTAGGTTTATCAACAAATGATTAAGAAAATCGAAGAAGATACCAATTCATTGCCACAGGGATTGCCACGTGCGGTTACACCAGATGTAGCAGCAGCAAATACTGATGTTCAGGCCATGATAGCACCACGAATAAAAATGCTCATGGAAATAGCAAATTCTTTCCTTAATACAATAATAGAATCTATAGACCAAGTTCCATACGGCATTCGCTGGATCTGTAAGCAAATTCGTTCATTAACAAAAGTTAGTATCATATATTAGTATTATTCTTTAGTTTTTGAATTGCATTCATGAAAATGATTAATACTGACATTAATATCGATAGAGAAAATATCCTGATGCTAATGAATTTGCCATCTGTTCACTTATTGGCGGATTTTTCTTTTTACGGTTCGTAAATCCAGCCATAGTAACACCGCAAGCTTATATGTTAATAGAAGGAATACCCGGAACTCATCCAAGACGTACTTTGACTTTGGTGTGTAAAATAAATAGAGTTCTTTATTATCTCCTATTATTTTATTACTTAATTATACTTTTATTATTATAGATTGCAAAAATGTTGCAAAATCTTGCAAACAAACCTTCTTATGCAAAAGAAGAATATATGAGTATGCTAAATCCATTCGTAGAGAATAATAAGCAGAGAATTAATAAATTTTTGATGGATTTGTGTGAAGTAGGAGATTTTTACGAAAGTCTAGAGGTGAACAATAATTTTTACGTATTATCACTATCTTGAAAGATATTTTTACTTATTATTCATTGAAAATAGATGGATCAATACATGGCATTGTCTAAAAAGGATTTGGTTCTAAATATCACATTAAACGAAATATATAATACGCACGCCTTGTTAATTCAACATGAAGAAGTTTTGGTATAGAATACTGCTTTTGAAATAAATTATGATTTGAAAATTCTTACTTCTTTATTAAAAAAGAAATTATTTCGCCTGTTACATTAGGCACCATCAGAAAAAAGTCATTTGCATATACTTTTGGATGATATCGGTCCCGCTCCTCCTCAAGTACCTAGGAAGGAAAACAAGACAATAGAACTTCCATTATTCAGTCGTTGGGAGACACCCATAAGAGGTATCATTATCGTACTGATTGTTTTGTACATTCTTACAATACTTTCTTATTTATTTTTATATTTTTAGATCTTGCTTCGGCTCTCATGTCTGATAGTAGTGTCACACAATATGACATTTTATATATGGAGACTAAGTCTATTTTTGTACAACTCATTCGTTCTATTCCACGAATATCGGAACAAAAACAGATAGATCTACCTACGATTGCTGAAACAGCGGCTACTACCAAAGATGCTACTTTAGTTCGCAAAGGAATAAAAGTCAAAGAAATGCTACGTGAACTCGAGGAAGTTCAGATAATGGACCGTGAAGATGGGTATCGTCTTATGACAGAAGAAGTTGCTCAAGAGTTGGCACATCTTGGTAATCTTCGCGAGAAAATCACTGAAGAAATTCGGTCTCTTGAAGCAGTTTATAAAACTATATGCGATCACAATAATTACCTTAGAAGTCAACTGGATAGTTATAAAGCATATTTGCAGAACGTGAGACAACAGACTTCAACCGATCTTACTAGTACAAGTGTAGTTAAAGTAGGGGACAAAGAGAAAAAACCAGCAAAAATGAAAGTTTTAGGTCCATATAAATTTTCTTATGCTCAATTGGAAAGAGATGGGATCATTGTGGAGAGTAATGTTCCAGATAACCGGTAGGTTATATGAAGGATACTTTCTCTATTTTAGTCATTTGTATTTACTTAATTCAATTAATAGGCGGCAGAATATCTATTTCAATATCACTTCACCAATTCCTGGTACCTTTATCATTGCATTACATTATAAAGGGAGGGATGCTGCTATCTTGGAAATGGATCTTAAGTTAGACGATCTTTTAGAAAAGGTAACGTTTTAGTCATACCGGATATCTACATTTGTTTCGTATCAGTATATTAACAGAATAATCACTTATTTAGCAACAAGATAATGTTATGTCATTGGATCTTGAATATGTGCAGTTAAACGTTCCCAAGATATTACAGTTATTGAACAAGACATTTGCTAAGCGAAAGACGTAGTTGTTGGGAATCAAATATTTTTTGATAATTTGTTTACATTATATTTCTTTATTTATGGTATTTTCCTTTATTTTATTGTATTTATTTTTTTTTTCAATAGGGATACTTCCGATGCCTGGGGCAAATTGTGTCTCCCCATATGCGTGCATTATCCTATCAATGGATGAAAGATGTGGATTTCATGATGAAAAAAAAAAGAACCTGCTAAAGTTGATGGAATACCAAGAGAATACGTTAATCTTACAATTCAACCCGGTTGCTTGAATCAAGCCATTAGAATCATAGATATTTGTTTATTTCCTTTTCTTAAACCATTCTTTATTTCTAAATATGTGGAAAAGTAAATGGTTTATATTTTATATGGGGAAGCACAATTTGCCTCCAGGAACCAAGTAATGATAAACCATAAAAAAAAATATTTATTTGGGTAAAGTACTATTTATTATTAATAATTATATGACAATTTTTTATGTCTTATTGATATTTATTATCTAATGGAGAATTAATAACTTAGGAATAGATCAATAAAATAAATCATAAACTAGTTTTTTTAACTAATTAAATTTAATACAAATAGATTATAACTAATTTATATAAATCTAATTTTAATTTAGATAATTTACAAATTAATTTAGTTTGTTTTCTGATAATGAATTTTTTTTTAAAAAAAATTTTCTGAAAAAATTTTTGTTTATGAAAATTTTTATTAAACCTTTTTTTTTCAAATATATTGTTAAATTCATATATTTAATTTTGGATGAATTTATTTTTTACTTATTTTTCAGATTATAATAAATTGTCAAAAATATCATAAATAGTATTTAAATTTCTTAAAGTATTAAGTAAATTTGTAGAGCAGACAAAATTACTTATAAGTTATAATTTTAAAGATTATATGAAGTTTATATTAAGTTTTATTTTAAAAAAAAAAAAATTTCCATCAAAAATTATGTTCTTTTTTTTTTGAAAATGATTAGCAAAAAATTATCATCATATCATTTTTATATATTAAATCAATAAATTTTTTCTATAATATACTATATATGAATTATAAAATTAATTTTGAATATCAATTTTAACTTATTTAACAATTAAATTTATTTTTATTTTTATTTTTTTTTTTAAATTTAATCTATTTAATATTTTATTTTAAAAATTTTCATTTTACATAATTTTTATACTAGTATTATAATATTCTTTTGGCCAGAATTAAAAATCTAATAAAATACTGGTTAGCATTATATTATAAATTCATTACTGATGATTATTATTACTAATATTATTTAACAATATATAAATTTTAAAACTAAATATTTTTTTAATTTATAAACTTAAATTTATAATAGTTTATATATATTATTAGAGGTCTATATGTCTATATTTAACAATAAAATTGTAGTACAGTTAAACCTATTTATAATCATTACTTTTAATAAGCTAAAATTGATAATAATAATTATATAGTAAATTACATATTACAATCAACTTTCTCTATAATTGCATATTTAGGACAAATATTTAATGACTATAATGAGATATAATTATAAGTAATAAAATTATATGATTTAATCATTGACTAAATATTCAAATTACAATAATTTTGTTAATAACCTGATAGTGCATACATAGATTCTCTAATAAAATAATAAGTGGTTTATTTAGTACTTAATAATATTAGACTTTTTTTTTATATTTGATCATATATATTATATTAATATAAAAATTGTTTAATAAAGTATTAAATGTGCTGCAATTAAAACAAAAAAATAAAAAATATAATATACTTTATATTTCTTATCTATATATATGCTAGTCAAAAAATGATATATTCTATATATATCCTATACTTATTAGTACCAAATATACACTGGTTAAAAACTAATATATCGGGTAGCAAATATGTATCAGATATATCATATATACCTAATATGTATAGTAAAAATGCAGAAAATCAGATACCTGCTGATATGTGTAAGATATGTGTAAATATATACAGTCAAACCTTGATATAATGAACCTTTGATATAGTGAATTTTTCAGACAACTATAATAAATTTCCCCTCGCTTATAACGAATTAACCAATCAATCCGTAAAATCTTCACTATAGCACTATAGTAAAGTTGAGGTACGGAGCACAAGATTCGTTATAACGAAGGTTGACTGTATGTCATTACATATCAGTATCGAATATGTATATGATATATAAATAATATGTAAATAATATATATATTCTAGGCATGATCTTCTGTTAGTCGAAAATCGATATATCGGGTAGCAGATATGTATCAGATATGTACGATATGTGTAGTATTAATGCAGAAAATCGGGTACCCGATATGTGTAATATACGTGTAAATATATATATCGTCTACATATCATATACATATCATATACACACGAGCATTACATACGTATATTTGATATATATATTTACATATATCTTACACATATCGGGTACCCGATTTTCTGCATTAATACTACACATATCGGGTACATATCTGATACATATCTGCTACCCGATATATTGGTTTTTCGACTATGTCAAATAGGGGAAATTAAATTTTATGCATTTCATAGTACTAATTTCGGTAGAATATATGTTTCTTACCGATTCTGTAAATAGTATGCATTGGATGGGTTACGTATAGCATAGTCAACTTTACTCATTTTGAAATAGATTTGGAGGGAGTAGCCGTATATAGTTATTTGTAAAGAGAAGGTGGGGTTTATAATCTTAGCTTTTCTATATTTGTAATTTTGGAAGATTATTTGTTCTTTATTTTTCTATTAGTTTTGCACTTATTGCGATACTTTTTAGAATACTTCGTTTCTAAAATTACTTCAGTATTAATTAATAAAATTCAAGCTCAGTATGTTTTGCTAGTTTTGACCGAAAGGTTCACCTCTTTTTGGAAAACAACTCACTATCCAGCCTGGCATGATTGCTCTATCGTACACTGGATTTCTTCTCATTGCGACTCTTCATCAGGTGATATTATCAAACTTTCTCCTTGCACTGGCTGCGTGGCTAATATTCCTCTGCCTCCCTCCAAAAAGTGAAATGCAGATTTAACTCTTTGCACGCAAAAGGTCTCTCTTATACATTTGCTCATCCTTCCTACCGTTAATGAATGAATTAGAAGAAATACCTCTGAAGTGCACAAGTCAAAGAGTAAAAAATCAGGCATCAATCAGGCACTGATTGGTGACTGATTGATGCCTGATTTTTCACTTTTTGACCTGTGGTAGTCACCCTCCTTATGTGGGCTGATATAAAAGATGGAATTCGATTTTACTATAACAGATGGGATGTTGCTCCTGATTTTTCCCCTGTAGACATTATTGAGGCTCCAGTTATCCCTACCACCGTTAAATCCTCAGCTGCTGCTATTTTTGCTAATTCTCCTTTAATTCCTTCTACAGATTCATGTTACATCTTTTTCACTGATGAGTCTCTTATTAACTTAGGAACTCCCAATGTTTCTATGGGCTGGTCTTGGATGCAAATTGTACTGGATGCTGGTTTTCCCAATTTCATCGCTATTTACGCACATGGCATTATTTGAGATAATTCCTTTTTCTCTCGTGCTAAAGCTGCTGCTATTTATGCAGTTTTAACTGTCTCTCCTCATGACTCAAAAGTTACTATTTATACTGACTCGTAAACTGCCATTAATGGCCTTAAAGGTTGTTCTTCTTCTTCCTATTCTAATAGCCATCTCTACTATAAAACTATGAACTTTGAACTTTGGGCTATTATTGAACGAACTATCCGCTTCAAGAATTTGATTGTTTTACTAATCAAAGTTAAAGCTCATTCCAACAACTATTTGAACGATTTTGCTGATTCCTTGGCCAATACTGCTCACACCTTATTGTCCAGTATTTTGATCTCTGGTTTGGATCTTGCCTCTGCCCACAATTTTGTTTTAACTTATGACGATGATATTGTCTGCAAGTCTAATCTAAGACACTTTCTCAAATAATATTATCAAACACAGTTGATGCGTGATTTATTGCATTTAACGTGATTTCACTTCACTTTTTTATTATCATCTCATATAGATTACATTGTTGATTAGGATCTTACTTGGTTCACTTTGAAATTCAAACCTTTTCATGATGCATCTTTTACCTTTGAATATGCTTCATAGCACCACACCTTCAAGTTTAAACTCTTCTTAGATGAATTGTCTACTTTGGAGAAATTTAAAAGAACACGCCCAGACTTATACATGGACGAATTAACTTGCCATTCTTGTATCGACCGCATGGAAGACTTGATGCACCTTTTTATGTGCAAAAGACGTCATTTGCCTATGTAACAAATTTTTCAATCTTATCAAAATTACTTGATTTCAAAAATATATAATGCTGAAAAATTGGCTGATATCGATCCAATTCCGTTTATTATTAAACTTACTTCTCTTTCATATTGGTCCTTTTTTTCTACAAATTGGTCCTCTTATGCCTTTATCCATGGCTGTCTACCCAAGCTTTTTGTTGACTTATTTGTCAATTTATCCATCCCAAGAAATTCCGCGATGAAAGTTGTCGCTGCTATTCACAACAATTTTATTCAAAAATTCAGAAGACGAATTTGGAATCTGCGTTCTTATGAGAAAAGTAGATGGAAAAACGCGATGAATATTACTTACAAGTTGAAAACTACTCCACGGCCGTCAAATTTGCCAAAATCTATATATTTACCTTACTTATCTTTACCACCTTCAACCCTACACGATTCACATGACTTCAGAACCGATTGGTTGAAGAACTCGATGAAATATGGTTTGCCTTGATTTAATCACTTTTCAGATTTTATGAATTGTTTAACAGTGCTATTAAATAACAGCTTTTGCAAGATGAAGTGTCAATTTTTATAGTGGGCGCGCTATTCGTTATTTTGTTAGTATAGTTGCTTCTACTTTGATTAGAATATATCAAGGGAAAAGATCTGGGAAAATTTAGTGTAATGCGATTTTTCTTTTTTAGATTAATTTTTTACTTTATTTTTTCTTAAAAGACTATATAGCTTTGTTTTTAATTAGTTTTATTTGTTTTATTTTTCTTTTTATTGTTTGTAAATTGTAAAGTTCGAATAAATTTAATAAAAATAAAGGCTACTATATCACGTTTGCCTAGTTTTTGACCAAAAATGATCAAAAGTACCTTCTCTCCAGTTGCTCACTTGGCCAAAAATTTTCATAAAGAAAATAAATGGATGAAAAGTATGAGGACTTTTTGCTTTTAGTTAACAAAAAGTCTTTTCGAGGTGCTCTGAGTTCTTCTGCAATGTATGAGTTTTGCCCAGCATTCATAAAAAGACTGTATGAAATTTAGAAATGTTATTCTTAAGGTTCTGGTTGCTACCAAATTACGTTGTAAGATGGCAGTTCTATATAAACATTTTCCTGGTTTTCTGAAAGGTTAAAAAGTAATGCATTTAGTTCCTACACCTTTAAAGCTAACTGGCCAAGCAGTTCACAAGCCGGATCTTCATCTTTAGAAGAGGTTCTTACCAACGAAGTTACTACCAGTTGATGAAGTGTGTGTGCTGAGTTTTGGTTTTTTTTGAGCTCCCTATTTTTATTTGTTTCTGTCATTATTTATGGTACTCTCCCTACCTTGTACATATTTTGATTTATTCTTTCTGTCGCTACTTTTATTTTATTTTCATTATTTTCTTTTTTCCTGCACCACCTTTCTGCGCATTTTGGAAATTTGAAAAATAAACCAAAATCGATTTACCATTTCCAAATGATCATTCTAGTCATGTGATTAATCCTTTTTTCTATATATACGTTGATCATTTTAATATATATTTGATCACGTTTTTTAATATTATTGGGCAAACTTTTGGACTTGGATTTGGATTGTATATGGATTTCTCTTTTTGGCCTTATTATTTTTGCTGCCGATATTGGATACGTTTTGTTCTTTACTAACCTTTTGCCTGAGGTTTATATCTTTATTTTTTGCTTTTTATTTTTCTTGGTTTTTTTTTTGATGTAACTTTATTTTCTTTGGGAGTAAGGGATACTGGAAAATTTGATCATCATGGTGGCTTGATATTACAATTTTAAAATCAATGATCACTCAGGTGATAAGAGGGGTGACAGATTGGGTACTGCAGTTTTTGTAGTATGCTGATCAAAGTAGTCACATGTTGGACTATCATTGGATTGACTTATCTAGGTAGATCTTAGGTCGAAAGATTGTTTACAATAAGGTGGGTGTCCTCCGTTTGGAATTGTTTGAAATGAGGTGGGTGTTCCTTCAGGAATTGCACGACACTAAAAAGTTTCCCATTAGCTGGACTGTATGACACTAAAAAGTTCCCAAAGGTCTTTGTGAAATAGGTTTGTTATCTATAGTATGTAGTCAAATAGGAGAAATTGAATTTTATGTGTTTTTGATAGTACTAATGGTAGCTCAGAAGTTCTTTACCAATTCTAAGAGTGGATATGGTGCTGGATGGATTATGTATAGCATAGTCAACTTTACCCATTTTGAAATAGATTTGAGGTAGTTATTTATATAAAGAGAATAGGGTTTATAATCTTAGCTTTTCTTTATTTGTAATTTTGAAAGATTATTTGTTCTTTGTTTTTCTATTAGTTCTGCACTTGTTGTGATTCTTTTTAGAATATTCTGTATTTTTTAAAGTAACTTATAGCATTAATTAAGGTTGCTTGCTGAAACCTAGGGGTTTAAGCAAGATGGCGTTTTGCCGAAAAGTGAAATTCTGCCAAAACAGGACCCCGGATATCTCCAAAACAGGTCATAAGTCACACTTTCGGCAGATTGGCCCATTTTTCAGCGCTCAAAAAATCGTTTTTTGTAAATATCTCGGCATCCAGTGGTCCAATTTTGATGAACTTTTTTTTAAATTGTAGAGCTAAATGAGGGCTACAAAATAAAAAAAAGTTCATTAAAATTGAATTACTGGATGCTGAGATATTTACAAAAAACGATTTTTTGAGTTTCAGCAAAAAGGGGTGTTTTTGGCCAAAAGTCCATTATGACCTTTATATTAGATATCCGGGGTCCTGCCGAAACTATATTAAAGTTATATTAAAAAACTGGCGAAACTTTGGAGAAAGGCGAAACTGCCGAAACTTATTATAAATGCCGAAACTGCCGAAATTCTGCCGAAACTATAATAAATCTATAGTAAAATTTTGACGAAACTAATCGTAGGATTTTGAAGAGGTTTAGACAAGCAACCTTAGCATTAATTAATAAAATTCAAGCCCATGCTATATTTGCCTAATTTTTGACCAATAATATATAGTATAAATATGGAAAATTATACATTTATAATATATATATCAGGTACTTTTAGGGCAGTAACAGATATTATCTAATATTCTAGGGAAAAGTGAGTAATTGAAAATCTTAGGTTACATATATAATATATCTTACCTGGGGGCAGTGATGGGAAATTCTGGTTTCTGGTGAAAATTTCACTGGAACTGGAAATTGGAATATCGGAATACAATTGGAACATCAAATAGAACACCGGATCACTGGAACATTGGAATTTTGATGGAACATCAGAAATTTATTCTGAAATTAATTCCAGTATTCCAGTATAACAAAATCGATCACAAATTAACCAAATTAACCAAAAAAAAAAATTTTTTTTTTTTCTAACTTTAAACATCAAAATAAACTAAATACAATATGTCAAATCACGGTGGAAAACCTTCCCACTGTTTTAACGAGTTTGTTCATGTAAAAAAAGATGTTAAGGTTAACTAAAGTAATTATTTAGCAGTATGTCAGGGTTGTGTAACTGTAAAAGGCTGAACTTGGGCAGAAGCAGAAGCGCGTAAAATAAATATGTTAAATACAGTTTCTAGTATTGGCAAACATTTATCTGTGTGTGAAAATTTCAAAACGACATATCCAGATAGAGTTGAATATGTAAAAAAAAAATATAGAGACAAGAAAACAGAGAACAGCCAAACAGAGAACAGCTAATAATTTGAAAAGGCAATTAAATCAATGTATACTTAATTTATTATTTATATTTTTTTGATTTACATTTTTAATTTTATATATACAGTATATTTATTTTTATATTATTAACTAATATATTTAATTATTATAGTGCCGGAACTAGATGAAGAAGATGATAATCTATCTCAAGCATCATTTTCTACACGATCAACTGCATCAACTTTCACAAGTGGTACATCAAAACGATTGTGTACTAATAATTCTGAAAAAGTACAATCAACTATAAATCAGTATATTGGAAGAAAGTTTTTACCAAATGAGATAGACACATTTTACAGATTGTTGTTACGTATGACAATTTCAAATGGATGGGCGTTCCAATGGGTGGAAAATCAGAAAACAATCAAATTTTTTAATTTTATTTCACCTTTATTGAAATTACCAAATCGAAAAACTTTAGCTGATGAATTATTAAAGAATTCTGCTGAGCGTGTACAAAATAATATAGAAGCTGCTGCTAAAGATGACAAATATGGTGTTTCTATTTCACTTGATGGATGGAAAAATGTTGTTGAACAAAATATTTTGGGTTTAGTAATTACAAGATCAGATGGACAAGTATTAATATGGAAAGCAAAAGATATTAGCAGGGATTGTGGAAATACTGATGCAGCAGTTAGACATATTAATGCATTTTTAAATGAAACTCAAGCAAAAAACATAAAAATTAATACTGTTATCACTGACTCTGCTTTCTTTTACAATGCAGCTCAGTAAGAATTTTTTTTTTTAAGTTTATAATTTTTTAAATTTTATGTTAAACTAATAAATAATATTTTGTTATTTAGAAAACAATTAAGATGTACACATAATGATATAGTTTTTTTGCCTTGTTTTGCGTACCAGGCAAATTTCTGTGTAGTAGATGTTTTCAAATCCTCACCAAAATTACTTGAAACTTCTAAAAATGCAACTGCAATCATTAAATACTTTAATGCGTCATCAAAATTTACTAAAGATCTTCGCGACGAACAAAAAAGAATATATAACAAATATATTACATTAATACAACCTGGTCAAATACGTTGGAATTCCTATTATTTTTGTTACCAATCGGTTCTCAAAAATAAGCGTGCATTAAAGGTTAGTTCTAATATTTAATATTAATCTTTTTATTAAAACATTGTTAATCTAACAGTTAATATTAAAAACTTTTAGTCTTTAGCAGGAAGGAATGATCTTAGTGATGTAACAGTTGTACATGAAGAAAAAGAAGGGAATAATGATAACAAACTAATGGCTAGCAAAATTATCTCAATTATTGATAATCCAGACTTTTGGATAAATCTTGTAGAATTAGAAAAGATTCTTTATCCATATTGCGTTGCATTGAACTTGTTGCAAAAAGATAAAGCTCGATTATATGATGTATTGCATTCTTTTGGATACTTTATGCAATGCACTTCAGAATGTGATGATAACGATTATAGGGAAATGATGACAAGAAGATTAGAAAGACGATGGAAAACCTGGGAGTAGCCTTTACTTATTTTATCCTTTTTTTACATCCATCCTATAAATTACAATTTTTTGCATCAGATCCTAAACTTTCTCACATTAATCTTAATAAATGGGTTCAATATTATTATATTAAATGGTTTGGTAACAACCCAACTTCTATGGTACGAGAATTATTGGCATATAAAGAAAATTTTTTTCCATTTAATGAACCTTCTTTATTAGAATTAGAACAAAACACCTTTAGATAATTGGTCATTTTTGAGCGACTCAATTCTAGAATTATCACAAATAGCAACTAAATTGTTCAGTATATGTGTGAACTCTGCTTCATGTGAATGGCTATTTTCAACTATGGGCTTCTTACACACTAAAAGACGGAATAAATTACATGTAAGTTATTTATTATTTATATTATTATTTATTATAATTTATTGATTTTTAATTTTAACTAGTACTCTAAAGTTTTATGGATGGCACAAATTCGTGGTGAACTTCAAAGAGAAAAATTTATAAAAAGTATTATATTGGATGATCAGTAAGTTAATAATAATAGAATTGCAGTACCTGTTGGAGATAAAGAAATTGATGACAGTATACTGGAACCACCGGAATTGGATGTGGATGATATTGATGATAAAAGCGATAATGGGGATAATGATGAAGTAGATGAATTTATTAAATTATGGTTTGAGGGACTAAATGAAGAAGATATAAGTGAAAATGATACTTCAGATAATGAAATTAATGAAAATCTAAATGAATTACTTAGTACACAAATTCATCCTGCAGATAACAATGATGCAAAATGAGATTTAACAACTCTATTTAAATCTCAATTAGTAGCGCCTAGTTTCTTTTCCAATATGTCATTGTAATGAATTTTAAATGTATTTTGGTTATTAAATAAAGAATTTTTTTAAAATTTATATATTCCAGTATTCCAAACTAAATTCCAGTGTTCCATAATAATTTTTTATATTCCAGTATTCCAAATTAAATTCCAATGTTCCAGTATTCCAATTGTATTCTAGTGAACAGTTCATTGGAATACTGGAAACTGGAAATTGGAATACACGTTTCCAGATTTTAGATTCCAGAATATGCCAACACTGCCTGGGGAAGGGGGGTAAGCTCTTATAATAAACTGATATTAGGTAATATTTGTCATTGCACTTATTAAAATATTTAATATTATATAAATTTTATATATATTAATTTGATCTTTAAAATTGAATTGCTTAATTAATATTAATCTAATCATTATAAAATTACTATTATTTGATTCTTTTCAATAAAATGAATCCAATAAGTTAAAAAATATTACTGTATTATATTGCTTATAGTATTTTCTAAAGTTAGTACTTTCATATAGAGTTGATGATTTTTTGTGGCATTAAAAAGTAAATTTTGTGTGTGATAAAAAAATTTTTTGTGATTTGCAATAATACCAAATTTTATAAATTATGTATAATTTTATGATATATTTTAATAAAATATTTATATATGAAAAATTTTATTTTATTTATTTTATTATCTATTTGTAATTAATTTTTATATAAATTTAATCAATTAAAATACAATATATTAAATTATTTTATGACTTTTTAGATAAACTTTAATAATTAGAATCTAAAAGTATATTATATAAAGAAAAATTATGTTTTACTATATAGCTTAAAATTAATAATTAAATATAGTTTAATGTGATACTAAAAAGAATTGGTAAATGAACTAATAAACTTTTTTAATAATTATTTAAATTGGTTTTATCTAAATTTTCATTAAATTCTAACTAATAATATACTATTTATTTATATAATAGACTGTTAAAAGGATTATCAAATTCCATAATTGCTAAATAAATAATAAATATCCTTTTTTTGAATATTTTCAGTAGTAATATAATATTAATCACAGGTCGAAAAGTGAAAAAATAGGCATCAATCAGTCACCAATCAGTTTGCTAACTTTTGATCCAGTGATCAAAAAAAGATGAAATATAGCTCATTGGAATCGTCTCAACAAGACGAATCTAATGGTAGTAAAATTGCATTTTTAAGATTAATTCTTAATGAGAATTAAGTAAAATATAAAAATAAAAATGTATCATTTATATTTTACATATGGGCTAATTTGTTTACTCTGCATTAAAAAGAGTTATTAAATTGATTTTCATAATTTTCATTACTCAAAATTGTTTTGTAATACCAAAAAATCATCTGATTGATGATCACTTGACTAAATAATAAGTTGAACAAAAATTTACATTTGCGAAACTTAAATTATTAAATGTAAAAGAGCTGTGAAAAAACCCATTTCACTAATAAAAAACCCATTTCTTATATATATGGAATTTTTAACATATATTATTAAAAAGTAAGTAGTGCTCCGAAAAAAATCCGATCTGATCTGGAATCTGCAGATTTGATCCGAATCAGATCGGTTCGGTTTTTAAAATTTTGATCCGTAGATCAGATCGGATTTAAAAAAAATCTGATCTGATCAGATTCAGATCGGATCAGATCAAACACGAGAAAATCTGATTCGATCTGAACAGATTTTGGATCAGATTTTTTTTTTAAAAACCCTTTCCTGAACGAACAGATGCCGGACGACCAAGATTTAAAAGAACGAACTAGGTAAGTTCGTTTCTTTTTTTTTGTTATTTTTACTTGAGAGAACTTAATTAACGGTTCCCTTCTTTTTTATTAGGAAGCCTGGACGAATGAAGCCTAACGACCAGGATTTAAAAAAAAAGAACGAACCTATGGTGAGTTCGTTCTTTTTTTTAAGGTTTTTTTTTTATTTTTTATTTAAGGGAACATAATTAATGTTCCCTTTCTTTTTTTAGGAAATCTGGACGTGGACGAAGTCATTAACGACCAGGATTTAAAAAAAAAACGAACTATGATAAGTTCGTTTCTTTTTTTAAGTTTTTTTTTTATTTTTACTTAAGGGAACGTAATTAACGTTCCCTTTCTTTTTTTTTAGGAAACCTGGACGTGGACGAAGCCATTAATGACCAGAATTTAAAAAAAGAATAAACTATAGTAAGTTTATTTCTTTTTTTAAGTTTTTTTTTTATTTTTACTTAAGGAAACGTAATTAACGTTCCCTTTCTTTTTTTTAGGAAACCTGGACAAACGAAGTCGTTAAGACGTTAACGACCAGGATTTAAAAAAAAGAATGAACTATGGTAAGTTCATTTCTTTTTTTAAGTTTTTTTTTTTATTTTACTTAAGGGAACGTAATTAACGTTAAAACTCTTTTACTTTTTTAGGAAACCTGGACATGAACGAAGCCATTAACGACCAGGATTTAAAAAAAGAACGAACTATGGTAAGTTCATTTCTTTTTTTAAGTTTTTTTTTTATTTTTACTTAAGGGAACGTAATTAACGTTCCCTTTCTTTTTTTTTAGGAAACCTGGACAAACAAAGTCGTTAAGACGTTAACGATCAGGATTTAAAAAAAAGAACGAACTATGGTAAGTTCGTTTCTTTTTTTAGGTTTTTTTTTTATTTTTACTTAAGGGAACGTAATTAACGTTCCCTTTCTTTTATTTTTAGGAAACCTGGACGCGAGATGAAGCTGAACGACCAGGATTTAAAAGAACGAACTATGGTAAGTTCATTTTTTTATTTTTATTTTTATTTTTTTTTACTTTAAGAAACGTAATTAATGTTCCCTTTCCTTTTTTTAGTACAAGGACCAGATCCGAACCAGATTTGGATCAAATTCAAATCGGATTCAAATGGATCTGAACCAGATTCAGATCAAATTGAACCAGATCTGATCAGATTCAGATCAGATCAGATCTATTAAAATAAAAATCAGATCAGATCAGATTTAAGCTAAATCCGGTCTGAACCGATCTGTTAGGAGCACTAAAAGTAAGTATATTTTAATAGAATATAAAGTAAAATAAAAATTTATATAGTCTTAGTAGCTATAAATGTTTATAAAAATATAATAAAAATATCATATAAAAGATGTTATCATAATAGATATTTTCAAACAATAAAAACAATTATTTTATATCAAAGTTTGTATTACCATCTTTAAATGCAAATAAATCAAGATTCACTGATCTGTTTTCTATAATTTTAGGCTCGTTGGAAAGCCCTTGTTCTGGACTTCATAGTCAAAAAAGAACTCACCGATTGAATCATTAGATCTGGAGATATTTACATTTAAAGTTGAGGTACGAACTTTTTAACATGCTTAAATGCAAATATCTTGGGATCCACTGATCCATTTTTTATAAATTTAGGCTCTTTGGAAAGCCATTAATCTGGTTTATATAAACGAAAAAAGAGCTTATCGATTGGATTACTAGATCTGAAAATATTTACGTTTTAAGTTGAGATACAAAGTTTTAACATATATAGTAAGTGCTAAGAATTATATTAATTTAAAAGAAATATTTACTAAATTATAGTATAATAACATTAAATAAAAATTTTTTAATACTCATCCCCAATTTACTGTATATTATATAGTATTTTGTATAATAAAAATGTAATAAAATCAATATTTTAATTAAAGGTAGACAAATCAGCCCATATGATTTAATTTTTTATTAACTATTAATCCTAGAGATGTGACTTTATTACCATTAGATTCGTCTTGTTGAGACGATTCCAATGAGCTATATTTCATTCTTTTCTGATCACTGGATCAAAAGATAGCAAACTGCCTGATTGGTGACAGTATTTGGCGAAAATGCCAATCAGTCACCAATCGGTTAATATAGTAGAAAAAAATAATAGAAATATATTATTAGAAGTATTAGTAAAAAGAAAGAAAGAAATGAAAAAAAAATAGTAGGAAAACATCAATAAAGAAAGAAATATTAGTAATATATATCTTTTTATATATTTCTAGATAAAGCTTCAAACGGTTTGAGCTAAACTAGGGAACTGATCTGAAACCAGCTCAAAATTTGGTTTGGTTTGATTCAGATATTAGAACCGAAAAACTGGTAGTTCAATTCGGTTAAATCTAATTTTTTATAAAAATGTGAAAAATCGAATAGCTGTCCATCTAGTGATCGTACAAAGTTGAGCTATATATCATTGGATTTGACTCGAATAGACGCATTGAATGGTGGTAAAATCATATCTCTAGCATTGATAGATCACATGTTAACCTATGCTAAATAATTTATAAATAATTGGAATTAACAAGCTATCTATTAGTGCTAGAAACATTATCTTAGTGCCATTTGGCGCATCTCAGTGAGACAAATCCAATGAATATAAATTCATCTGTGTACGACCACTGGATAGCAAATAATGTCAAGTTTCACATTTTTTAAAATTTTCAAGCGTTAAAAATTAAAAATTCTGATGCATGAATTTATTTTTCGTCCAATGGTCATATAAATATAAATTAGAACTCATTAGATTTATCTCGATAAGACAAGTTAAATGGTGCTAAGATCATGTCTTTAGCATTGATAGATAGCTTGCTAATGCCAATTTTTTATAAATTATTTAGCGTAAATTAACTTACGATCTATTAATGCTAGAGATATGATCTTACCACCATTCGACTCATCTCATCAAGACGAATCCAATGAGTCCTAATTTATATTTGTATGACCATTGGACGACAAATAAATTCATGTATTGGAATTTTTAATTTTTAATGCTCAAAAATTTTAAAAAAATGCGAAACTTGACATTTTTTGCCATTCAGTGATCATACATAGAAGAATTAATATTCATTAGATTCGTCTCACTGAGGCGCATCGAATGGTGCTAAGATCATGTTTTTAGCACTAATAGATGGCTTGCTAATTCTAATTATTGATAATTCATTTAGCATGAGTTAACGTGTAATTTATCAATGCTAAAGATATGATCTTACCACCATTTAATGTGTCTCGTCAAGACGAATCCAATAATATATGGCTTGACTTTGTACGTTCACTAGATGGACAGTTATTCGATTTTTCGCATTTTTATAAAAATCAGATTAAACTGAACTGACCCACCAGTTTTTCGGTTCAGTTTTTACGGATTTTGGCTCTAATCTAAACCATCTATAATCCGGACTAAATTGACCCGTTCAGAGCTTTATTTCTAAATATAACAGATAAAAAAAATATGTATTTCTGGATATATTAAATAGATAAAAAATTGTGTTTTTAAGTAAAAAAAAATTGATAATAAAAAAAAAGTTTTAATAAAATAAATAAAATGTAAAATGTAAATATTTAAATTATGTGATCATATAATAATAATATTACGTAACTTACCCATATTATTTTTAGAGATGCTGGGTAAAACCAAAATATTTAGTTATTTGACAAAACTAAAATAATTTAGATATTTAAAATTAAAAAACAAAATGCTAAAATTCAATATTCTATGGTATTTCTATGGATTTTTCATAAATTTCCATGGATTTTTAATTATAATAATTACTTAAAAAAATAAATTTTTATTAAAATATAATATTTTTTAAAAAGAATTTATAAAATTATTATAAATATAATTAATTTTATATATTTTCATAATAAAACTATAATTTTATATAATTAAAATTAAAATTAAAAATTATTATTATATGGTTTAGTTAATAATAAAACTGAAATTAATTGGTAATGAAACCAAAAATTTTGGCAAAAAGAGTTTAGGCAAGCATCACTAATTATTTTATAGCCTAAATACATTTATAATTAAATTTGGCAAAATTACATTATAAAACAAAAATTTTTCAATTCAAATGACCTCTTCAATTAAAAAATTTCTCAAAAAGAAATCTTTCTAAATGAATTCTTAGAAAATTTTTTATCAAAAAAATATCTGAAATGACCTCTCTAATTAAAAATTTTTTTTAAAAAAAATTTTCCAAATGAACTCTTAAAAGATTTATCAAAAAAATCTCAAAAAATCTTCTCAAATAAACTTTTAGAAATTTCTTTATTAAAAATAAAATATCCCAATCCTTAAGGTCTAGGCATTCGTTTCCTAAAAAATAAGTAATAACATTCTTTTTGGTTTAAAGAACTGTAATGAATAATTTAAAACTATTTTTTTAAAAAAAAACAAAAATATTCAGTTTAAACAAACTGAAAAAAGTTTTTTTTTTTGTAAATCAACTGGTGACTAATACTGAACTAAAGCTTCAAACCATTCGGAGCTTTATATCGAACAGGTAAATTGGCACAGTTGATTTGCTAGTTGCATAAAATTTGCACATATCATTATATTAAACATCGTAAAATTTAAATGGAAAAATCGATACTCTCTTTTATTATCATAATCAATGTAATTATTTAATTATTATATATTATTTTAAGTGAGAACTTTATCTAACACTTCTTCCATGTTAAATTCTTGAGAATCATGATCTACTGGTAGTAATAGAGGAATATCAATTACTACATTAACTTCCATTTGAAGTAATTCTTGCAATTCTTTATCTGTAATATTAACCCATCGTGAAATCTCTAAATTAGTATTATTTACTGTTCCATTATTAGCATCATCATTTTCATCCTCATTTTGATCATTATCCTCATCATCATCATAATCACTCTCAACATCGTTATCATCGAAAAAAGACGAATTAGAAAATGTTTCCCGAACTTCATTTTAAAATTGATCTTCAGAAAGTGTATTATATGCAAATTTGAGTTCAGATTTTGCATTTGCCATTAATTCAAGTTTTTCAACATTTAATTTAATCAAATATATAGAAACTAAGTTAAAGGTGTAAATGTAAATTAAAATATTTACTTTTTGTATTAAATATTAACTTACTGTGTTCTCCTTTTATTAGCCATCCAATTATGGAAAATATACGTTCACATCCTGCATTATGTGGAGTAATAGATAAAATCTTTATGACGAGTTGTTGAATATAATGTTCTTCAGGGTGTACTGAATTGCACAAATGCCACCATAAAAAAACATTATCCATTCCTAGTACATATTTTAAATCATAAGGTTTTTCATATTGTGTAAAGGCTCGAATTTATCCAACTAACTCGCTACAAGAATTTTTACCACCGCCCATATTTTTTAGCAATTTCATTGCATCACAAAAGATTGTTGGATATAACTCTTTACCTAAAGTAAATATTTTAAGAAAAAGTCCTCTTGCCATCCAGGATGGTAACATGATTTTTGCTACCCCTACTGCACGTGATACTATAACGTCATATAACATGTGTAAATATTTTAAATATTAACGTAACGTGTCAAGAACGATACATTTGCCAATGTAACATTTAAAACAAATATGGATAACATCAATTTAAATAAGGAAAACACTTTACCAAAATCTATAGTCTCAAGAAAAAACCGTTTGAGAGTTTTTTAAAAGCTTCAGACTAGTGACAATCTAAAGGAGCAAGCACTTGAGTTAAAGGTTGGCTATAAATTTGAGAATTGAGAGCATATAGACCAAGTTCTACATACATATGCCAAAACAAAAGGTTTTTCCTGGAGATTGCAAAATACTTATCATAGAATTGATGGAAGTGTTAGTAAAAAGGTATTTGAATGCCATCATGCTGATAAGCCAAGATCATAATCCAGATATAACATAAAATACAACATCATCTCGCGTTGAGTGTACGTGTTATATAAATATTTGTTGGCCAAAAACTGACTCAAATCCAAGAGTAACTACTTTTGAACCAGGGTATAAAAACCATAATCTTAACACTTTAACAGCAATATTCGTATCATCATATCGTAGTTTGCCTGAGTCAGTGATGAATCGAATAAAGTTTTATGTCAATAATTCACCTGGAATGGGCAGCTTTATGATTCGGAATCTTTTAATTGCTGAGTTTCCACAGCAAATATTTCTAGAAAGAGATGTAATAAATGCGATTCAATACTTTAAACAGGATAATTCTCATAGTAAAGTTAATGATCCAGACAATGATGCGTTTTGGCTATTGGAAATGCTTGAAAATCAGCAAAAAGAAGATCCCAGGATGTTTATTGCTAAAAAAATCTATCAAGAAAGGTTATTTCATATTTTTTGGATGGATTCGAATCAATAGGATTTATATCAGTATTTATCATGATGTTATTGTAACAGATAACACTTCAAGAACAAATAAGTACCACATGGCTCTTTGCATCTTTGTTGGTGTTGATAATCGAAACTATACCCGTATTTTTGCACAAGCATTATTATCTGATGAAATATCAGCGTCTTATACATGGGTTTTAGAACAACTTTTAGAAGCAAACAATGGAATCACGCCAACTATTATTATTAGTGATGCTGATACAGGCCTAGATGTAGCGTTAAAAACACTTTTACCTCATATAAAACACATCCATTGTATATTTTATATTCATCAAAATCTGGATTGTCATATGCAAAGCTTTTTGGGCGAGAATTATTGCAATTTTTTATTTAAATTTTATTCAGCTCGGAATAGTTTAAACGAAACTTTGTTTGAGATTAGATGGAATTAATTAATTGAAGAATTTCCTTCTACTAATAATTACTTAATAGGAACGCTAGATAAAATCAAGGAATCATGGGCAAAGGCATTTATCTGTATGGTAAATTTTATAGCAATAATTATTAAATGATTTTGATGCTTTATATTTATTTATTAGCAGTCCTTTACTGCAGGCATGATGTCAACTCAACGTGTTGAAGGTATTAATGCCATTATCAAAAAGTACATTAACTCTCAAAGCAGTTTAGTGGATTTTTTTCAAGGTATCCAGTCCTTTCTTCACAATCAAGCTACCAAAGCTGAATATCGAGACTGGATTGAATCGCTACCTCATATAAACATTTTAACATCAGCATCACAACAGATATTTCTACATATAATCAAAGAATTGAAGAAGTATTTTACATCAGAATTGTATTTTATTCAAAAAGTACAGCTTGATGTAAGTTTGGAATACAATGCTACTTTATTTTTACCAGAAGAATATAATAGTATTGTGGTAAGCATCTATTAGTTCATGCACTTGATAGTTTTATATTGGAAAATTTTTTTTTGATCGTATGACAATATTAAATTTTTTAGGATGCTTAGATCGAAAATAATGAAAATATTGATTCAAATGTTGATGATATCCAAGTTGATACAACTCAAATATCTCTGTAATCACTTATAAATCAAGTCAATTTGGAAGATATTCTGGAAATTTGGCGTGTTACTTACCTTACACATAGATCAAACTCAACTTCACATTTCGTGATCCTTTTATATGATCAAGGACATATTTGCACCTGTTTAATGATTTTGAACCGTGGATTAGTATGCCGCTATTTTTTTCAGGTTATGATTAGCAGCCAACAAGCACAATTTAGCATTTTGTTAATTAAAAGGCGATGGTTTAAGTTAAAAACTTATGGAAACGCATTTAATGATTCAGAAAATTCCAGTAATCTGAATATTCAAAAGCACGCATTTATGGATGTAAATGGAAATCTTTCACATATAGATTCATCAACAATTCTAGATGTTCTTAGAGGCAAAGACTCAATGAATGACATTAATATGAAAATCCAAGCGCGGCATTTGTATAGCAATTTGTTTGGGATGGGTCATAAAATTGCACAAATTGCCACTGAAAAGCGATGATTTGATGTTTTAGATGTGTTGAATCAGGTTCTAGATGAATTGTATGATACGGACGAAAGTATTGATAAATCAGATTCAAGGAAAATTCTTAATCCACATATGGTTAAATCCAAAGGAAGGTCACGAAATAAAAGGTTTAAAAGTTCTGTTAAAACATGTAAAAATTCTAGTAAAGGTACTGGTTCAAATGCTTTTATTCAAGATAATAATGGACATGAAGGTGGCAGTTTACAAGGTAAAGAATCAAAGACATGCAGTAATTGTTATGCACCTAATCATAACATTAGACGATGCACAGCATCATGCAAATTATGTAAAAAGGAAGGTCATACTTATTTAAGATGCAAAGGGAAAAATGTAGAACATAGTAATTCTGATTAGATGAAATTAAAGAATTTGCATGTAGATAGTATTGTGTTTAATTTCTAATGACTGTGATTTTATTACAAATTTCTTAACTGTTAATGCAAGTTAATTTAAATATGTTTATTGTAAAGATCTATCATATAAAATTGTATTAAATTTGCAATTAAGACATTAAAGAATTTAAAGTGATAAATAATGTGAAATGATGAAAAAATACATTTTTGAAGTCTTTTTTTTTATAATGCTTTATGTATACTATAAGAAAATTTTGTCTAATTAAAATTTGAAAAAAAGGAGGGCGGCAAAAAACAAAATACCACCCTGGGTGGCACGCAGATAACTCTATATTTTAAATTTAAATCAATACTTATCATAAATAATTCAAAAGAATTTTTATATTTTACCTTGATAGTATGGATGAAGCATATAACTTAGGACATAAAGATCAAAATCAAATTGTTTCCACCTCTTGTTAAATAATTCAATACAAGTAGATTTAAAATTTTGATCCGATATTGGTGGAAGAAAATTAATTCTTTGTGATAATTTGATTAATTCAATAAAACAATTAGCAAGTGTAGTAGATTTGAATTCAAGAGCTTTTACTGCTGATTTGACTGGACCTAATAAAGTATTAACGGTATTAATATCATTAAAAAATGATCTGGTTCGTAATAAACCTTTAATTTTGTTATTCAATATTTCTGGACATTCATTAAGCAACTAATAAGATAAATAAAATAAAATAAAATTTAAATTATAAATTTTATTTTAGTTATTAATAAATTAATAAACTTACATTTTTTAACTGATTCTTAAGACGTAAAATAGAACTTGTACAATCCCAGGCTGTTGACCATCTAGTCTTGACATAGAATTTGAGATTTCCACCTTTAACTGAATAATTGGTTATATTCAATTTAAGCTTTTTACTGGCCTGATGTGACATTTTAAAGAATTTCACTAATTCCATACATTTTGAAATAACCTCTTTGGCAAATGGAGTTTTACAAATATCGGTTGTAATTAGATTAATTGCAGATCTGCCTAAAATCGGCACTGCGTTACTAATAAAATTCAGGGTTAAATTTGCCGATTTTGTGCTAGAACACAAACTTCAAAAAAGGATATCTCATAGATGACATATTGACTATAAAAAAAATCATATGATATACTGAAAAAATACTTGAAAAAAACGAATTTGCAAAAAAAAGTTATACATTCGTATGCAAAATAATGAGTTTACTATGCGCGCGTGTCAGATTTACACCTTATAATATACGAAATTTCAATATTTCATTTTACTATATTGCATTATTTACATTAAAAACCTATAATTTTTAGCTTCTAAAGTTGTTTTTAAAAGCTTTTTTGAAATATTTTTATTATTAAAAACAAGTGAAAGTTGAAGAAAACCAGTTACAGAAATATAATTATAAAATTTTTTGGCAAATATGACTTGTCATAAAATGAAAGAAAATATTGTATTTATGATATTTCTGTTTGTAAAATGGTTGAAACTTATTTCACGCGCGAGATGCAAAAAATGCTTTTTTTTATTATCGCTATTATTCCCGAATTTTATTAGTAATGCAGTGCCGATTTTAGGCGGATCGGCAATTAATGTAATTAAGGTTGCTTGTCTAAACATCTTCAAAATCCTACGATTAGTTTCGTCAAAATTTTACTATAGATTTATTATAGTTTCGGCAGAGTTTTGGCAGTTTCAGCATTTATAATAAGTTTTGGCAGTTTCACCTTTCTCCAAAGTTTCGCCAATTTTTTAATATAACTTTAATATAGTTTCAGCAGAATTTCACTTTTTGGTGAAATGCCATTTTGCCTAAACCCCTAGGTTTCGGCAAGCAACCTTAAATGTAATGCGCAATGCATCATATAGGAATGATGTGCTTATGTGTATCAGAAATGATTCGTTTAGCGGATGCACAAGCAGCAGCATAATCAGAAACAATAGCGGAGAATTTTTCAGGCCCAATATCTGTAATTACTTCATTAATTTTCTCAGCTAAAAATGTTGTTGTATGGGATTCTGATGATAAATTTTTTAAACTATGTATAATCTCTTTTCTTTCATGTGTAATGAATATAAAAACAAAAAAAAAATTTCACAATACAATTTATTTTTTTACCTAATGTTAAATCTGATTCTTTATCTAATGTAAGTTGTTGATCAACAATTATTTCAGTAAGTTCGTCATTCATAAACATATTGGATAAAGTATTTGGACATGGTGGCTCATATTCATTACATAGACTTTTAACCATATCAATAAAGAAAGGATGTGAGACTAAATGAAATGCCACGCCACAACAAATAAAGAATTTTGCAACAGCTTTATTGCATAATACTTGTTTAGCATTATCAATCTTATCAGACTCATAAAATTTATCTATTCTTGTTTGAGATGAATCAATATGCCTTTTTTTTGAGATAGTTGTAACCTGTTCTTCAGCATATTGCTTAATAAGAAGTAAATACTCTGTTTTAATTATGGAAAAACTTTTGAACAAGATAAGGCTAAATCACTTGTCAAAAACTAGGCAAACATGGTTAGAGCTCCGCACGGGTCGGGTTGGGTCAGGTTACCTGGTTAACCCGAACTGAAATTTTTTTTCAGGTCAGGTCAGGTTGGGTAAACCATTCTGACCCGACCTGACCCATTTGACCCAAAAGTATTCGGGTCAATTTGGGTAACTCGGGTTACCCAAAGTTTTATTATTAAATATTGTAAAAATACGTTTTGTAACGTTTTTTACTTTTGTTTTTATATATAAAACGCCGAAACTATTTGTTTCGGCGTTTTTCCTTTTGATTTTACATGTAAAAACGCTGAAACTGATAGTTTTGGCGTTTTTTTCGATTTTACATGTAAAAACGCTGGAATAATTTGTTCCGGCATTTTTCTTTTTGATTTTACATGTAAAAACGCTGAAACAGATAGTTTTGGCGTTTTTTTCGATTTTACATATAAAAATGCTGGAATAATTAGTTCTGGCATTTTTCTTTTTGATTATACATGTAAAAACGCCGAAACAGATAGTTTCGGCATTTTTTTTCGATTTTACATGTAAAAGCACTGGAATAATTTGTTCCGGCGTCTTTCTTTTTGATTTTACATGTAAAAACGCCGAAACAGATAGTTTTGGCGTTTTTTTTCGATTTTACATGTAAAAATGCCAGAATAATTAGTTCCGGCATTTTTCTTTTTGATTTTACATGTAAAAACGCCGAAACTGATAGTTTCAGCATTTTTTTCGATTTTACATGTAAAAATGCCGGAATAATTAATTCTGGCATTTTTCTTTTGATTTTACATGTAAAAACGCCAAAACTGATGGTTTCAGCGTTTTTCTTTTGATTTTACATGTAAAAACGCTGAAACTGATAGTTTTGGCATTTTTTTTCGATTTTACATGTAAAAACGCCAGAATAATTAGTTCCGGCGTTCTTCTTTTTGATTTTACATGTAAAAATGCTGAAACTGATACTAGTTTCGGCGTTTTTTTTCGATTGTACATGTAAAAACGCCAGAATCATTATAAGTTTCGGCGTTATTTAATTTATTTGACCCAAATATATGTCAGGTCAACGGGTCAGGTTGGGTACCGACCAGCACTGACCCAACCCGTGTCAGGTCATGAATTTGATGACCTAACCTGAATATTTCGGGTTAACCTGTCAGGTCACCCGATCTGTCGGGTTAGGTTGCAGAGCTCTAAACATGGCATAGTAGCCTTTATCTTTATTAAATTTATTCGAACTTTACAATTTACTAAAATAAAGAAAAAAAAGAAAATTACAAAAATAAAACTAACTAAAAACAAAGCTATATAGTCTCCTAAGAAAAAATAAAGTAAAAAATTAATCTAAAAAAAGAAAAATCGCATTACACTAAATTTCCCCAGATCTTCCCCCTTGATATATTGCAACCAAAGTAGAAGCAACTATGCTAACAAAATAACAAATAGCGCGCCCACTATAAAAATCGACATTCCATCCTGCAAAAGCTGTTATTAAGTAGCACCGTTAGACGACCCATAAAACCCGAAAAGTGATTAAACCAAGGCAAACCATATTTCATCGAGTTCTTCAACCAATCGGTTTCAGAGTCACGTGAATCGTGTAGGGTCGGAGGAGGTAAAGATGAGTAAGGTATGTACATTGACAATGGCAAATTAGATGTCTTTGGAGTAGTTTTCAACTTATAGGTAATATTTATCGCGTTTTCCTATCTACATTTTTCATAAGAACGCGGATTCCAAATTCGTCTTCTGAATTTTTGGACAAAATTATTATGAATAGCAGCGATAACCTTTATCGCAGAAATTCTCGGAATGGATAAATCGACAAATAAGTCAATAAAAAGTTTGGGTAAACAACCGCAGACCAGGGCATAAGAGGACCAATTTGTAGAAGAAAAGGACCAGCATGAAAGAGAAGTGAGTTTAGCAATAAATGGAATGGGATCAATGTCAGCCAATTTACCGGCTTCCAGAATTTTGGAAATCAAATGATTTTGATAAGATTGAAGAATTTGTTGCATAGGTAAGCGACGTCTTTTACACATAAAAAGGTGCATCAGGTCTTCCATGCGGTCGATACAAGAACGACAAGTTAATTCATCCATGTATAAGTCTGGGCGAGTCTGTTTAAGCTTTTCTAATGTAGGTAATTCGTCCAAGAAAAGTTTGAATTTAAAGGTTAAGTGTCTTGAAGCGTGCTCAGGAGTAAAGGATACATCATGAGAAGGCTTGAAATTCAAAGCGAACCAAGTAAGATCCCAGTCAACAACATAATCTATATTAGATGATAATAATAAAGAAGTAAAGTGAAACCGCGTTAAGGCTAACAAATTATGCATTAACTGCGTTTGATAATATTGCTTGAGAAGGTGTCATGGATTAGATTCACAGACAACATCATTGTCATAAGTTAAGACAAAATCATGAGCAGAGGCCAGGTCCATTCCAGAAATCAAAATACTGGATGACGCAGTATGAGCAGTATTGGCCAAGGAGTCAGCAAAATCGTTTAAATAATTGCCAGAATGAGCTTTAACTTTGACGGGAAGGACAGTCAAATTTTTAGAGAGGATGGTTCGCTTGATAATAGCCCAAAGCTCAAAATTTGTAGTTTTATAGTACAGACGACTATTTGAGTAAACAAAGGAAGAGCAACTTCGAAGACCATCAATGGCAGTTTGCGAGTCAGTGTAAAAAGTGACCTCTGAGTCGCGAGAAGAGATAGTTAAAACTGCATAAATAGCAGCAGCTTCAGCTCGAGAAGAAGAAGGATTATCTCAAATAAGGCCGTGAGCATAAGTGGCAATTGAGTTAGGAAAGCCTGCATCGGGAACGATTTGCATCCAGGACCAGCCCATAGAAACATCAGGAGTGCCTAAATTAATAAGAAACCCATCAGTGAAAAAAATATAACGCGAATCCGGAGAAGCGACCAACGGGAGTTTGCAAAAACAGCAGCAGCCGAAGATTCAATAGTGACAGGAGTAATGGGAGCTACAATGGTATCGACAGAAGGGGAATCAGAATCAAAATCCAATCTACTATAATAAAGACGGATACCATCTTCTATATCAGCCCAGGTAAAAGGGGAAGTCACTTCAGAAGTATTACATCTGATCCGCTCATTGGTAGTGGGCAGAATAAGCGAATGTCGTAAAGAGACCGTAGGTGTACAAAGGGTTAAATCAGCATTCCGTTTTTTGGAAGGAGGTAAAGGAATATGAGCAGCGCAGCCAGGGCAAGGAGAAAGTCTAATGAGATCACCAGGCGAAGATTCACAATTAGGAGATACCCAATGAACAATAGAGCAAGTACCACGACTTGCTTGGATCAAAAGTTGTTTGCCAAAGATGGGAGAACCAAGATCGTCCAACGTGACAATCCAATTTTTAGTAGTGGGAGGAGAGGACAGACAAGGTTCCAATTCATAAAATGAAGTATCATTCTTATGCATAGTAATAAAATAATCCATCAAACGATTATTGGAGTCAGGAACAGTGGTAGCTTGTTGGATATCTTTGTACCAGTAAGGAATACGGCCAGGGTCACGTCGTCCAACCAAATTGTCATAATAAGCCTTTCAGGAAATCAAATGAGTTCCTTGAGGAGTAACAAGCTGAGATAGATAAAACAGCTGTCGTTTACGCAGAATGAGAAAATAGGCTTTAAAGGCTTTAGGTGTCATGCATTCAAATAGAGGAACGCATCCGTCTAACAGGGATAAGTTCGGAAGCTTCAAAAGTTGAGTATGAAGCAAACGAAAAGGAGTAGAAGTTAGGAGAGCGATAGTGCATGCAATATAATCTTTCTTAAAAGAAAAAAGAGAAGACCATATAGACCAGTCCTTAATTAAAAGGGGAGAAATAGGAATCAAAAAATTATATTGAATCAAACACAATCTATAAATAAAAAGAGATTGAATAAAAAAAGAAGAAGAATTAGCTATTAAAAATAAATTAGTAATATGACATTGTCGTTGATGAGCAAACAAATTAATCAAGCCCAAGGCTTGAGACAAGAATAAAATGGGATTGGGTAAAGAACGAGAAAAGTTCGCTTTGTGCTTTACAACAGATCGTATACTTCTCATTATTAGGTGGCAGTCCGATTCGGACAAGTGAGTAACTTGCATCCGGTATTTAAGTTTTGGTATAAGGACAGCATTATGTAAATACACGACTTGTTTGGGAGAGAGCTTTGCAGGTCGGATGGTCGCAGTAAAGGAGCAGCATTCACGCTTGAGTTGCTTTTTGACAAAATCACGGGAGCTTTTAATGTTAAACCAGACACCTAAAAAACGAAAAGAAGTTGTCATGGAAATTGGGGTAATAGTAATGGAAGGAACACTATTTAAAGAGGATAAATCCAGATTAAAAGTAATAGGGGATAAAATGGAATTCAAAGTCAAAAGCAACAAATTAGTAATTAACACATATTTGTTATGATTGGCAGAAGTGTTATTGATCTGATAAAATTCTTCTGTAATGGATAACATAAATTTCATGCCAGCTTTGATCGAGGAAATAAGAGTAGAGTCATCCATAAATACTAAATTATTAATCTTCAAATCAGGAGAAGGAATTGGAGAATCAATTAAAGACGGTGTAGAAAGAACATAAGGGTCCATCATTTCATTCTTCAAAACAGTAAGTAAAGGATCAATATAAATAACCCATAAAAGAGGAGAGATAACTTCGCCTTGATCAATACCAATACGAACCCTATAAGCAGGCGTAGATCCATGAGCAGTGAAAACGCGATTAGTGCGTTTCGTGAAAAGTGAAAGGATAAACTTAACAGCGGAAGCTGGAAGACGTATACGTTCGAGAGCAAAACGTAACATTGTCAGATCGACCGAGTCAAAAGCTTTAGAGATATCTTGGGAGAGAATCCAAAGTGGGTTTTTATTGATATCAGTATCATGGATAATAGATTCTAGAGTAATAATAGGGTCGCGGCAAGAAACACCAGGACTGGTCAAAAACTAGGCAAACGTGACATAGTAGCCTTTATCTTTATTAAATTTATTCGAACTTTGACAATTTACAAAAATAAAAAGAAAGATATAAAAATAAAACTAACTAAAAACAAAGCTATATAGTCTCCTAAGAAAAAATAAAGTAAAAAATTAATCTAAAAAAAGAAAAATCGCATTACACTAAATTTCCCCAGATCTTCCCCCTTGATATATTCCAACCAAAGTAGAAGCAACTATGCTAACAAAATAACAAATAGCGCGCCCGCTATAAAAATCGACACTCCATCCTGCAAAAGCTGTTATTAAGTAGCACCGTTAGACGACCCATAAAACCCGAAAAGTGATTAAACCAAGGCAAACCATATTTCATCGAGTTCTTCAACCAATCGGTTCTGGAGTCACGTGAATCGTGTAGGGTCGGAGGTGGTAAAGATGAGTAAGGTATATACGTCGACAATGGCAGATTGGATGGCTTCGGAGTAGTTTTCAACTTATAGGTAATGTTCATCGCGTTTTCCCATCTACTTTTCTCATAAGAACGCAGATTCCAGATTCGTCTTCTGAATTTCTGGACAAAATTGTTATGAATAGCAGCGATAACTTTAATCGCAGAAGTTCTTGGAATGGATAATTCAACAAATAAGTCGATGAAGAGTTTGGGTAAGCAACCACGGATAAGGGCGAAGGAGGACCAATTTGTAGAAGAAAAGGACCAGCATGAAAGAGAAGTGAGTTTAGCTATAAATGGAGTAGGATCAGTATCAACCAAATTACTCGCTTCCAGAAGATTGGAAATCAAATGATTTTGATAAGATTGGAGAATTTGCTGCATAGGCAGACGTCGTCTTTTGCACATAAAAAGGTGCATCAGGTCTTCCATGCGGTCGATACAAGAACGGCAAGTTAATTCGTCCATGTATAAGTCTGGTCGGGTCCGTTTAAGCTTTTTCAGTGTAGGCAAATCATCCAAGAAAAGTTTGAATTTAAAGGTTAGGTGTCTTGAAGCGTGCTCAGGAGTAAAGGATGCATCATGAGAGGGCTTAAAATTTAAAGTGAACCAAGTAAGTTCCCAGTCAACAATATAGTCTATATTAGTTGGTAATAAAGAAATAAAGTGAAATCGCGTTAAATTTAACAAATCGCGCATTAACTGCGTTTGATAATATTGTTTTAGAAGGTGTCGCGGATTAAATTCACAAACAACATCATTGTCATAAATTAAGACAAAATCATGGGCAGAGGCCAGGTCCATTCCAGAGATCAAAATACTGGATGACGCAGTATGAGCAGTATTGGCCAAGGAGTCAGCAAAATCGTTTAAGTAATTGCCAGAATGAGCTTTAACTTTGACGGGAAGGACAGTCAAATTTTTTGAGAGGATGGTTCGCTCGATGATAGCCCAAAGTTCAAAATTTGTAGTTTTATAGTACAAACGACTATTTGAGTAGATAGAGGAAAAACAACTTCGAAGACCATCAATGGCAGTTTGCGAGTCAGTATAAATAGTAACTTCAGAGTCGCGTGGAGAAATAGTTAAAACTGCATAAATAGCAGCAGCTTCAGCTCGAGAAGAAGAGGGATTATCTCGTATGAGACCGTGAGCATAAGTGGCGATAGAGTTAGGAAAACCTGCATCAGGGACTATTTGCATCCAAGACCAGCCCATAGAGACATCGGGAGTGCCTAAATTAATGAGAGACCCATCAGTGAAAAAGGTATAGCGCGAATCCGAGGAAACGACCAGCGGGGAATTTGCAAAGACAGCAGCAGCCGAGATTCAATAGTGACAGGAGTAATAGGGACTATAGCGGTATCTGCAGAAGAAGAATCGGAATCAAAATCCAATCTACTATAATAAAGACGGACACCATCTTCAATATCAGCCCAGGTAAAAGGTGAAGTCACTTCAGAGGTAGTACGTCTAATTCGTTCATTGGTAGTGGGCAAAATAAGCGAATGTTGTAAAGAGACCGTAGGCGTACAAAGGGTTAAATCAACATTCCGTTTTTTGGAAGGAAGCAAAGGAGTATGAGCGGCGCAACCAGGGCAAGGAGAAAGTCTAATAAGATCACCAGGCGAAGATTCACAATCAGGAGAAATCCAGTGAACAATAGAACAAGTACCACGACTTGCTTGGACTAAAAGTTGTTTGCCAAAAATGGGAGAATCATAATCGTCCAACGTGACAATCCAATTTTTTGTAGTAGAAGGAGAAGATAAACAAGGAGTCAAATCATAAAAGGAAGAGTCAATCGTAGGCGTAAATTTAAACTGATCTATCAAATGATTATTGGAGTCAGAAATAGTGGTAGCATGTTGAATATCTTTGTACCAATAGGGGATACGGCCAGGGCCACGTCGTCCAACCAAATTGTCATAGTAAGCCTTCCAGGAAATTAAATGAGTTCCTTGGGGAGTAACAAGCTGAGATAAGTAAAACATTTGTCGTTTACGCAGGATGGGAAAATAGGCTTTAAAGGCTTTAGGCGTCATGCATTCAAATAAAGGAACGCGTCCATCTATCAAGGACAAATTTGGAAGCTTCGATAATTGAGTGTGAAGCAACCGAAAAGGAGTAGAAGACAAGAGAGCAATAGTGCATGCGATATAATCTTTCTTGAAAGAAAATAGAGAAGACCATATAGACCAATCTTTAATTAAAAGAGGAGAAATAGGAATCAAAAAATTATATTGAATTAGACTCAATCTATAAATAAAAAGAGATTGAATAAAAACAGAAGAAGAATTAGCCATTAAAAATAAATTAGTAATATGACATTGTCGTTGATGAGCAAACAAATTAATCAAGCCCAAGGCATGAGACAAAAATAAAATGGAATTAGGTAAAGAACGAGAAAAGTTTGCTTTATGCTTTACAACAGATCGTATACTTCTCGTTATTAGGTGACAATCGGATTCAGATAGGTGAGTAACTTGCATCCGGTATTCAAGTTTCGGTATAAGGACGGCATTATGTAAATACACAACTTGTTTGGAAGAGAGCTTTGCAGGGCGAATAGTCGCTGCGAATAAGCAGCATTCACGTTTGAGTTGTTTTTTGACAAAATCCCGGGAACTTTTAATGTTGAACCAGACACCTAAAAAACGAAAAGAAGTTGTCATAGAAATTGGGTAATAATAATGGAAGGAACACTATTTAAAGAGGATAAATCCAAATTAAAAGTAATAGGGAATATAACAGAATTCGAAGTCAAGGGCAACGAATTAGTAATTAACACATATTTGTTATGATTGGCGGAAGTATTATTGATCTGATAAAATTCTTCAGTAATGGATAACATAAATTCCATGCCAGCTTTTGACGAGGAAATAAGAGTAGAGTCATCCATAAATACTAAATTATTAATCTTCAAATCAAGAGAAGGACTTGGAGAATCAATTAAAGACGGTGTAGAAAGAACATAAGGGTCCATCATCTCATTCTTCAGAATAGTAAGTAAGGGATCAATATAAATGACCCATAAGAGAGGAGAAATAACTTCGCCTTGGTCAATGCCAATGCGAACCCTATAGGCAGGCGTAGATCCATGAGCAGTGAAAACGCGATTAGTGCGTTTCATAAAAAGTGAAAGGATGAACTTAACAGCGGAGGCTGGAAGACGTATACGTTCTAAAGCGAAACGTAACATCGTTAGATCAACTGAATCAAAAGCTTTAGAAATGTCTTGGAAAGAATCCAAAGTGGGTTTTTGTTGACATCAGCATCATGGATAATAGATTCTAGAGTAATAATAGGGTCACGGCAAGAACCTCCAGGAAGACCAGCGAAGTTACCACCTTTAAGGACATGGTGTAAAGCCATGATAGTAGAAAGGCGATTATAAAAAAGTTTGACAAGAGATTTCCTTATCACTTCAAGTAGGGTAATAGGGTGAGTATTTTTTAATTGACACTTCCATTCGTGAGGTTTGGGGATGGGAAAAACCATTGCTTGTCGCCATAAGTCAGGAATATCAGCTTTGAAAAGGCATGCTTGAATCAAAATGAGAAGTAAAGCCGAGGTACGAGATCCGAGATGTTTGAGCATTTCATAGGTAATCATGGAAGGACCAGAGGCTTTACCGTTAGGAGTAGAAGAAACGGTGGATAACCATTCATCAAGGGTAGGGGGATTCATTAAAGAATCATAGATGGAGGAGGACACATCATCCATAGGTTGATAGGCAGAAGACCATCTATCAGGTAGTGTATCAATAGATACAGGGGGAGTGGACTTTATAGGTACAAAGTTTTGGAAATGGTTAACAACAGCGTCATCTATGTCCTTAGGAGCAGTTAACAGCTGAGGTTGAGAAGGATGGTCGATGAAGACACGGTCCAAAGTGATACGGCGACGGGTGCGAGAAAGCGCTGAGTCAATAAAGGAGGAAAGGTCAGTTTCAAAATTATTATTCCTATCGTCCAAGTGAGCACGGATGGAGGAGTCTTGGAATTCTTTTTCTTGAAGTAAATGAAATCCCCGTAAGGATTTTGAAATATCAGATAAATCATCAAGAAGTGACTTGAAATTATCTTGTCGACATGATGAAAGAGAAAAGGGCAGAGTAGGAATGAAAGTAAAAACTTTCTTATATAATTGAAGAATGTTTTGAAGTCGATGCAAATGTATAGACCACTTATGCTCATGAGCAGCAGAATAAGTTAAAGGATATTTGCGCAATAGACGTATCGAATGCATTAGGCGATTTAAAAACCGATAATTTTGAGTTAAAATTTCCAGATCTTTAGGAACCTTAGGAGTATAATTATTGCCAACAGTAGAAGAAGGTAAAGTAGCGTTGGCGGATTTAAGGATTCGCGATTGAAGATATTCGCACATCTGATTGATATGCCAGGAGGAAAAGGTTGATGGTGAAACATCACATAAGGCATCAGCTTTGTCAGCAAATTCCGTCCATTGAGTATCAGTTACAGAATCAAATTTGAAAACGCGACGGGTTTGGCGCTTAAGTTGACGAGCGCGAGCCAATTTGGTAGAGGCAAAAAGTAAAGACATATCATAATATGTGATGACAGGGTTGTGATCAGATGTGCAGATGTCTTGAGCATTAAAAATACAAGCAGTAAGAGCAAATCCTTTGAGAAGAGGGCAGGACCATACATAATCAACACAAGTAATGTGGTCATTGCGTTGAAAGGTATCTAAAGAGTCAGAAAGATTAATGGGTGTAAAATCTTCATAACCATGAGAAAGGAGATGAAAAAGTAATCGGTGTATATGTTTTGAAGCAATTTGAAGTTGATTAAAATAAATAGGATAATATTTATCTAAATGCATATTAAAATCGCCACAAACAGCATGATAAAAACCAGCTTGTTTAGTAAGGATAAGTTGTTGAATAAGCAAATCAATAGTGTCAGTGCGCAGAACACTTTCAGCAGGGGGAGGGATATAAATAACAAATATACGCAATTTAACATTGCCTTTAAAATATAAATCAACAGAAAGCAGTCGTGAAGAATGGGATTTAAAGTCTTGTACATGTGATGCAAGAGAATTTTCTATAAATAGGGAAACACCACCAGAAGAAAGAATTTGTTTAGAAGTATCCAGATTCGAAGAAAACACAGCATAATTAGAAAGTCGTTTGGATAAAAACTTCATTTGTTTAGGGTGGATATGAGTATCAACAATACCGCCAAAGGAAATATGTTTTAGAGAAAAGAAGGTAGAAATCTCTTCTAATTTAGTCTGACCATGCATTTTAAGGCCATTGACATTAAAAGAGGAAATATTAAATGAATTGGGGATAGGAGAAGTGTTACTAGGAGAAGAAAATAATGATTCATGTGAAGAAAGTTCAGTAACATTATCAGGGTTGGGAGGGTTTCGTATAAAGGTGTCATAATTAAAATTATTGTCTGACATTAAAACACAATGATAAAAACAGTCGGGGAGATAAGATTTGAAGAAGAAAATTAAATAGAAGAAGCTGAATCAGCTTGTTCTAGGGGAGCACCACCAATGCACTAGTCGAAATAAGGCAAATCGGAAGTAAGGCAAATCGGCCAAATTTCGGCCAAATTTCGGATAAATTTCGGATATGATCGATAATCGGCTGACATTCGGCATAGCTGATTTGCGGTGCAAAATTCCGATTTCGGATATGATCGATAATCGGCTGCATATCAGATGACATTCGGCATAGCCGATTTGCAGTGCAAATTCCGATATTTGTTTCAAATTCCGATGTTTGCGCATTATAATATTTCGACATTCCGATAATTATATTATATGTAAATTTGACATTTAATAATTCCGATATTTGTATTGTATTGTTTTAACATTTAATAAATTTCGATATTTGTATTATTTGAAATTTGTATTATTTTGAAATTTAATAAATTCCGATATTTGTATTATTTGAAATTTGTATATTTTGAAATTTAATAAATTCCGATATTTGTATTATTTGAAATTTGTATTATTTTGAAATTTAATAAATTCCGATATTTGTATTATTTGAAATTATATGTCATTTCATCAAAATAAAGTTCGAAAAAGATACTAATTTCAGCGAATATGAAATTTTCTATTGACTGGATTTACCGCTAAATAGACGTTTGAACTTCTCCTGCCTGAAATTCGGTATTTCGTTGGTATAAATCGGCCAAGAATATGATGAACTGGAATAATACAGTCGCGGGATTCTGGGTAAAACTCGGTACCCCATAATTCAACATTGCATATTTCGTCATCTCTAACTCTGAAATGATACCGAATATTTGATGATTCTGCAGGTTTATACCAGCGAATAAATGCTAGATTATGTTCGGATAACCCATCCGGCAAATTAACGGCATGTGTAAAAAAGTATTGGACTTGTCCAGGATAGCAATCGATATCACCACTTTCTGTCATAAATTTTGCCAAGATAAATGAGCTTTTTACATGACGTGATGATATCGAAGAGCCGAATATTTCAGAACCAATTCGGCACCTTCCAAATTGATTCATTTTAACTTGAACTATTATCGAATCTTCTGCACCCTCTCCAAATGGTTTCCGAAATTCCATCGTTTCGTAGCTCGCCATGTAGTATTCAACTATTAAGTCAAGCATATCACTTGACATTACAATATCGTTAAATACTGGTCTGAGCATTTCGCCCGGAAATGCTTCTTTTCCTGTGGTGGTCGATTCATGAATGTTTCTTGAAGTCAACCAAAATCGCCTCATTTCATCAGCAGAAAATTGGTCGGCTTCCGATGGAGAGCCAACAGATGGTCTATTACTAATCAAATCTAGGCCCTTTGATTCCACGCCGGAATTAATGATATTACTGATTTGATTATCAAACATCAGGCGGCGCATAATTTCCGGTTCAATTTTCCTTTTGCTATTCGGAAAAGAGCCTAAATTTATTTTAAACAAAAGTTGATAAAAATGCATTATTTTAGAAAGTAACAAGAATATTTAAAATATTATACCTAGCATGCCATTCATGCGCTCAAAGGAAAAACACCAGAATGTATATAAAGGTCCATAGTCGAGTGAGCATTCACATAAGTGAAGTGATAAATGTAAATTCGGTGTGATTTTATCGCGACCGTAATTTTCTTCTATCAACTTCACTAGGTTAATTAGCCTCTCGATGCGCCTCTCTCATGAAATCGACTTCTACAATTCGACTTACTGAAATTGAACAAATTCTCACAAAATTCACGAGAATCTTCCGGTCATTCTCAGAAAGATGTTCCCAGAGAGAGACCGTTGCATATATTGTAAAAAATATTCGCCATTGATCCGCAGTAAAATTTGAAAACCCATCTCCACAATCGACTTTTCCCGGGATTCGACCCAAGTCAGCTGGAACTTTAAATTCATCCATTTTTTTCTGAACTGTTTTCAAAATATGTGTTGTTAATACGCCATTTTCGATCCAAAGTCTTCTTACAATCCATTTTGCGATGCCCAGAAACAAGCAGTGCATCGGGTCGATTGTAATGAACTGAATTGGATCGAAATATGGTAGACGCAATAATTCGGACCATCTAACTCCAGTTTGCTTTACAAATCGCTTTCTTGCTGCGTCCGAATTACAGCGTCTCCATCCTATAGCATCTTGACGATGTTGAGCCGAATCACGGCAAGTAAACCATTCGTCCATTTCATTTATCCCAGCGAAATTATGCTGCCGATTTTCATAATTCGCCTTCTTTTCGCATCTATGACACGACACCAAAGCGGAAATATGTCCGCAAATTTTTCTTGCAGCCGGTATGTCGCATGAAACAAGAATCAGAGCTGCGCGAATTCTTTTCCCTTCTTGACATTCATACGTTTTATTTAATGTCACTCCTTCCCAAAGTGACTTCAACTCATCAATGATTGAGCGCCAGATAGTGGTTAATCTTATGTAAACTTACTTCATCTGGGCCGGGTAATAAGCCAAGAATCAAGATATTATTGCGCTTGAATCTGACATCCCTCGGAAGGTTACCGATTGCAGCGTATATTACTCCGGTGCTGTGGATTGTGCCATCGAAGGGTTGAAACCAATCCAAATTCAAAATCAATCCGAGGTGCGAATCAGCAACATCAGATCGGAAAAAATTATTCGAACTTTCATCTGTCGTTTCTTTAAAAGTTTTCCAAACTTCACCATCGTATATATCAGTTAGGATATTATCGAAAGTTGGACGATTTATCCAATGCCTTAGAGAATTTTCAAAGTTAGGTTGACGATACATTGCTTCCAATTGCTGCTTAATACTCACAAACGGAAATAATAATTCAGGTTTGATTGAAATTTGGTTATTTAACAATGTTGTTTTCTGTGCCAAAGGTGTTTGGCACAACCTTAATCTTCGAGTTGTCGAATTAGGAAATTCGACATGGCAACACTTCATGATGGCAGGTTGCTCATTTTGGAGAAAACTTTTTATTTCCTGTTTGTTGTATAATTTGTGGCATTTGGAACACGCCACAAAACTACGAAACCGGTCTTCGCATTAAGGGCTTTTTCTTGCTGATATAAAGTGTCAGGAAATGGGTCAAAATCAGGACTACCGATTTCTGTTAGAACAAGCTTCAAGAATTTTATCAATGATTCTGTAGCTGTTTCTGGTAAGTTAAACCTGGTTCGGAAGCTCATGATCCATAATAATATCCATAAGAACCGATTATTTATTGATTGTTCAGTATCAGAATCTTGAAATGGTTCGAAAGGTGGACATGAATAATTTTCAAAAATTTCGTGGTATTCGTCATCATTGGATGGTTCATTATCGGATGATTCATTTCTATCATCGATATTTGCATCTTCCTCCGTAGTATATTCAGAAGATTCAGAAGATTTATCATCTACTGTATCTCCTAATTCAGCAATTATAACCGGTCGAACATATTTTCTTGATCGTTGTCTACTAGGCAATTCAGCTTCTGATTCTCTCATTCGTGGTTCATCTGATATTGAGGCACTTTCGTATGGTTCATCAGCTTCCGGATTCTCTCATTCGTGGTTCATCTGATATTGAGGCACTTTCGTATGGTTCGTCACTAGGCAATTCAGCTTCATCAGGTAGATGTACTTCTGTTCTTTCTGAATCATCATCCTCTGAATCTTGGTTAATTTCATGGATAGTTTTCGTACGAGGATCTACTAATCGTCCATTACATTCAGAACAATTACATGCAACTAACCTTCCAATACGTGATGATGTAGGATAAGATTGATTTGAAGATTCTTCGTCAATTATATTTGACACTGATCTGGTTCTTTGTATACGTGATGAAGGTATGGCATGAGGTCTAGAATCTGATTCTTCATTGAGTATACTTGATAATGATCTTTTTCTCGTCATTTTTGTGAACGTTTTTCGAAATAAAGTTAATTGTTAATAATATATCAATAATATCAATATAATTCGTTTAAAATACTTAAATTAGAATAAATTTTATTAAAATCATCAACTGCGTCGATGTAATACTAAATTTATTAAAATCATCAATCTACACTTAAATTATAAATATAAATCATTCGATTAATAATATTGATAATAAAATAGACTATTCGATCGATCAGTATGATGGCGAAAGTTTCTTAAAGTTTAATTTTTTAAACAACTTCATTTTTTCTCACCAACCTTTTTCTTTTTAGAGTTTAATCTTTTTAGAGTTTAATTGTCGATATAATACTTAAATTATATTAAATTTATTAAAATCATCAACTATCACTTAAATTATAAATATTACATGATGTCGATTTGCGTTCAAATCGTTCGATTAATAATATTAATAATAAAATAGACTATTCGATCAGTATGATGGCGAAAGTTTCTTAAAGTTTAATTTTTTAAATAAAACTTCATTTTTTCTCACCTTTTCTTTTTAGAGTTTTAACGTCTAATACTCTTCGCAACCAAAAAAAAAAATAAAAAAATAATGAGCCAAAATTCGCAACCAAAAAAAATAATGATCCAAAATAGAAAAAATAAAAATACTGAAAAAGGTTTGGCTAGTGATAATCGAAATAAAACGATTACTAACATCAATAAAAGTTCGTCCAATATCCAACAAGCTGTTGAAGGAACTGCCACTCCAATTCATGAGCGAGCTCAAACTACTAACATCAATAAAAGTTCGTCCAATATCCAACAAGCTGTTGAAGGGACTGCCACTCCAATTCATGAGCAAACTCAAACTACTAACATCAATAAAAATTCGTCCAATACTCAACAACCATCTGCTGCGCCAAGTCATGAACGAGCTCAAAGTGTAAAAGAGAGATATAAAAATCTTCGGCTTCCGGATTCGTCCAATACTCAACCACCATCTGCTGCGCCAAGTCATGAACGAGTCCAAAGTGTAAAAGAGAGATATAAAAATCTTCGGCTTCCGGTCAGATATCAAACTAATGAACCTACCCGCGATGATGATGATGCATCAACAGGTCTGTATCGTGTATATATCGTCAGTTAGATTTAGTATTTTTTTTTTGTTGATTTTACATTTTTATATAGAGAATCGGAGGTTATCTCAAGAAGTATCCGATTTGCGTGCGAAGTGTTTACAGTTAGAACGACGAAATAATGAATTAACCAAACATACAGCTGTCGTTGCCACTGAAATAGCTCGCTTACGAGAAGATAACGAATTTCTTGCTGGTGTTAACGCAGAATTCGGTTCTGAAAATGACGACTTGAAAGAAGAGGTTAACGAATTAAAAACGAAACTCGAACAATACCAGATACGATCATCATCTGAAAGCCTTGATTTTATTGATGTTCCAGAAGAACGGTTAGCAAAACGGTTCAAATCGGATGGGTCAAAAAAAGTAAAGAAGACGGTACACTACGCCGAAAATCAACCAAAAGAAGAACAAGAAGAACAACGTGAAAAGGAGGCGAGGGTTTGTAATTTTGTAATTTTAGGCAGAATTGTACAGTCTTTATACTTTTATACTAATTGTTCCGATTTAAAGATTGAAATGAAAATGATCTTCAAAACTATTAAACCTAATGACAATTTGGATGATAACGAAACGTTTAATAGTCCAAAAAATGTTGAAATTCGCAGTAGATTAATTCCCCGAACTTCGAAGGGCGATATTTCCGAATTATAAACCTTCAGTAGCACAATTGACGAACTGGTTAAGCGCCCTCCATAAGTCGCGAAGATCACAAACACAACTGAAAAAAAGTGGAAAAAGCGACGAGGACAGTCGCAGAGTTCACAACAACAGTCGCGTACAAAATGTAAAATTGTCGAATTTTTTCCTTTATCATCATGTTAATGATTTATGCTAATTTTCTTATATATTTATCATTTAAGAAAAAATTGCGTCGAATTAAGGCTGCAAAGGATCTTTATAGGAAAAGTGACGAAAGAATAATTGGTTATGAAAAACGCCAATTATTAAAAATGTTGGCAAATCGATCTTACCACTCACCGGAAATCAGTGAGTCAGATGAAGAGAATCCAGATAAGACGATCGTATGCGTCTATGATTATTCTTGGCGATCACAAGAGGTTTATACTTCGATATTTATTATACTTTGATATTTATTATACTTCGATATTTATTATACTTCGATATTTATACTTCGATATTTATACTTCGATATTTATACTTCGATATTTATACTTCGATATATCACTCTTGTTCCTTTCTTTATTTTGTATTTATTTTATTATATTATCTTTTTTAGCTAAAAAATTTACTTCGAAACGTCATCGACTCACATTCGGCAGATATTCAAACGGCAAAATTACAACGACCTCGCCAGTATGATGATGAAGTTCAACACTTCGGACCGAATGCACCCTGAAGATGCTCCACAATGGTCATATGTCGAGCAAGAGGATTTTATATATGATACGGAAATCGATAGTAGAAGTGGTTTCGACGAAGATGAAGACTATGGTGAAGAAACGGAAGAGGTGTTAATCGATAGTCAAAAAAGTGGAGCCGGTGATGATTTAGCTGAATGAAGTGGGACTATCGATTACATTTATTTTAAATTTTTTTTTTTCATGTATTATTCGTAAATATTTCTGATAATTAATATATAACGATAATAAATTTAAATCGAATTTTCTATATATAATAATTTTCTGAATTTAGTATGATTTAGTTCTGATTTATGTCCGATTTAAGTTTCGAAGTACATCTGATTGACTGTCCGAATTTAATATGATTTAGTTCTGATTTATGTCCGATTTAAGTTCCGAAGTACATCTGATTGGCAGTCAATCGGATAACAATCGGAATATATTTTTTTTGTAAAAATCGGACATATTTCAGCCGTAATTTGACCTAAAATCGGATATCCGATTTTTAGCCGATTTGCCTTATTTCGACTAGTGATGGAGCTAATGAATTGTTTGATATGACCAGTAAGTTGGTCCAATTTACTTTCAATAACGACTCTACTATTTTTGAGATCATTAATTTCTTCTTGCGTGGAGGAGATAGGGGTAAAAGGAGGAGCATTTGGAGAAAGGTGAGAAGAAGGAAGTGATGTGTCAGGAATAATAGTGAATGTAGGCGAAGGTCGCGTTAAAATGCTTTTGGGGGGCAGTGAAGATTTAGCGGAAGACTGAATATTAAGCGGAACGTGAGTTACAGGGGCATCTTCTTGCATGAGGTCCGGTTCAGGTTCGTTGGGCGCGGGAAGTGGATCGAGGCCAAGGTGTGATTCAATACGAGTCATCCGTTGGTCAGCAAGTTCAAGAGCGGAGATGCGTTTGTGAAAGTTGGCAACTTCACATTGTAATTCTCGCAAAAGGTTTAAAATGTTATTAGCATCATCAGGAGATAATGCAGAGTTAGGAGTTTGTCGGGGTAAAGGACGTGCTGTAGAATGAGAGGAGGAAGAAAAGGAGACCGATCGTTCTTTGCTATTATGGCGGGCACGTTGAGAGGTATTGGGAGGGGGTATGTTATGATTATGAGCATTATTAGTGCGGTTGTGGGAAACGTTATTGGCTCGTCCAGAATTGGAAACAGATCGATCTTTAGATTTGGAGCGAGATCGAGAGCGAGAACGTGCATTGGCAGTATTAGAATTGGAGCGATGAGGTTGATTAACATTAAATCGTTCTTTGAGTTTTGCAACAGGGTCGCGAGTGCGACTTCTACCTCTGGTTTGTTTGAGTGGGCAAAAATTTGAACTGCCTAATTTGCCACATCGCCGACAAAGTTTGTTAAGTATTATCTGGGGAAGACCAGAAAAGCACTTTGCCTTGGAAGCTGACAGTCTGTTCCATAGCAGCATCCATGGTTTCTTGGGGATGAAGGTGACGCCAAAGCCCATCTTTTGGGCTTGTAAGAGTTTAGAGAAGCGGCACATTGACAGCTTTAGCGCCAAGGCTACGAGTAAGGGGAGCCAAATTGATATCCTTAACATTGGGGGAAGTTGGGTGAGGGTGGCAACGTATTGACGGCGCGCAGCACGATCGCAGTATAAGAACGTAGTGGAGTAATTCTGAGGCAGGTGGAGAAACAGTACACAGCCCATTGGTCGGTAAAACGAGCAATAGAATCGGCGTGATCATAAACAATGCGGGCTTGCTGAACTTTGGCATTAGGCCTGGAGAAAAGGCGGCAAGAGGTGATATTACCAAATTTCTTAAAATAAGCCATGAGGTTGTCTTTTTTAATGAAGAAAGGGATATCGGTAACTTGGATAGCCCGGAGATCTTCATCGGACGGCAGGCCAAGGCACATGCTGTACGAAAGACAGTTTCCAAAGAATCTCAGGCATTTTTCGTGGAATCCAACGCACAAATCGCGTGCTTCAGCTGTATGGAAGTGGATAACGAGGCGTTTGGCTTCACCAGAGCCAGTCATACGTGCTTTTCCAGTAAATGACTCGTAAGTTTCTAAAAAAGGTTATTAACAGCCTCAATAAGGGCTTTGTTGGTAGAGAATTTCTTAAGAGATTCAGGGGCAGCATTCGGTGCAGCCGCAGCCTGAAAATCTTCTCTAAGTTATGGCGAGGGCCACCACGGATCTGAGCATGATCGTCAAATCGAGCAGTATTGGTGTCCAAATTCGGGCGACGCGTCCAGGGGGTTATTGCAAGTCTTTGTTTAAAGGTGCGTACGTGGACGCGTCCACGTTTCCAGAAGACGCGACGTGACCGGGCGCAGTTGGCGCAGCAGATTTTTCGGGGAGGAGGTCAAAGTATTTTCGCCAGAGATATTTTGTTGAGGAGAAGAGGAAAATCCATCTACTCCAACGTCAGCCGTCTGGTCATCGGCAACGTAGTCTTCTTCCATAGAATTATCGGTAATCGTGCGATTACGTTTCTGCTGGACAGTGTTTTCACCATCGACTTGAGTTATCGAGTTATTGTTATTTTTTCGTTCGACGGGAAGTTTTATACTGTTAGGGTTATGACTTCAGGCCTCTCTTGGCATAGTTACCAGACATAGTAGAGGGCTTTGAGTTGGGAATATATAAAATATAAAATTTTATTAGTAGCTTGTATTATTTTTTTTAAAAATAATAAAAAAAATTATTTTCGTCGGAAATTTTCGTTTTTGAAAAATTCAGGAGAGAGTTCACTGGTCAAAAACCACTGGTCAAAAACTAATATATCGGGTAGCAGATATGTATCAGATATGTACCTGATATGTGTAGTATTAATGCTGAAAATCGGGTACCCGATATGTGTAAGATATGTGTATATATATATATCGTCACGTATCGTTTACGTATACGTATACGTATCGACCCGATATATATATGATATATATATTTACACATATCTTACACATATCGGGTACCCGATTTTCAGCATTAATACTACACATATCAGGTACATATCTGATATATATCTGCTACCGTATATATTAGTTTTACCACGTTAATAAAGATAGCAGCTACGCTGCATTGCATTTAGCAATTTCGCTAAAGCTAATCGTACTTGCATTTAACTTGGCTCTTCTCACAGCCTAACTACAATATTTGCATTTACAACCAACATGACCTTCTTTTTAGCACCAAAATCATTAAAATGAGCCCAAATAGGTCCTCTTTTTCTTCCTGATTTTCCTTTTTTTTTATTTGTATTTGATGGTGTGCCACTTGAATTTTCGCCACTTGTTTCTTGAGTAGACATTATAATTAGTATATAAAAGGATGTAAAAAAATATTATTTTATATTTAATTGGTACGCGTATTAGAAAATATTTTAAATTTGGCATTTTTAAAATAAAGAACTGGATTTTTCAAAAAAATTAAGAAATATAACATATGATTATTTAACATAATTATGTGTTAAATCACATACTGATTAACTGATCTACTTTCCATTTTAATTATTATAAAATTTAATTTTACTGCTGTAATTAATTTGACAGGTTTATTTAATTACGGCATATTGGCATTTTTAAAATCGCAACTGTAATTATTATGGTATAGTACGTCCGGTATAATGTCATAATTAAATCAATTATGCTGAGAAGTATAGTATTTATTGCATCTTGCATTACAAATTTATATATATTTTTATATTTATCATTTGCCATTTTAAAAAGGGTGCAATGTATAAACTAAAGATCGACATAAATAATTTACAAAAAAGGATACGGCTAAAGCGAAACAGAGCTGCAGTGACTCAGAAAATTTTGTACCAGATTCTCCCAATGGCACATAGTGGAAAAATATTACCTACAGTATCGCAACAGTGTCATTGTAACGTGGCGGGACCAGTCCATCGCAGCTGTATGGCTTATATGATGCTCATCAGCATTTCTGAAAGGACCTCTCAAAGGCTTAACCATGGTTTAATGTTGAACTGGCTGGGCGCCACAGGTAAATATTTTACCGAATGTGCCACATTGGGGAATCTGAAAAATTTTTTGAGCTATATTAGCTCTGCTTTAGCCATGCCCAAAAATAGAAGGATGCTTTGTAACGTAGAGTGCGGTAAATAAATTCACTCTTATTTTTATATATAGTAGATTTAAATTATTAGTAATTTTTATTAAGTACCTTATTTCTAAAATTAATTATAAAATAACATTTTATTTTCTAATTTAAGATTATTGCAAATCTGCAAATTATTATTCTAATATTATTTAAAGTTATTGTATATAACTATCATATTACTTATATTTAATAAATATGCTATTATATATCTAATGTCTTTTCTAATTAACTTATAAATTTTATTAATTAATTAATATAAATTTTATATTTTTATTTTTTTAGAATATTAGTTATTGAAACAATAAAATATTGCTTAAATTTTTGTTTTTTTTTTGTATAAATATTAGAAATATAAAAATTTAACTAAAATTTTATTAATTTAAATAGACCATTTCCTAATTAATTAATATATTAATAAAATTTAAATATATATTCTTTGGAATTTATATTATTACATATTAAAATTTCAGATATTGTTATTACTAGTATATACAATTTTGAGTAATTAACAAAGATATAAGATTTGCTACTTTTGTCTAAATAGTGTATATTTACACCTTTATATATAGATTTACTAGTTATTTTTACATACAAATTTATTTGAAATTTAGAAGTTTGATATAAAGTCATATTTAAAATAGAATTGTAAATAGAAAATTCTTTTATTTGTAAAAAATAAATTTTCCACAAAGTTTTAAAGTTCCATATATAAAAAATTAAATAATAATACAATCAGACCTCCATAATTTGGGACTATATGCATAATTTTCAAAATAGTGCATTTAGAAAGGGTGTGCATTTATAGAAGTAAAATAATTAGAGATCATATAAGCTTGGGACCGAACCAGAGGGTGCATTTAAAGAAGATATATATAGTTATAGAGGTTTGACTGGCTGGGATAATAATTAATTACTATTAGGCTATTATTACTTTCTAAGAGTTTATTAATATAATGTCGCATGATAATGTACAGTACCTACGTGGCCAAATCATCTTCTAGCAATTATCAGTATTACAAAAAAAAAGTAACAATTTCAATTTTTGGCAATTACACCATGGCCAATAAGCACAAAAAGTATATACAAAAGTTGGAACTTTGAGTGTTACACATAATCAAAAAAGGAAAAAGAGGTAGTCTTGTGAGGTTACGTAAGCGATGGAAGGAAGGAAATTGTAGGGTTCAAATTAATTGTCCTTCGCTACTCCGGACAAATTTACCATAAAATTTGGATACCATCTGAATGATAATAATATTTATTATATGTTTGTAAATTTATGAGTAGAACAAGTTTCTTTTATGAAGGTTGATCAGATATTTTTTAGGAAAACTTTCGTGTACCCAACGTTTAAGATTATCAAAAATTAAACTTTCCGAATTTACCCCATTTACCCGAACAGACGTTTCTTTTAAAACGAACCGACGAAAAAAAAAATTTCATAGTTGGAAATTTTTTAATAATGTTGTTAATAGTGGTTCCAATTATTATGTTATTACTTCATCATTACTTTAATACAATTCCACCAATTTTTCAAACAATATTTCAAGCAATTTCGATATTATTTGCAAATGTATTTATTGTAATTCCAATATCTATTATATTATTTATTCGAGATTTAGGAAATGTATTCTTTAATAAAGAAAAATCCGTAGACCCAAAAATTATTTTAATCACAGGCGCAAGGTATATTTTAAACAAAAAAAAATTCAATGGAATTTATAATAAATAATAAATCATAAAATTCGCTTTGTGTTTTTATAGCTCCGGAATAGGTGCGTCTATTGCAAGAGAATATGCTAAACCTGGAGTTATTTTAGGTCTTCTTGCACGTAGTGAAGGTTCGTTATGGTTAGATTCAAACTTAAGTCGACACTAATTACATAAATTAAAATATTTTCTAATTTTTTTAATAGATAAGTTAAGTAAAGTAGCGGAACAATGTATAGAAAAAGGTGCAAAATGTGAAATCTTGAAAATTGATATTTCAAATATTGAAAGTTTAAATAAAGCATTGGAAGATTTTGATGACAAATATCCAATCGATTTATTATTCGCTAATGCCGGTAAGTCATAAAAACTTCTCGTGGTCAGTAAATTGAACGTCACAACTAAAATTCGTATATAATTGTAGGTCAATTAGCTGCTACGAGAGATAATTTTGGTAAAGTTAAATGGGAAGATGCATATAAACCTTATATTGATGTCAATTATATTGGAAACATTGCAAGTGTAATGACTGTTTATAAACGAATGAAAGAAAGAAAACGTGGTCAAATCGCAAGTAAGTACCTTGTTTCTTCTTTTTATCTTTTCATATTTCAATTATTCTTAAATGCTAAATTATGCGCTTTTGTCTTCTTTGCTTTTATAGTTACAACTTCAATTGCGGGATGGTTTAGCCCACCAACAACAGCATTCTATAATTCTATGAAATCTGCATTAAATACATTTGCACGTGATCTTTTTTATATTGCTAAACCATATAATGTTCATATCTCACTTATAGTACCAGGATTAATTGAAACTAATATGACGGCACACCCAGATCAACCATTTCCTCATACTCCTAATCGTTATGAAAGTGCTGACAATTTAGCAAAAATCATTAAATACCAATTATCTTATAATGTATTTCATATTGGTTGGCCTTATTTTCAAAATATAATTACTTTTACTATAGCTACTTTTCCTATTAGAATTCAATTATTAATTTCCAATATGATGGGTAATCATATGACAAAAAATGGTAAAAATATTGTATTAACATAGTATATTTAAGATTTATTTATTTTAATGTGTTATCTGTTTTAAACGACAATAAAATGTTTTGTTATCTAAACTTGTAGAGATATATGATTTTTATTGGCTGACGATAACGTAGCTAACATAGAAACGCCCGATGACTACAAAATTTCTAAACCCTTATGCTTCGCTCCAAACAATATATAGAATATATAAACGTTACACTAAGAGTTGCTGATTGGTTCGGATGATTATTACTATTTGATTTTCATTGCTGATTCTTATTTTCAAAAAATTATTTGCCCAAAGATGAGTGAATTTCCAAAATTAGTTGATGATTGTTTACAAAATATATTCGAATATTTAAGTAATGATTTAAAAGCATTACACTCATGCGTTCTTGTTAATAGAAAATGGTGTCAAATTTCAATTCCGGTTTTTTGGAGAGATCCATGGGAATATCGAAGAGTAGGATCATTAAAAAAATCTTTTACTATAATCAACACATTTATTTTAACATTACCAGAAGAATCTCAACGAAAATTATTACAAATTGAAATTATTCAACATTCTTTTCTAAAAAAACCAATATTTGAATATTCGAAATTCTTACAAAGTATAGTTTTACATGAATTGGAAAATGATATTAAAATTTGGATTCATCATCAATCAAATCAATTTAAGCAACGTAAAAGGAAAGTCATCAAGAATTTTTCATTGATTGATAATAATAATATAAAAGGAAATGAACAAATACAGAATTTCAAAAGGAATAAAAAGAATTTAATGTATGAATTACTTAAATTCTTTCTTATTCATTCACAAAAAATAGATACACTTTACGTATTGGATTTTAATTTTTCTTTTATAATGGAAATTATTAAAAGAGAACCAATAGCAAAGAATTGTATCTCTAATTTACGATATTTGCAAATTGGATCTCATATGCTTCCAATATATTTATCAACATTATCAGAAATCTCAAATAATCTTGATCATTTAGAAATTGTAAATCATAATCTATGTTCTGAAGAATTAAGAAATTTTATTACCGTGCAAAATAATTTAAAAGAATTAACAATAGAAGCTGGTATAATTAGATCTATTAATGATCCAATTACTAATAATACTATAATTGAAATTTTTAAAAAAAAATCGATTATTAAACTTACTATTAAGGATTCACCTAGTATATTCATTGTTTTGAAAGGTTTTGATAGTTTAACAGAATTAATTATAATTTATAATAACAAATATTCTATAAAATTTTGGGAATATATGGCAAATTCATCATTGAAAAATCTAAAGAAATTGATTATCAATAGTAATAAGATTTATTATGATATTATTACACAATTTATTAATAATTCTTCTTGTGATTTAGAACAATTTATCATCACTACTACTTCAAAAGTTGAAGATCCATGTGATATTGGATTATATATCAATTCTATAAGTAATAATTGTCCAAGTTTAACTATATTTAAAGGAGTAATTAGTGAAAGTAATGTACTTGAATTGTCTCAATTATTAAAAAAATGCATTAATTTAAAAATTTTACATCTTTATCCAGTAATGCAAGATGTTGAACAAAAAATGTGTCAATTTGATAATCTTTTAAAAGAGATGATAAATATTTCTTCAAATAATTTATCCAGATTATATTTAGAAAATGGCTGGAAATTAACATTAGTGGATTATTTTAAAAATTTTATGGAGAAAAGAGAATTATTAAGACTAAAACCAATATCTTTTCATGCTCATAAAAATTTTGCTTATAACTCTTCAATATTTTTAACTATTTGTGAAGATTATAAGCAAAAAGATTATTTATTAGATTATTATTTTTACAAATAAACTGAAAGGTTTTTATAATAATATTTTTTTTTTACTTGTAATAAAATCTATCTATTGTTTTTTTTTTATGTATAAAAAAGTAAAAAAAAAGTAAATTAATATAATATAATATACAAATTATTTCTATTAATGATCTGATCTAATTACTAATTTTACTGAATGAATAAAACTTTTGTATCAACAGGAAAACCAATTCTCTCTAAAGATCTTCTAACTGCATCCATCATACCATAAGGACCACAAACAATAACTTTACAAGCTTGAGTAGTATCTTGACTTAACATTCTCATAAATTCTTGTCTTTCGGATAAAATGCTCATTTCATTAGAACTAAATGCAAAAGGCAAAGTATCTCTTCTCATTTGCCAATTATAATTATCATCTATAGGTGGAGGTGTTGGTGCAGTAGGGTAATTATTTACAATTGGTGGTGGGCTATATGATGTTGTTAATAACATTTGAGGCTGTAATGATGGATCTTGCAATGAATTTTGTGATAGATTTTGTACTTGATAATTATTAGTAGGTTGTGTTATAGGTACGTTGATTCTTGGTGGTATTGCTGGAGGTGGTACTTGATAATTTTTTGAAATCCAGTTAAAAAGTATATCATCATCAATATGGCCGGTTAATCCTCTCCATATTGGTGGAGGTTTTGTTAAAATATGAGTTACTGTAAGTTTACCATCCGATGTTGATGCAAGGAAATCTAAGTATTTCATTGAAATTATGTCTGCTATTTGTGTATTTGCGCAGAGTAAATGTAATTTGAAATTTGATTTGAAATTATCTGCATTATCAAAATGATACTGAATCTATAAAAAAAAAAAATTCATTTTGAGAGTCAGAAATAATTTCAAGAAATCGTTAATTTAAATAATTAACTTACCAGTTGTAACATAGGAGTTAAACCTGTACCACCACAAACCATGAACAAAGTATCCCAACATTGATCTCCTCTAGCAGGATTTAATAATATTCTAGATTGTCCAGCACCACTATTACTAATAGTACCATATAAGGAACGACTTTCATCACCGAAAACGCTGTCTAAACCGAAATTACTTGTGTGATAACTATGATGTGGGTTAATAACAACATTATTTACACTATTTTGTCTCATTAATGTTGTTGTTCCTCTACGTACTAAATTTGGACTAGTTGGCCCAATCGTTGGTGAAGTTGGAAACACGTTTGTTGGCGATAATGATGATTGTATACTCATTCTTTCAGCTATATCAAATGGCCCTCTAACCGCTATTTCAAAATTCCTCAATTGTTTATCCTATAAATAGTGCGCATATAAAAGTTAAGTTTTTAAACTGCTTTAATAAATACAGATTAATATAAATTTAACTCACCAAATGTTGAGACATGGCACCATCATTGTAAACTTTAACTAAGACCGTAAATGTCTTATCAGTAGGTCCTTGTAATGGGGTATATGGTCTAATTACCACATGTTTATTAACATAACTCATAATTTCAATATAATCTCCAGGAAAGAACCTTGGTAATTTATCTTTTGGATGAAGAACTTGAAATGTTAATTTTTTAACACGATTTTCAGCATCTTGCCTTGTGGCCAATTCGATATTTGTCAAAATATATCTTCTAAATATGTAAGGCGAACTATCTTGTGACATATTAGTTAATGTAGTACTATTAGTAAGCGTACCAATATCATCTTTCTTTTGTTGACTATAATCATCTGATATATCTGGTATTCTTGCTACTACCATAGTTGCCAATTTAGATGTGGCAAATTTTGAATGACGGTGCATTGCTACTCTTGAATTTTTAAATGTTGTACTATTGATCAAGTCAATAGCATTAGCTATCGTTTTTGGACGTATTGTTTGATTCGTTTTTTTCTTCTTTATGTTTTTATTACTAGTTTCAACATCTTCCATTTGCTTCATCAATTTTTCATTTTCTGAAAAAGCTCTATTAATAACTATTTGATCCGCAGGGTCAAAGAAGAAATCATTTGTTATGTCAGTACCAATTACTCTTCTTAATATTCTTTGACCTCCTGGATGTATTTTAATCCATTTATGTATGTCAAACACCAATCCTTCTGCTACTACTAAATGTGCTCCTGCCATAACTCTTAAATTAAAATCATTCCAACTTATTGCTGGTAATTGTTCATAAACATCTTCGGGTATACAATTATGAAGTCGTCTATTTTTATCTCCTGTTTCTCTAACCGGCCATAAGAATTGCATATTTTTATATTTATAAACATATTCTGATACCACAATCATTATTACCAAGATTGCTACAATAATAATATTATTTAAATATATTAATATTAAATGTAAATAATGACATTATTATTTAATTATATTTACCCAGCCAGCACAAATAAAGAACATATACTGCTTGTACTGATCCATATTGTCTTAATCCAAGATAAATTTGGACCCTATAAAATTATTATAATTATAAATTATTATAAATATTTTGTAAAAATTTTTTTTCTTTTAACTTCAAATATTTACCATGAAAGAAATAATAATGAAACGCCTAAATAAAAATGGAGATGTTTTAACCCAACAACAATTCCTGTACTAGCTGATTCGACAGTTGCAAGTCCCCATATGGCAAGAATACCCAATCCAATTTGAATAAATAAAGTAAAATAAACCAGCAATCCGCAACTAAAAAAAAAAGATCATCGATGAAAATCACCCTCTACCTCAAATTCAATAATTAAAATATTACTTACATTCCATGAGCATTCCTTCCATGTTGAGGAACAGTTGCCATAGCTGCGGCCCCAAAAGTAATTACCATTAAGCCTCCGAGCATTTGTAAGTTACGATGCTGAGACATATAGGAATCGATATGTTTCAAATATCGAACAATAAATATTGAAGCTAAAAAAAAAGGTATAAATAAATATAAGTTAAATTATGCATAAAAGCATATCTAATATTTTACGTGATAACTTAAAAAAACTCACCAGGGAATAGAATACTAAAAAGTTGATAGAATTACATACATATTTATATTAATAACTTTATACTTTTTATACTTTGTATTGTTAAATATATATTTAAATAATACTAACCCCCAAACTGTAAACATTGCAATACCATGAATTAATTGTGTAAGTGAATTCGACTTTAAAACTTCAGCGGAAGTTTCACCTGAAAAGAAGTTTACTTTTGTTGCTCCACGATTACCTCCATGATAAGAAAATTCCATCGAATTTGGATTCCAAGCATAAATCAATGTAATCATACTATTAGGAATTGGACGTCTATTTGGAGCATTTAATGGACGTGAAATTTCAACTTGAGTAACACCATTTAAGGTAGATTGACTTAATATTGTTACGAATTGATTTTCTGCATCTACTTCAGGTTTTTTATAACCATTAGACTTATAATCTTTTACGTATACTGTTGAATCATTTTTATTCCACATAATTGTCATATCAGCATCAAACATCCCAGTGTCTAATGGATTAAATCCTATTCCGAACCATGAATTGTTACTCAACATTGTTAATTTTAGATTAATTTTATCTGCTTTAATGACCCATCTAACTTCATAAACTTCACTAAATTTAATAACATTTTGTGGAGGATAATCATTTTTATCAACTGGTTCATTTGTTGCATTAAAAGTTACCATAGGTTGAACACTCCATAGATTTTTTGGATAGTTAATATATGATGGAGTATTTCTTTGAATAACTGATAACAAAGTTGTATTACGAATGTCATCAATTTCTGCAGTTGTAAATCCCGCATCAGTTCCTTCGAACCAAAATCTATCCGAATTACGAATTAAAGTCCATTGTTGAGTAACACTTGCATGAAAGAGAGGACCTAAAAGTGATCCTTGTAAATGGGGCTCAGCTAAACCTCCTATAAAAGATTCGACTAAATCCACATTCCCGTATGTAGATTGTAAACGATTTTGAACTTCTTGATCTTGTGAAATATCACTAAATCGAGATGCTCTAACTAAATCAAATGCTTCTCTCGCATCGTTATATAATGGTACTCCACGATCACGACCTCTCACAATATCAAGACTTGCAATATCTTGAACAGCTACTTTTGGACGAAAAGCTCTCATTTGATCAGCAAAAAAGATATCAATTTCTTCTTGCCTAAAAAAAAAAAAGTTTATGAGAACTAGGAGAATGTGGCGCAGCGAAATTATAAAAAATTTTTTTTTTATCTACCTTTGAAGGGCCATTGAAAGAATCAATGTTGGAACACCATAATTTTCAATAAGATTAGGTATTTGAAGTGCATTAAGAGGTAATTCTGCAAGTTTATAACCATCTTTATTCACAATATCATAAGTATCACTCAATTCAGAATGACCATAACGAGAAGTAACAGTTGCAAAGAATGAATCAATAGACGGTGTTAATGAAGCGTCATATCCACTATAGGTCGGTAAAGGAGTTCCTAATAAAACACTAAGATATTCAAGATAAGTAATTCTTTGAATAATTGCAATGACCCATCTTCTTGCTTCTTGAAAATATTCTTCATCATTCCATTGATTCTTATGTTGTAAGTATAATTCATCACATTTACGATTATGTTCCCTCATAAAAATAAGCAAAATTGTATTTATAAATACATTTTTTCCTTTATGTTCACTAACAGCAAAAATATATTCATTAGTTACACCATCAATTAATGGATAACCAAATCTACCATCATCACTATCTACATAATTTAATTTAAATTTTCCAAGTCCACTTTCTTTATCACGAACTCTTGCCAATTGGGTATCAGTAATACCGTAAATTAGTGATCCATCAAGAAAAGATGTAATTCGATTAATACCATTTCTAATTGGGGCAATTGTTCTATTAAATGGTAAAGAAATGTCTGTCAAAGGCTGATTTGATGGACCAACAAAGTATTGTGAATTGAAATTTGAGTCATCCGGAGGGATGTATATGGCTAAATTTTCACCAGTAGACACAGTATTTACAATGTCCAAACTAGCAAATTGACCCCAAAACGTTACCTTAAAAAAGAAAGAAAAGTATTAGGAAAATCCGATACTTGGACAGATATAAATTATATGATGAGCATACCATATGAGAAGTTTTTCTTTTTGCTTTTTTTGCTTCCAGAGCATTTAAATTGTACTCATTTTCTAATTTTGATTGCAATCCGTTAACTAAGTCACTAACACACCTTGGAAGAGGGAGTTGTCCTTTTGGTAAAGGAGTCGTACAAAGTGTATCTTTTGGTACATCTATTGTATACTCCCCAGGTGTTGAAGCCATTGCATTTCCTGATGCATCCGGCCATGAAGTTTTTCCAATATTTCTGGTTAATTGTGACTGTGGTGTACCTGCTTTTGGATCACCTTTATTATTTGATTGTCCATCAAGCGGACGTATTTCCGCTTTTACTAATATTAAGTTGATGAAAATCAATAGCAATATTACTGCGGTAAACTTATTATTTAATATTATAATCATCGTTAAATATTTTTTTTTTTAAAAAAAAAGAAAAAAAAACCCAAAAAGTTAGAACAATTTATGAAATATGAGAGATATATAATATTTTTTATTTATTTATTTATTTATTGAAAAAGGGGTACTATTTTTTTTTCTTTTTCTAAAAATAAAATCATTAATTGACAATATTAAAATTCGGAATTGATTATTTTTTCTTTTTTTTTAAAAAAAAAAAAAAATTTATTATAATAGCAAATTAAGGTTTTGTTTTTACCATTTCTACTGTATTAGGTTACTCATTAATTTAATCGTTTCAGGATTATCAGGTAATAATATTTGCCCATTTATAAAGAGATCCTTTGTTTCTCCGATCGATTAGTAATTACCTTAAATAAGTGAATATAACACTAGAAATTAATGCGAGTGTCAAAAAATAGTAAGTTATTGAGACATGTTGTACTTCTCTTATTATGTGCTGTATTAATGTACGGAATTTTCTGTAAAAAAAAAGAAATAAAGAAAGAAAGAAAAAAAAAAAAGAATAAATAAATGAAAATAAAAATAAAAGGTAAAAATGAAACAAAATAACAAAATTTGTTTTTATAGAAATATCAGAAACATTCCAATTAACATTCATTTACCAACTAAATAAACAAAAAACGCGTTTTATGATAATAATAATATTATTATCATTATTTTAATGACAATATTACACAATTTAGATCATTTTATTTTAAGTAATTTGAGGGTACGATTAATGATATACAAGAAACTTGCAGAATTTAGGTTCAATTAAGAGATTTATTTGGTCTAAGATATCCTTTTTAGGAACAATGATAAATTAAATTTTTTAAAAATAACTTTTTTGTTGCATTTTTTTTAGTAAATAAATAAGAATATAGATCAATTGATTTTAACCATCAGATAAAACCGTTGATATAACCCTGCTTTACTGACTCACCAATACGGTGCTCGGGTGCTGTGTACATTAAAATCAATGTACATGTCACAATATTTTTCTTATTATAACTCTTGTTATTGGTCGATTATCAAATCTAATCTGTAAGCTATGAAATTATGTTTGAACTTTACTAGTCTAATCTTAGTTAATTTACGGAATTCCACGAATAATTGTTTTAACTTTATATAAATACAAAATGTTTCAGCTTTTTTTTATTATTATCTAACTATATATGTACTCTATATCCGAAATTCAGGTTTCCATCGTAAGAAGGTAGTCCCGGGTCTCACATTCTTTGCAGTCCTAATAATGGATGGAAGGCTGTGGTTGATCCTTACACTTTACTATTAATAGTTTTAAGCGACACAATACAGTGCCCTTTTTTTTTACGGATTTTCCCCATCTGTCAGCCGTCTAAACCTGCAGCCTGCTTTAAGCTGGTTAAAGTTTTACAGTTTCACTGATTAACGTAAAGAATTTACAAAAAAGTAAGAATAATCACAGTGTATCATAAAATTTATTTAAAACTTTGCGATATAACGCCATTTTCCATAATAAGTAATCTATGTGGCGGGCATTTACGGGTCCCAATCATTCTGGTCGATCTACCATGTACTTGTGGTCGGAAGTACACGTAGTCATGTGAGTAACATGAATGTATCCAAATTCTCGAATGTCCTAACTTAGTTGAGTTTGAAACACTGAGGTATAGGATTGTTGGGTTCGAGAATCGTGATATTGTCAAATTTGGGTTTTGGACTACGTCAGAGATACGGGAAAGACTTAATTTTTAAAAGTATAAGAATAATTTATATTTATTACATTACATTACGACATTACATGTTCGCATACGTGATACGTTCGTAGCATCACGAGGACGAATCACTCAATTTGGTTTTCATACGTAAAATTTGATTTTTCATAGTTTTAAAAATTCGCGAATTGGAGAATTGATAAGTAATATTTTTTTTTTTTACAGAAAAAAAATTTTTTTTTCATCATATCAACTCAACTCATATCAACTGATGATCTTACCAAATGTTAATAGATCCCTTTCAATATAATAAAGAAAAAATTGACCGATTTAACACAATATCAAACTGTTAATAAATTATGATTCCGTGACACAAGCAATTTTTTAATAAATTAGATGTCATAATTAAAACGGATAACTTCCTTATTTCATTTATAAGAAATAGCCATTCACATTCTTTTTTATTTTTGTGCAACTGTAAAACGTCATGTATCTCTCGCCATTTTCTTCACAGTAGTTTTACAGAATCAGAATTTCCTACTACTATCATTCGGAATGGTCATGTTGGCGCAAATTTGTTTCCCTGTTCTAAAAGGTTAATGGTTGGTGTTGTTTCTTTTTGACTAGCACATGATTAATTTAAATGAATTTCGTTATGCAAACACGCTTGTGACCCTTATTTAATGTGCCATGTTATGCATTATTTACAACAATAATGCGTGGGAGGAAACTTTCATTTATAATAATTATTTGTTACAATTCTTAGCGATTTCGCCTTCCTAAAACGGTTAGTAAATTTTAACGGTTTTTTTTTTTCTTCTTCCCCTTCTTTTTTTATTCTAGATACAATTTCTTTTAAATATAATATTTCTTAAAGCACATATAATTCATACAAATTGAATTATTGATTTCAAATTTTTCAAAATTTTATATATATATATATTATCCCGGTAATTGTATATAATTTGTTTCCCTGCGAAATTTATAATATTATACATATGTATGCTTGCTTTTCATGTGAATTTATTTTTTCTGAAAAAAGGTTGGTAGATATGTGAGTTTTCCTAATACATTATATTCGTCAATCCCATTATCTATTCCCAATATAAGTAAAAAGAACGTTTTTTTTTTTATAATTATAACTACATATATATATATATTTATTTAATTAATATTATTATATTGAAAGCCGCTAAGCCGTTTAATTTGACACATATGTTATTGACTGTATATTCGGAAATTACTTTTTATTGTTTTTTATTTTTAAAAATCATATGCATTATAATTTATGTCAGTTACAACCTTAGAATAAACATGTTTAGTACTTGTCCATAGATTTGCTTATCAAATTATCTCATCCCTCCCTTTTTTAAGTAAATGAGGGGAAGGAAAAATAAAACAAGCGTAATTTAGAATAGACCATTTAACTTTCCTTTTAAAGAAGAAAGAGATCGCGGATCTCTCCGGTAATTAATTATTTAAAGAATAGAAATCCTGACTCTCACTTGAAACCTTGTTAACACGCTTTCATATATTTTTTTTTTTTGAGAAAAAAAAAAAAAGAAAAATGTCACCAGCATTACCTACAGAATGTCTTGTAGAAATATTAAAAATTCTTAATACATCTTATACTTTATATCCTTGTATTTTTGTAAACCGAACGTGGTGTACTGCTGCAATGCCTTTACTTTGGAGTGATCCTTGGAAACATATTTTTGAATGTTATGAAGAAGAGGAGGATGATGAATTATCTGAAATGTTAATTTCAACTTATATATCATGTCTTTCAGAGAATGATCATAATTATTTAATTGGTTCTGGAGTAATTTTAATGGATTGGATGAAAAGAAAACCATGTTTTGATTATCCTGCTTTTCTTAGAAATATTAATTTTAATGATATTAGTTATAGTATTGAAAAATTTATATGTAAAAATATTGAAAAGGATGATTATGATTCAAGATTAATTAATTTTCTTATTGAAAAGATTGGAAATTTATTTATGAAAAAAATTCAAAGGCTTGATTACTTACAATTTTTAGATCGGTTTGACCAAATTACTCATGTTGATTATTCCCCTCTGGTATTGCGAAACCTTCCTAAAGCGAAAAATGCCTTTTGTCAAATTAGGAAATTTGTATGTAGAGGTGATACAAATTATGAATTTTTAATTGCATTGTCAAAATGTTGTAAATTAATTGAAGACTTGGAAGTATTGGATATTTATGAGGATAATAATGCTTTAGCCCTACTCATAAGTTCACAAATATCTTTACGTAGTTTCCGTTTAGAAGTTTCAAATAATACTCCTAGAAATTTTGAAATTATTAATATTCAAAATTCTTTTAAAGGTATTGAAACTTTAATTGATTTACAATTATATAAAAAATTATTACCTTTAAATTTATTTACAAAATGTAATGGTTTACAAAAATTACATTTTGATTCAAAACATGATGATATTCAAGGATTAGAAGATTTTGTTAAAAGAAAATTTCCGGATTTAAGAGATTTAAAAATTCGTGTAAAGAATATTAATATTTTACAATTTTCTCAATTAATTAATAATACACAAGGATTTGATAAACTTTGTATTTCAGGAAATGTTAAAGATCCTGAAAATGCTATAATATTTCGTGATTCAATTATTAAAAAATGTATTAATTTATATAGTTTAAGTCTTGCTTTTCAACCTATAGAAATTTTTATACCAACTTTACCAATACTTTTTAAAACTTTTAAAAATCTTCAATTCTTGGATTTAATGTTATCAGCTTCTATTGATAAAATTAATATTGGTGATGAATTAATTGAAGCGGCTTTATATATTCCCAAACAATTATGTTATATTCATTTCCCAAAAAATTGGTATTGTGATAGAGAATCAAATAAGAAATTTTTTGATGTTTTAGATAGAAAAAATATGAATTTGACAATTTTATTACATGTTTAATATTATATTTTATTAATAATAATAATACATACATACTATTTATTTTATTAATGACGTTTTAATCATGTGATATATGATAATTTTTGTATTATAATTTATTCATAAAAAATCCCAATGTAACTAAAATATATACATATAATTAATGAATGCCTTTTACATTTTTTTTTTCTTTTTCAAAAAAAAAAACTATTTAACTATTTATAATTATGAAATAAATAAAGCTTTTTCATCGATAGGGAAACCTAATTTTTCCAAACACTTTTTAATACTATCGTTAAATCTACTGGTACCACATACAACCAATTTAACTTGATTGGTATTATCTGCTGCTAACGATCTCATATAATTATATCGTTCATTTAATATTATTATTTCATTTGTCTGTTGTGGATTATAAAGTGAAGGTGAAAAATAATATGGTAAATTCTGTGAATTAAAAGACAAATGAGGATCAGAAGGTGATGTTTGTGTTTCTACTGGAATTTGTAATGGGGAAGGCGGTGGAATTCTATTACGATATTGTGAATCATATAATTCTTCATCATTATATTGTCTTCTTTGTTGCTGTTGTCTTGTTGGTTCTATAATTTCTTCAAATTCATCATATTCACTCGTTGGGCCTTTACCATAATTCCTTGGCCTAGGAGGAGGTTGATTTTGATTTGTAATAGTACTAGTACTGATCATACTATTTGTATTGCTTCCACCTGCGCTACCATAATTAGATAATCTTGGTGGAATTGCCGGTGGAGGTACAGAATAATTTTGATGAATCCAATCAAATAATAAACCATCATCAATCTGTCCACTTAATCCTTTCCAAATTGGCGGTGGTTTTGATAAAATATAAGTAATTCTGAGTTTTCCCTTGAGTACTGTACATAAATAATCTAAATATTGTGGTTGAATTAAATCTGCGATTGTATCATTTGCGTTTAATAAATATAAATTAAATTTGGAACCCGAAGTGGCTTTATCCATATGATATTGTATCTAAAAAAATAATGAACATTAATATTTTTAAAATATAAATATAAAAATTACATATCATTTTTAAAACTTACCAATTGTAACATTGGAGTAATTCCAGTGCCGCCACAAACCATAAATAAATGATCCCAACATAAATCTTCTCTCTCTTTATTTAACAATATTCCACTTCTACCTTCAAGTAGATGATCATAAGTATTCAAATTATAACCTTGTATATTACTATCACCAAAACTATACAATGATTGTCCTCCTCTTATACTACCATATTGTGAACGTTGTTTAATTTTGTCGCTATAGATAGCGGAAAAATTATCATTACCAGTATTAGGTGAAGGCAATGGAGGTGATGATGGTCTACTATGTATTGAAGCTGGTTTTAAAGATGGTGAAGACACTTGTACCATTCGATCAGCTATGTCGAATGGTCCTCTCACTTTAATCTCAAAATTCCTTAGTTGTTTGTTCTATAAGGAAAAAAATTTTTTTTTAAAAAAAATTGGTTATATGTGTGTATAATATATATTCTAATTTACTTACCAAATGTTGGCTCATTGCCCCATCTTTATATATCTTAACTAAAATGCAGAAGCTATTTTCAGATGGTCCTTGAAGTGGAGTATACGGTCTAATAACTACATGATTATTTGCTTCACTCATAATTTCAATATAATCCCCGGGAAGGAATTTTGGTAATCTATCTTTTGGATGTATAACTTGAAAAGTGAATTTTTTCACAGGTCTTTCAGCATCACTTCTAGATACAGTTTCAATATTAGATAAAATATATCGACGGAAAATATTAGGATAAGGTAAAGGTTGTTGTGATTCGTTTAAGTCATTATTAATATTCATAGTATTCAATTTTTGTTGTTTTGGTGATGATACTGATGGTGAACGTATACTACCGCTTTCTTCTACAGGATCTATTATCCTTGCTACTACCATGGTAGCTATTTTCGAAGTAGCAAATTTTGAATGTCGATGCATTGCTACTCGTTTGTCTCTAAATGCTGTAGCATTGATCATATCAACTGCATTGGCTACACTATGTGGTTTATTTGCACTTTCTTTGTTACTAATTTTCTCTCTGTACATGTTATCTGTTAATACTGATATACTATTTTGATTGGTCTTTTCGTCATATTCAGCTTCAAAATTTTTATTAATAACGGTCACGACTGATGGATCAAAAAAGAAGTCGTTGGTAATGTCCGTACCAATGACTCTTTTCAAGATCTTTTGTCCACCCGGATGTATTGGAATCCATCTATGTATATCAAATACCAACCCTTCCGCTATAACTAAACTAGCACCTGTCATAACTCTCTGATTAAATTCCTAAAAGGGAATACGTACATGTATATATAAGTATATAAAAAAATACGATAATTTTGGAAAAAAACCAAAATTTATACATACATTCCATGTTATGGAAGGTAGATTTTCATAAACTTTATCGGGAATACAATCACGAATACGTCTTGACATTTCGTCTGTGCTTTTTACTGGCCATAAAAATTGCATGTTTCTAATTCTATAATAAAATTCACTTGCTGTTATTATAAATCCAAACATCACTATAATGTAATATCGTATTTTTTTTTTAAAAGAAAAAGGAAGAAATTTATTATTAGATAATTTAATTAAAAAACAAAAAAATATTCCATATATGAAATTTTAAAATAATAATACCCACCTAACCATCCAGTGTAGGCCCAAATATATGGTCTATTCTTATTATTTCCATTAAATTTTGTGTCAAATTGAATCATTCCCAAGTATATATTAGCCCTAACATAAACAAAATAAAATAATTAGTTTAAAGATAAAAAGCTAAGTGCTCATAATCCAAATAATAAAATTTTGTTTTACCATGCAGCTAAAAGTAATGCACCACCCAAATAAAAATGAAAGTGTTTTAAATAACGAACGATTCCTGTTGCTGCTGATTCAACATTAGCCAATGCCCAAATTGCCAATATACCTAGTGCAATTTGAACTCCTGTAATTGCGAATATAATTATTCCCATTCTAACACAAAAAAAAAGATAGATGTTAATAAGTATAATAATAACGAACACAAATTTCAGTGGTCTAACTTACATTCCATGAGGAGAACTTGCTTGTAAGTCTACTACAGACATGGCCACCGCACCAAATGCCGCTACTATTGCACCACCAAGGAGATTCAAATTTCGATGTTGAGTCATATATCTAATCAACATATTTAATCACGGTTTAGGAATATAGTTATTATTTTTTTTTTTACAATATATAAAACAAAATGAATAACAAATAATACATACGAATCTATGTGTCTCAAATATCTAACAATCCATACAGAACCTATAAAAATAAAATTCGTAAACGAGTTAAAAAAAATTTTTTTTTTTTCTTAAAAAAAAAAATCTCAATATTAACCCACCTGGGAAGAGTACTCCCCAAATTATAAACATTACAATTCCGTGCATTAACAATAAACTTTTTTGTTTAGCATCAGCAAAGCCAGAACTTTCTCCTGTTAATAGATTTATCATTTTTGTACCACGATTTCCACCATGATAAGACAAAGTTTTTGAATTAAGATTCCAAGCAAAAACCACTAAAATTTAAAAACAATGTTAATATAATTTTTTTTAAAAAAATAAATAAACAAATATATGATCGTTTTCTTTCTTATCTCTTACTTACTTTCGATTTGATTGTTAAGAGATTTTCTATTTTTAGCATTCAAAGGTCGCCTAACCTCAACTGTAGTCAGTCCACTTGCGACACTTGTGCCACTCAATAGTGTTATAATTTGATCATCAGGAGGTAATTGTCTAGGTTTGACAGCTCGATCAACACCTTTATAATTCATTCCAACAACACCGCTAGAATCTTCATTATTCCAAAATATCATCATATCGGTATCCTTCATAGCAGCACCATTGGGATTAAATCCTATACCAAACCACGAATTTATGCTACTCACAGTAATTAGGAAAATAACATCTGAACCTTCTATTTTCCATTGCATATCGAATCCGTCAGCAAGTGATACACCATATCCATAATTACTATTAGATGATGATGTTGATAAAGCAGCTGGTTGTACAAACCAAAGATTGTTCGGAAAAATTGAAGATTTTGGTGTATTTCTTCTTATAATATCTACTAATCTTGTTGTTTGTATTTTAGAAATATCATCACTGCTGAATCCTGACTCTCCTTTATTTTCATACCAAAATCTATCCGAATCTCTAATTTTTGTCCATGTTGCATTAAAACTAGCTGAAATTAATTCTCCGTAATTTCCTCCATTAATATGGTCTTCTGCTAATGCACCCATTAATGGTTCAATTTGATCAACTGAAGTGTAAGTAGATTTTAATTTTTGTTGTACTTCAGCATCGCTTGTTATTTCTTCCCATGATGCTTTTCTTGACAAGCCGAATGCTGCTCTTGCATCATTATATGATGGAATTCCATGATCCCTAGCTCGAATTATGTCAAGACTAAGTAGATAAAATTAGAAAATATATTTAAATGAATAAATGGTAAAATTATCGTATGTGCATGTATTTTAGTTGTCAAACTTACGCAGCAATGTCCATAGCTGGGTCTGGTGATCTAAGTTTTGCATGATAACTTCGCCTATTAATTCAAATATAGATAGTAAAGGTTATCAATTTTAATATTTTTTTTCTCTTAGTAAAAACAAAATTATAGGTATATATGTATAAAGAACTTACATATTTTCAGAAAACCAGATGTCAACTTCTTCTTGTCTATAAACAACAACAACAAAAAAAAGAGTAATAATTTATATTTGGAAACTTATAAAATGAAATGAATGAATGAAAAAAAAAAATACATACAATTGAAGCGATAATGAAAGGGCGAGTGATGGAACCCCATAAAGTTGTAATATGGACTTCTCTTTTAAATCGTGTAATGATAATGTCGCAAGATAATCTCCATGTTCATTTACGATGTTATAAAAATCGCTATAAAATGTAAATAGTATCGGTATATTAATAAAAAAGAAAACGCGTAAAAATAATGATAATCAATTATTTTAATGATATTACCTAATCTCAGAGTGTCCATAACGAAAGGTAACGGAAGAAAAGAAAGTATCAATTTGTGGCCTAATGTCTGGTCTATATCCAGTATATGGAGGTAAAGGAACTCCTAATGCGGTTCCAACTATATGGTATATGACGAAAATTAGTAATAAATCAATACAAAAAACATGTCCTATAAAAAACTTACGATATTCATAATAAGTTATTTTTTGTATATAAGCTATAACCCATCTTCTAGCTTCCTGAAAATATTTTTCATCATCCCAACTATCTTTATTGACTTCATAAAGTTCATCGCATAATCGATTGTGTTCACGTAAAAAAATCGTAGTAAACGTATCGGTAAAGACATTTTTCGTTGTTGCTTTAATTCCTATAATCAAATTTCCATCCTCATCTGTGCGTGGATAACCGAGTTGCCCATCAGGCGTTGGATAAGTAGCCAATTTCATTTTTCCTCTATTACCATAATCTCGAAGTAATTGTAAATCTGCTTCAGAGTTTCCATAAATAGTGGACGCATCAAGAAATGATGTGGCTGTGTTTAATCCTGTATGATTACCATCTGCTACTGATCGATTAAATGAAAGGAATGGCTAGTGAAAAAAAGGTTTCATTCGTTAATAATACGTAATAATTTTATTATAGTAGGATAAAAAATTACTTTCTTTTTTTATACTTACTACGTTATAAGCAAATGAACTGGCAGAAAGACCATTTCGATAATTTGATAAATATGACTGATCATCTGTAGGGATATATACCCCCTGAGGAAATATGTCACCTCTAGAAGGGGCAATAATAATATCCATCCTTATGAAGAATGCCCAATACGTTAACTGAGAAAGTAATAATGATTAATTAAATTATTTGCATATGCCGCAGTATTATGCTATGCAGCATTAAAAACCAAAAAAAACCAAGAAAATGTAACTTACGATATGAGAATTTTTTCGTTTACTTTTAAATTTATCCAAACGTTTAAGATCAAAAGAATCCGTGTCTTTTAACGTCATAGCGGTAATTAAATTACTAACACATCTAGGTAAAGGATAATTACCAGCGGGTAATGGATCGACACAAGATACTTTTGGATCAGTTGCATAATTTCCTGGTGTAGGGACCATTTGAAATGTAGCCGCATCCCCATATAACAAGTTTGGCAAAGCTTCTCTAATTAAAGGAGTATTTGGAATGCCATCCGATGGAAAATTTCTATTATTTCCTTCACCATTTATTGACCGATAATCACATGTTACAAGGGTTATTAGAAGAATTAGATGGAATAATATTTTAATTAACATTTTTTCTCTTTTTCTTCTAATTCTCTTAATTTATAAATTTGTAATTTATTCCTTAAAATATGAAAAATTATTACTATTATTAATTTTTTATCTCATCAAATGATCTTATTTACGTAACGTCATAAAAAAAGGACAAAAAAATTGGAAAAAAATTTTCCCTTTTTTTTTCTAAAAAAAAAAGAAAAAGTGAAAGAGAATCACTTGTTTCTAAATAATACCCATTAAACCATTCAAAAACCTTATAAATAAGTAATTCTTGCTATTGTACATGTAAGCTTTTTTTACAATAAGATAACTACCACAAGGTAGTGCCAAGTTTTATCCTAATAAAGAAATTGATTTTTTACACAAAATACTCACAAAATTTCACAATTGCTACAATTAATAATGATTTTTTTTTTCCCATTGAAAAGTCTATGCTGGAATGAATTCTCCATTAAATGAATAACACAAATAATTGCGCAACCTTTCTTAATAAAGTTTAGAATTATGGTTGGCGTCCTAAAAATTGGGATAGGCGTCTATTATTAATAGTAGTAAAATTTTTTTACAGATTAATTCGGAAATTTCGGAGTTACCCATTTGAAATTCTCCCAAATTTCTATTTTTACGAATAGCCGATACTCATTACACTCATTATAACGGGTTAATTCTAGATAAATTTGGAAGAATTGCTATCTTATTTAGATTGTATCACAAAAGCAAATCATCGATTAATTTGTGTGAGGCTTGAATCGATTATCAGGTATCTAACGATATATAAATTGGTAGGTAACGTTACTCGAGAAAAATCAGGAATTAAAAACACTTTTTTTATATTAACGTGCTCGGAAAAGGTCGGAAAGGCCTATCAAATTAAGTTTCTAGATAGTTCTCCTTGGCGGTATTATTGTTAATCTTGACTTTATAAGTAGAAAGATACTGAAATCATTGATTACTAATTTTAGTTTAAAATTTTTGTGTAGCATGTGTATCAGAACGTAAATCTTTAATTCTTTATTTTCATATTTATGGTAAGGAAATGAGTGTGCAAATTCATAGTTATTTTTAGATAAGGAAAAGCCAACCGGTAAAGTTTAGTTAGGTTTAGTCGAAACAGAAATAAGTTATATTAAAAAAAGTCATGATATTTATTTGGCATTAATAAAATAAAAATATATTGTGTTGGTTATTCATTGATAAATAAAATTACAATAATTAGAAATATCTGGTGTATATAATAAATATTTTTATACATATAATAAATATGAACTCGTCCCAAAATTCTTTCATCTTTCACCTATTTCTTCTTCAATTTCATCTATTTGTTTTTTTAGTTGTTTCACTTCTCTCTTCTTATTGGCCTTTTTACTTTTAGCATATTGATCATCTCTAAATTCTAAAGGGATTTTATCTAAATCTATTATAACTTTGTGGTTTTTATCAAGACTGGCACCTTGATTGGTTGACTTAATACCATCTTTCCTAAATTCGTTAACCATATCATTTGAACCATTTTGATCATTAGGTATCCAAACGCTAGGTTGTATGGCCACAAGAGCAGGATGCGTAAACGTACTTGCTCCATAATCATCATCCAAGTCTTTTTCATCTCCTTCATTAATATGTAATACATCCGCTCTTGTATAATCATCGTTATCATCATCATCATCATCATCATTTCTAATAGGTTCTTTTTCCGATGAAATTTGTTTATCTTGATTTTTACCTACTAAAAGATTTCTTGTTTTCATATCAATAACACCCATTAAATCAACTGGTAAAAATTCGGCTCTTGGATTGTGTTTAAAAATAAGTTTCATTGCTAATAATACTCCAACTGATAATACTAACAATATTATACATAATACACCTTGCACAAATCCTCCATTAAGGAACATTAATCCGGTAAGTGTTAATTGAAATATATAAATTCCAGTAAACACTTGATAAATTGCTTTAGGGAATAATAATCCTCCTGTTTGATTTAGTTTATCATAAACATAAAGGAATTGATGCCGATATACAAGGTAGTAAAGTGCAAAATGTAATGTAACAATGGGAAGAATTATTGGTTGTATTGTAGAATATACAATACCTATAGAAGCTATCATAATATGTGGAGGAAACCCTGTTCCCCAATCTTGAAACGGCATCGTTTTTTCCAATTCCCAAATTTTTCTAGGAGTTTTAACAAGAAACTTTTTAAATATAAAATTCATAATTAAGGGTCCAATTTGAAAGATTTCTAAAGCGCAAGCAGTTATTGTAAGAAGAATGTAAGTGAGGAAAAATGTTGAAGCGCGTGGAAGGTTATTTGCTAAAATTTCAATTGATTGTGTTGGATTATTGACAAGTTTTGGTAAAGATTGAAGTATACCATTGGCGAATGTTGTAACTAACAGTACATTCATAACCTAAAAGTAATTTTTTTGTGATTAATTAATTTCTTTTTTAAAGAAACATAAATTTACATATACGTACGAGATGAAAGTAATATTTGCTTTGCAAGCTAAGATCTACTCCTGAATTTGTGACACTTCCTTCGAATCTCGATAAAACTAATAAAATTTTTTCTTTTTAATGAAATTTTCAAATAAATTTCCTAACATAATATTAAGTTACTTACATCTTAAAACTATTACCAATATCATCATCAATATATTTAAGGCTACAGCCGGTAAAATACCCTGAATTATTCCGACAAGTACTTTTAAATTTCCTTCAGCATTATTAAGTCCTTCCAAGAATTTTAAAGGTTTAAGTTTTGCCAATTCGGACAATGTAGATATACCCGCGACGAATGTAACTAAAAAAAAAAAAATTTTCAATTAAAACTTTACAATTTTTTAAATAAATTTTTTTTTATTTATTTTTTTTTTTGCATATTACCTGCGGACATCCAAATTATTACAATGCCAATTACAACAGATAAACTTATAACTCTTCTGATCATCTTTTGTTTGCTAGTTAAATTCAAATTTTCCCAAATAATATCATCAGGTGAAATATTAATTAATTTTGGAACTGTTGAAGTAGCAGCTAACTGTGCTCCAACATAATCATTAAATTGTATGAAAGCCGAATTCAATCTTTTAAAGTCATTAGGATTTTTTTGTAATTCTGATATTTGATGATTTATGTCATTTAAATCATTACTATATGTTTCTAAAGAATCAACTTTTTTTCCTATTATTGGTAATTTACTACTATGTTGTGGACGTTTAATATTTGGTGAATTTCCATTTTCAACATTGGATTCCCTAAATTCTGGTTTTGTTGAATCTTTGGCGTATTGGATTATATAATTTGTTGCAGCACCTTCTAAATTATTTACAATTGCCTCTCTTTTAGCTGTGGCTTTTGCTAATTTAGATGGATCCCTATTAAGCCATATACGTTTCACACCACCTGGGAATATGTCGAATAATGCTTTTAATGATTCAGAATTATTTAATTCCTTAGGAATTCCCGTAACTAATATTGTGGTTGCTCGTGGAGAATTACGATATTCATCAGTTGTATGATATTCATGACGTAGACGAATAAATGTGTTAAACTCTCGATATAAAGCGTACATTATGATACCTATTATATAATTACATGTTAGTAAAACTTAAAATAATGTGATAATATTTTAAATGAAAATGTCGTACCACTGAATAACCAAGTAAAAATTACGTGAGACCATAATCTTTTTTCATCACGAATATTACCGATCGTAAATTTTTCCAAACCCTGATTATCACCCTGATTTACGGAATTAATTGGTAATAAAACTGCTAATCCAAATATGCTAAAAATAGCAAACAGGATCATAAACAATTTCATAAATCTCAAAAACATGTATGAATCAAGACCTATTCTTTTTATAACCTCTTCATCAGAAATCTTCAATACCGGTAAAATCCATGCAAAAAGGCCTGGTGGAAGTGGTTCTGACCTATTACTAAAAAAAAAAAATAATAATCATCATTAGTAAGTATATAACAATCTGAGGTGAAAATTATGAGTGCTTTACCTTTCGGGAACCAGATAAGTTCTAGGTTCATAAACCTTTTTATTTCGTTTTCTCAAGATATCAAAAGCAACAAATATTCCTATCGTAACTGCTACATTGAAAACCAAAGATGAAGTAAAAGTTGCAATTGATGAGTCCGTTGATTGTTGTTGACTTGCTAAATCTTGGGACATTTATTTAAAAGGAATTTGAAGAAAAAAGGGAAATAAAAGAATAAATTCAATTAATGAATATATTTATACATTTTTAATAGTCAAGTATCGTAACACCATTTTACCTCTTACATATATTATACATCATAATAATGAAAGTTTGATCATCATTTTTTATCAGCCGACTACGCCCAAAAAGATTCTTTGTATCGATATTGCGGCCATAAACCATTTCCATTAGTTGATTTTAGTTGATCAACTAAAAAAATTTCCCATTCGCTTCTTTTCAATGCTAAACGTTTAAGGATTTAAACTCGATTGAAAGTTCTGTGTATTGTAGTAATTTATTGCCACCTTTACCTAATTAATATTTCATTCACCCCTTTTAATTTTTTTAAATCACAAAATTTCTTTTGTTCACCTGTTGGGTTTGAAAGATTTCCTTTTCCAAGCCGATTAAAATAACTTAATTGATGCATCGAAATGCTGAACCCACGCCGAGAGAATAAATAGAATAATTGCAGTACCGTACTAACATTATTAGACCATCTGTTTTTTTAAAAAAAAATTTCGCTTAAACTTTTTTTATACTTCATGATACTCGTATAAGTTAAGTATAAATATATTTGATTATTGCGCAATTGTTTCCTATTCCTAAAATTTTTAAAACCATAATTGATTTATTTATTTATTTATTTACTTTATTTTTATTTTTTAAGTTATAGAAATTCTCCGTATATGTTACTTATGTTACTTATATTACTCCTCTTGGATGACAATGTTGTAATTTATATGCTTGATGAACTTTATGTTTACACATGTATATTAGATGACTGATTATCACCGGCGCAGAAAATTTAAAAGCGACGTTCTCCTTTGTGTTTCATTTGCCCGATTTATAATGGAACTACGGTAGCACCATTAGTTAAAAGTAAAATGTCATCACAAAACATGTCATATAATTCCTTTTTTTCTTTGAAGGATGCAGTTATGCAAAGATACATCATTGCAGATACGCATATCAAATGACAATAAAAGATGTCCTTTATAATATGTCTGCAGATTTTAAGAAAAAAAAATTTTTTTTTCTTGCATAGCATATATTAAATAAATAATATGAAATATAAATATATGGGAAAAAAAAAAAAATTAAAAAAAAAATTTTTTTTTTCTTCCCATAAAAACTCTTATCATTTCTTTGTGGAATCGGAGATCATACTATTGGAAGAAATTTTATGCATACGCACTACTTTTCTGATTGCAATTTTTTTCTTATCACATATTGTACAACTTAAATTTCTAAAAAAATAAATCAGTCACCATTGTTTCTGAAGATTTATTTAAATTTAGTTAACTTAAATTTTATTAACTTATAAATATTTAACCTGTTCCCATCTTTTTTTTCCCCCCTTATCTTTCATACCGTCTTTCTATTTGATACCCAACCTTAATAACCTTATATATATTATATATTATATATAATTATTGCAAATTTTTTTTAAAAAAAACAATGTTATCGGATTTATCATCAACTTTATTAAAAGATATTCGACAACTTTTTGAAGATGCAGACGATTATAATGTAACAATTCAAGTTGGAGAAGAACCTAATATAGAAGTTTTAAATGCACATTCAGTTATTTTAAGGGCTAGGTCATCATATTTTCGATCAGCATTATCATCAAAATGGGCAAAGAAAAAAGGAGATACATTTACTTATAAAAAACCAAATATATCACCTAAAATATTTAAAGAAATTCTTAGATATATTTATACTGGTACAATTAGTTTAAATGATAAAGCCGAACAAGGGGAATTATTAAAATTATTAGTAGCAGCAGATGAACTTGAATTAGAAGAATTGGTTGAACATATTCAAGAACATATTATTACGAATGAAAGTGAATGGTTAAAAAAAAATATCGTACATGTACAACAAACTGCTTCAAAACATAAAGCTTGTGGTAGATTACATTCTTATTGTGAAAAAAATATAAGTGAAGATGCTTCATTAATCTTTCAATCTGATGATTTTACTTTAATTGAAGAAACTTCTTTAATCGCTTTGTTAAAACGTGATGATTTATCTATGAATGAAATTGAAGTTTGGGATCATGTTATTAAATGGGGTATGGCACAAAATCCAAATCTTTCATCAGATGTTAAAACTTGGTCAAAAGAAGATTTCAATCTAATGGAACAAACTTTAAAAGGATGTATGGCGCATATTAGATTTTTTCAAATTTCTTCTACTGATTATTTTTATAAAGTTAGACCTTTTAAAAAATTATTACCTTCAGATCTTAAAGAAAATCTTAAAGAACATTTTATGGTACCTGGAGTTGAACCAAAATTTGCAGTTTTACCTCCACGTAAAAGTAAGAATAGTAAAAAGGACAAATTACCAGGTTCTAATATTATATCAAGTCAACATGCTTCTCTCATATCAAGTTGGATTGATAGACAAGATTTTAGTTATAATAATGATAATTTTAACATTGATGAAATTCCTTATGAATTTAATTTATTAACTCGTGGTTTTCGTGATAGTCTTACACGTCAAGAATTTCATAATAAATGTAATAATCAAGGTCCTACTCTCGTAATATTAAAAGTTTTGGGTACAGGTCAAATTATTGGTGGTTATAATCCTGTTAATTGGAGTTCATCTGGTAAATGGGTTACTACTAGAGATAGTTTTATTTTTTCTTTAGGAGAAGGGAATGATTTAAAAAGTGAAGCTATTTTAAGTAGAGTTCAAAATCATGAACAAGCTATTCGTGATTGTGCTATCAGTTATGAATGTGTTGGATTCGGATGTGGCGATTTACGTAAGTTACAAGTGTTATAGGTGCCTATGTAAATTTACGCAAATTGCAAGCTAATAAATGTTTTTATCTATTTTTCTTTTACAGACATAATTGAAGGAACAAGTACAAGAAAAGATTATGACCGAGATATAATTGATATTTCAACTTTTGTAGTGGATGATTATGAAGTATTTCAAGTTAAAAAGAAAATTTAATAAGCACCTTTCCTTTTTTTTGATCCAAGAATTTTCAAGCGAACCTCTTTTTTGACGAGGATTTTGAACGAAAAGTTTGAAATGGAACTTAATTTCGATAACTTTTTTTTTCTTTAAAAAAAAAAAGTTCTTTAATTTACGCATCTTTATAACCAAATAATATATTTTTGATATAAGATTATCTTTTATTATTATTTTAAGAAATATGAGAATTAAGACATATATATGAAATGTATGAAAGTATACTATATTTATTGTAATAACCACCATAATTTTATAATATATAAATTATTTTACTATTAATAAACAATTCTTTATGAATTATTATTTGAATTAAATTATTACTGGTTTTATCATATTGAAATTAGATATTTAGATTATCATTATCTGTGAATTTTTTTATTTTAAATATGCATGATGGCGGATAAAGCGATATGCTATAGTAAATATAGAAATCATTTACGAATTACAGCCTCCCGAGGGAATTGGATATCAAGAATTTTCTATCTTTTATCTTTTTGAAATTCTAAATTGTTTACGGGTAAATTTTACTCTTATTTTTTATTATAACATTGTACTGTAATCAATTCTTAATCTATTAATCTATACATAAAAAAAAAAAATTCTAAAGATCGTTACACAACTGAATAATTTTTTTTGATGAACGTTAAAGTCACGTTTTTTATATAGTTACAAAAAAAAAAAATTGTATAATAAAGTTCAAAAGTTTTGCGAACTCCTGAAAAAAAATTTGCGGAATTATTTATGATTGGACGAAACTTTAACAAGTTTTTCGAAGCAATTTGATAACTTTATGTGATCATCCTTGAAATTTATCATTAGACGAAAATGGGAAACGAAAAATGGATGCAACCACATACTTTTTACGTAATCGTTTAAATCGAATCAATTAATACAAGATATACAAAAAAGAAATCACATACTAATAATTACATCTCATTGGTATTTGAATGTGCACTAACACAATTTGTACAAGTTTATTGGTATATATTTATTTTTTACAGCATGTAAAGTTCTTTTTTTCTTTATTAAATTCCGCTACTCTATAACGGGTTCGTTATCAAATTATTTACGCATATATATATTATATATATATATATTATTTTTTTTTTTTTTTAAAAAAAAAATATCTTTATACAGAAATTTTTCCAAGCATTTACATATGTACAATTTTTAAGGAAAAAAATATTTTTTTTTAACAAGATAATTTTTTTTCTTTTTTAAAAATGGTGAAATTGAGGATTACCAAAACAATGCGGAGATACCATTTGAGGTGGTAACATCTGAGATTGTGACAACATTTGTGGAGCTCCTGTCATCAAATGAGAAGGAATAATTTGTTGTTGTGGTGAAATAATTTGTCGGGTAATTCTTGGTACAAAAGATTGATGATGAAACAATTGTTGAGCAGGTGGAGTTGTAATCATAAATTGTGATCTATTCATCATATGTGGAATTATTTGATGAAATTGAGGCTGAGGGTTTGTTAATCCCATTGACGGGATCGTTGGAGTTGATACCATGTTTACCATTGGACTCACAGATGTCATGGGCGCCATGGAAGCCATTGTCGGGATGTCTAATATAAAAAAGATAGTATAAATTTAATATTTAATATTAAAATATAAAAATATAAAAAAAAAAATAAATATAAAGATATATACTCATGGGACTCATGGGAGCAGTTGTTAATTGTGGCTGCCTTATAAATATCCGTTTTTGCTGTGTTGGAGCTTGTGGCATATAATTCGGGTTCATTGATTGTGTAAAACTTTCTTCAAATTTTGCGATTTGTTCACTTTGTTCTTCTTGTTTATGAATCAATATTTCTTGCATAAATCTACTTGCAAATTCTTCATTTTGATCGACCCAACCTTGTTTTTCATCATCTCTGATATTATTATATTCACAGTTTGCCTTTATAACATCATTTATCCAATAAAATTGAGATGCATCACGGAATATATGTGGAAGAGTTTTAAAAATTGCATTTGGAATATTATGATCGATATAAAGTTTGTCTCGACTATAATATATATAATAAAATATGAGTATTAAAATTAGTAAATTACAATAATAATTAGAATAATTACAACAAAAAAAAAAATAATCGAATGATCAAAATTACCTCATCGTATGATCATCGAGACATAAATCACAACAACGTACTCTAAATTCCCAATATACTTTAACGTAACCTTTTTCATTACAAAATTGACAACCTTTATCCAATTGTTTTAAAACGATATAACTTTTTTCATCCATATTATGAGGAGGAGGAGATTGAAGGAATCTCATAAATCTCATTCTTGAATTTCTCCAAATTGCTTGAGTTTCTTTAGAACCAGGACTACATAATAAACCTTTTAATTTCTTACAAACTAAAGTAAGTGAAAATAAATCACTTGGAGGTAAATTAGCACATATTTGAACAAATATTTCATTAGGAATATCCGTTAAATTTTTTTTAGAAATTGATGTTTCCAAAGTTAATCGAGTTGGAATGTGAAGATCATCATTGGATGATGATGTATATTGTGAAATTTCTGCGGTAGGTAATTCTAAATTTTTTGGCAATGATACAGGAGAAGCAGTGATAGGTTCTTGTTTTACAATAGCATCAGTTGTAGTTGGTGATGATGTTGTTGATGTTGATGCTTTTCTTTTATTACTTTTCGTACTTGATTTGCTACTTCCTTTACGTTTACGTCTAAAAAAAAAAGAAGGAAAAAAGAAAGAAAAGAAATCACGGAAAAAAAGTGTAAATCATGGGAAATTTGATAAAATTAAAAAAGGCGTAAAATATACAGAAAAAATTATAAATTACCCTCGAGAAACAGTATTATTTGGTTCACCCATTTTTATATATTTATATATATATATATATATATAAGAATATGTAAATGATTTAAATTTAATGAAGTATTATTAGATAAAAATATTTTATTTGTAAAGAATTAGTAAAAAAAAAGAACGAAAAACAAAAAAAAGAAAAATGGTCACTTTTTATATTGACTTTTTTTAATCGAAAAAAAACAATAAGCAATAAAAACTTGTTTAATCAGGGTAGTAAAAAAAAAGTTAATCTTGTTTTATGTAAGTTAACGTTCAGTGCAGAAACGTGTTTGTACATTGGCAAAAAAAAAAATATACACTCCGTAATGAGAAAAAAGACTTACACAAATAGGATATGCAATAAGTCAAATGATTACCAGACAAAATTGTTTGGAACTCCGATTGGGTTAAATTTGTTAGTTGATCTGCGTGAAACTATGCAATCAAATGTATGTTGATGAGAAAGAAAAAAAAAAAAATTTTTGTGTGTGTTTCGTTATTAATAAAAAAAATTACGTGTTTGGATTCAAGATAACAAGATTTTTTTTTAAAAAAAAATGATTTTGTAATAAAATTCTTGAATAGGAATCAAGCTTTTTTGTACTATTGTACTATTTAATAGGTAACTCAATATAAACATTAATTAAAGAAAATTCAACTGTTGATCTATTAGCCAATCACAAAAATTCTTTTCAGATTAGACTTTAACCTGAAATAGTACGATTACAATAGTGTGAGACAGAAAAGCAATTTTTTAGTCGGGGGAACCGAACCGGCAAAAACATTATTTAAGTAATTGTTTGTTTATCGTTTTAAATTTAAACCAATGGGGGAGATAAAGGGAAAAAAAGGAGATTGTTTACTTGAAAGAAAAGTAAAATCTTTTTATCTATTTTTCTTAAAAATAATAATAAAAATATTTATAATCAAGAAAGAAAAGTAATATGTAATATATGTAAAAGATGCAAAGTAACTGCAAAATAATTCAGTGAAACAAAGTAACGTATTGCAGTAGTAGTACATGTTTGATATGTCGTGTTACCAAGCAATCACCTAAAAGCAAAATGGCGCCTAACTTTCAGTGATTATTCAAAACAATTACTTTAGATTCAATGATTATCCCCAACATTTTCCTTGTGAACAGCAACTTAAACATCTAAAGCCACGATCATAACCGACCGCCATTTTTTTCATAGTTTAATGAAAAAGAAAATATACTATCATCATCATCATCATCATCATCATATACAAATAAATTTCGTTATCATAATTTTTTTTCTTTTTTAATTTTCTCACGCCAGATTTCTAAAATAGGGGGCTGTCATTTTGGTACTTCTTTTGATATTCAATTCCGAGAAGAATATTCTTGTATTTAAACATAGCCAATTATTTTGGCTTAGAATCGGAATTGTATATTCTCTCCGAAATCCCGAAATTACTGGATCTGGAAAAAATTATTTTATTCTGGAATTATTCTAATAATTCCCAAAATTATTCTAATTATTCCGATTATTCCAAATTTATTCCAACTTTTTTTGATACAAATAATATTTTTCTTGGCGTACGTTAAAAACGAATTACATGAATCAACCTAAATGTGTAACTTTATATACCTTTCCATTGTCAATGATAAATAAATAATAAAATTATTATTGCGTACTTTTGGTCATTTGATCTATTAATTAATTAAAGTTATAATTTACACTTTTTAGTAGGATGTTGTGTTCAAAAAACTTTATTCTAATATAATTCTTATCAGATCTTCTTATTAATAATAAACAAAGAAATATTTAAAATACGGAATATTTATATATACATATACAGTACATATATATACATATTTATATAATTTATTATGATATGCAAAAGCAATAACATGCAATATTTGCATTAATTTTCCCCATACATGACTCATAAGAGCCATAGCCACATCTTTGTGAAATTATGCACAACATCTTTTCATATGAAAATATAAAAAACGGATCTTAATATAATTTAAAATTTATAATTGGTTTCTATTTTTATTCTTTTTATTGGTTGATTTCGCATGATTATTTATATATTTATTTATTTTAAAAAAGTTTTCTTCATTAATAATTTTACTTTTGTAATAGAATTTCTTTCTGTTTTGCATAAATGTATTACTGATCTCTTTAAATTTGCCTTTTTAGGTTCTCCCATTACACGTGTTAAATGCACGTGATTCGGTTTATCTTCTTAGCCGTCCCCCTAATAAAGTTAATTTCTTCTATATCAAGTTTGAAATGGTTCTTTTGAATTTTAATCTCTCCTTTTATGTTATATTGATTTAAATCGTATCACTGTTATACAACGTCTCAGAATTATCAAACTAGTTACATTACTGATATGACGACATATATGTTGCGGCACAGTAAACAATGTAAATCATCCAATAATTGTCCTTTAATTTTATATTTATTTTTTTTCTTTGTTACTTTTATTACACATACAGATAATTTATTATCTCTAAAACCGTCAATAAAGTTTTTTATGTATAATATTTAAATTTTTTGTGATATGTACAAATTAAAAACAAATTATATATTTGTTATAGATGAAAAAAAAGTTTTTAATTCTGAAACATCATTAATCTTTTATATAAGTTTATATGAGTATAATATAATCTTTTCTGACATAATCCACTTTTTTTAAAAAAATATTTGTCTTAAATTGATTTGATAAATAGTACAAAAAATTTGTCCTGTTATGATTTGATATAACAAAATTTTTAATCATTATTATATAATATATATTTTCTATGATGGATTTCAATTATGCATGCATTAAAAATCTGCATTACATATTGTTATCTTTTAGGTAATACATTTAATATTAATTGCAAATGATATTAATAATATTAAATAATTTTTTTTTTTTAAATGATTAAAATTCTGATATTTATTTTAAATAAATATATTAAATAAAAAAATTTACTTTGAATTTTTGAATAAGTAAAATTCATGTCTTAATTTTTATTTTAATTAAAAGCTATTTTTAGCTTTAATTATATATTCTGATTCTATTACTTTTATACATATTTACATTATTGATAATTAAAGGACTATTGATTCTATTATAAAATGTCTTAATACTACCAAACAAGTTTAAAAATAATATTAGTATTGCAAAAATAAATTCTAAATAGTTTTTAATATATTTATATAAGTAAAAGAATATAGTAAAAACATATAAATAATCAAATAAATAGTTTAATTTAAATAATTATTAATATCTTTACTCTTTAATTATAAAAATAGAATTTGAAATTTATATTTATAATAATTGCCTTATTAAATAAAATATGTATTAACCAATTTCTTAATTTTAAAATATACAGAAAATAGTCAAAATTAAAAGTCAATATAGAAAGTCTTTATTGATTTAATAATTCTAATTTTAATTAAAATACTACATAAATAATTTTTAACAAATATTTCAAATGTATTTTCTTAAAATTATTTTTTTTTATTAAATTATTAATTATATCATATAATACTTTTTTAACTGCTATAATATCTATATAAACCCCTAGTCTGAAGTTTCAATCTGACAGTACATACATGGTTGCTTTGATATAAGTGGACAGGTAGTTCAGTTCTTAATAATATTAGAAATTAAAATTTTGTTGTTCGTCTCAATGTACTTAATTTAAAAAAATTTTCAATAAAATTCTGATTGTACTGCAGCCAAAAAAAAATAATAACTATATAAAAGTTTTTGAAAAGTACTTTAAAAATATATTGATTCAAAGTATTTTTAACTTATAAGTTAGTTTGTAAAAAGTCTTACTTATTACCATTATAAAAAATTAGATAAACTAATATTTATATTAGATCTTTTATAATTTGCAATAAATAATAAATATAATTTGAAAGTTTATTGTTATTTTCTATTAACCTATAATACAAGTCTAATAGTATTTAAATATAATCATCTAATATTCTTTTCTATAAAAATATATTAGATATATAAGTTTATTACAGCTTGTAATTTCTATATCATTAATAAAATTATAAATAATTCTAATAGTATTATTACTTTTACATTTATAAGAAATATATTAAAAACTAGCTTATTTTTAAAATAAGTTATTTTATCAAATTAATATTATTATATAATATATATAATATAATTTTATTAATTAATTTCTTATATATAATTTTACATTATAATGCAAATTTCTATTTGATATTTAATTTTTACTATTATATATTTAAAGTTTAAAAATACTATATAATAATAGAAAATTTTAAAGTTTACACGAAATGTTTGAGCAGCAGGGTATGTAAAATATAATGGACGATATAATGCACTTTTACTTTTTTATATAATATATGTATTTTTAACTGCTCTGTAAGTTTATTTAAGGCATCAAAAAGGGTTTTAAATGCCATTTTTGACTTATATATGAAAAACTGTCTTTGCTGCTTATTTTCTAAATTTTTTTAAGAGTGATCGGCAAAATCAATTATTCATAAGTAAAGTCAAACTGACATTCAAAAGCACCTTTAATGCCTTATATAAACTTGTAGAGCAGGCGAAAATCCATTTATACTATTAGTCAAAATGGCAATAATCACATAACCTGGATTCAAACATTCCGTATTTAAATAGAAATTGCTATAATAATATTATAAAAATATTTTTTAACATTTTTGTATTTTTTATTTATTTAATATAAATAATATTTAATACATTTTTTATTTACTATTTATTATTTATAAAATGAATTATTTTTATTTTTTAATATTACTTCAAATACATTACCTTTTACTGGCATATTTTTTAATATTATTTGACAGTTAAAATTTATATCTTTATAAATAATTTGATATAACAAGAGATGAAAATATAACAAATATTTATTTAATAAAAGAAAATTAGTTGTATTTGATTTTTATATTAAAATAAGAAAAAAATATAAAACTCTTAATATAAAAATATATGGATTTGATCTTAAATCAATAAAAGTAAATATTAATATTGCAATTAATAAATTCCAACAAGCTGAAACTTTTTCATATACTATTTTAATATTTAAATCAAGTGATTTATTATATATTGAGAAAGAAACTTATCAATATATAAGTAAGTATATTGTTATTTATTAGCTATTTTGATGCATCTGATAAATCATTTTTCTTTTAAAATGGGTTTTATTAAAATTCTACTTACTTATAATAAAGGTTATTATAAAAAATTAGCCAATTTTTACTTTATTTTTTTCTTAAATTCTATTGGTTAATTAGTTAAAAAGGAAATTAATTATAATAATATAACATAAAATTTTCTTTTATAATAGAATCTGCAAAGAATTTTATATATGATTTTTACTTTAAGTCTAAAGGTGATCTATCTTATAAGTAAGTAGAATTCTATTTTATTGTTTCAATTCTGAGTAGTTTTTATATTGCAATTTATGAAATTTATGTTTTATGTTTTAAGTAAAATTGATTAAATTAGAAGATACTTCAGTAAACAATATAGTATGTAATAATTCATTATTATTTTATTTTTATTTTAATTGCAAGGGTTTTATATAAAGTATAAATGTTGTTAGAATATTTGCAAAGAATTTAAAGAAATAATTTATTTTCAATATCTTTAATTTAACAATAAATTTGTTAAAAATATTAAAGAAAAAAAGTATTTATATTTTTAATGTTTCAAATATCAGACTTTAAAACTGATTTTTCTAAATTTTCTTTTAAACTTCTTAAATGTTTCTAGTTAAATGAAATTTTAAAAATAAACCTTTGAAATTATTTCAAATAACTGCTTAAATGAAACTTACTGACATATTTAATATTTACTTGTTCATATAATAAAAATAAATTTTATTAAATAAATAAAATAAATAAAGTACATAAAAATAAAATAATTCTCTATTTTCTATTTTCTTTAAATTGTTATTTTTTATTTTTAAATTTCAAATTGATTTTTCTTTAGTTCCTCTAATTTAAGCTGAAATTTTTCAAATTCATCCAACATTTTTTCAACTTGTCCAATTGATTTTTTATTTTCTAACACTTTTTTAGTTTTTTCAAATTTATCTTCCAATATCTTTTTAACTTTTTCAATTCCATTAATTGATATTTTATGAAATTCATCTTTTAACATTTCTCTAAATTTTTCAATTTCATCAATTTGTTTTTCATCTTTAAATTTCTTAATCAAAGTTTCAATTTTGTTACTAAAGTTATTTTTAAAATTTTCAGTGCTCATTCTAATAATATTACTATAGTTATTATATTTCCAAATTGAATATTGATCATAATCACTTATCTTAAATTTTTCAAAATCAAATTCTTTTGTATTATCATAAATAACACTTTTACTATCATCTTTTCTTATATTATACCATTTTTCATAACTTTCAGGAAGACCATGATAAAATATATATTTTGGTTGAGATTCAGGATTTGAAAACAAATGAACATGATTTAATGCTTCATAATCTGCTATGCGATTTGCCTTATATTTTAGTAAAATTTGTCTACTTTTCTCTTTTACAGCTTCATATTCATCACTAAAAAATTAACAATTAAATAAGAAAAAATATTATAAATTATATTTACAAACTGGAAAAAAAAAACTTACCTCATAAAAGCAATTAACATGTTTTGCAAAACTATTACAAGAAATATACTTGCAATAAAAGTATATAAATCAACAACCCAAAAATCAAATTCATCTCTTTGAATCCAATTACCATTAATCCAAAAATATGCAGCCAATATTGATTTAGAAAATGTTGTAAATGGATTATCACTAGAATTGAGATCAAAATCTTGTTTAAGTTCAATATTAAATAAAATCTCATTTGTTAAAGAATTTGTAGCACTTCCACTATATGTAGAATTATTGGTTTTAATATCTACTGGATTTCTGAGTAATACAAACCTATATAGTAAAATTAAATAAGAAAATTAATCATATTAAAATTTAAAAAGAAATAAAATAATCAGTTACCATACATTGTATGTGCAAATGCTAATATTACAATAAATGTCAACAAAAAAAATGGAATTAAAGATTTGAAAATAATTGCGAAATGATAAATAAAAACACCAATATCTGTCAATAAAAAAATAAGTAAATTAATAATAGTAATTATCATTAAAAAAAGAAAAAATATTAATTTATATTTTTACATGGTAATAAGCGGAGATAGATAATCTAAAATTATCAAAATTGAGTTAATAATTTTATATAATAATTTAAAAATAATTAAAATTACTTACAAATTCAATCCAAATCAAGAAAATTGAGAATGATATCCCTATAGTTAATTCAATATTATTTTCTGTACTTTTAAAACCATCAGAAAATTGAAAATTTTTAACTACTATTATTGATATTATTATTACAGCAAATATAACTGAAATTACGTCAAAAATATTACATAAATTAAAAAAATATTTTTTAGATCCTTTATAAAAAAGTTGTAATATTTCAGTAAAAAATAGATAAAATGCCAAATAATAAAATAAAATAATTATTATAAATAAAAATTGGTGATTAATAATAGTACTATGATTCAAATATGCCCAACTAATTAATCCAAAACAAATAGCAAAAATAAGAAATGGAAGAAAAAGAGAAAAAAAGTAATATGATCTTGCTCTTCTCCAATGAAAATCAATAACTGCTTCAATTGCTAGATTATTATAAATATCATGATTTTCAAATAGCAACATTCTAGAAAAAGGGCTTAATTCATTTTCTTTATTAGTAATTTTATACCATCGTGGTATTAATAAAAATAAAATACTTTTAACCTTTTTTTAAAAAATTCATTTCTTTTTTCTCCTTAATATTATTTATAATAAAATTGGGAAGAGGAACTATTCGTAATAATGGTGATTCTATAAGCTTTGATTTTTTATTTTTGAAAAATTCAGTTTTCAACTTATCTATTTCAAATGATCTAAATTCATTATTATGACTTGTTAAGAAATTACTTATTCGACTTTTAATAAATGTTAAAAAATTTACTGAAATTTCAACAGAATTATGAGTATGTCCTGCAAAACATTCTTTAAGAAATAACTTTTTTATATAATCGTCTATATTACATATAAAAAATTATTAACTTTTACAAATTATTTTTGAATATGAATAAAATTAGAATTAAAAAAAAAACAAACCATAATTATATTCAAATAATAAAGGAATTGCTTTAGAAACAGTGCACATCCAACCTGCATCATCCATTGCATGATTAGAATAATATTCTAAAAGACAAGCAACAATAGTTGTATCTTTTCCTGTAATAAAATAAAGTTGTAATAAATAATGATATTCATATTATAAATAAATAATTTTAGACATTTACCTTTATAATGATAAATTGCCAATTCCATGTTATTTTGTAATTCATTACTAATATCTTTTGACTCATTTTTTCTTTTATCAAAATTTAAATCATCATCTTTCAAAAACTTTTTTCCTGGCCATAATTTATTACTTGGTATATGTCCAATTTCCTTATTTTTATTTTTATAGATTTTATCATCTCCAAATAATATAAATTTTATTAAATTATCACAATCACCAAGTATTAAATTTTTCATAATATTGTATCGAACATCTAATAATTTAAAGTTTTGTGGCTCATATTTAACAAATTTCCATACTATATGTTTAATATAAGTAATCATTTCCTCATACTTTTATAATAAAAAATAAAATTAGTTAACTTTCTAAAAATAAATAAAATTTAAAATTTAAATAACTTACATTACGTACTCTGATATAATTATCTACAAAGTCTTTATTAATATAACGTTTATTAAAATGTTCTAATGCTTTACATGCATGCTTTACTATATAAAATTTTTCAATAATATCTTTTCGTTGAATTACTTTTTTATATTTTTTATTTTCAATTTTATCTATTTCATTATCTTCTTCTTCTATTATATGATTTATATTTTGCTCTGTCTTTATTGTATTAGAACACTCCTTATTTCTTTTATACCAACAAACCTCTAAATAAAAATCTTTTATTTTAATATTTGATTTATTATTTGATTCACATTCATACATTTCAAATTTTTTAATTTGTAATTTTGTTGCTTTTTTTTCTTGATATACTGGAATATGATTTGTCCATATAAATTCAAGAAATGGTTCTCCTTTGTTAGGATTATCTTCATTTTTAATTTGATGCCAAATTTGAACAGTTGATCTGCCAACAATAAGTTGTAAAGTTTCTGCTTCTTTGTCATTTTGATAAAGATTATAACATTTATTACTACTTTCATCATTTTCATCTAATACCCACGGTTCCATTTCACTAATACTAACTATTGGTTCAACTGAATAAATTTTCACTTTTTTCTTTTTATCTTCTTGCTTTTTTTGTTTTAGCATTTCTTCAACTTTTTTAACAACTGATAAAACTTTTCCATCATCATCAATTTGTAAAACATTTCCTGAAGTACTAGCTAAATGCTTTACAATATCTGCATTAGTAATTATTGGCAAATAAATGAAATCATCTATTATAGGTCTTTCAGTTTTATACAAATCCCAAACTATAAACTTAAACTTGCACTTTTTTTCATTTTTTTCTGAGTTTTGATTTTTATCTATTATCTTTTCTTCATTTTTTAAGCTTCCTATTATAAGTAATTTTTTATCACAATCAATAAATTCTAGTAAATGTATTTTCTCTATTTCATAAAATTTCTTTGATACGACTTGTAAACCATTTTCCATACAATATAACCTACAAATATAAATAAATAATGTGAATGAAATTCTATACATTATTTAAAGAAATAATAAATGACTTATTACATAAATACTTACTTAATAGTATTATTTCCTTGAGTAAAGCAAAAATGCAATTTACCAATTGTAAATCTGTTAAAGATATTATAGTCGTGTTTCTTTACAAAATTATATAATTCATCCTCTTTTCTAATTCTTTTTGCAGTAGTTACTAATTCCATTTTTTCGAAATTATAAACTAAAAATAAAATTTAATGTTAATATATTTTAATATAATTAAGATTTATATTTACAAAAAAAATTTACCTTCGAATGATTCAATATCTTTTTTGTATAATGTGACCAAAAAATAATTATCATAGATACACGAAAGAAGTCGTCTCATGCAACCTTCATTTCTATCCGTATACTAATAATTCAATCTACATTTTAAACTTTCTGGATATTCAAATTTCTCATCCATTTTAAAAGAATCATAATTATCACTAAATTTAAAATTATATATCCCATGAGTATTCAAAACTATAAATCTTTTCAATTTATTATCTTTGTCACGTGATTTGTCTACATCAGCTTCTTCAGCTTTTGGAACATTATCTTCCTTTCCTTTTTCTTTTCCCTTACTTCCCTTCTCATCTTCCTTTTCTTCACTTGAATCTTCTATGAATCTACATATTCCTGAAATGTTATAAGAATAATAACAAGTCACAGCTTTAAGAGAATAATTTTTCTCATTTCCCTTTTCTTCTTCCGCATTTCCTTTTTCTTCTTCCTCATTTTCCTTTTCTTCTTTTTCATACTCTCCGTTTTCATACTTCCCGTTTTCATACTCTCCGTTTTCATACTCTCCGTTTTCATACTCTCCGTTTTCGTACTCTCCGTTTTCTTTATCTTCATTTAGTTCAATACGATAAATAGCAATTCCTTTTTTATTTTTTTCATTTTTTTCTTTTTCATTTTCATCATTTTTTTCTTTATTTTCATCATCTTTTCCTTTATTTTCATCATTTTGTGACTCATTATCAATGTCAAGATGAACATCATTTTGTAATTCATTGTCGTCATTTTGTTTGGATATATCATCACTTTTAGTTCTTGGTTGTATATTATATTCATGTTTCCTAAGTTTCTCTCTTTTATAATCGGGTTTGCTACCCTCCTTCATATCATCATCGGGTTTGTTACCCTCCTTCATATCATCATCAAAGTTTATTCGTGACATTGTAACAAAAACAAATAGTTGACCATTATTTTTGTACATATTTGATACATCATAAGACCATCTAAATAAATCATCCGGTTTATTTTTATTTCTGTCTAAAAAAGCTGGTGTTGAACGAGGATCATATAACTTTTCAACAATAAAATTATCATTTATTTTAAAATAAGCAACGGGTTTATCAATTTCTACGGATCCGGTGTTGTGCAATACTTTGATCAGAAGGTTTGCTATTTATTATTATTATTTAATATTAATATAAAAAAAAAAAAGGTAAAAAAATTTGTCAATACCATACCCTGTTTAAAATCGCATAAATTGCTTACTATAACGAAATTCATTAGTTGTTTTTACCTATATCGAATGTAGCGACAAATTTTCCATCTTGACTAATTTTAATCCGATAATCTTCTTTCTTTTCAATAGTAATATTGTTTTCGTAATGTAAATCTCGTGGAACCGAGTCTTTTTGCTTAAAGTAGTTTCCAAATTTTTCAAATACTTCCATGCTGTTTAAAAAGTCTTTTCAAAAATATATACGTACAGTATTTATTTAAGAAAAAGCGAGATCCGTGAAAGTGCCCAATTTATTTTTAAAAAAAAAGCGCTAATATTATTTATTGATTATATTTTTTTATTGAAAATTCTAAATTAAGAAATTAAGAAATCTTGTGAAGCAGAACCTGAGAAAGATTTCCTAAACAAATTAAGAGTTATTCAACTGATCATAATGCAATAAATAAAACTGAATTTGAGGCTGAAACCCATTATCGACACCTAGACAATTTTGGTGAGCTCAATAAAAAAAATAATCCTGCACGAATATTCCACAAAATGTTTCAGTGTCGATTAGTATGAAATCAAAAGGTTACGTATAAAATTCTATAATTTGTCATTTTTTTAACAAACATTCACGTTTATGTGCATATGCACGTCTTCACTAATTTAGAGTTTTAAACGAAAAATTGATCGTCGAAATTGCGTACCGCATTTTTTTTTTTTGATTTGAAATCGTGACACAACAGACACAACAGACAAAACAGCTATTAAAAAATTGATTTGATTTCAAAAAGATTACATTCAATACAAATTTCGTTGAAATTTACTGCGTGTTCATATACAATAAGAAAAGGTCAATTCTAACAGTATTTCGACGATGCTTATTCGAAGTGTTTTATAAGGTGTTATGATCGACATAAAATGTGCCCCTTCGATTATTAAACCTGAGAAGAACCCATTAAATATGAAAACGTATCCTACCATAGAAAAATTAGTTTACTGTATTTATAATAAAGAAATTTTCAGTCATCGGAAATGTCACATGCAGATCATTACATCAACGGTTAAAAAACTGGCCATGGACTGATCTTTGTCTTGAAGCCAAAACTTGCGAAATTCGAAATTGTTACTTGCCATTTAAGCATAAACACAACGCTTGTAATAGGTGTGAAACAATTTATAATAATAATGCAATTTCGAGCATGAATAATGATAAAATTTTGAACACGAAAAATAGTAATGATCATAAAAATTCCAAAAAAAAAAATAAATCGAGATCGCAAAAATAGAATTATAAAAACTGACATAAAGTACGAATTATCTAACGTAAAATACCAACAATAATAGAACATTTCTTAAGCTTGAAACTATGATGATTACTTTGGAAACTAAATAATTTAATAAAATACATGCTTTTGCTACAAAACTTAAATTCCCCATTATCGATAAATGTATTTATATAAAATTGATTAAATAAAGCACTTAAAATGTGAATCTTTTCTCCTCGGCGATTTGTGCGTAATTTATAAAATATAAATAGGGATGATTTCGTAATAAATTATTATAATACTATTAAACACTATGCAAACGAAATTACTGAAGCTTGCATTCAATACAGTCTTAAAATAATGGATTGCAGTACCAGTGTCGCTACTTTTCAGAATTTCAAAACAAGGAATATGATAAAGGGTGGATTCAGAAAGTGCTCGATAACAATAAAAAGCGTAACGATTATGATAGATTTAGAAACAGTAGATTATCATTAAGTTTACAATTTTACCAAGTTAGATTTTGACGATGTTATCGATATATGTCAGACCAATTATAATACCCGATCTTTCTTATACTCCATGAATATCGTTCTTTTTACTTCATTGTTCAGCGCTTGATTTACCAACTGATTTACCTATTTGCTACTGTTTGGTCAATTGAAATAATTGCTTCAAGACTTTTGGCACATCTATTCTACTCTCGAACAGTACTAAAAGTTTTTGATACGAGTTGAGTAAATTTACACGTTAACTGACGTGAGTTGCGGGGTGACTAAGGAATAAGGATGGGTTATTTACTGGGTTATTTAATTGGCCGTTAAATATGCTAATCATTACTTTAATGAACCATTAAAAACCAAAGAATCATCATAATCTTGATCGTTTTGGAATTTTTGATCAGGTTTTGAATTGATAAATTATTGGCTGATGAAATTGTGTGACCTGATCAACAACCTGAACTTTCCGAACAAAAATGTGGCACTTTTTTTTAACGTGTCTGATGTCTAATAAAGTCGCCAACGAAAAATATTTTATTATATGAAAAATAATTAACCATTCAATAAGCAAAGTACTTAATGAATTTTGGATCAAAAAACCTGAACAATCAGAATTGAACAGGCTTATTGACTCAATACCGATGGTCCAATACATCTTTTGGTATAATTTTGCTTAACCCCCCATCCCCTCTTATTTATTTATTTCTAAAGTGGTTTTTAATTTTATATTATTACATGAGAAAGAAAAAGCTTTTTATTAATTTATTTAATCGAAAATATTATTATTGTAGAAAATGATGACAAGAGTCAATATAATATTGAATCAACAAATTCTGAAAATTTAGAATGAGAAATTTCCTTCGAATATATGAAGAATAATATGGGAGACTCTGACATAATCATAATTTGTATCTTTCTTAAAATCTGTTTTTTTTTAATAAATACTTTATGAATTATCTTTATTTAAAGATTGAACCTTAATACTACCTTAATACTACTTTTATAAGTGTGCGAAGTTTATCGTGTGAAAATCTTTACCACTATATTAAAGATAATTCTGAAATAAATTTAAAAAGGAATATTAACAGGAAGTTTTTTAAATTCAGATACATGATTATATTTAGAGTGAAATAATAATAATGAATAATAATAATAATTATCATAAACATTTTTGGTGAATTGTTCCAGAATTTCATTTTTTATGATAAGATTCCGCAGTTTTGATAGTTTTGATCAAAAAGCTTCTTTTTGATTTATTATGGCTTTTGAAATTTGGAAAAATTTGTAGGTGCAGCTTTCTGAATTCAGAATACAATTTTCTAAATTTATATTTTTCATGTTCATTTGCTCCTTTCCAATAAAAGAGGCCAATTTACTTTGTTCTTTTCCATCATTAATTTTAATCCTTTTATCCTTTACTACTAATAAGATTACTTGCAAAACTAAGGAGTTTTGGTGGAATGGTGTATGCGAAACTGCTGAAACTTAGTTTCAGCATCATATAGTTTCGACATGTTGGATTTTTTTTAATATAGGTTTATTTTTTAACTTTATAAATTATAATAATATAATTATATAAATTCATTCTTTTATTATCAAAAATTAATAACAAATAACATTATCAAAAAGAGTTTTGCTAACTTGCCCCCTGGGTTAAATAACCCAGGTTATAAAAATTTATATTTTACATAGTTTTTTTGCCAAACACTTTTATTCGCAAATTTTTTTTTGTATTATAATGGTTTAAAAACATTTAATTAAAGTTTATTAATTAGAAAAAACTATCAAATTCATACTTTATTTATTTTTAACAGGACTAGTAATTATGGTACACAAAAAAATACATGATAATAACAAAGTAAACAAAAAAAACAAAACTATAAAGAAAAAGAATGAAACTCATGAAGAAAGTTAAAGAATGAAATAATAATAAAATCTATAAAGTCAAAAAGTAAAATTTGTGACATTGAAAAGTAAAACATGTTAAGTTAAAAAGCAGCATAGAGTAAAGAAAATATAGTTAGTAAAGAATAAAAATTAGAAATAAAACAAGAACCTATAGGCTAAAGTATAAGGGTTTTTTTTTCTTTTTCTTTGTGATAGGTATTTTTTTTTTATTTTTAAATTAAAGAGTGAACCCATAAAAAAAGTTAATGACCAAATAAAAGTAAATTAAGAGCAAAATACATTATATAATGTTGAAGAGAAAGGAATTAAAGAATAGCATAAAGAAAAGAAAATATAGTTAGTAAAAAACAAAATTAAAAAATAAAACTAATAAAAAAGGGAACATATCTTTTTAATGTGTTAAGATATAATACTGTATTAAAAATTGTAAAACTCAAAGGAATGGAAAAAAGAAGGAAAATAAAATGAAATAAAAAGAAAGGAAAAAATAAGGGAAAGAAAAAACAAAAAAAAATAATATAAATAAATTATAAATCAAATTTATCATATGATGGGATGAATAATTCATATAATTATATAAAATTTACTAATAAATTAAATCATCTGAGTTAAATCACTCTGGATTAAAATTAGTCTTATACTATCAAAAATATCAAAAATAATAAACATAATAAAATTGAATTAAAAAAAAATATAAATTTATATGTTCAGTTTACACTTTACAATTTCGTTTTCTTTTATCTCTTGATTTTCTTTTATCTTTTGATTTTGATTGATTTCAAAAATTACATTTTCTTTTTCTTTTTAAAAACTGAAATTTATAATGGTATTTATATTTCATGCTGATGGTGAATGGCAATCATAAATAATATTTTATCTTCTATATTTTTATCTAAACAAATCTTAAATCTGTTAATAAATTGTAAATTTGATATTAATATAATAATTACTAGTTTGTAGCCAGAATTCATTATACATTTTTTAAAACATGTATGATCAAAATTATTCAGACTTTGATAAGAAATTCATCTTCATTTTCAAGTAAAATTTTTGTAAGATTTTTATAACTTCTTTCAATATATTCTATTTTATGTAGCATTATTAGACTGTTACTGTAAAACCAGTTGTAGTAAACAATCTATTTATTATTTCTTAAATGGTAATGCAGGCAAATTTGCCTGTAATTTTTAAAAATAAATTGTATTCAAATATAAAGTTTATTAATATAAATCATAATTTTGCAGCCAAATTAACCTACATTCTAATAATAAATTTGTGTGATTAAATATGTGACTGATTATTAAAATTAGATAAAAAATTAACTTGTAAAGTATAGCATCTAGTTTTTTATATAATAAATTTAAAATATTCTCACAATATTTTTCCATTATTAAAAATATTTTAATATGATTTTTTATTTTTTTTTATGAAAATTTTATATTATAATAAACAAGATATTAAAAGATAAAAAAAAATATTTTTTAAGTTTATATAATACAAACATAAAATAAAATTTTTATTAATCTATATAAAGTCAAAATCCTAATTTTAAAGATTAAAAATTATAATAATAAAAATTGTTCTTTATAACAAATTATATATATTTTATTAAATTTTGATATAGTTGCAACTAATTATTGATGAAATCGCAAAGTTAAAGTACAAAATTTTCATTATCTATATTATCATTATCAGTTTTATATATTAATCATTTATCAATAAAATATTTGTAAAAATTCAATGATATAAATATCATTTTCAAGGTTTTCATTAAAAAATATAAAAGAAATATGTTTTTTTATATTTGTGATATGTCACATCTCTTTTTTTTGCATTTTGATTATATAATTTTATTAAGATTTTCCATTTTTTAAAAAAAATATTATGTACTTACTATATACTATAAGAAATTTTATACTATACATATTTTTACAAATTTTCTTAATATATTATTAAAAAGAATTTAGAATGTCATTTTAATTTTTATATGTAATATATTATAGGGTCAGTGCAACATAATGCAGGTGTGATAAAAAATAAAACCTAATATAAAAATTATAATTAAAAATAAATAATTAATTAATGAAATTTCAAAACACCAACTTGCATAATTTTTAATAATTGGCAAAATTAATACTACTATAATTTTTATGGTTAGAATATAGATTAATATATCTGCAAAATTTTATAATAATCTTGCTAAAATTAAAGGATTTATTTAATGTTAATCAATTGCTGGCAAATTTGCTCACAAAACAGTTTAAAGGATAGAATAAGACAAAATATCTCAATATAATAAATGATTAGATAATCAGATTATATGATAATAATCACATGGTATATTTAAAGGATAAATAATTAGCCAAAAAATAAATTATTAAAATTATTACCAAATGATAAAATGAAAAAAAGAATCATAAAGTAGAAATTATAAGAAGAATTATAAAATCTTTAGGAGAAATGCATAAAAAATATATATAAGTATGAATTAACATAATAATTATACTTCACTTTACAGTATTTAATGGTGTAGTATATACTAAAGTTTTTATTTTGCAATATTTACAATATAAAAAAGAAAATAATACTAATTAAATCTTTTTTCTAACTATTTTTAAAGGTGCAATGCATACTATAATAATAGTAAAATTATTACTCCTTTTCACTATTAGTAAATCATATAATTTATAATATAATGTATGCATAAATAAAATATATGTAAGTCAAAGTAAATATACTAGGTTAGTATTATTATTTAGTTTTGTAAGTAAAGTGATTTTTAGCATTAAAATTATTCAATAAATAATGCCTTTTCATCAATTGGAAATACCAATTTTTCCAAATTTTTCCTAATACTTCTATTAAAGTGATTACTACCACACACAACTAATTTAACTTGTTTAGAATTATCTCTAGCAAATAAACTCATATAATTATGTCTTTCATTCATTAATAATATAGCTGGACTATTATTTAAAGGTGAAGAAGAATAAGGCGAAGAAGAATAAGATGGTGAAGTTTGATTATACTGTCGATCTATTGAATTATTATGGGGTGGAATCTGGATAGGTGCAGGTCTATTTTTAGGAGTTAAAGGTACGTTATTTTGTTGTTCATGCTTCGAATTTTCGTTGTTTTTACTAACTTCTTGTATAGGATTATTATTCACATTATAATTATTTGGATTTAAATAATTATGAGCATTCATATTTTGCATGTTTTGAATACCATGTGTCAAATTGCTCGTAAAATTACTTCCACCATAATTAGAAATTTTTGGCGGGATTGCTGGTGGTGGTGTCGAATAGTTTTCTCTGATCCAATCGTACAACAATACTTCATCAATTGATCCACTATCACCTCTCCAAGTAGGCGGTGGTTTGGATAAAATATATTTGACTTCAAGTTTTCCTTGTCCTTCTTTAAGTTTCTGACGTAAATAATCTAAATATTTTGGACAAATTAAATCTTCTATTTTATCAAATGCTGCCAATAAATATAGCTCGAAGTTGGAATTTGCTTTTTCAATATGATATTGTATCTAAAAAAAATTTTTTTTAAAAAAAAAACCATAAACATTTTTTAATTCTTATAATAAAATTAAATTTATTGTAACTTACCAATTGTAACATTGGAGTAATTCCAGTTCCACCACAAACCATAAACAAACAATCCCAACATAAATCTTCTCTTTCCTTATTCAACAATATTCCACTTCTTTTACCAAGAATATTATTCATTTGATTATTGTCAATACCGCTTGGTCTTTTTATATAATCCATGTGCAATCTACTGAGTGTGCGAGTGTGTGAATTTGCTGACGAAGGCCTAGTTATAGAGTCTAATATTGGTGAAGGTGCTGACAAATATGTCCTTCTATCTGCTATATCAAATGGACCTCTCACTTTGACCTCGAAATTTCTTAATTGTTTGTCCTATAAGAAAGTGTTAAAATGATGAAATCCAATTCAAAAACTAACATTAAAATGATTGTTTTCACTCACCAAATGTTGAGTCATAATACCATCTTTGTATATTTTTACAAGTATACAAAAACTATTTTCACTCGGCCCTTGAAGTGGGGTGTAAGGTCTAATGATGACATGATTATTGACATAACTCATAATTTCAATGTAATCACCCGGAAGGAATTTTGGTAATATATCATCTGGATGAATAATTTGAAATGTTAATTTTTTTACTAGAGTTTCAGCATTAGATCTAGTTACAACTTCAATATTTGATAAAATATATCTTCTGAAAATATAAGGAGATGGTTGTTGTAATTCTTTCTCGTTAAACTGTTGTGGTTGAAAAGAATTATCTTCCAAATTTGATATTCTAGAAACCACCATACTAGCTAATTTCGAAGTAGCAAATTTAGAATGGCGATGTCTTGCAACTCTACGATTTTTAAATGCTATGGCATTAATTCTATCGACAGCATTTGCCACACTATAAGGTTTACTCTTAATAAAACTTTGCCTGTTCTCCTTATATGTATCATCCGTTAGTACCGATATACTAGATTTTTCAACATCATAATCATTATAATCTTTAAAATTATTTTGGATCATTGTTTTTACTGTTGGATCATAAAAGAAATCGTTTGTTATGTCTGTTCCTATAACACGTTGTAGGATTTTTTGTCCTCCTGGATGTAGTGTGATCCATCTATGTATATCAAATACTAATCCTTCTGCTACAACTAAATTCGCTCCTGTCATAACTCTTTTATTGAATTCCTAATTTATAAATGAACGGTTAAAGTAATGAAAATTATTATTATTATTATTATTATTATTATTATTATTATTATTACTATTTACTCACATCCCATGTTACAACAGGTAAATTTTCAATAACATCATCGGGAATACAATTACGAATACGGTTTGTTGGATCGTCAGAATTTCTTACTGGCCATAAGAATTGCATATTTTTAATTTTATAATAAAATTCGCTTATTGTTATCACAAATCCAAATATTACTATCGTAATACGGTAATTTAAAATAAATATTAGTAAAATAATTCTAAAAGTTTAAATAATTATATAATACTTACATAACCATCCAGTATAGATCCAAATATATTTTCTATTCTCGCCACGGTCCCCGCTAAATTTCTTATCATATGTCATCATTCCTAAAATTATGTTTGTCCTGATACAAACGAATAAAAAAATGATTAATTAAAATAAATCAGTACGTGATGAATACTTCAAATAAATTTACCATGCAGCTAAAAGTAGCACAGCTCCTAAGTAAAAATGAAGATGTTTTAAATATCGAACAATCCCTGTCGATGCTGATTCAACATTCGCTAAACTCCAAATAGCCAATATGCCCAAGGAAATTTGTATTACTATTATAGAAATTATTACTATCCCCATTCTAAATAAGAATATTAAAAAAAAATAGAATGAGGATTCTGGAATAAATTCTAGAAATAAACATGATTATTTTTCTTTTTATTTACATCGCGTGAGGACTTGTTCCATGTGCGGTTGTTGCCGTTAGAGCCACTGCGGCAAATACTGCTACCATCATTCCGCCAAATAAATTAAGGTTTCGATGTTGTACCATATAGTTATCATTATGTCTTAAGTATCTAACCATCCATACTGAACCTATAATTAAATACAAATGGATAAAACGATACAGTTTATACTGAATAAAAAAAATTCGATTTAATTAATTTTATTTACATGGAAATAACACTCCCCAAACACTGAACATAGCAATTCCATGCATTTTTAATAATCTTCGTCTGTTATCTGTAAGATCTGTGGTTGTGCCTGTTCGGAAATTAATCATTCTTTTACCACGATTTCCACCGTGATAAGTTAAGCTATGTGAGTTAGGATTCCAAGCATAAACCACTAGACGTAGAAAACACATTAGGTTTAATCATTAATTATTAATAATATAATGCATGTTTTCTTCTACATACTTTCGATGTCACCATCTAGGGATTTTCTATTTTTATTATTTATTGGACGAGTAACTTCAAGTGAAGTTAAACCACCTTCAACTTTTTGATTAGAAATAGTTATAATTTGATCATTATTATCTAATTGCTTAGGTACAATACCAAGTCCAATTCCTTTAAAATTTTTTCCAGTAACAGAATTATTTTCATTCCAAAATATCATCATATCAGTGTCTGTCATACCATTACCATTAGGATTAAATCCTATTCCAAACCATGAATTTGTACTACTCATTGTAATTAAGAAAGTAATAGTTGTTGAATCCATTTTCCATTGAATATTATAATCATTGGAAAGTGATAAAGGCGAATTATAACCGTTATTAGTGTTTTCGGGTAATTTTGACGAAGCAGGCGGTTGTACGAACCAGACATTTCGAGGGTAATATGAATCCGGGGTATTTCTTTTTATGATATCTAATAATGTTGTTGTTTGAATTTTTGCTATATCCTCTTTACTAAATCCAGCATCCGCATTTTCATACCAAAATCTATCTGCGGCTCGGCTTTTTATCCATTGGTCTGAAAAACTTTTATAAAATAACTCTCCAAAATTTCCACCATTAACGTGATCTTCTGCTAATCCACCCATTAATGCTTCAACTCGATCTACCGTTGTATATGTATCTTGTAATCTTTTCTGTACATCAGGATCACTTGATATTTCTGCAAATGAATTTTTTCTTGCTAATCCAAAAGCTTGTCTCGCGTCATTATATAATGGAATACCACGATCTCTACTTCGAACAGTATCGACACTTTAAAATGAGTAAAGGAAACATTACCACTTATTAGTAGGGGCATATCGTGAACATTTATAAAATTATCTTACCTAACAATGTCAAAATATTCTGAGATATGTAGGTAATGTCGCCTAAATATCCAAATAATAAGGGATGTTATACATATGTGCATAAATTCAACGTATTATAATGAGTTCTAGCATGTATGTTCTTTGAAAAAACTGCTAAAAAATAAACTTACACAAAATCGGCAGTATAAATATCAACTTCTTCTTGTCTATAAGTGTTAAAATTTTTTATTTTAGATAATTAAATTAAATTGAGAAAACATGAAAACATATAAATTTATTATAATAACTACCTCTGAAGCGCCAATGAAAGTGCAATAGATGGAACTCCATATGTTTTTATTAGTTGAGAATTTTGTAAATCATTTAACATCAACGATGTAAGTAATTCTCCTTGTCCATTTACTATGTCATGAAAGTCACTATAACATAGTGTATATACTACTTAATACTAACATTATACTACTATAAAAATTAGTAAAATATTATGATTCAATTATCCAAACTTATTACCTGAGTTCAGAATGACCATATCGATAGGTTACGGTAGCAAAGAAAGTGTCAATAGATGGTGTAATTTCTGGTTTATATCCATCATATTTAGGTAAAGGAGTTCCCAATGCTGTCCCAACTGTTAATAATTATAATAGCATATATTTTAAATAAGCAGCAATTGATAAGCCAGATAACATATTACTATAAATTAAACTTACGATATTCATAATAAGTAATTTTTTGGAGAAAAGCTATAACCCATCTTCTAGCTTCTTGAAAATATGTTTCATCATCCCAATTATCTTTATTGACATTATAAAGTTCATCGCATAATCGATTGTGCTCACGTAAGAAAAGTATATGAAAAAAATCTGTAAAAACATTTCTTCCAAATACTGCACTATATCCATATATAAAATCGCCATTCGCATAGACAGGTGGATATCCAAATGCTCCATCAGGTGTAGATTCTTTTATTAATATCATTTTTCCCCTATTATTATAATCTCTGACCAATCGTAAATCATCATTACTGTTGCCATAAACTGTTGACGCGTCAATAAATGATGTGGCCTCATTAACTCCTGTATTACCACCATCTGGAACTGATCGATTAAACGGTAATGCAGCCTAAAAAAATATTATCATAATAAATTATATTATATGCGTTATGTTAAATAATAAGAACATTTTGTCATTAATAACGCATAAAAATTTCATTATAATGTAAAGTGTAATAAAAGCTTACTTCAGCAAAAGAAAGATCTGCGGGTTTTGGACCGTTTCGATAACTAGATAAATAAATTTGATCGTCTTGAGGGATATAAACACCTTTTGGATAATTCATTCCTGATTCGAAACCACTACTAATATCCATTTTCATAAAAAGGCCCCAATATGTTAACTTTTGAAATGAGAAATGAGAAAAGAAAAAGTATTAATATACCGCAGTAACGAAAATCATTCTACGCCATTACAATAGACTGGTACCGCATCAAGCAAATATAAATACACTTACAATATGAGAAACTTTTCGTTTACTTTTGAACTTTTCCAAACGTGGTATATCAAATGTATCATTATCTTTTGATTGCTTAGACATTAATTTATTACTAACACATCTGGGTAAAGGAAATATGTCATCAGGTAAGGTGGCGTTGCAAGTAAAAAGTGTATCTGGAATAGATGTATAATCTCCGGGAGTATGAATTAAATTATTATTCGCATCTGCATAATGGGACGTTGAAGGAAGATTTCTTACGAAAGGAGTCTTTGGAATACCGGCCGTTGGCTGATACCTGTTATTACCCATGCCATCTATTGAACGATATTCACATGTTGTCGTGATAATTAATATAGACACAGTGTAAAAGAGAAATAATAACAAATTGAACGGTTTATTTTTGATTATCATTGTTGAATTTTTCTACTTGATATTTCAGCTAGAAATATCGTCTATTTCACTTCGATATATAAATGACGTATACTATTTAATTAGAGACCGGTTAATGTCAATATTAGGAATTTAATTAATCTCCAAATAGAGAAAATAATTTAAATGATTTAAAGAGTTTCCTCAATAAATAAGTTATTGTCAGAATGAAGTTTAACCTTCAACGTATTTATGTATAATTCTTTTATTAAAAAAGGTTATCAATTATTAGATAAACAATATCAAAACGTAAACATACTTAAATGATCGTCTATTATATTGTGATTCTACTTACTTTTTAGTATTTTCATTACAATGTTCGAGTGACAAGTGCAGTATTTTATTTACATTTCAAGAAACTCATTTGCGTACGGCGCAAAATTCTGAGTATTTGCCGTCATTTTGCTTACACGGATTTTTTTTACCGCTTAGCAAAAAAATATTTTGAGATTATTCCTGTTTTTATTTATTGTTTAATTTTAAACATTACCGAAACAGAAAATTTCATAAATTAGCCCTTTGACCGGAATTTTTTTACCGACAACTTCGCTTCATTAAGGCCGGACAAAAATCTTGGGCATGACATTCCAAAATAAACCCTTGTTTCCGGACTTATTACACCGACAAAAAACAAATGTTGTTCAACCATGTCCCAAGTTTCCAAACTTCCAAACTTGACTATGAACCAACCAAATTAGGTAATGTTTAGCAGTTTAGGGGTATGGCAGGTTTCAGTCTTTCAGATCTGGGTTATAACATACAAATTTACCTAATTAAGAATGAATGAATATAAAAATACATTTTCAATGAACATTTTCGATAATCATGACGCCGGAACGATAATTAAAATTTTATTTGTAAAATTTATATTAAATAATAAATAAATGCTATATACTGTATATAAAATTAAAAAAAAAAACTAAAAAAAAAAATATAAATATAAATTTTTTTTTTCTAAGCAATAAATAAAGCTTTTTCATTAATTGGAAATCCTATTTTGTCTAAAGATAATCTAATATTTTCATTAAATTGGTTTGTACCACAGACTATTAATCTAACTCGTTTAGAAGTATCTCTGGCAAATAATTTCATGTAATTATGCCTTTCATTCATCAACAAAATTTGATTTGCTGCAGCATCACTTAAATTTGCAAGTTGAGGTGGTGATGAATAAGGAGGATAAGCTTGATTGTAAATCAATTGCTGTTGATCTTCTGATTGGTACATTGAATTATTATTGGATATTGGAACGAGACTTGGAGAAGATACAATATAATTGGGATCATAATCAACATCTTGTATATTATTAATAATAATATTAGGATTATAATAGCTATTGTCAACAAGGTTACTTGTGCTACCGTTTCCAATGCCATAATTGGAAAACTTTGGTGGAACTGCAGGAGGAGGTACCGAATACCTTTCACTGATCCAATCATATATTAATGCATCGTCAATCAATCCACTATAATCTCTCCAAACTGCTGGTGGCTTGAATAAAATATATTTGACTTCAAGTTTCCCATTAAGTGATTGACATAAATAATCAATATATTTTGGATAAATCAAATCTTCTATTTTATCAAATGCTGCTAATAAATATAAGCTGAAGTTGGAATTTGAAGAAGTCGCTTTTTCCATATGATATTGTATCTAAATAAATATAAATAACAATTAATTAGTTATTTTTTTTTATAAAGATATAGATTAAATTAAAAGTCTATAAATAACTTACCATCTGTATCATCGGAGTAATTCCCGTTCCACCACAAACCATAAACAAACAATCCCAACATAAATCTTCTCTTTCTTTATTTAATAATACTCCAGTTCTATCACCAAGTATAACATTATTATTACTTTCATTAGAATTACTAATACTATATCCTTTATGATGATTTTCGTACTGGAAATAAGTTGAGAAGTTATTTGGTCTTATCATGTAATCTAATCCATTAAAACCAAACGAGCTTATCATAGGTGATGATGGTCTTGTTAATGTATTTGGTGGTTCTAATGTAGTTGAAGGTGCCTGATAATTTGTTGTCATTCTATCTGCTATATCAAATGGCCCTCTCACTTTGACCTCAAAGTTTTTTAATTGTTTATTCTATAAGAGAAAAATATTAAAATGATAAATACGAATCGAATAATTAATAATATAAAAAAATTTGGTTGGTTTACTTACCAAATGTTGAGTCATAACACCATCTTTGTATATCTTAACCAATATACAAAAACTAGTTTCAGTTGGCCCTTGAAGTGGAGTATAAGGTCTGATAATAACGTGATTATTAGCATAACTCATAATTTCAATATAATCACCTGGAAGGAATTTAGGTAATTTATCATTTGGGTGAATAACTTGAAATGTTAATTTTTTCACAACGTTTAAAGCGTTAGGTCTTGTTACAATTTCAATATTTGTTAAAATATATCTTCTGAAAATATAAGGAGAATATGGTGGTGGTTGCGGAATTAATGCCTTTTCACTATTATTTTGATTTGAAGAATTATCATCACCTACTATTCTAGCGATTACCATACTAGCTAATTTCGATGTAGCAAATTTTGAATGACTATGCATTGCAACCCTACGATTCTTAAATGCTGTAGCATTAATCCTATCAACAGCATTAGCTACACTATAAGGTTTACTCTTAGTATAACTTTCCCTATTTTCTTTGTATGTATCATCTGTTAATAACGGTATACTAGGTTCTTTAACATTATACTCTTCTTTAAGGCTATTTTGGATCACTGTTCTTACTATTGGATCAAAAAAGAAATCATTGGTAATATCTGTTCCTATAACACGTTGTAGGATTTTTTGTCCTCCCGGATGTAGTGGAATCCATCTGTGTATATCAAATATCAATCCTTCTGCTACGACTAAATTCGCTCCTGTCATAATTCTTTTATTAAATTCCTAAATCATAAAAATAAAAAAAATATTAAATAATGTCAAAAATTAAAATTACTAAATCATATTGTTACTTACTTCCCAGGTGACGACAGGTAAAGTTTCGAAAACTTCATCGGGAATACATTTACGAATACGTTTTGTTAAATCATCCGATTCTTTTACTGGCCACAAGAATTGCATATTCTTAATTTTATAATAAAATTCACTTGCTGTTATTGCAAATCCAAACAATACTATCATAATGTGTAATTTAAGAATAATATATTATTAAATGATTTTTAAAAAAAATATGATAATAAAAATAATACCATAATACTTACTTAACCATACTGTGTATGCCCAAATATACCCTCTATTCTCGCCACGATTCCCACCAAATTTCTGATCATATGTTATCATTCCCAAGAATATATTGGCCCTAAAAATAAAATGAAATTTAATTTTAAAGAAAAGAAAATCATTGCGTAACAAGTGTATTTAAAAAAAAAAATTACCATGCAGTTAAAAGTAACGCAGTTCCTAAATAAAAATGAAAATGTTTTAAATAACGAACAATTCCTGTTGATGCTGACTCAACGTGTTCCAAACTCCAAATCGCCAATATACCCAAAGAAACTTGTATTGCTGTTATGGTAATTATTGTTATTCCCACCCTATGATAAAAGAAATATTTAAGATTAATGAATTGAATTCATGAAAACAATTTTTTATTTATTTTTTACTTACACTGCATGAGAACTTGTTCCATGTGTAGATGTTGCCGTTAGAGCTACTGCGGCAAATACTGCTATTACCATTCCACCAAATAAATTTAGGTTTCGATGTTGTACCATATAACTATCAATATGTCTTAAATATCTAACGATCCATATCGAACCTATAAATAAATTATATTTATTAATTTTAAAATGGTCAAATAAAAAAAATTGATTATTGATTATTTTATATTTACATGGAAATAGAACCCCCCAAATAATAAACATAGCAATTCCGTGCATTCTTAATAGTCCTGGTCTGTTATCTGTAAGATCCGTAGATGCTCCTGTTCGGAAATTTATTGTTCTTTTTCCACGATTTCCACCGTGATAAGTTAAAATATTTGAATTGGGATTCCAAGCATGAACCACTAGATAGATAGAAAAAATATTAATTAAATGTTCGTAAATAATCAATAATTAATAAAATTTTCATTTACTTACTTTCAATATTACCGTCTAGAGATTTTCTATTTTTATTATTTATTGGACGAGTAACTTCAAGTGAAGTAGTACCACCTTCAACTTTTTGACTAATAATAGTTATAATTTGGTCATCATTACCCAATTGCATAGGTACAATACCAAGTCCAATTCCTTTAAAATTTTTTCCAGTAACAGAATTATTTTCATTCCAAAATATCATCATATCAGTGTCTGTCATACCATTACCATTAGGATTGAACCCTAATGCAAACCACGCATTTGTACTTCTCATTGTAATTTGAAAAGTGATGTTTGTTGAATCCATTTTCCATTGAATATTATAATCATCAGAAAGTGATAAGGGTGAATTATAACCATTATTAGCGCCATCAGATGGGCCTGCTGAATTAAAAGATTGTACAAACCAAAGATTTTGAGGATAATATGAATCTGGAGTATTTCTTTTTATGATATCTAATAATGTTGTTATTTGAATTTTTGCTATATCTTCTTTACTAAATCCTGCATCTGCATTTTCATACCAAAATCTATCTGCGGCTCTGATTTTTACCCATTGTTCTGAAAAACTTTTATAAAATAATTCTCCCAAATTTCCACCATTAACATGATCTTCTGCTAATCCACCCATTAATGCTTCAACTCGATCTACCGTTGTATAAGTATCTTGCAATCTTTTCTGTACATCAGGATCACTTGATATTTCTGCAAATGATTTTTTTCTTGCTAATCCAAAAGCTTGTCTCGCATCATTATATAATGGAACGCCATGATCTCTACCTCGAATATTATCGAGACTGAAAAACGAATGAATAAAGAGATTTAAAACTCGTGTACATATTTTTTTTAAATGAAACGAATGCATAATACGTAATTATTTTTACCTGGAAATATCCATCCATCTTGAGGCATGAAAATAAAATCGCCTAAATAATCAAAAAAAAAAGTATTGATTAATAATTATTAATAACAATACATGATTAAAATAAAAGTGATGAACTTACACAAGATCGGCAGAATAAATATCAACTTCTTCTTGCCTATTAGGTGTTAAAATTTTATATTAGATAAAGATAATTAAATTAAGAAAGTACATAATTCATTAAATACCTTTGAAGTGCCAATGAAAGTGCAATTGAAGAAGATCCATATACTTTTATTAATTGAGAATTTTGTAAATCATTTAATGACAAAGTTGTAAGTGGTTCTCCTTGTCCATCTACTATTTCGTGAAAATCACTACGTATAATGTATAATTTTAATATTAACATTAATAAGATGAACAAAATAGTATGATACAATTATCCAATATTTTAGTACCTGAGTTCAGAATGACCATAACGATAGGTTACGGTGGAAAAGAAAGTATCAACAGATGGTGTGATTTCTGGTTTATATCCATCATATTTAGGTAAAGGAGTTCCCAATGCTGTCCCGACTATTAAATAATCAAAAAACAGCATAAATTATAAACATGCAGTAATATAAACTAGATAACATTTTATTGTAAATAACTTACGATATTCATAATAAGTAATTTTTTGGAGAAAAGCTATAACCCATCTTCTAGCTTCTTGGAAATATGTTTCATCATCCCAACTATTCCCATGAATAGCGAATAATTCGTCACATAACCTATTGTGTTCACGTACGAAAAGTATATGAAAAAAATCTGTAAAGACATTTCTTCCAAATTCTGCGCTATATCCATATATAAAATCGCCATTCACATCGACAGGTGGATATCCAAATGCTCCATCAGGTGTAGATTCTTTTATTAATATCATTTTCCCATTATTATTATAATCTCTAATCTTTCGTAAATCAGCATCACGATTACCATAAACTGTAGAACCGTCAACAAATATTGAGGGTTCATTGATTCCCGTATTACCACCATCTGCTACTGATCTATTAAATTCTAATGTTCCACCCTATATAATATTAATTACATTAATGATAGGATAAAAAGATTTTGTAACAACAAGGCGTTAAATTTAGCTTACCGGAAAAAAAGTAATGTCTTTAGGTTTTATACCATTTCTATTACTGGATAAATAAAGTTGATCGTCTTGAGGGATATATACACCTTTTGGGAAATTCTGTCCTACATCGAATCCAGAACTAACATCCATTTTCACAAATAATCCCCAGTATGTTAACTTTTTTATTTAAAAATTTATAACAAAATTGTCAGTGTGGCGCAGTAACCATATTATTTAACTGCGGCAAAGTCCAATAAAAAAAGAAAAATTCCTACCATATGAGAAATTCTTCGCTTACTTTTGTATTTTTCTAAAAGTGTTGTATTAAACATATCATCATCTTTTGATTGTTTAGACATTACTTTATTACTAACACATCTAGGTAAAGGAAATGTTCCTTCAGGTAAGTTTGCGTCACAAGTAAAAAGAGTTTTCGGAACATCTAAATAGTTTCCGGGAGTGACAATCAAATTATTATTCGCATCAGCGAAAAAGGATGTTGAAGGAACATCTCTTGCGAAGGGAGTATCTGAAATACCGGCCGATGGTTTGTTTCTATTATTACCCTCACCATTTATTGAACGATATTCTATACATATTGTAGTAGTTATTAAAAGGAATGTGAAGAGGAGATAAGATAAAAATTTGAAAAGTTTATTTTTAATTATCATTGTTAAGTATCATCGGTAAAATATATTAAAAACAATTAAGGTCAAAGGTTCGAAATAAATAGGATCATAAATTTCTCGAATTTTTTTATGCTTTTATAAACATATTTTTTAATTATATTAACAATTTATCTAATATAATTATATGCATATAAAATTTTTGTGTACGCAAAACAAACACATTCATAAACAGTTGATCTATCTCACTTTTGACCCAATTTGTGAATTGAACTTCTCTAAGTTAGGAAAAAATTAAAATTTCGTATTTTTTTTTTTTAAAAAATAACCTTTAAAATTGATACATAATAATGATGAACTAACATGAGATAAGACTTTTTAGCGATTAGATGATTTAAAGTTTATAAATAATAATGAATGAATTCAGGAAATATATTAAAAGTAAATAGCCTTCCATTATCGATCACTTGCTTATCTTTTGTTGGTCATATATAACCCTGAAAGTTTGCAAAATATGGAAATTTTTAAAGGAATCGATCTAATACTATTAAGTAAAATTATTTTACCGTATAGTATAAAAATGTCGTAAAATTTGAAAAAAAAGCATTTACCTTAATTAGAAGTTTGTAATAATTTTAAATAATTTTTTCTTGAAACAAAAAATTAATTGTGTGACGATCCAGTTAATATAGTGATAATATAATTGTATACAATAAGCGGAACCAATTTGTACAATTTGTACATTTACACAACTTACACAAAAATTATTCGCAATTCAATTCGCAATTTATTCAACATTCGTGCATATATGCATATCTTTTTTACTTCTGATTTTGATCGATTCAATGATTTGTTCGACGAGCGTAATATAAAAATAGATTTTGTCCCCGAAGGAATGGCGCTAAGGCATAAAATCCGACCAGAATTGGCATAGTCAAATGTTTCGAGATGATAAGGTATTTTTTTTTATTATATTGTTACATTTTGATACAAGTCATTTTGTATGACAAACAAATAGACCCTTTAGCCCTTAATAAAAGTTGTAAAACGATAAATTTATCATCATTTTTTTTTTTAATTAAATCGTTAATTGTTGATTGGTGAAATTGTTCTACACACAAATAATAACAAAATTGTATTTTCTTCTGTTTCATATTAAATCATTATAAAAATTGCAATTAATTATTTCAATTCGGTAAAAACAATTCTTTTTTTTTTTCCTGTATGTCATATAAATGCGTAATAAAGTATTATGACTTCCATACCTTTTTGATAACCAGCAAATTATAGGTAAAATTCTTTTCCTTACATTTTGGAAGATCCTTCGGATTATTATTTTATTTTATTTTTGAATTTTTAAAACCGCTTTAAACTTAAATTTTTTCATTGAATTAATTGGTAATAATTTATTATAGACATTTTTCTAAGATAATTCCTCATAGTCCAAATATATATCAATACATTAATGTTTGCATATGCAATTCGGAATCTCCGACGATAAACATTTGTTTAATAATTACAATAATACATAAATCCAACAATTTTGACAGAACTTCGTACGTGAATAACGTGAATAGCGTATATTTGATTGAATCTAAAATTGTTTTACCATGTGCCACGACGAAATTCTTAAATCGAAATGTCGAAAATCAAACAAAAAAAATTTACCCAATTAATTGCCGATCTGCATATGATCGATAGGTATCAGTATTTTACCGAGATTTAGAGACTAACCTTGATTAATAAAAAAGTACGTAATTTTTGTAATTTTTTGCTAAAAAAAAACTTTTTTTCGGAGATATTTATTGAGATATTTTAGTCTTTAGATAATTTCTAGTGTGATGAACCAATCATCATTCATTTCATTTGTAATCCACGCGTAATTTATTATTGACTGCGTAATTAACTATTATTGATTGCGTTATCAATCCAGTGTAATGTGTTATTTCCAAAAATGTGACAATTATGGTATTTTTTTAGTGTAATTTATTTAGAATGCTACGTTGTCAGCGTTAACGTAATGGAGCATTTTCAAAAATATTATAAATGTGGTGTTTTATGGCGTAACCAATCGAATCTCGTGAGTCGTGATACTGCGCCAAAATACGCTTTTTAAGATCTAGGATCTGCATTTTTGATAATCATACAATTTTTAGTTTCTACAAAAAACAATGATAAGCGAAGGTGACTTACTTTTAAATAAAGATAATAACTTACAAGATTTATTGTCTGAAATTAGCGTGTCTGATACACGCTCAATTTTATTTGGAACTTTAGGTATTTATTTATTGTAATTTTTTAAATGATAATGATTACATATATATTAATTTTTTTCATTTATTTATAGACCAGGATATTAGTTTTAACCTGAACAAAGACTTTGACTGTTCATTTCGTATACCAGAATTGCCGACTCGTCCTATTGATGTTCTATTAGATTCTTTGCCAATTCCAAATTCACAATTCATACTTAATCAACCCAAAGATTCTCCAAAGTCATCAATTGATGATGACGAAACTCAGAGTTTTATATCCACACAAATATCTGAGGTTTCAGTACCTGAAGAAAAGTCAATATGGGACAAAGTGATGAATTTTGATAAGAAACAGGTATTGTAAACATACTTCGAAAAATTAGGATTACATTTATTTATCTAATTTTTTTTCTTTTTTTTTGGTTTGCTATATTAAGGGACAAATGCTATCTTGGGAGTCAACTGGAACATTAAAATTAAAACACAATCTGACTTCTCCATATTTATTAGAGTCAGATATTTCAGTATTTGAATCTGTTTATCATAACTACTTTCACCATTCTTATGGATATAATTATTTTTCTGTTCCTCATGAGGTTTTAATCCAAGATATCCTAAGTTTAATAACTGGAACTCAATCAAAAATATTCTCTTATGATAAATCTAGTAGGAAATTTATTTCAAAATATTTAAACCTTCGTATAAGTGGGTGTAGTTCTAGAAGTATCAATAAGTATGTAAAAAAAAAAGAAATATGCCAATAGAAATAATACAAAAAAAAACACATTATTTATTTAAGGAAAATTATTATATTTTCTATATATTTATATATTTATTTTTTTAGAATGCTGGGGCGCTTTTTAAATCTTGGTTCACATATTAGGAGACTTGAAAATGTTGCAGAAAAATGCATGAAGAGTTCACGGTATAATTATTATTATGAGAGATATTACTAGAAATTATTTTAATTATTTATTTGATATTAAAAATTTATTTATTAGATTATATGGATTAACTGGTGTTGCCTTTGGACGGTCACTTTCTTCTTTTATCTCATTTATACGAACTTCAATTGTTACAATGGTTGAAACAATAAGTGACCAGGACCAAATGAAAATTATTCGGCTTTATCATTTAATAGATGATATTTCATTAGTAATCGAAAGAATTGCTGCTTTTTGTCGATGTGTATGTATTAGATAAATTCTATTATTCGATAACAATGTGATTAATTAATTAATTAACAATAAATTTTAGGATATAGAGAATTCAAGATTGTTAGAATTGACAGAAAATCAAAAAGAACAACTTGAGCTCGAAGGATTTTACGTACCGCTCGGCTCGAATATTCTATCAGAGTTATACATTACTGCCGAGTCAATAGATGCAGTACGGGCTCCGCTCCTAAAATCTGTGTTATTAGTATTTTTGGAACAGTCGAGTCATCCTTTTTTTCATATGTTAAGTTCTTGGCTAGGCGTTGGTCCATCATCATTTCATTTTTCATTACCGCTGGAATTACAAAAAGGTGATTTTCTCGATCCATATGAAGAATTCTTTATTGATAATTTCGTAGTTGATTCTAATTATGTTAAGCAAAATGGAGACGAATTTTGGCAAGGTGGAATTCACGTAAGTTCTTTTCTGTGCTATTCTATTTTTATTATTAATTTAATTCGTTAATATTCTTTATATTCTTTTTATAGGTAAGTAATGACCATCCACTTCCTGCTTTTATTAATGTCGAGCTAGCTCGAGACGTTCTTGAGGCAGGAAAATCTTTGAGATTGTTAAGAGATTGTCGTCCAAATCATCCGCTATGTCATTCACGTGTTATATTAGATCAAACAACTGGCAAACGAGCTTGGGATATAAAGATGAGATGGTTATTCATCCAAAGAGACATTGACAAGTAAGTGAAGAAACCACAAAAATCGTAATCTTACAAGTACAATTATTTTTTTTTTCATGTGATATTTTATTTTTTATATATTCGTAATTATATAGTATGAAAGAACAGCTACAAAACTACTCAAAAGACATGACAATAGCAATTGTTATACAAGATGAACATCGTAAAGCGGAAATTGCTGGGATTCGTGAACGTTATCAAAAAAAAATGTCAAAACGAAAACAAGACGTTAAGTCAATTGAGTTATCTCGTAATTTTTTTTCTTTAATTAAGTCTGACTTTATTTATTGTAATATTTTCAGGCCGAATTACACCTTAATCAAAAAAAGGAATCTGCCAGAATAGAACTCGAAGAACGATCAAAAAAGAAAACTGAATGGAAGAAAAGTGTTGAGGTATGTTTTTTTATACAATTCTATCGATTTCATTAACTTATTAATTGTATATTTGTAATTTAGAAATATTTAGCAGAAAAAAGATTAAGTATCTCTGAAACCACCCCTAACTTAAATAAACTTTCAATAAAAATGCCACCGCCAGAAAAATCCAGAAATAATCCAATTTTTGTAGAATCACCGCAAGACACCCATAAGAGTCTTGAATCATCTATGAACCAGAGAGAAACTTATGAAAAGAATGATTCAGATCGTACTCATGATACCTTGAATATTGAAAACCTGTACAGTGTACATCGAACGGATGTATTTGATTTTGCGCTGTCATATTCAACAAATGATGATCCAACCATGGCGTTGATTGAACATCTGTTGCGAGCACAGTCTTCGAATTCTTCTTATGCGCACAAGGAATATATTCTTCCTTTAAGTGCTATCACAGAATTAGTTGTCCGGCAAACTTTACTTTGTCATTGTCGATTGATTAATGCTTCAATCTTATCTATCTTCTTCAATGATCTTGATCTTCGCGCACATTTGAATGTCTTACGGGACTTTATGCTTATGGGTAATGGAACATTTGTTTCTGGATTGGTAGAAGCATTATTTAATGACAATGTTGATCTTGGAGAAGATTTTTTTCCAGCTAATGATAATCTTGGAATGGGTATAGGACTTGGCATTAGATTAAATAGTCGTCAAACTTGGCCTCCTGTTGGAATTGAGTGGAGGATGGCTCTAAAAGCCGTTATTGTAGAGACTATTCTTTTAGAAAAGAAGAATTTGGAAAATGAAGATTCTCATCCGATAGATGCATGGGGTAAAGTTAATGATTTGGATAACATGCTTATGTTTGGTATTCACACGTATAAAGAATCAGAAATTTGTAATGATCCGAATGGTAATTATCAAAATTTTATTTTTTATTTTGAATTATGATTTATTGCCTTAATTATTAACTAATAGTATTGAATATTATATCCATTTATTTCGGAATTATTTCATTATTTAAGCTTTAGAAGCATTGGATTTTCTTTATCTTGATTTTAAACCTCCCTATCCGATTAACGTAATTATAACTCCTAGCTCAATTTCAAAATACAATCGATTATTTACATTTCTTTTGCGAGTGTTACGTATGGGAACAGTTATTCGACACATTTATAGACTAGCTCATGAACGTTATTTATATGATGATGAGGGAGAAGCTGCTGAGTATAGCGTACTTGTTCAAAAATTCCGATTTGATGCTCAACAATTCATTATCGCACTACACGAGTATGTATTTGATGTTGCAATATCAACTACTTGGACTCTATTTATGAAAAGGTTAAATATAATCGCAAAAGAGTCGGAATTTGAGTTACCTCGTGAGCATGTTTGGGGACGAGGAAGTACTAGCGATTCAGTTAGCCTTTTTGATGAACAATCAGATGTTTTTTCAGTAGGAAATGTGGATGAATTTGAAAATGAGGAAGATGATGATGAAATTGGAGAGGGGGTGAAAGATCTTGAATCATTACGTTCATATCATGATCATATTTTAGATCGTATGTTATTTCAATGTTTACTTAAAAAGAAACAAGAAGCAGTTATGAAGGTTCTCAACGGAATTTTTACAGTAGTATTAACATTCGCCAATAAGTTACAACAAAAAAGGTCGCGTATAATTAGCTTGCAAAAAAGACAAGAGTATTGGAATTCAATTAAAGACTTGCATGGAAAATTTAGATTATATACAGCAATGCTTGTAAAGATATTAATGGCTTTAGATGAAAAAGGTGGTGGAAGAATGGGAATGGGAATGAAACGTACAGCTAATATTAATCCTGAAGGAGAAAGTGCGGGAACTAATTTTTCTACAAGTCGTGATGATGGGAGATCTTATCATGATAAAGTTGATAATCAATCTGGCGGTGGATTTTTACAAGAATTTTTGTTAAGGGTGGACTTTAATGGCTTTTATGCTTCAATTATAGCAAAAGAATTGTCGAAAAGAAATAAAGATTAACTTATCACAGATATGCTCTGTAGTGTTGTTCATTTACGATGCTCGAGCCTGTCCAAATTGTCATATATTATGTAAGTCTAATCGTGCATTTTGCATTTTGCGTGAGTAATTCTTTTTATCTTTTTCAACCTTTTTTTTTTTAACTTTTCCTTGGCCTTTTCCCTTAGAATTAAGTAAAAATGCCCAAGTAGACATCCAAAAGTATACCCAAAGAGGAAAAAAAACATAAGATGGGACGTGCGCGTAATATTCATAAACATAATAAATTTCGATTCAATATATGAAAAGGAGTGTAGGCGAAAACGTAGAAGAGTGAATTATTTTGATTGCGTAGATCTAATTAGACGGCATAATTTTTTCATTTATACCGAATTTTTCAAATTATTTAACTAGGGTGCGGAATTAGGCCCATAAGTTCTAGATTGAATTCGAATTTTTCGGAATTCGGATTGGATTTTAAAAATCTAATAGTAATTTTATCCTATCGAAAATAATATTCTTGAATTTATTATTAATTCAAAATTCCGGATTGGGTTTAGAAATCACAATTCCGGATTTAACTTTAATTATTATAATTAACTGATAATATCTTAATATAATAGTTATAATAAAAACGTAATAAATTAAATAAATCCACATGATTTTTAATTACCGAAATTTCACCTAGCATAATAAATGATAAAAGATGGAATGTTACTATTTTCGTTAATAAATAAGGTGATTTTAATCTTATAAGCCAAATTTATTATATAATATGCTCTAGTTGCACCTTTACCATCAGATCAAAATATACAAAGAAATAATTCTATGAACAGAGCATTTATCCAAGTAAAATCTAAAATTTTCGCCAAACGTCTATAAAAAATGATAAATGTTGTAGCTCAATTATGTTCTAAGTTAAAATTGGGTCTCAAATTGACATTTTCGATTTGGGACATGTCACTCGACTGACACAAGTTTTGTGGGCGTGGTTTTTTGTGTCATGGGGGTGACAAATAAGTTTTTGACACAAAAAAAAAACTAAGTCCCTCAGATGCAAATGTATCGTTCTTATACGATCAGGTGCTATGTTCTTATACATTTGCCCCTCAGTCCTCAGATACTTAATGTTTTTGAACTCGTGGCTGCACGTGATCAGTGACACTTAAATGTCACTTGTTCCTTATATGGTGAAGATCGACACAAACCGCGCCCACGAAACTTGAGTGCTGACAGGTATCGTATGTCCCATGCTTAATATTAATTTTTTAATTTGAGATATCTTCGAATCAAATTCAGATTTTATAAGTCAAATATTACCTTTGATATTAATAACTTTCATAATATGCAAACATTTATGTCCTAAATAAATAACTCATTCAATTTTACTAAAAAACGATTGATATGTGATTAGAACTAAAGAATAAGATTATATGTCGATATAATTATTTTCAAATTGGATCGGAAAAGGTTCCGCTTCCAAAAGAAAGTTGAAAAGTTAAAAAAAAACAAAAAAAAAAAGAACTCACACTCCGATTTGACTGAAGAAAGATTTTCGTCGAAATCCAAACTCTTCTTTTTTTTTCTTTTATATTAAATCTCAATTTTCTTGAATTTTCTAACCCATTGAAATTATATGTCCCATTCAAGAAAAGCATTTGTATGATATATCTACGTAATTGTAGATAAAATAAATTTTGATCTAATTTTCGAAATAATTTTTTCTTTAAAAAAAAAATCGTCAGTGAATTGCTATAAAAATAATAATTATCATATTTTTTTTTTTATTAATTTAAATTTATAAAATAAAATATATATATAACTAAATTATATGAAATACTGTATATGTATATGTATATAATTTCAGTATTTCACTTACAAAAAAAATTTATATTTATGATACATACATACATATATATATATATATACTGTAAGAAATTATATTATTTACCTATTAGATAACATGAGAAATTGAAAATTTCTTAATTTTCTTTCGCGTCTTTAAATTTTTTTTTTCTTTTTTTTCTTTTTTTTTTTGTTTCTTAACGAAATTTGCATTTATATATGCATGCATATTAAAGAATATATATAATTCTTTTTATGGTTTGAATCTTAAATTTAAGTTTCTTACGTATTCCGCGAAAGAAATAAAATCTTTTTAAGTGCTTGATTCATTATTATAATTTGGCGTTTTAAATTCTCTTATCATTGTTTTGTATAAGATTATACACTAAAAATAAACTGGAATTTTCTAACATCGCTAATCAGTGATCAGGCTTTTTGGGCATAAAATCTGGAGGGAAAAGGAAATCAATTATAAGTGGTTAATTTGTAAAAAAAGTTGATTTTATTTATTTGTTTTTGGCTTACCTTCGAGTTTTATAATACAGCCGATTTTGATTAATTTCCATACGAATGTTTTCCAACATGGAATCAAATTTTTCGTGTGAAATGCCAATAAATTGTGATAAAGCGGGTTTACAGGCTTCAGCGCTTTCGATATAATCATTACACATCTAATATATATATATATATTTATTTATTTATATAATCAAAATTTTTTAAATTTTTTTCTTATAAAATATACTTTACGTACCATTTCACCAAGTCTACCACCCCATTGTCCAATCGGTGTTGAACGTTCTTCACAATGAATATTTTTAAATAATTTAGTGCTTGTTAATATATTTTCAAGTTGTGAACTAATAAAGCCATTAATTCCAAGAGTAGCAAGAAAACCCAATACTATATATTTAAAGAAATTAAATTGTTAGATTAGATTACAAAAAATACACACATATACATTTATGTAACTTACGTGCTCGACTAAATTTATGACAATTTGGTGCATCAGTTTCCTTTGAAAAAAGAAATTCGGGTTCCCTATAAAGAGAAAATTCGGTTAATAAAAACGGGGAGAAATTTTTTTTTTTTAATAGATAATATGTTACATTAATTCGATCCATCCATCTGGTTTAGTTACACGATGTAATTCGTAAATTACATCATTTTTCCATTGGTCTTCTGAAATAGCCGAAGCAAGGGAACGTTGATAAACGAAATCGAATGTATCATCTTCGAATGGAAGTCCATCCAACATATTTTGAAGGAAAGTTGCATTATCAGGTTTTTTCTGTTCTGATGGGAAGATAGGAGAAATATCAACTCCTATGAATATAGCGGATGGATATTCGAATGCCATATCTGTTACCCAAGTTCCGGGTCCACATCTAACCAGTAATGGTACAGGTATTTAGAAAAGACCATGCATGTGATTATATAAAGAAAGTTTATACATTATATATCTTACCCAACATCAAGAACGCAAGGATGATTTTCTTTTTGTGATAATTTTTCACGCACAGGAGCAGAAAAATTATTTCTCCAAATATGACGAAAAAGATAATGTTGTTTCTCTAAACGATCCATTTCAGTTAAATCATTCGGTAGAAAATATTTTGAACTGGAGACATTATGATATCTTCTACCACCAACAAAACGAAAAGTATCGAGAATGAATTCATCGAAACCATCATCATCTTGATTCTCACCGAAATTAATTAAAAGTGGATGTTGTACATTTTTTTTATGAACAGATTTATTACAAATACTATTATTATTATTATTCATAATTCACAATTTACGCTAATATTAAGAAGCGAAGATTGATGACATGAAATAAAATAAATAAACTAAAATAAAATTATGAGATTGTATTAGGTTAATGTTAATATACAGTATATATATATATATATATATATATGAAGTGTTGATAATAATTGGGTATTGATGGTTTTAATCAAGTCCGAAGAATCATTTTTTTTTTTGATAAGACGTCTTATTTATAATAGATTTTGTTTTGAATATCACAATTTATCGGAGAAATAGACTGCATATCTATTTTAATCTAAACTAAAAGTCTTGAAGTGTCGGTCAAAAAATACAATAAACAACGAGGATTTATATATATCAAAATTGTTACCGAAGTTATAACTCTTATGTTGATCCATGCAGACAATTTAAACAAATTTATCGATCTATGCGCGGATGAAAAACAATCAAAGGTCTAGACCTGATCAATTCAAATATTTGAATTATTAGTTAAGATTGTTTTAAAACAAACAAATACTAAAAATATTACATACTTTGACTTTTCTAATATCCCTGCATAAACCTTTTACATCAATTTGTCCATTTATTTCGAAAAAAAAACGGGTTAATTTGAACTTTAGGTTAATAAAAATTTTCTTATTGCAGAAAAGAGTGCTTTTTTATATATATTATAAGATTTCACAGAATTATGCAATTCTCAGCCCAATATGTTTCGAAAATTAATAATGCACGCCATAAATTGTAAAAAAAAAACTGAAAATGTGACCAGTTTTAATAAATTAAATATTTCAATAATAATGAAATACGAAGATAAAAAAAAAATAATGGTATTTTCTTCTTTTTTTTCCTTTCTTTCTTTCTCGATTTGACTTAATTAAAAAATCATTTAACAAAATTTTGATTCGCACGGGAAACTTTTTTTTTTGCAAATTCTAGTTGACAAAAAAATTTCAATACTGCACAATATTATTGGCGCCAAACCCAAAGAATTTTTGCAAAACAAAACACGCACACAAATATATATAAATATATATATTATTATGCAAGCAAATAACGAATGGTCAACATAGCCAGAAATTTGGTCGCCAATCAAAAACAATTTTATATATATAATATTGGAGTGCATTTTCTTGTTCAACTCACGTGATTTTAAAATTTCTTAGTCATTACGTAAAAATCATTGGTTTTTGATAATTTTCACGTGATAATCTAATAACTAATCGGATCAGTAAAATTTTAATTATTAAAATCTGCGAGTGTTCATCTACGAAAATCTCTCATGCTGCGCAACTCGCATATCGAAATTAAGACATGACAAGATTTTTTAAGATTACATGCAGATTTTAAAAAAAATCGATTTTTTGAATTTTTATGATCCCGGATTAGTCAGTATCTGCAACGCATAAAAAATATACGAAATTAGTAATGATCATGGAATTATTCTCTTATTCATGTATTCCTCTTTTTCACATCTCTTGAGATGCTGTGATCAAGGGTCTCATACAATTAGGAAAAAGAATTAAAATCAGTTCTTTCAATAGAATAAATATTGTATGAGAAGATAATATTAAAAAAATTCTAAATTCTTTCAAAATTTATAAATAGAATAAATAGAATAAATATTTGTGAAATGTTTAAATTCACTCTTTATGGAATTTTTTTTAAATTACACATGAAAAAGAAAAGACTACCTATAAGAGAATGACATTCTTTTAAATCATATGAAATAAATAATAATTAAAATAATTGTACGATAATTAGGATTACCGTGATTTTCAAATTCCTTTACAACCATGAATATTTAATTAGAACAAAAAAAAAAACTATGTGATTGTAAGATTCAATGTTGTGGAACCATGACACAAACAATGTAAAACATCATCACAACATGATAATCCTGATTAATCAATTTCAATAAAGAATTTCCCAAATAATTGATAGCCTTTTCATCACTGGAGTATCATTAAAATATTAATGTAAATTTTCATAGCGTGTAATTACCTGATTGGCCCGATGAACAAAGTAATATAAAATAATTATGAGAGAATTTTTTTACATATGCAGGCATAAACTAAACCAAATCGAAATTCTTACCCGATTATTTATCATAAAAACGTTATCACATTTTTAATTTTGGTTAAATTGAATGAAACGATATACAGTTTAGATTGTACTCAAAAAAAACAAAAAAAATTTTCTTTTTCTCGTAATACTCAAAATATCTATAACCTGGTTTTGGCTGATTAATTGCCCCATTTATCATTACGCCAAAAAAAATAAATAATTCTCACGATTTATTTACAAATTTTTTTTTTACATAAAGTTTGATTCTTTTCCAGTTTATATCTATTTTCTTTTTGCGGGAAGTTTTTGATTTTTTTCCAACTCTGTCAAAATAGAAATTATATGAATGATTTAATTAACAATATAGTAATTTCTTAAATTGGTACAATTTTTATTTGAATTTATAATTGTCCCTTTCAAATTTATCAAAAAAAAAAATGTCTCAAGAACAAAAAGTACAAACAGGGCCAAATGAAGCATCAGTTGGCCTATCGGGTTCAGCTCCAGCAAAAGATGAAGAAACTAAAAATAAATCCCATTTAGCTATCGATTCCGCGGCGGAAATTCCTGATTGGGAAAAAATTGGATGGAAAAGGGTTTCTGAATTTGGAGAACCTAGAACCGATAAAAAATTTCAATATGAAGAAATTTTAAAAGAATTATATTATAACGATTTATGGACATATTCTGGAGTTGTTTTTATTTCTTTGTTTGCTACTTGGTTTATTGTATTATGTGGCGGAAGTATTGGTTGGGTCTTTGTCTTATGTGCATTCATTAGTATGTATCTTTTTTTATATATATTTATTTATTTATTTAATAATATATATAAAATTTATTTATTAATTCGATTTTTTTTTTTCCCACAGCTACATATTTGAAAAATTCTGTGAATAGATTTTATAGAAATGCTAAAAGTGATATTAGCAGGAAAATTGCAAGAGAGAAATTAGAAGTAGATGAAGAAAAAGTTGAATGGTTAAATGAATTTTTACGAAGATTTTGGTTAATTTATGAACCCGAATTATCAAAGTCAATTATTCAAATAGCTGATACTGTTTTATCCGCATCTACACCAGGTTTCTTAGATTCTCTAAAATTAACCAATTTTACTTTGGGTACAAAGCCCCCTGTAATTGAATCTATTAGATCTTATCCAAAAGAAAATGATAATGAAGTGGTACGTAACCCATCATTAGTGTTGTCCTACATCTATTGACTAATATAATCCTTAAAATTTTAACCATTTTTTTGTTGCTTCTTTCGTGTGTAGGTTATGGATTGGAGAGTTAGTTTTGAACCAAATGATTTAGCAGAAATGACAAAAGCACAATTAGTAAAAAAGGTTAATCCTAAAGTAATTTTAACTGTAAGAGTAGGAAGAGGATTTGTAGGGGCGGGAATACCAATTTTATTAGAAAACATGTCATTTACAGGATTATTAAGAGTCAAATTGAAATTAATTCCAAACTTTCCACATGTCGAAACTATTGAATTTGGTTTTCTCGAAAAACCAAATATTGATTATGTGTTGAAACCTATTGGTGGTGAAACTCTTGGATTTGATATCGGAATTGTAAGTGTAAATGTTGTGTCAAAATTTGAATTAAAATTAAAATTAAATTAATTTGTGCATTTCTTTTTTTCATCCGTTGTTTAAATTCTCATTTAGGTCCCTGGATTATCATCATTTATTAAAGATCAGGTTCATGCAACACTTCAACCAATGATGTACCCTCCAAATACATATCAATTAAAAACGGAACACTTATTATATGGATTCCCTGTAGAATCATCAATCGGAGTATTAAAATTAACAATTAAAAACGCTAAATCTTTAAGAAATGCCGAAACATTCGGTACATCAGATCCATATTGTAAAGTAGTATTAATATCATCCGATGTCACAGAAGCTGGAAAAGAATTAACACGTACAAAACATATAAGTAATTCTTTAAATCCAGTCTGGGACGAGACTCATTATTTATTATTTCATAACTTAAGAGATAGTTTTAAATTCCAAATTTATGATTCTAACGGTAGTCTTAATTCCGATACTTTACTTGGCGATACCACTGTTCCTCTGAAAAATTTTGAGGAAACCCCTAATCAATCCAATAAGTGAGTTTTTTTTTAATAAGACACTAATATTTTTTTTTATTTGCCTTTCATATTTATATTATTTTCTTTTTTAGAACAATTCCGGTTTATCATAATGGAAAACAAAAAGGAGAATTAAATTATGATGCAGTTTGGTACCCAATCGTTAAAACTGAAAAAGACAAACCTGTTCCTGAATCAAGTATGATTGTGTACTTTTTTGCATTATAAATGATACTATAGATATGAACTTAATTTTTTTTAATTATTTTTAGATATCGGAATTTTGAAATTTAATCTTCATCAGGCTAAAGATCTTGATCCAAAATATTCAATGGTTGGAGTATACAATCCATATGTTGATTTAAAATATAACGGAAAAAATATGTTTACATCAAAAACATTTAGGAGAAGCAACAATCCGACTTGGGAGGTAAAGAATAATGTTAAAATATGCTTATTTTTTTTTTTCACTGTAACATCATTTTATTCATTCTCTCGTTCTTTATAGGAATTCTTTGAAATATTTATAACGGACAGAAAGAAAGCAAGTTTAGAATTGAATATTAGAGATGAGAGAGGTTTTGCTGAAGATCCTATAGTTTGTAGTTGGAGTATGAATGTTGAAGATTTTGTAAGACTAAATGGGGAATCAGGAATTGATTGGTTTGATGTTTATGGTGCTCGTAGTGGTAAAGTTAGATTAAGTTGTCAATGGAAACCTGTTATACTTGATCATACTCCTGAAAATAGTGGTATGTGAATAATATATATGATATAGCACGAAACATTTATTTTGTCTTTATTTTTTTTCCTTTAAGAAAAAATATAAATTATATAAAAAATTAATATATATATATTTCTTAAATATATATATAATATATATTTATAATCAAATTTTGTATAAATGTTCGTTTGATTTTAAGTGTTTATGTACTTTGCGTGCTTTTTTTTTTATTTATTTCTGAAAAAATTTGTTTCTCTCGCAGCCGAACCACCCGCAGCTGAACCATTCGGTATTGTTAAACTTCACATCAAGAAAGCAACAGATATCAAGAATGTGGCGCAGTTAAGAGGTAATATATAATAATAAAAAAAATGATGATAATTAAATAACAATAAAAATTACAGGACATTAGTAATTGAATGTTTAAAAAAAACCCCTTTTCAAAATAATCGCTAAACAGGCAAATCGGATCCATATATAAGAATAATGTTAAACTCCATCTATAGAGGTCGTACAAATGTGCGAAATGATAATTTAAACCCGACATGGGATGAACATTTTTATATTCCCGTACATGCTCTTGAAGAAAAATTATTATTATATTGTTATGATTATGAAAATTATGGTAAAGATAGATATCTAGGATTTACCGAGTTAGATGTAAAAGATTTAATTAAAAAATCTGATGATGGAACAATTTTATCTGCTGAAACAATTAATACGTAAGTTCTAGGTTGGATTTTTTTTCTTTTTTTTTTTATCAAAAATATCGTTAATATCGTTCGAATTAAAGAAAAAATATTTTTTAAATAAATATATTTGGTATTTATCAGTGCTGCGCCATTAAAAGATACCAAAGGGTCATTATTTTATTCCGCAAGTTTTCATCCTGTATTAATTAATAAAGGAGAAATCAAGGAGGAAGAAATCAAAGAAAAAAATATCAACGTGTTGGAACACCGTAAGTTTAATCTAGATATTATTTACTTAATTACTTTCGAACGAATATTAAAAATATATTTTTATATTTCAAAGAATCCGGAATATTGGTTATAAATATTAATCAAGCAAAATTCAAGAAAAAAAACACATGTGTTGAAGTTTTCGTAGACAATGATCCTTTCCCAGCCTACAATACACAAGTTTCCGACTTATCCGAACCACATTGGGAAGAAGGTAAAAAAAATTTTTCCTTGTCATGTGACCGAATGTATCTTAATTTGGATTTACGAATATATATTTATTATTATTTTTTTTTTATTACAGTCACAGACGTATTCATTAAAGAATTAAATTCTTCTAAAATAATACTTGATATAAAACAATCAAGTTCAAAATCTATAGGAAAGGTTGAACTTAATGTAAAAAAATCATTAGAAAAATGCTTAGAAAATAATGGAAATATTTGGTTACCAGTTGAAGGCATGGACAATTGTACTATTAACATTGGACTAAATTACATTCCTGTTAAATATAATCCTGAATCGCATGAATCGCATGAATCGTATGAATCACATGAATCACATGAATCACATGTATCGCATGAATCGCATGAATCACATGAATCACATGAATCACGCGAAAATATTAACGGTATTTATAACCATATTTCTTGTTTGTTAAGAGAAAATTTTAATTTAACGCATGATTTGTGTTTTAGATACGGAACATCCGCACTCAGAAACTTTGAATAAAAAAGGACATGCAGCAAGTGCAATCACAGATGGTGTTGGTGCAATCACAGATGGTGTTAGTGCAATCACAGATGGTGTTAGTAAAGTTGGATCTCGCCTTTTCTTATTAAAAAAGAAAGATAAAGATGAACATAAAAAAAGTGTGGAGGAAAAAATAGCTGAAAAAGTTATTCCCGATAAATCTAACGATAATGAATTTGTTCCTAAAAAATCAAAAGAGACAAAACCAATTAATGATAAACAAGAGGAGGGTAAAGAAGAGCCTATACCCCCAAACCAACAAGAAAAACCTTCAGCAAATCATGTTGAAATGAATCAAAAAGAAAATCAGAAGTTGGAAAAAACTAATGGAATTAAACCATATAACGTTGATAAACCTAAACAGGAAGAGGAAAACAATGAATCAGCGACAAGACATATTGAATTTAAAGAAGAACCAAAACGTGAGAGAAAGCCAGACGAAGGTTCTAGATCAAGTGAAGAAAATGGTAATAATAATCACTCAAGTAGAATTTCTACATATGACTCAAATCGATTGTCTACGTATGGTTCAAATCGATTTTCTACTTATAGCATAAATCAATCTGGAGGTAATTATTGACTCAATAAAGCATGTATTCATATTTTGAATCAAATAATTCATTTTTTTTTTATTTCTCTGTACATAGAAATTGTTGGTGAACCTGGGACTTTAACAATAACAGTAGTTGAAGCAAAGAATCTAATTGCTGCTAGTGATGGAGGCAAAACAAGTAATTCATACGTAAAGATAAAAGCTAATGGTAAAAAAGAAGTTTTTAAAACCTCAGTTATAAAAAAATCCACCTCTCCAAAATGGTATGTATTTTAAAATAATTTTTTTTTTTAAAAAAAATATATAATTAATTCTCTCCCTTTTGGTTTATCTTAAAGGAACGAACGGGTAACATTAACAATAACGGGTTCTCCGATATCTTACTTATTTTGTGTTCGAGATCGTAATTTGTTATCAAAAGATGTAGAGTTAGGAGAGTATGAATTACGTTTATGGGATCATATTAAGGTTGACGAATACATTAAAGATTTGTCAGTACCATTATCAAAAGGAACAAATTCTCAATTGCATATTAAATTAGATTTTGTTCCGTCTGCACCAAATAGTAGTGCTGAACAAGTGAATTTAACTAATGATAGTAATGGAATAACGCCTAAAAGAACTTCTGGTGATAATGTTAGAGAAATTAATGATAATGGTTTAACTAAATTTAGCATTAGAAGAAAGAAGTAATTTCGAATATTTCAATAGACAATTGTAAACATTTTCATATTATAATTTGTATAATTTGTATTTGTAATTCTATTTTATTATTTATAAACTTTTCAAATTTTAAAAAGTAATTAATACTAAATTTGTAAATATAGTTTAACTAATACACTTTTAGTTGATTAATTTGTCAAATACTGTATATTATTATAAAAACAGTATATAAGACTAGTTTTGTTGTAGATTATTTTATACCATATTTCCAGGATTTTGAACTATACTAATCTAATTTAGATTTAAGTTTGTGTAGAATTTATATATTAATTCTAGCCAAAATTGCATATTACAGAGGGTTTTAAAATTTCTTGTCAATTCTATTTTTAAATAATGGATTTCAATATAATTTATATCATTGGATTCATCTTAATAAAAAAAATCCAATTGCATTTCTAGTATTAATGTTAACTGAAATATTGCAAAAAATGTATTTTTTTACTTTTTTTTGTTTAAACTATTTGAATTATATTAGTATTATTTGAAGTCCTATATTTCTAATAGTTTTTTTATTAATATTTTTATAGATAATGTTTATTTAAAAAATAAATTACAAAAGTTTATTAGTAATTTAAAATTATATATAATATAATATTAATATAATTATATAAACCAGTTATTTTATAAATTATAATTTTATTATTATTATTTTTTTTTTATTTTCATTTATTATACTTAAAGAAAATATCATAATGGAATCATAATAATCAATAATATTTATAGTTTCAATTATTACATATTTATATATTATTGGTTTAATAGAACTATTCATGCAATATTTATAATTAATGGATATTGTATGGTGTTGTATTTATATTGGTTAACATCATAAAATGACATTAACCAATATAAATACCACTGTACAATATCTATGTTATCGTACAGCTAATGCAGATCATGCTTAAATAAACTATTAATATTCAATATTGTACGCAAATAAACTATTGATATCAATATTGTACAATAATGAAAATATTGGATAAATAAAATCAGCATGATCCTATAAGATCATACAATAAACTCCATTACTATCCAATAATTTTATTATTATACCAATACATAGTAATATAAAATAACTAACCTAAATAACAATTATGTAAAATCTGCATAAACTTATAAGAATAACTAATAATAAATTTTATTATACACAGTAAATTGATATCGAACTTTTAATATAAGTAGACATAGCAGACATAGAAGTGAAAATTTTAATATATCAGAATTAGGAATTTAAAACAAATTATCATATTTTTTTTTTGCATTTCAATTTTGTCCAATTCTCAGAATTGTTTCAAAAAAAAAAAAAAAAAATATATGATATATATATAATTAATTTACAAATTTTACTAATAAAATTAATGGTTTCATTATATTAAATTTTACTATATATTTTTTCACTATTAATTATAATTATTTTTTTTTTATTTTAATAAATATTAATATAAACAATTATTATAAAATAATTATTTCAATCTATTAAAATTAAATTATAACTGTTTATTTAAAAAATACTTTACTTTTACTATACAATAAAAATGATTAAAAAAAAAATATAAATATAAAATAAAAAAGTAAAAAAACTATTTCTAGTTAAAAAACTGAATCATATAAATTACAAAAAAAAAAGATTAATAGGACTATAAATAAGACTAATAAAACTAAACTTTTCCTTATATTAATGTAATACTTATAAAAATAAATTATATTTATTTACTATCTTTAGCTAATTAATTTATATTTTGTAAAATTACATATAACTTGCTTTATATTAGTTTATTTTTATAGTATTTCTTTGATAATTTATAATTTATAATAGTTCCTATAACTTGATTTAATTTATTAAATATATTTAATGTATTAATTTTAAAATATTTAAAGTCTTTGTAATTTTAGTAATAATTTATTTTTAAGAAAAAACATATTTATTACTACTATTATATTTTTATATTTTTTTATATAATAAAATTTATATTTATTGCTACTTTATATTTTTCAAGTTTTGAATATTAATTATTTATATTTGCTTACTAATTGTTTAATTTCTTTAAAATTTTGATTTTAACTTTTATTAACAATTTATAGAAATTTATATTAAAAAAAACTTGAAATTTACCATTTATTAGAATACTAAAGTTGAAAAATCTACAAAAAGAAAATGGGTAATTAAAGAATAATAGTAAACAAAAAAGTAAATAAATATTATAAAAAAAAAGCTTACCTTCAAATATTTAAGAAGAAAGAAAAGGTATTAAAAAGCATTAAAGAACATTAAAGACATTATAAATATTAAAGATTGTTAAAAAATGTTGAAGAATAATAGGATATTAAAGAACATTAAAAAAAAGTTGTTTGTTATTTGATAAATAAATTAAAAAAATAATCAGATAATATTATCTACAGGATCCCGTTTACTTATAAGATAGGTCCTCAGCCGTATTGGCGAGTAGGCTCAAATGCCTCAAATGACTCAAATGCGTACATGTCATTTAGGGTGCATTTCAACATTAAATGACAAATGACCTAGTCATTTAAAAATTACATCATAATTCTGGCCAGAACTATTCATACAATTTCACTATTTTATGGATAAAATTTTCACATGATATTAGAAGTTCGTAATTCGGCCGGCATTATAACTTGAGCTGAATTATAAAGCATTAATTTTAAATGACTCAAATGACAAATGACCTAAATGACTAGGTCATTCGAAGGTCATTCGAGGTCATTCAAAACGGGCAAACGACCCCACATTTACATCATCGCCCCTGCCTGTGTAAAAATCATATATAAAATTCTTTGCGGATCCTAAGGTTGCTTGTCTAAACCTCTTCAAAATCCTACGATTAGTTTCATCAAAATTTTACTATAGATTTATTATAGTTTTGGCAAAGTTTCAGCAGTTTCAGCATTTATAATAAGTTTCGGCAGTTTCACCTTTCTCCAAAGTTTCGCCAGTTTTTTAATATAACTTTAATATAGTTTCGGCAGAATTTCACTTTTCAGTGAAACGCCATCTTGTCTAAACCCTAGATTTCGGCAAGCAACCTTAGCAGATCCTACTATAAAAGGAAATTTTATGTTACATTATTATGATTTTTTTCCTTTTTAACTAATTAACTTAAAAAAAAAGTAAGGTAACAACTATTAGTAAAGGGCCAATTTTTTACGGTGACTTTTATTATAAGTAAGCAAGATCCTATTATCTACATTAAATAAATATATTATAAATAAAAAATTAGTAGGTGATATTACTTAGGTAATTTTATCCTAAGTGAAAATTAATTATAATCCTTTAATTTTTTCTAATTGCAATTTTTTTCTTAATATACTATAAGTTATATAGTAATAATAAATTATTTAATAAATAAATATCATGAAATTTTTATTTTAATTTTATTATTTTATTGTTTTTTTTCTTAAAAATATCAAAATACCACTAGTAATTTTTACTAATTCAATTTTTTGAATTTTATAAATTACATATATTAAATAATTATTTTATATGTAAATTTACAAGAAAAAAAGATTTGTTTAAGATCAAAAAGGCTGTTTTTCAGATAATTTTTAAGAAAAATGCAAAATTTTTGATTTTTAATTTTTCACTTTACTAAAAGTTTTTTTAATAAAAACAATATTTATTAATATATTTATTATTTAAATTAAAATTTTGTGATCAGTATTTTTTAACTTCAGCAAAATTATAAACTGGAATTTTATAACTCCACCTAAATTGTAATTTTTAGTCAAAATTAAATAGTAACAATTACCGGTAATGATAATTACTACTGGTAATATTTAGCAATATCCTTTTTCCTTTATATAATTTGTTTAAAAACAGTAATTTTTTTTTTTATTTATTTAAATAAAAAAAGGTTTTTTTTAAACTTACTATATAATAATTATAAATTACTATTAGTAAAAGCTAAATAAAAGATATACTAGTAATATAATAGTAATATAGTTGCACCTTCATAATTGCATGCACCTGGAGCCCAGCCATGTATATGCAATTAGGGAGGGTGTGCACTTAAAGAACATCCAATAGAAAAATCAATATTTTTAATTGGAGAGAATATTTATTTAAATTTACTTTTATTTTATATTTTCATTTTAATGAAAGAATTGCACATACAAAAATGATATGTAGTGTAAAATAATATAATAAAATTAAAAAGATTGAAAAATATTTTTTATTCAAAAAAATGTAAATTGTTAAATTTATCTATTTTAAGAACCAAACAGCTATCGATGATTGGTCAATATTACATAATTTTCACGTAAATGCATTTATGGAGAGTGTTCTGATATACCCAGAATTCAGAATTACATGCACATGTAGAACATAGAGGGTGTGCATTTACTCTAAGTCTTTAGCTTTGGACCAAACCATAGCATGCATATAGGGAGGGAATGGAGGTGCGACTGTAATTATAAATTATAAATTAATAGTTAAGTAAAATAATATTTTTAATTTTTTTTCTTTAATAAAAAATAACTAAATAAATTGGATAGTAATACAAAAAGATTTAATTTAAAAAATGTAATGTATTTACCATTTTATAATTCTTCAATTTTATTATACAAATTAGTATTAGTTAAAGATAAAAATAAAGAATTTAAAAATAATTTTAATAGGATTTGGATTTTAATATTTTTATATTACAGTTTTTTTTTTAAAAAAAATTCTTTACTTATTAAACACATTTGCTAGTCAAGTAAAATAACTAAAATCTTTAAGATTTTACAGTATTATCAATTGATATTTCTAATTCGCTTAAATCAGCATAGAATATTATTATATTAATTTTGAAGGAATCTACTATTGACATTTGCTTATTATTTCAACAATTATTACACCTAGAAATTTGAAATCACGAACTGTGTTTTATCTTTTTATGATCGCTGAATGCTAATAAAATGCCAATATTGTTTTATATAGTGGTCAAGGAAAAGGTAATTAAATCACATAAACAAACTATAAAATTTAGAAATTTTGATATTAAAAACTTGTGCATTTATATAAAAAAAATTTTGACCATTATGAGCCCGAAATTCTAAATTTTTTTTTTTTTTCACGTGTTGATCATCTTTATCGCTTTTGCTAAAGTTAGTTATAATATACAGACTGGTCATTCCCTTATTATAACGTAAAAAGGATAAGGAGATCTTAATAATTAATAATCTATAATTGGTTTAATTAAAGGTTTTTTTTTGTTTTGTTTGAATAACCAAAACCAGATCAAAACTATTTAGTTCAAAGTTATTTAAAAATAAATATTTTAAAAATTACTTTAATATTTAATAGTTATTCGGCGAATAACTGTTATTATCTGTTATATTGGGTAAATCAAGTTTGTTTGGTTGATCCGGGCCCGAGATAAACTGATCAAATTTGATTCCCAGCTACCTTTAGGTAGCGTTAGTTATTCGGCTTGAAGTGCCGAATAAGTGATTTATCCGGTATCCCGTGATTTAAATATTTTTAATTATAAAAAATCACGTGATACCGGATAAAAGTATATACTATGATAGGAAAAGACCGATATTTGTACCACATCCAATAATTATAGTAGTTTCATATTTGATACGGATTTAATAAGTATATCTCCGCGGAACTGCAGCGGATTAATAAATAGTATTAACTATTCCTTTTAAATTTAAGCGTAGTTTTAAACAAGGGAATTCGTGAAAATTCCGTGAAAATTCATTGTTTTTAATAGTTATTTATAAACAAGGGAATTCCGCGAAAATTCCTTGTTTTTAATAGTTATTTAAAAACAAGGAAATTCCGTGTAAATATATGTTTTTTTTTTAGTATAATATGAATGAAAAATGACAACCACGCGAATTAAAAAAAGAATGAATTTGAAGAAAACTAAGATCACTTCTAAAAATCAATTGGTTCTATTTACATCAATTTTTTTCTTCATTGAATTAATTAATGCGATGCATTTTGTTCATGCAACAGATTTTGATCTAAACTTTTTTTAGAAAATGAATAAAAGACAGATAATATTACACAAACACGAGAAGAAAGAAGTAGATTATCCATATTAATCGGCAAATATATTTCTCGGCAACAGTTTTCCTTTATTCTTAGATTATTAAGTAATAAGGGTGTTGGATTGTTCCATCGAGCAAGGAATTGTACAAATATTCTGCGATGAACACATTATAAACATCTAAGTTTCAATATTATGCGATTTATCTATAAATACGCTGTTGAAATCCTAGCTTCACATTCCAAAAAAAAAAAAATCTTAATTCAATAAGACAATTTTAAAAAAAAGTCAATTCAATCTTACAATTTCAAAATAAATCATAATGATTAAGAGACTTTTCTTGATACTCGTTCTTGTAATTGTAGCCTATAACGCTTTAGTTTCTGCTACACCAACTCAATTTAAAAGAGATGCGGTTTTTAGAATGTCGAAATCTGGGAAATCATCTTTGACGGCAAGACAACTCCAATGCCCGGCAGGATATGATCAATGTCTTGATATGAACGGATGCTGCCCCACAGGCACGGTTTGCATACCTCCTAACAAATGCGACATTCCATGCTCCGCTGTCGCTGTATTTTGCGGTGACGGTACTTGCTGTCCTACGGGCACCGTTTGCGCCTCAGACGGCTCTTGTAGTTATAGTTACTACTAGTCTTCGAATTTATTGATCCATAGTGTTTTTATTTTTGTTGTTTTTTCTTATATTTAATTTATTTATTTATTTTATTCTAACTATGAATGTATTTTAGTTTAACCTTTATTTTATTAGATATTATTTACAATTAAATATTGTTTTACGCATCTTCATTAGAGCGCATATCGTCTAATAATAAATAATCTTTTTCTTACTCGACAAACATAATACAACGCGTGATGTAATAATGTCTTAAAAAAAATAAAAAGAATATTATTATCTCAGTTATTCAAAATTCCAAAAAGTTTGTCCAAACTACAGAATAACCTGATTCCAGGTTAAAAAATAAAATATAATATAAATTTTACTAATAAACAGTTAATTTTATAATTAATATGGCGTTGTTAACCGGAAAAATCACGGGATGCCGGATACTATCTCATCAGTGTCTGTAAAAAAAATTTACGACAATTTCGAAGCAGAAATATAAAAACAACTCGGGGAACGCAATATTAGGGATGCAGAAAAGATTTGGTATATAAGGGCAAAGGTAATTTCTGGGATAGGATTAGAATAGATGAAAAAATCAGAATAACATATTAACATACAATGATTTCGAAATTTTTACATTGTTGATTTGTTATCCAAACACATATATCATACGTATTATCAAAGCACCTACTAATAGTTTATTTATATAATTTATAAAAATGTGAAGAAAATATAATAAACATCATATGTAAAAAATTTTTTGAATTCTGTTAATTTCTCATTCGTTTCTCCTTATGTCATAATGAACTTAATTTCAATAAGCAAAATTTACTGTATATAACAAATCTGTTATTATATTCGATGTAAATAGATAAAACAGTTTAATATATAATAAAATGTATTTATTTTATTTAGCCGTACATAATAAATAATAAATAAATCGGTTGAAAGTCAAATTGTGATTCGAATATTCAATTATAAATATAAAAAAACATAATTTAAATTCTTATATTCCATATTTACTGAACAATTTTGCTTAGTTAACTGTATAATAAATAATTAAAAGTTCTTTAAACTGAAATATCTATATAAACTATTAAACTTAAGAAAAATAAAAATACTATAGAAACTGAAAAAATCAATATACCTGCAATTTATTTTTTTATAAAAAAAAATTTTTTTTTTTGTTTTTTATATGGAAATATTTACCACAGATAATAAGATTATTAATTTAAAATATTTATTAATATCAGTTTTGATTTTTTTGCTATATTATACTTTAAACCAGTGTATTATAAAACATTTTGTTTAAAAATTGTAATGTATATAAAATTATAAAATTGACATTTTAAAATTTGATTTTATTTAAAAATTAATTTTACATTTACTAAAAGGTAATTTAAAATTAATTTACCAGAAGTATCTCCAGTAAAATTTACTAGTAATATAATTTTAGTTTTATATTAATTTTATACAATTTTATATATATAAATAAAAATTTTTTTACATTATAAATGACCTGAACCTTTTTTTCTGAATATTTATAGAGAAATTATTTTTTATAATACTACTAATTCCAAAGTTTTTGTTTTTCTATTTAATAACTTCAAAATGTAATTTTACTACTTTACTACTTTGATTAAATAAAAGTTATTTAAAGAGTTTAAAACTAATTGTATATTAATTTTATAAATATTAACCTTACATTTTTTATAATAGTAATAACTTTTAATTTTTTTTTTAATTGCTAATTTAAAGTATAATTTCAATATTTTAATCAAAATAAAATCAACTTTTTTATTGATTATAAGTTATTTAGCAGAATTAAAACTTGTTATATATTAATTTTTATAAGTATAAGTATAATATATAAAAAAAACTTTAATAATACTAACTTTTAAATTCTTTTTTCTGTTTACTAATTTTAAAATGTAATATTTCACCACTTTAGTCAAATAAAATCAACTTTCTTTATTAATTAAAAGTTGTTTAGCAGTATTAAAACTACTTATACAGTCAGACCTTCATAATTGCACACCCCTTGGGACCATATACATAATTTTCAAAATAGTGCATTTAAAGAGGGTGTGCATTTATAGAGGTAAAATAATTAGAGATCATATAAGCTTGAGACTGAACCAGAGGGTGCATTTAGAAAGGGTATACATAATGAGTGCAATTATAGAGAGTGCAATTATAGAAGTCTGACTGTATATTAATTTTTATAAATATAACTATAATATTTGTGAAGTTAAACATATAAAATTAACTTTCTTTATTAATTGAAAGTATTAAAACTACTTGTATATTAATTTTTATAAATATAACTATAACATTTGTAAAGTTAAACATATTTTTTATAATAATACTAATTTTTGAATTATTGTATATATTATTTATTATTAAATTATATAATTGAATTGTATTTTTAGTAAAGATGTAGTTTTAATATAAATGTAATATAATACTAAATTAAGTTATATTATAGATGTATAACTTATATAACTTTAAAGTAAATTTGATTTAATAATATTTAATGTAACAATATAATTTAAAATATATAATAATGTAATTAAATACAGTTTAACTTTAATATACCAATATTGGCAATATACCAATATAATATACTATTAAAAACTTGATATACTGATAAAATTTTATTTTTCCACTATATATAAATAAATATTGGTATAACTTTAATATAACAATATTTCCTAAAAATTTCATATATATCCTGATATATTATTATATAAAGGTTTGACTGTACATATAATTTATATTAATATTTTTAAAATAAATTAAAGCAACACTAGTTAAACTAATTCAAATTGGACAAAAATCAGATGTTTGAATATTAGTCAAATTTAGTAATAAAGATATCTGACTTGAAATTTCTGATTGTTTGCCATTCAATACCACTCAGAACTGAACTATTTGAAAAAAAAAATCAGCAAAAATTCATCAGAAAATCAGTAAAATTCAACAAATAACCATTTGAAATTTAAACAAAATTGAATCTAATTTTGTTTAATTATTAATGATTTTTATATACTTAGCTAATTTTTAATTTTGTAATAATAATCAATTAATTATATTTTATTATTCCACTTTATTAAAAATTATATATTAAAAATTATTATATTAAATATCTAATATCTACAGTATTTGTTTATTTATATCTACTATCTACTATTTATCATTTGTTATTAACCATTTATTGTGATTTATCATTATTTATCATCCATATCTATCATTTACTATCTACTGTTTACTATCAATTGTCTACTATTATCCAGTTTATTTTGCTAAAATTTTATAGATCATGATATGTTAATACTTAATATAATATAAATATAATATAATTTATATTTATAATTATGATAAATAAATTCTAATGCTTTATATTTTTTAAAAATATAAAATAATCTATTTTATGAATTTTTTAAATTTACAATATATGCAAACAAAAATTAAAAATATTATAATTTTACCGAATTTATTACCATTTAAATTGTTTTAATAAAATAAATTAAAAAAGCTAGAAATCTTCAATTACAAAATTAGAAAATATTATAGATAACATCTAGGCTTTTAAAGTAATTACAGGATCAGAAATAAATATTATAGATAATATGACTTTTAGAGTATAATTATATAATAAATATTAATTTTACAAATATTAAATTATTACCATTCAAATTCTCTCAATAAAATCTAATAAATCCAAAATTACAAAAATCCAATTATTAGATTCTAAAATAACCTTAATATATAATTTTAAATTTTGCAAACTTTACAAACTCAAAATTTTTATAAATTTACATAGTACTACATTTGCAATATTATAGTATAATACTTTTTCAACATTATACTTGCATACCTTATTAAATTTCTGATAAAATTAGTTAAAAATATAAAGTTAAAAATACATTGAAAGGCATTCCTTTGGAATATTATAAAAAATCTATTAGTAGTATATCTCATGAAATTAGAAGTTATTTTTGCAAATGGAATAGAATTTATTATTAAAATTTTATCTAAATTAATAAATAAAAACATAATGAATTTATTTAACTTATTTTTATTATTGCCATATTATATATACTATATATAAGTTTTTTCAACCTAAAAAGTGGCCAGATAATTTTAGTCAACCTCTGTAGTATTGCACTGTCTTTTGGTTGTAATTAGTCAAATGTAATATATAAAGGTAAAGGTAAAGTTTAAGTAAGTTTAATTAATATATTTTAGATGAAATATTATTTATAGGTAATATTTTCATTTTCATAAGTACAGTAGAATCATGTGCTCGACAAACAGGAAAAACGTCACGGGTAACAATATTTCATGATTAACTCCCCCAAATTTGGTAATTGCCCAGACAATACATGAATTTTAACTTTTTATCTGACAATATCCAGATTTATGGTTAGACGTATTATGTAGTAAAACAGTACTTGTTTCAACATAAATTCCTTGTGATTCTAGTATGTATTGTACATAATGCATAACAATTATAACAACTTCGATGAGACAAAATTTATCATTCACTGCACTTGAAACGTTAGATGAACAATTCAAATTATTTAATTTTTTTTTAAAAAACGAAAAATTTAACGAATTGAACTAATCATTTCTGGTTAATTTTCCATATTAGATTTTATTTATTCGTTCCCTCCCTTTTTTAGGGGAAAAGTTGTCGATCAAAATAATCAAAATAGTAAATCTAGTAGTACCCGGTGCTAATTTTGGCCAAAGTTTTTATATACGGCCAAAATTATTCTCTGTATAGTACAAGTATAGTACAACTCCTCTAGCCGCAGTGTTGTACATTTTTGATATCCGCAGCTTTTTTTTGGTTGTCCTGGACATGTCCACACTTTGTCCGTACTCAAAAACTACAAAAATTATTATGTATTAGATAATAAAATAATAAAACAGGATATCGTAGTAAAATTTTGAGCGATTATCATTTCTTTTTTTGTGTCACCCGTCCCGGACATTGTCCCGTGACAACACTGGGCCTCTAGGGTACTACTGTATATGTATTAATTCCAGTTTTATCAATATTCAACGCTTACATAATTTAAGCAAAGAGCTGCGTGATAAAAAGCGTCCAATACAAAACGCATGATAAACTGCAATTGAGAAGCTAAAATCTTTTTGGTACGTTTATCATATGTCTCTTTGAATCTTTTTGATCCCTTTTTTTATGGGGAAAGAGTTGAAAGAGTTAGCTATTGGGTTGATTGTACTAGAGTCGTTCTTTGAATCGCACGGCATAAGCTCTCCGATATTAAGTTTGTGACACGTTACTCTATTTATAATTCGATATTTATTGTGTAAATTGTGTAAATTTGTGAAATAAACATTCAATATTATTATTTTGTCTTTTTGGGGGGACGCAAAATCGTTTCTGTTAAAACGAACGGAGTTATTGTTATTATTAAAAACTTATCATTAAAAATACATGCATGACTCACCCGTATTTATACATTAAATGAAGAAATTACGGAAAGTCATAATGAAAATGAATCTCACATGATAACTGTGTGATAAGCTATAAGAGGAAAATCGTCAATAATAAGTTAGTGTCAAAATTTCTCACGCCGAAATTATCCAGATTAACTAACTGTGTTTGAAAGTGACTATTATTACGTAAATCAATTTAAAATTAAATATATACTCAGACCTCCCTGACTCATTCAAGCTATTCAAATTTGGTTTTCATTTCCTAATTTTTCATAATGATGAGTGTAAGTAAAATTTCATATTTGTTATTAATAAAATTTTTATATTTACTGAACGAATCTTTTTCATTTATTATTCTATTAAAAAGCTTTTAGCATACAATTCATACAATTCAGTCGATACGCCAATGGGAGATGAGCTTGTGGGTCAACACGAAGGTATAGATCCAGAATTAATAGCGAAAGGAATTTTTGATGAAGAAAGCGAATTTCCATATATCAACGTTCCAATTACATTTACCAATATGAATGGGATCTGTAAACAATGTAATCGATCGAATACTTTTGCGAATTGGTGTCAACCATGTAATTCAAAAAGATTTCAAAAACAGTACGAAGCTGATAAAAAATTTTCAAGTGGGAACAAAATGATTGATGAGTTTATTAGTTACGTACAAGAAAATGCCAGTAGACCATCTGAAGTGATTGAATGGATACCTTATGAGAGATTGATTAATATAAGATTTTTTGAGAAAAATTATTTTAAAAACAGGTTAATGGAAACATATATCGCTAATTGGATGGATGGTTATATCATAGGATGGGATCAAGAAACAAATAATTGGAAAAGAAATTATACCGGTGTTGAAGTTTTATTAAAGAAAATTGATGATTCTTGTGTTCATTTTAGATCTCCAGGTGATTTTTTGAACGAGGTATGAGAAAATTTTTTATATGAAAATTCAATTTAACTTTATTTTATTTTTATTTTTTATTTAAAAAAAAAATTTTTTTTTCTAGATTAAATCGCAATTCAAGTTGAATACGTGTGATATTATAATCAAGTGCTACGGAATTACAAGAGATCCGTATACCGGAACTTACTTCATGGTTATGCAATAAATATTTGTTTGAATAAATATACGTATATATGTTACATATTTTGTATTATTAATTTGTAAAAATAAATTTAGATAAAGCAAGATCGATATTTTATGTAATTAGAAAAAAATAAATATACTTTATTCTATTACATACTTTTATGAGAGTTTCATTTCCGAAACCTCATATAATGTAAACCAAAATTCCGCCAGTGACGATCAATACATAATAATCGTTAGCCTTTTCCCTACGCCGCATTTTTTTACTATCTTTGTCGAACAAATAACGCGTCATAATTTTATGATGTCATTTAATTAAAGAATGCATTGTTCAAAATCCAACAATTCACAATTCACAAGCTAGGCCAATTGTTTAACCGAATATCTCTAATTCCCCTAGTTTTCATTAAATGCATTTTATAATGAAATATAACGTATTACTCTGTTTTACATTAAGTAATTTGAAGAAATTGGTTAGCCATATTTTTTAATTGGAACGGCTTAATTGAAGAAATATCTATATGCAGACGCCAGACGGATATTTCAAATAATGTAATTTGTAATTCATTTGTCATCAGTCATCTGCCTTACAATACGTCTGGAATGTATAGATACCTTTAGTAAAAAAATTGCCTATTAAAAACGCGTAAATAATCTGAAAGGATGTTATAATAAACTTATCAAAGTATAAACTGAGATGAAAGGTTTAACCATTACCGTAAAAGTCACTTTATTTTCAGGTAAATTATTTACAAATAGTTTGTATTTTACAGCTATAGAGTTTAAGAGTACTATATCGTATTCATTTTTAAATAAAAAAAATTTATTACTCATCTAAATTATTTTATTATCTTGTTTATTTAAGGTTTAAATTACAAATCTCTCATAATCATCAATGTTTTTTTATAAAATAACAGATTTTATATAAAAAATACAATTTATAATGTGAATTTTTATAATATTCATGGTGCCAGAAGTCTAATCTTTCAACTTAAAAAAAATACAATTTAAAACAAAATAAACTGGTAACTTTATTCTTTAAGATAAGTTCTATCAAATTACCGGTCAGATTTTTAAGAAGATATATATAAAAAGTTATAAGTATTTGAAATTGCAAGATTTTCAAGATTTTCATATGATCAGCCCAAATTTGAAATAAAATATGTTGGCCAAGATTCGGGCTGACTTCATGCATTGTGATAATGCCAGCCCGAATTATTATAATCTGAATCAAATGTAATTTTTTTTTAAAAAAAAATTTTTATCAATATATGACTTTTATAAAATGGTAGCCATATTATTATTGCTAAAATCCACTTTTTCTTATATTTTACTTTGTTTGTTATCAAAAACTGCATTTTATTGGTACTTTATACAAGAAATTCCAATTTTTTATTGGATAAATTTCAGATTACATGATATAGAATTAGCTCAGAAAATCAAAACTGTTAAATATAGACTTCTAGTATCATGTTATTATTAGTTTATAAAAAAAAGTTAATTACTTTTTTATACAAACAAATATGTCTTATATAACTGAAATTACATTACAGAATTAAAAAAAATTTAATTATATATAATCAACTCTTCCTATAGTTATCTCTGTTATAGTCACATTATCATATATAATCACTTCAGGTAGATGTACCAAATTTTTATATATTAAATCTACTATCTGTAGTCTAAAGTTGCTTGCTGAAACCTAGGGGTTTAGGTAAGATGGCATTTTGCCGAAAAGCAAAATTCTGCCAAAACTATATTAAAGTTATATTAAAAAACTGGCAAAACTTTGGAGAATAGCAAAACTGCCAAAACTTATTATAAATGCCGAAACTGCTGAAACTCTGCCAAAACTATAATAAATCTATAGTAAAATTTTGACGAAACTAATCGTAAGATTTTGAAGAGGTTTAGACAAGCAACCTTACTGTAGTCACATTTTACCTATAATTACTATCACCTTTATTATAGAAAATTATATAATAAAAAAATATCATTTACAATTATATAGTCATGTAAAATTATTTTTAACCAATAAAATTTAATAATATAATTGATTTATAAAAATTTTGGTATATTTTAAAATAAAGAAATGTGTACAATAATATATTTTTTTTCTAACAAAAAAAGTTTAATATATTTTGTGTACTTCTATTAAACTAAAAAAATTATTTAAAATTCAGGTTATTACTTTTAAAAGTATGCCACTTTTAAGATTCATAAAAAAAATATACACTTCTTTAACCAAATTACAATGTAAAGGAATTTGCATTTATGTTAATAATAATTCTAAAAAAACTTAAAATGATATAACTTCTTTTTTTAAAATATAATGGACTTTAAATATAAACTGAATAACAGTTTCTAAAATATTAAAAAAGAGAGTTATTTTTTTAGTAAGGTGATACAAAGTGGTAAAAATGGTTTTTATAGTCCGGCCGGGTTAGTTTTGTTAAGTCTTAAAAAAAAATTTTTTATATTATTACTATGCCAGGTGAAAATTTTTTAAAAATTGAAAAAAAATTTCACATATAAAATTTTTGAAAAAAAAAATTAAAAGCTGGATTGCCAGGTTATTGAAGTTTGTATGGCCTAATTGATAATATCTATACTTTTTTTAAATATTTACATCAAATTAAAAATTCACAAGTTAATAAGACATTAAAATTTTGGATTAATTAAATTTTCAATAGTTATATATTTATTTAAATATGATTTTGAAAAAAAAAGCTATTTTTTTTGCACATATTAATTTAAGTATATCTAAGAATATTTTAACTTTTTTCAAATAGTTGAATTGTATAATTTAAAAAAAGAAATGACCTTTGATATCATAAATTATATAGTGAATTAGCAAATACTTTGTTAGAAATATTAATATTATCTTAAAAACAAAAAAAACTTTAGTAATTTTTACGATGATAATATAACTTAGATGATATAATATCTATACTGGATTTTTTTTATATAACTTCTAATAAAACTCTTGTATATAGACTTATTAATGAAACTAAAAAAGTAAAATTTTTAATGTTCTTATTTTATTTCTATTTTATATGTTATTATATTGATTATTATACTTGTGTCTGAAATTATTTTAGTATTATGAAAATACATAATTATATAATTTTGTAATTATTAAGTAATTCATTAAAAAAAACTCTGTATTTCATAATTAATTTTAGATTCTATAATTAATTTTGTATTACAAAAGTATTTGGCCAGAATTAGCTTTAATTTTGGTCGATTTATATATATAAACTTTAATAAATAATAACTTAGCATTTAATGATCTATTTTGGATGATTTTACTACCATTTGATTCATCTTGATAAGGTAATTCTAATGGTAGTAAGATCATTTAAATCCAATCACTAGATCATGTTCTGATATCAATAACTTTAAATATTTATAGCATAATAACTCTATTAATTTTAATATTAGAAAGATGATCTTAGAATTATTTCATTATGACGAATCAAATGATAGTAAATTCATTTAAATCACAGGTCAAAAAGTGAAAAATCAGGCATCAATTAGTCACCAATCAGGCAGTTTACTAACTTTTGATCCAGTAATCAAAAAAGGATAAAATATAGCTTATTGGAATCATCTCAATAAGATGAATCTAATAGTAGTAAAATTATATTTCTAGTATTAATAGTTAATAAAAAATTAAATAATATATAAATAATATATATTTATTTTTATATTTTACTTAATTTCTCATCAAGTATTAATTCTAGAAATGCGATTTTACAGGACTCCAGACATCACATATATAACTTATAACTGATCTGCATGAATTTAAGTACTTTTTACTCCTGCTAAAATAGACCTAATTTGCTAAAAATCAAATTATCACATTTCAAATCTATACTAATTTGCTAAAACTCAAAATATGAGTTAATAATCTTTTTTTTTATTATCAATAAAAAAATAAATGATTAATATAAATTAAACTGCCAATTTTTATAATTAAAATATGTAGATTATAGATAAAATAATAATTAATAAAAATAATAAATTAAATAAATAATTATTAAAAAATAAAATGTTGCGAAACTAAACGGACGGTTTTTGGCCCGCATTATACTTAATTTTGGCCGGAATTATACTTAATTTTGGCCAAAATATGACCTGACCCCGAAACTAATATTTTTAAAAATATTATTTATAAAGTTAAAAACAAAGGATAAGTTAAATTTAAAAAAAAGTACCAATTTGCTCAAATATAAAATATGACTTTGTAAAATCAATACAATTTGCTAAAACTCATAATTATGACTATTAATTAATTTTCAATCAATTTGCTCTTTCTAAAATTATGAGTTTAACCTAATTTTGATTGAATTTGCTAAAACTCAAATGTGAGTTATATATGTGATGTCTGGGGTCCTGATTTTACTACCATTAGTTTCGTTTTATTGAGACAATTCTAATGAGCTATATTTCATACTTTTCTGATCACTAGGTTAAAAGTTAGCAAACTGCCTGATTGGTGACTAATTGATGCCTGATTTTTCACTTTTCGACCTGTGAATCCAATCATTAGATTATGCTTCAACACCAAAAATTATTAAATCTTTATAGTAATTTAGCTCCATCAATATCAATGCTATAGAAATAGAACACACATCATTAGATTTGTCTTGATAAACCAAATCAAATGGTAGTAAGATTATTGAAATTTGATTACTAAATTCAGAGAAATTGAAAAATTTACAATTTTGCACTATTATGCAAATTTCAGAATTTCAGAATATATACAGTTGGCTCGCGTTATAACGAATTTGGTGTTCATGCTGATCTGACCTTCGTTATGGAAAAATTCGGTAACACTATAACGGATTTTTTTGACATCCATTGTATACCGAATTTTTATTAAAAATTCGTTAAATATTTTAAAGTAAATTTATATAAATAAATGTAAATTATAATATATTTATATTATTTATTATTAAATGTAATACAATTATTATATTATATATTGTAAACATTAATGAAATTAAGAGATATTAATAAAATCATTAAGATTCATTTGTCTCGCAGAAATAAAACGTTGTTTTAACGCTTCCTTCCTAAGTTTTTTAATGCATCTTATTTCTTCTTTTTTCATATCAAATTTATCCTCTTGTTGCTCTAAATACAAAATCACCTTATCATAATGTTCAATGGCCTCGCTATGAGTAATGGATGGTAAAGGATCAGAATTTAGTTCTTTTACCTTTTGTTCATGATTATTGGGAAGAACTACTTTCAAAATTTCTTCATTGGATATCATTTCTGCTGTAAGTTCAGATTCATCACATTGAATAAATTCATCAGCAGTTAAAGGATTTTCAAGATTAAGTTTATCAATTAAATCTTGAACTTCTTTCAGCTCATTTGTATGTGTTAGAAGAACTTGTGTTTCAGCACAGAAATCCATATCAATTTCACTTTCATTATCTTTAGGTAAAATATCTGCTTTTAACCAGCAATTTTCAATAGTTGATTGAGTAACATTATCCCATACGCGTGCGACATATTTGATGCACTTTTTGATATTAATTTCAACAGGGTTAATGCCAAATTCATTATAATTATCAAAGGCTTTAACCCGATTTCGCAATAATAATTTTTGGTATTGTGCCTGAAATAAAATTAAATTTTTTATAGTTAATAAAAGGATTTGAAATTACTAAAATATAAGGTGTAGATTTGAAGTTAAAGTATAAATTCAACTACCTTGAAACTGTTAATGATCCCTTGATCACATGGCTGGAGGTATGAAGTGGTATTTGGAGGAAGGAATTCAATTTTAATATTAGTTAATTTTGTATTTTCATTGAGAGAATGAGTTGGTGCATTATCAACAAGAAGAATGATATTTCGGTTCTGTGCTCTCATTTGAGCATCAAGCCTTTTAAGATATGCATTCCAGATCGATACTTGCATCCAACTTTTTGAATTCCAATAATAATTTACTGGAAGAGTAGTTTTGTTAATATTTTTTAGAGCCCGGGGATTTTCATATTTGTGTATGAATAAGGGGCGCAACTTTTCAGTCCCAGTTGCGTTACAAGTAAATAAGACCGTTATACAATCCTTTAAATTATTTCGTTCAACCCACAGGACCATTAGATATGGTGTGATTAGGTCGCATTTCTAAAAAAAGACCTGTCTCTTCACAGTTAAAAATATCATTGGGATCATAATTTTTTAGAATTTGGCGAAGATTTTCGCGCATTGTGTCGAGTTCTGCAAGTGGTGCGCTTGCCGCTTCTCCAAATGCATATTATATTGTTTAAGATTATGCCGTTTTTTAAATTTGTCGATCCATCCATCTGATCCCTTGAATTTTTCTTCATTACACAAAAAGCAAATTCTAAAGCTTTGATTGAAAGAATATCATCACTGATAATAAGACCAGCCTAAGGAAATGCATTTTCCACCCAAAGAAGCTAAAAGCCTCTTCAATAACAATAAAAGTGAGCTTTTCTTCTCGTCTCAAAGGCTAGCTTGATACGAATAAAGATTCACAGCAAGCCAACGGTCTTTTGTCTTTAGAATATCACAAATCATCCCTTCGCTAAGCGTCATCTCTTTGGCTAGGTCTTTGTTTTTTAAGAAAGATGAAGATTTTTTTTAAAGAAACTTCGACTTTCATGCAGCAGGTAAGGATCTATAAAAAAAGAAAATTCGGAATTTGTCGCGAAAAGTATGGAAAATGTCCGGAAATTTTCTGTGCGTCGGAAAACATTTGGAAATGGTCATGTTTTGGAACATTTTCCGGACGCTGATTCTGGATTCAAATTCTGACAAATTCTGGACAAATTCTGGAGTGCGCAAAATGTCTGGAATTTGTGCGTCCGGAAAGTGTTCCAAAACGTAACCGTTTCCAAATGTTTTCCAGACGCACGGAAAATTTCCAGACATTTTCCATACTTTTCAGGACAAATTCCGAATTTTCTTTTTTTATAGGGAGAGACTTACGTTTTTTAGGGGCAGAAGTTTCCTTAGAAAGTTGTTTCTTGAACAGGTTAATAGGCTTAGCTTTCGGCATTTCAAAAAAAAAGAATAGAAAATATGAAAACTAACACGAAATACGACGCGAACATCCCTTAAAAAAATACATTTTGCGACAAATCTTCGTTATAATTAAAAAAAATTTCGGTATAAAAAAAATTCATTATAATGCGATTCATTTTATATATATAATTTATGCAGTTTTATTTCGTTATACGTTATACAGCATTTTAATAGTAAAATTCAGTTTAGCGAAATTTTATTCATATGATAAAATCTGTACCATAATGAAAATTCGTTGTATTAAATAATTCGTTAAATCGAAATTCGTTGTAACGTGAGCCGACTGTAATTAATTTCGTAATATATAATTAATTATATAATTATATAATTAATTACAATTTTATAATTTCAGATTTCAGATTTATCAATTGAATTTTAGAAATAACTATAATTATTATTTATTATTTTTACATTAATAGTAGCACTAATTGATTTTATTTTTATTAATAGGATAAAATTAGATTGACTGTAATATTAATATTAAATGCATCTGAAAACCACAAGTTAAAACTACTAGTAATCAGATTCTTGAAATTGCAGGCTTTTTACAGTATTTAAACTTCCTAACTTTTATATAATTTATCAAATAGGAAAGATAGCACTGGTAAAAAAATGATTTATCCTACACATATCTTACACATATTGGATACTCAAAATGTAGAAAATCATACACAAATAATACACATATCATACACATATCGGGTACTAATATATATATCATACATATATCAGGTACCTGATAGGTATATATATATATAAATATATGTGTATGATATGTGTATTATTTGTGTATGATTTTCTACATTTTGAGTACCCGATATATGTAAGATATGTGTAGGATATGTGTAGGATAGACCATTTTTTTACCAGTGTAGTGAAGAAAAAAAAAAAATATTATTAAACTTATTAATTTGAATTGTATTTTTTCTAATAATCATAACATCAAAATTTTAGTTTATAAATGCCAGAATATATATAGTATATTTATTTAAAAATTTATATTTATAAATTTATATTTATAATTATTAAAATAAGTTAAATACAAATAATTATATTTAGCATCTGATTAAATGATTGAAAAGAATTGTTAGAAGACCTTCTACCTACTATTAAAATAGATTACTCTATAGTCTAAGATAAGATTTACATATAAACTTTTTAAAGATTTTACTATAAAAAAAAATTTTATATTATATTATTACGATTTTTTTCCTTTTTAGTTAATTAATTAATAGAATTTAAGTAAATCCTAAGGTAAAATTTTATATGAAAGTAAAATTTTACCAGTAACTAAGGATCCTGAATAATATATACTGATACAACTCACATTTGAAGTACTAACAGTCATACTTTATTAATTATTATGCACACTCAAAACATATATAAGAGATAACAAATATAAGAAAAAACAAAAATGAAATAGTTGCACGAAAAAGTACATATAGAGAAAAAACTAATCTATAAAAACCAAATTCGTATACCCTAACTTTAAACCACAAATAGCAAAATTTCAGGTCAACTACCCAGGTCTAAACAATCTCAACTCACAATAACGAAGGCTAACATACAAGTTCAGACGAGAACTGTTCAACTACTCCGATGACCCCAGCAGATAATAAAATCCTAGAAAAATCAGGATCACAAATTTGTAGCGAGGAAGAAAGCATATCGGCTGAGGAAGAGTAACGCATATTAGCTATAAGAAGAAATTTATTAGAAAGCGACACTATATAAATACAATGCAGAAAATCCAATATTCTGCGAGTAAATACAAAAAGTCCAACATATATTTTAAATAAATACGCAAAGCGAGTTATTTGATCATAAATAGAAGGATGAAGATGATACAGTCTATCATAAAATTTAAAATCTGCAGATGAAAAAGAAGGAGAAACTAAGACCGCTCCAAAACCCAAAAATCGTATAGAAATTTTCCAAAATGACTGATGTCTATAAATGACTCTTAAGTTAAGGAGGAGGCAGAGGCAACGGAGCAGGAAGTTGTTTTGAAGAAATCTCAGTCAAATCTAAAGCAAAAGAAGGAGGCCATATATAAAGTGGAATAAAGGAAAAATAAACTGAACGGAAAAATAACTCTATCTATTCAGTTTTATAATATGTTAAAGTTTCATTATCAAAAGGCAGGAAAAAAGATTCATCATTAGAATCTGAAAGTTCATCATCTGAATTGGATAAAAATATCAAACTCGTATTGTCGTAAAAAACTAAAACAGGAGAAGAAGGATAAGAAAAAGTTGATGGAACCAGAGGAAGACTACATTCAGTATACATTGTACTTAAAAATTCATCTATTAATAGGTCATCTTCAATTAGATCATCTTCATCAACATTAGGATCGAGGTATTTATTCCAATTAATTGCCGGAGAAATAATATTATCAAAAGAAATATCTGAAGAACTCATATTTCCAAGGAAACTATCCAAATAATCTACATCATGGAAACTTAGATCGGCAGGAACAGAACTCTCAAATGAGTCATCAATAAAAAGATCCGTAGATAGGCTGATTGGTGTAACAGGATCATCAGAGGTCGATTTTTCATAGAGAGTAAACTGAATATCCTTTTTTTCAGTATATACATCAGAAATAAAATTCCAAGTAGGTAACGATAAAGTATTCCAAAAAGAAGTATTAATAAAGGGCTCATAACGAGTTCTATGGAATAAAAGATATTTTCTGACATAAGAAAGGTTGCGAGAATATTAAACTTGAAGAGAAATAAGCCAGAGGATAAAGCAAGGGTTGTTCTCATCATCGTCAGAATCTTCTTCATGTAAACCTTTATCAAGACACATAACCACTCAATATTATCAAATAAAATAATATTAAACAAAAGTAAATAAAAGGGGAAAAATTGTCTCAGGTAATCGCCAAGAAATCCTGTAGAAACAAAGAAAAATATTTAAATTTATTTTAATTATTTAACCCCAGAAGGAGAACGGGAAAAGAGTTACAAAGATCCTCATAACTCACATTTGAGTTTGCGTAGAGTTTATATTAAAGTTTTCAAAAGTTGTGTATTACAGGGATATTTTTAAAATTTCGTTATCCTACATACCCCTGTTTTTAATATAACCGGTGATTCGATTTTAATAAAATTTATATCATTGGATTCGTCTCTATGAGAGGATTCTAATGATAGTAAAATCGAATTTCTAGCTTCAATATTGACAGAGTTATGTCATAAAATGTATTTTTACTTCAGTATTTAAAGTTTACTTGTGAGTTATATTAGTATTATTTGGGGTCCTAGTAACTAGTGTTCTGCATGAATCAATTTGTGACATGATGTGACTTTGATTACTTTTAAAGAGTAAAAATGTATTTTGCAAATAACTTTTGATTTAGCAATCTGATTTTAATGATTTTTTTTTTATTTTAATCAGAATAATAAGAGTTATCAATTAAAAAAAATCATCAAAATAGATCACTAGATTCTGAGATAATTATTTTTAGAAGTTAAATTGAGTTCAAATTGAGTCCAAATTAAATCAAATTTCAGAAGAAAAATTTGATTTGTAGCGAATATTATTAGTAACATATTTTAGTAGTAAATAGGGTTCTGTTATCAGAATAAATTATAATTTCAGATATATCTTTAATTACAACCTAAAATCATTCTCTTTCCTTTTTTTGTTAAAAATTCCAGTTAACTGGATATTATTAAATGAAAAAACTTCTTTAATTCTAAAGGTCTATAATTTATTCATTGAAATTAATAAATATAATAACCATTGTATATTTTTTCTAATTTTTTGTCTTTATAGTTATGTGATTCCGCTTCTTAAAATGTGAAAAAAAGTTAAGTTGAAAGGAAATATTGTATAAAGTTATTTTATAGACATTATTCTGAAATATTGATTTATATCTAATTATAACTAATATAATCTGTTTTGATAGATTACACAATTGTTTTTTCTTAATTAGTTAGCTGGCTAAACTTTGCTACCTAATACTGTATATTTATTCATATTTATTTTTTACTTATTACCAGAAGAAGTAGAAAAAATATCATAATAACTGTCTATATCTAAATTCCTAAAAGTCATTTTAGTAAAGGTAATAGTTTATCCTTTTTCTTTTGAAGTATAGAATGTAGCTTTAGCATTTAATTTTATAAAACTCTTAGCAGAGTTTTTTATTAAAGATTCTAGTTGTATGTCTTTTGATTGGTATTCAGTATTTTTAATAATTTTCATTTCCATTGACATCACTTGGTTTGATATTGACATATCATTAATAAATTCTACTGATATTAACTTATCTATCTGTTTTTGAAATACTGCTTTTATGATATTTTTTATAGATGCTTTATAATCTTTGATAAAAACAGAGATAATAAAAAATAGATAAATAAATCAAACCTTATTTTTGATACCAAGTTCCTTAAATTCAGCCTTATAGGTTTTAACAAAATTATTAATATATTTGTAGCTCTCTTTTAGCAAAATACTTTTGATATAAAAGTTAATAGCAGTTGGATAAATATTTTAAAGCTGTAAAAAAGTTGCATAATATACAGTATTTATAAAAAGTTTTTCTATTTGATAAAGTATTAATGACTTTATCTTCAGTAAAGTCTGTATCTTTTTTATTAAAGTCATTTTTAAAGTAATAAAGTTATAAAAATAAAATTATTTTTTTTATAAAAAAAATTGATATAATAATTATTGAAAAAGAGTTTATTATCTAATCTTTAATTCACCTTTAAGACATTTAATTTTTTTTTCAAGTTTTCTATTTTTCTTTTATATTTATTTATTATAAAAATTGCAGCTTTTCATATAATAAAGCTTTTTTTAATTCTTTAATTGTCTGAAAAGTTATGTTCTTACAAAATATAAAAATAAAATATTAGAAAATATATTGTTAAATAAAATTATTAAAAAAATTTTTTAAAGGTTTTACCAAATCTAAAACTTATTTTTAACTTTCTGTTCCTAAAAAAAAAGAGATAAAACATTAGTTAATATTTTATTAAATAAAAAAAATAAAAAAATAGAACTTGAAATTTATCTTCAAAATTTTATTATCTAAAAGCTGAAGAATCAAAACTTTACAAAAAAAATTACTAAAATGTTAAAAGCATTTTGTTATATAAAAAAAAAAAATAAAATAATTTAAAAACTTTTAGTTTTGCAAAACATTTTTTAACTTCATTTTTTTCTGATATATCTATTACTTTATAACATTTGCAATGACATTTATAACAGCTTTTTAGAGAGTCAAAAATCTACAAAAGAAAAAAAACTGAAATGTTAGTTAATATTTTGTTGAATAATAAAAAATTATAATAAAAAAATACAGAATTTTGAAGTTTATCTTTAAAATTTTGTTTGAAGACTAGAGTACTGTAAAGTTTTATTTAAATAAAATAATAGAATTTTGAAGTTTTACTTTTAAAATTTTGTCTAAAAGGTGTTTAAAAAAATGAAAGTCTACAAAAAAAAAAATGGAATGTTAGTAATGTTTTGTTTAAATAAAATAAAAAAATATTAATTTTGTAATAAAAAATTTATTACAAAATTTACCATATTGTAAATTCCATTCAGATAGGAATTGGAAAGCCAAAATTTAAAAAAAAATAAAAGAATGTTAGAAATATTTTTTTACAAAAATAAAAAAATTTTAAAGTTTTACAATAAAATATTGTGAAACTTACTATTTACTTGTTTTAGAAACGTTTGGAGTACTGAAATCTATAAAAAAATAATAAAGAACATTAATAAAATGTTTCTAATGAAAAAAAATAAAAAAAATTCATTTTGTATTTTCAGTTTACTTTGTATCCATTTCATCTTTAAATGGTTTAGAAAGCTATTTTTTAAAAAAAGTATTAAAAAACATTAATAAAATATTTTTAATAAAAAAAATAAAAAAATTCAAGTTTTGCATCTTTAATTTACCTTGCATCTATTTTATTTTTAAATGGTTTAAAAAGCTATTCTTAAAAAAATATTAAAGAATATTAGTAAAATGTTCTTAATAAAAAAAATAAAAAAATTTCAAATTTTGCAATATTTTGTTGCAAAACTTACTGTTCAGAAATTTTTGTTTCAAAAGTTTTTAAACTGAAATAAATTTACAAAAAATAATAAAAGAAACATTAATATAAAATTTTTTAAGGAAAATAAAAAATAATTTGGTTTGCAATAAGATATTGCAAAATTTACATTCTTCCATTTAGTGTCCCGCATATATAACTTAAAATGACTTGCATAGACTGACATAATATAAATAATATTGATTTGACCACATATTATAAACTAAATCATGCAAGTTTTTATTTACTTATTGATATTGCTTAAATATTTATAATAAAATTAATTAGTTTACGTAATTTTGATATTTTAGTTAAATAAAGTAGGTCTATAGTTAAAGTATTATAAAAATTAGTGTAGGATAAATTTTATCATATAAAAAATTGATTCAAAACTCAACTCAATTTGATTCGTGAAGAACACTACTTTTATTTTAGAAATCTTAAAGTACTAGAATCTATAAAATAAAAATAATAAAGAATATTAGAAATGTTTTTTTATAAAAATAAAATAAAAAATAAAGTTTTGCAATATTTTGTTGTAAAACTTACTATTTTAAAGTTTCAAACCTTTAAAGTACGAAAATCTATAAATAAAAATAAAAGAATGTTAGAAATATTTTTTGAAAAATAAAATAAAAAATTATAAAGATTTATAACATTGCAAAACTTACTATTTAGCCATTTTAAAACTCTTTAAAATAAACTTACAATAAAAAGCGAAATATTAATATAACGTTTTTTTTTTAAAAAAAATTAAGTTTCATAATATTTTATTGCAAAACTGCAAAACTTAACATTTCAAAATTTGCTATTTTGAAGTTCTTAAGTAAAACATAAAAAAAAAACATAATAATATTTTTTATAAAAAAATATTAAAAAAGTTTTGCATTATTACATGACATTGCAAAATTTATTATTTTTGAAATTTACTATTAGAACTGATGAAATAAAGAAATATTAGCATTTCTTATAAAATGGGTGGTAAAAAAAAGTAATAGTTAAAAAAAGCTTTTTAATGATAAAAATTTTTTAATGAATTTTTGTAAAGTTTATCAAATAAAAAAAGAAAATGTGAAAATTTTTGAAGATTTTTATCAGAACAATTGTGATATTGTAATTTTACAGAATATTTTAACTAGAGTTCCAAATGGATCAGATCAGGTCTGGTTAATTGATAAACCTGACCTGAAATTTTTTTTTAGATCAGATTAGATCAGGTTATATTAGATTATCTGTTTGACCTGACCTGAACTGAAACCTGAAAATTTTCAGAATTTATATTAAAATATCAAAAAAAAATGGTGCAAAACATTTTTTTTGAAATATTGCAATTCAGTTTTTTATATTAAAATCATATAAAAAGGTGAATCGCAATACTGCAACTAACTTTTTAAATATAAAATCAATATAAAAAAAGTGAATTCCAATATTGCAATTCACTTTTTATATATAAAGTGAATTCTGATATCACAATTCATTTTTATTAAATAAAATCAATATAAAAAAGTGAATCATAATATCGCAATTCACTTTTATTATATAAAATCAATATAAAAAGTGAATTATAATATCATAACCCATTTATTATATAAAATTATAGAATTAAAACATTTTTGATGAACTCTTTCCTGTACCGTTCACGTCCATTTTTCATACAAGAAATATTACGCTTTTTCTCGTTAAATTACTAGAAAAATAGCACTTCAGTATTAAGACAAAAGTGTTCCTTGGTTTAAACAACACACTTTTTATTATCACTCTTTTTAGTTCGAACCAGTTCACAAGGACTTAATAGTCCTTTAAAGACATAAAAGATTTGTTTTCTTGCAAAATTTTTTCAAAAGAAGGCGTAAATACGGTGCACCAATCAGATAAAAGATGCTGAATAAAGAAAGTTTTATCGGCTATACTTTTTTCCGTCCAGAAAAAGTGAAACGGTACACGGGGGCCGATACGATATACTTCACCTGAGCTCCCGCACGGTAAGGTCAACGGTGGACAGTCGGGAATTGACCCGAAATATTCAGATCAGGTTGTCAAATTCGTGACCCAGTATCAGGTCGGGTTACAGGTTTGACCCGACCCGATTGACCTGTCAACCCGAATACTTTAGCTCAAAAAAAATGTTTATACTCTGAAACGGCATTTTTTCATGTTACCTTATGAAAAAAACGCCGTTTCGGCATTGTTTTTTATAAACAAATACGCTGAAATGGCGTTTTTCATTTTATTTTATGGAAAAATACTGTTTCGGCATTTTTTCATTACTTTTATGAAAAAAATCGCCAAAATGGTGTTTTTCATATTATTTTATGGAAAAATGCCGTTTCGGCATTTTTTTCACTGCATGAAAAAAATCGCCAAACTGGCGTTTTTCATATTATTTTATGGAAAAATGCCGTTTGGCATTTTTTTTCACTCTTTTATGAAAAAAATCGCCAAAGCGAGTTTTTTCTTTTTTTATATTATTTTATGGGAAAATGCCGTTTTGGCATTTTTTCCCACTTCTTTTATGAAAAAAATCGCCAAAACGGCATTTTTTCATATTATTTAATGAAAAAATGCTGAAACGGCATTTTTTCCACTTCTTTTATGAAAAAAATTACCAAAGCGGCGTTTTTTCATATTATTTAATGGAAAAATGCTGAAACAGCACTTTTTTCCACTTTTTTTATGAAAAAAATCGCCAAAGCGGCGTTTTTTCACTTCTTTTATGAAAATATCGCCAAAGCGGCATTTTTTTATTTATCTATGGAAAAATGCCGTTTTGGCATTTTTTTTCACTTCTTTTATGAAAAAAATCGCCAAAATAGCGTTTTTTCATATTATTTTTCACTTCTTTTATGAAAAAAATCGCCAAAGTGGCGTTTTTTCATATTATTTAATGGAAAAATGCCGAAATGGCATTTTTTTCCACTTCTTTTATGAAAAAAATTGCCAAAACGGCATTTTTTTATATTATTTTATAGAAAAATGACCTGAATACTTTCAGGTCAGACTGGTCAGGTCGGGTCAGAGCAGGTTACCTGACCTGACCCGATCCGTGCGGAGCTCTAACTCCACCTGAAAAGGAAAGTTCTACATCCTTTTACATGTGGATTCGTTACAGAAAGAAAAAGATATGTTGACGATTGTTACCAACAATAGACATATAATAAAGAAATATGATAAGCCTTTTTCGATTAATTCAGATCGGCCTATGATGAATACTAAATACAGGATTTCAAAATACTTGACGAGTGTATTTTGTGGGTTACCTATTGACATAGAAACTAGAAACAAGTATTTTTTAAGAATACGTCAATTATTATTGGATAAACTTGTAGTTATTGAAAATAGATTGAAGAACCAAGAAAAGAACAGGCAAACTACAACTTATATTAAATTTAGTCATGGTAGACGTACATGGTATTTGGGGTTCTACATTCCATGCTCATTTTGTAGTAACGTCTGTGCTTACGTAATGCAAGCAAATAGAAAAGCTTTAGTCAAAATTGCTCGTCGCGCGATAGTAACTCCTACATCTCCGCCGCAAAATGTGTTTAAGAATTTTAGTAAAGTTAAACAAGTAATAAGTAAACGCGTTGGCGTGTCTTATACAAAAAAAGTTTCGATGGATGGTGAAGCACGTAAATATGCAGTTACGTATTCAAATTTGCAGATAAACAAGCAATTTAAGACGTTGAAAGAACAAGAGAAGTATAAAAAGAGGTTTAAAAACAACCTCAAGAGTAATAAAAATAAATGGCAAGTCACTAAGGTTGCTTGTCTAAACCTTTTCAAAATCCTACGATTAGTTTCGCCAAAATTTTACTATAGATTTATTATAGTTTCGGCAGAGTTTCAGCAGTTTCGACATTTATAATAAGTTTCGGCAGTTTCACCATTCTCTAAAGTTTCGCCAGTTTTTTAATATAACTTTAATATAGTTTCGGCAGAATTTCGCTTTTCGGCGAAACGCCATCTTGCCTAAACCCCTAGGTTTCGGCAAGCAACCTTACAGGTCACAAATAATGGAATTGGATCAAAGGTACTTATTTCCAAACATAAGTTGAAATGTAGACATGATATCCTTAAGAAACAATACATATCAGAAAAAAAAATGGAGTTTCTGGTAGATCAAGTTACAAGTGAAGTTGGATATAAAATGTTAATAGATGATATTTTTATTAATCATTCTTTTAACGAAGAACATTTTCTCGAATTAAGAAAGAAAAAAGACGCTTCTTTTGAACGAAAAGATAGTAAGTTAGCAGAACAGTCAAGTAGTGCTGGTCAAAGTGCTACGATAGACAATATTTTTACGGACCTTCAAGAAATGGAAATTAGTGGACAGGATAATGTCGCTCCTTGGCAAGAAATACTCAATAGACGAGAACCTATTACAAGGGCAGAATTTCATCGAGTTTGAATAGTATTAGAGATAAAAGTCTTTTAACGACATATTGTAATGAGGTTAGAAGAGGGAGGCGTGCACGTGGTGTTACTCATGACTACGTGGTTAATCAGTGTGCAATTAAAGCTCGTAAATTAGAGCAAGGTATGTTATATTAAGGGGACATAAATATATAATTAGTTATTCTTGTTTTGTTTTTCTATTTTCTTTTGTGGGATGGCTAATTATTACATCAGGAAATTTGTTTAGGCGTAATTTAGTGTAATATTTCGAAGGTGGTGTAAAATTTCGAAATATTACACTAAAAACGTAATATTACAAAAGTTTACGCTCTTAAATTTGAATAATTATAGTAATTTAAGAATATCTCGCTATCTACTGATCCAATTAAGACGATCTATAGCTCATTGGAATCAGCTCATCAAGACGAATCGAATGGTAGTAAAATCGTATCTTTACGTTTGATAGATGACTTTCTATTAATTTAAAACTTTACTGCATACTATAAAGCGTTCTATCAACTGTAGAAATGCGAATTTACTACCATTCGATCCGTCTTGATGAGCTGATTCCAATGAGCTATAGATCGTCTTGATTGGATCAGTAGATAGCGAGATATTCTTAAATTACTATAATTATTCAAATTTAAGAGCGTAAACTTTTGTAATATTACGTTTTTAGTGTAATATTTCGAAATTTTACACCACCTTCGAAATATTACACTAAATTACGCCTAAACAAATTTCCTGATGTAAGAAACAAATTATCAAAAGGGAAAACATGAATAATTATTTTAGGATTTTAGATCATTCCTTATCTGATAATATTTACATAAGGCTATTTGGTTAGAAAGAAAAATATATAGTCATTTTTGTCTATTAAATTTATTTTTAGTTTCACATCATTCCATATTTGATTATATTTACATATGGCAAATTTTATTTGAAAGAAAAATATATAGACTTCTTCAGTAGTTTTATCGAATTATTTAGAAAAATTGTTTTCGTTTATTTCATCATTCTGTATCCGATAGTATGTACATACAGCTTTTTTAATAAAGAAAGAATCATACATGCACGTTATTCATAACATGTAGTAAAGGAAGAAAAGCAGTGCGGTATTAGCGGTAAAGATAAAAAAGCTAAGTCACATAGTAAACGCACTGAAGTGGGTGTTAAAAATGTTGACTGTAATATGTTAGAAAGTAATTGGAATAAATGGAATGATTTGGCATTTCATCGTGGCGGTCACTGGGCAAATTTTTAGGTAGATCATGACAGTCACCTTTGAATTTGAGGTCGCATCATGGTTTTTAACAATGATGTGATCGTTTAGGTGACAGGTCGACTTGTTCTTTATGAAAAGTAGTCTTGTTTCATAATGCTTAATTCTTATATGTATTTGTTTATCTTATATTTTGTAAGTTTATATATGTAAGTAAGTGTGATTATAATAAGACATGATCGCATCTATAATAAAGTTTTAAAAAAAAAAAAAAAAATTATATAAAATTATAGTTTCGGTCAACAGGTCATTCAGGTTATATTGATGTTACAACCTGAACTGATGCTGAATTGCAATTACTAAATCTGACCTGAAAAATTCAGGTTAACCTGTCAGGTTACCTGAATTTGGTCAATCTATTCAGAACTCTAATTTTGACTGCAATGTTTCAAAGTATTTACAATTATGTATTATTATAGAATATTTTGATCATAATGCTTCAGAATATTTATGATCACGTATTATTACAGAATATTTTGACCATAATGCTTTAGAACATTTATGATTACATATATTTAAATTTTTAATAAAATCTGCAATTTTGAAATTTATTGCAGATATTTATATAAAAAATTGTTAAAAAAATGTAAAAATTTAAATCTGCAGTATTATGCAGATTTTTGCTAAAAATTGTAAAAAAAATGTGGCAATTTGCAAAAATTGCAGATTGCTACAATTCTGCACCCTAAAAAATTTACTAATAATAAAGTATAAATATATTATTAAAAATAAAAATAAAATAAAATTTTTTATATAAAATAATATAATATTAAAAAATTAATTTTAATAATTATTAATCTAGTTTTAAGAAAATTTATATTAATATTAAATAATTAACAGATTATTTATTGTTGTTTTTAATTTAATTGAATTTGTACTATTATATTAATCGATTATAATAAATTTACTAAAAACACCAAAAATATCTAATTATTTAATTTGATAATAATTCTGAAAATTACTAAAAAACTCAGATCTAAATTTATATAAACTTTATAATTAATTTCTGCTTCAAATATACAAAATTATATATAAATTTTAATTTTAAATTTTACTATATCTGGATTCAGTAATTGGATTTTAATAATCTTTAATTTATTAAATTCATCTTAATAAGATGAACATTTTGATATATAATTTATCTTTTTAGATATAATATTAATTGAAGTATCGCATTTTAAAATTTTAATTACATAGAATTTAAGTTGTTTTAATAATCTTTAGAAAGAACTCTGCCTATTATTAAGATAAATTATGTTTAACATATAACATACTACAATATTCTATATTATTTATAATTTCAATATTTATTGCAGCTGATTGGTCTCTTTTATAACCAACAAATCTAATACTTCTAACAATCCAATAATTTCTAACTTAATAACTTAATGCTCAATTTTAATAATATAATGATTCAAATAATCTAATAATTTAATAACTAATGATTCTATAAATAAATGCTAATTTTTAATTTAATGCTTTTAATAATCTAATATTCTAATAAATCTAACAACCTTAAGAAATAATGAAACAAATGAAATTAATTAAATTTTAATAACTTAACAAATCAAAATTTTAATAAATACTAATCTAATAATTAAGATTTGACAAGTTTTAGTATAATATTCATATTGTTTGTATCTTTTATATTTATAATCTTACTGATCAAATTCTAATGATTCAATAAACTAAAATTTCAATTAGTAAAATTTCAATCAAAATTATTGTATTAAGGTTTGACAAGTTTTAGTATAATATCTGTATTATTTACATCTTTTATATTTATAACCTTTACTGCTACCCTTCATATTTTCATTATTATTTATATCAATTCTTAATATATATTTTTCTTTAAAGATTTATTCAATAAATGATTGTAATCTTTTGGCAGATGCTCTTTATGCTTAGTAATATTAGGATTACTAATATCAAAAATGAAATTTGTTTGCTACTACTACTTTTCATTATATTTGCTTTGTATATTATAAAAAAATGTTTTAAATATATTAAACAACTTTCAGTACATATTAACTTTAATAGCTGAATTTATTATTTTTTTCAATAATTAAATAATTCTACATATATAATTTTGTTTGGTTTTTTTGTTGAACTGAAATTGTATAATACAAATTAAATGAAAAATAAATACTTGAATGTACTATTAGTAATAGGAAGATTTTCTTTTAAATTAATTGTAAAATATAATATAATAGCTGATATTTATTATAAAAGAGTTTCTTATTTAATATTGTGGGAACAAAGATCCATGAAATAATATAAAAGTAATACAGTATAATAAGTAGCTAAGAATAGGTTGCAATACAAAAAAAATAGTGGCATATTAAACCTTTATTTATTGATAAAAGACATATATACAAATATGTACTATCATTTAATAGTACTATATAATGATATTACTGTTGTTCAAATATGCTATATTTCTAATACCATTTCTTGAGTTACATTGTGACACGCCGCCCATAGGATATTAAAATAAAATATCGTATGTTGCCACTGACGTGTTGAGTTCGTATAATATTTATGCTTGGTTTTAAAATAAAAATTAGTTACAAAAATTACAAAACATTATTTCTTACCGAAATTTTAAATTACGATAGTTTCTCTATATTTTCGATAAACCATTAATTAAAATAAAATAATTAATGTGGCACTTTTTACTCATAAGAAAAAGGCTAAAAGAATTAAGTGTTTTGTTTATTATTAGACAAATAAAATTTTTATTTTCCAAAAATTTAACACTGTTTCCTATCGAAATCCATTCGTATTTATACATTTTTAAGAAAAATATTTCCAATATTTCTAATATTTCTAATAAAATTTGAAGATCTATTATCATATAACTATCTCATTACACTAAACTAAACTATAAATATAATTTTATTGCCTAATTATTTATCCATCGGCTAAATATTTATCCGTCATTTTACTGCGCCATGTGACTTGTCATGTGACTTTTGTATTTCCAAACTATTTCTTCTTGTGTAACCATATCATGTGACCTACTGCGCCACAGGATTTACTGCATCATTTATTTATTATATTTTCAGTTATTACAACATCATTAACCAATAATTTAAAAGAACTTGTTGAATAACTTGCTCTTATTTTTAAAGTTCAATATTATTAACATTCATCTAAAAAACCTGATATATTATTTTAATATTAAATAAATAAAAAAAAACTAAATAAATATTTATCAACTTATCACTAATAATTGTTACCAATCTATAATATGATTTAAATCATAATAATTATACAGATTAGTTCATTTGTATTCACTATTTTTCTAACATAATAGAAGTTAAATATTGACTAATATTATTGTCTGTCCAAAAAATCTATTATGTAACATTAGTAATCCAACAGTTGGTAAAGCATTACACAACATTAAAAATTTTTCAAATACTCTTTACATTTAACACCCTGTAAAAAATCTGATCCGTGTTTTATCTTTCCATGTTTTTTCCGTGAATGTATCATTTTTATGGAATTAATAGCCTTAAATCATGGAAATTTTCATCTCGCTAACACGGATATCCGTGAATGTATCATTTTCACGGAATTTTTACGGAAGACATGGAGAAATAATGGAAATATTCGGATAAAAATTTTTTATAGGGACATAATCATTTATATTAATCACTAAATCACATAATGAAGTAGATTTATCAATCCTATCATATAATTAATTCAATCCTTTGAGTATTCTATATATCAGCTATAAATTAATTGTATATCTATAAAATATCTAAGATTCTTTATTGATATAAAGAGTATCAAATATATATTTAGCTGATTTAGAATATTGATCAATTAATTACATCCATCAAAATTCAAATAATTCTTTATATATAGAATTTTAATAGGCATAAAATTTGTAATGAAATTCTTTAAAACAGACTTTTAATTTGCTTTTAAATTTTTTATGAAGATTCAAGTCATTATAGAAAATATATAATAAATAATTTGTATTGAAATGTATTTTTTTAATTACGCTAATTATAAAGAAATTTAAATTACAAAGATACTTGTTAAAACTATTTTTTCAAAATTTTAGTTTAATCAAAATTTAATTTAAAACTATTTTTTTTATAATAAACTTAATTGCCTAAACTGTTTTTATGCTTTTTAAAACTAATTATAATTTAGAAAAGTTTCAGATTTACTATTTTTTCATTAAAAATAAAGTTTTTGAGTTTCAGATTTTTGAATTTTATTATTAAATAAGTTTTGGATAGAATATTATTTAAAATTAATATTTATTTCTTTAAATATAATCATTAAAATTTATTAAAAGGTATCTAATATTTCATCTTTTATGATCACAGATGTTACAATTCTTATTTTAAAATAATTATTGATAACAATAATAATACAAAATATTATCTAAAACAAATTTGTATTTAATATTATATCCAAAATTACAATCATAAAAATTTTTATATAAAAATCATTAATACAGTGACATCTATATTTCTTAATAAAGATTCTAAGCACAGTTTAACAATCTATAATAAATTTAATTTTTTCTGATTTAATAGTATTTGTAGCATTTGAAATATATCTGAATTATTCAAATTATTGTTAAACCAAAATTGATATACTATATTATACAAATCCTTTTTAAAAATAATATGATCAGAATAGTCATGCATAAGTAACGGATAAATAGATTCAAAATCCATTTGTTTTTATATAATATATTTTTTATGTTAAATAATATTTCTGGAATTAATTTCCAGAATCATAAAGCTATTTCTTATATTTATGAAGTAAAAATATAATTATAATCATCAATAAATAAATTAATTTTAACAATATTATTTATTTTAAGACAAGTAAACATTAATTTTTTATAGATATTGTATATATTGTGAAATTGCATTTCATCTCTTAATTAGATTAGAAGATACTTGTAGATTATTACTACCTGATTTTATACATTTGTAAATAACATATCAGATTACTTCTCTATCTATTTGATTAAATTTAACCTTATAGTTAAATTCCTTTTTTAATAAAATTATTAATTCAAATATTAAATTTTTGTCAATTTAAAAAGTTAAGCCTGGTCTTTAACTTTAAATCTTCTATTTCTTTTGAATTAATATCAAGCAATTTAATTATTATCTAAAAAAATATTAAGTGTTAATATAATGCTGATGATTTTTAACACTAAACTTATTACTAAAATTTAAGTATAAAAATTGAACAAAAAACTAATAAACAAAAAAAATGCAGTATTAGTTTAAAAAAAAAGCAAAAAATAGTTAAAGTAAAAGCAAGAAATAGTATTTATTAATAACAAAATATTAACAGTTATATTATAATTTTCTTATTCTTTATTATCAATTATAAAATCTTCCAGTTGTTTTGATATACTATTAAGCTGATGTTTATTTCTAAATTTATTATTTAAGTTATACATTTATTAAATGAACAACTAAAAAAAAATGAATTAATTAATAAAGATAAAGAAATTAAACAGAAATATAAAAAAAGGGGGGTAACGTATTTGAGAAAACAATATATTACAATTCATATTTTTATCATCATGAATTTTTTGCTCTAATTCTTTTAAATAAACTATATTTTTTATTTGATTGCTAATAAGCTAATAATCATTTTGATTATTTTTAAATTCATTATTAAGGTTGTAAAATGGTAAAAGAAAAACCAACAAATAAAAAAAAATTAATTAATTAGTCAACAAAGGCAAAGAAATTAAATAAAAATACTAAAAAGAAATATTAAAGAAAAACAACATACTTGAAGAAAAAAAGTATTATAGTTCATATTTTTATCACCGTAAATTTTTTGTTTTTTATTGGTATATATTGAATATTAATAAGTTCAATATTTCTTACAATATATAGGTTATATAGTTTAAACTTTATAAAGATTTTTTTAGTATTTTATATAATAAACAAGAAACTTTGCAAAACTGAAAATTTTTAAAAAGAAAAAAAAGAGTAAGTATAACAAAAAACATAAATAAATTTCATATTACATATAAATATAAATTATAAATCATATGCTTATTTCACACATTACATATATTACATATATTTTAAAAAATTTATTTAGTCAATTCATGTAATATATATTTTGTATATTATATATATTATAAAAAATTTATTCATAGTTAATTCACATAATGCATGTTTTGCATATTAGTGTATATTAAAAAATAATCATAATAATAATACTTGAAATTTTAATATGTAATAATATAGACTCTAAAAAACATATATTCAAAATTTCATAGTTTTAGCCTTTATGCAACTATATATATTAATTAAAGAAACTTAAAAATATATTAAATATTAACAATTATTTATAAAATTAATAAATAGTTTATTATTGCTTATTTATTTAAGAATTATACATAATAATAATAACAGAAATTTTAATATGTAATAATACAGAATCTTAATATGCGAATACCCATAGCAAAAGGGGAGATGGGATAATTCTGTAATTTTAAAAAAATCGCAATTTAAATCACGTGATAAATTTGGCAAATCATCACTTAATTTTAAAATAAATTGACTTTCGACCTTTTTTTTTTTTATCTAAAACTAAATTTTACAGGCAATTTACTAAGAATATTGATTTTCTTTTAATAAGTTTATGTTGCTTGTTAATTCTATAAAAGTAAAATGCAAATAATAAGAAAATTTTAAAATTAAACTTTTTTCATTAATAAAAAACCATATTTCTTAATAATTGGACCAATAGACATATAATTATAATAAAATCTCAAATTTGAATTTTTTGGCCTATTCCTCCTTTTATTGCAGATATCCCTATATGTTAAACTACTTTATCCTAATTTTTATTTTTATATGAATTATATAAAAATTGAAAAAAAATTTAATTTTTAAAAACAATAATACTGTACTTTTATATTTTCAAAATTTTACATAATTAAATACTTTAATTTATATATTGTTTGAAAGTTACAATTTTAAAGAATAAATATTATATGAATTTTATATTTTTATTTTTTAAATTAACAATTAGTATTTAAAAAATCAAAATCATTCACTTTTTTTTAATTTGACAATTATTAAGAATTTAAAATTTTTTTAATAAATACAGCTGTATGAAAATTAAAAGTATAAAAATTTGACTCTATATTCTTTAAAGTTTATATTATTATATATAATTTTTAAATAATTAACAAAAATAAAGGATTCACTATTTTTGTTTAAATAATGTAAAGCTTTTTTTTTTTAATTAATATAGTTGTGTGAAAGTTAGAAGTATGAATTTTTTAAATATATATTTTGGAATTTACATTATTATATATATTAAAATAGCAAGTATTATTATTATATATAATTTTGAATAATTAACAAAAATGGAAGGTCTGCTATTTTTGTCTAAGTAAATATATAAAAATTTTCTGAAATCTTTCAAATATATTAATATTACTTTAATTTTAGTATTTATTAGTATTTTATGAATAAGTTAATAATAAATAATAATATTTAATTTTTTAAAAAAATCAATAATTATTATTTAAAATTTCTTGCAATTTTTTTTGCAAAAATTCATTTAATTAAAAGTTATTGTATAATCTTTTTTATTATATTAAAATATTTAGAATTTATTTTTATTTTTCTTTTATAATTTTTTTTATATTTTGATTTTTTATAAAAATAACCATTTACTTATTACTTTAAAGTTTTAAAAATTGTATATTTATAATATATTAAATTGGTGTAATAAAAAATAATAATAGTAGTTTTACTAAAAAATACAAATATACAGTAATTAATATTTTATAATTATACAGATTAAACAGTACTTTTTAAAGGAATTTCTATACAATAGTTTTCAATTAATAAATTTTCAAAAAAAAAAAATCTCAAGAATATTTTCAAGTTAATAAATATATTATATTTTACATTATTTTTAAAATCAAAAGTCCATTTAAAAGTAGGATATAATGAGAAAATAAAAAAGTATAAACTTTATTATCCAGTTGGGTAGTACAATATATTTAAAAAAAACAAACTTAAAAATAATAATATTCTAAGAAGTTTACAAAAAAAGATTATTGATTAAATTGATAAATTGAAGATTCCCAACTACAAAGATTTAAGAACAATAAAATAATAATAAGTACTTGTTAAAAAACAGTCAATTTTTATGGTGTATGATTTTCTTACCAACCATACTAATAATTTTTATTAATTGATTAAATATGTATAATTGAATAAGTTTTTCCTGAATTATATAAAGTAATCATAGTAGTACTATTAAATTTTTTGTTGATTTCACAAATTAGTAAACGATATCATGTAATATAAATGTAACCTAATGTTCACTCATTCATATTTATAAAAAAGTACGAAACAATGAAATACAACTTACAAATTATATGAACTGTTTTTGTAATTCTTATTATTTAATAATCATTCACCGGTAAAACCAATATTATAGATATTTAATAAATAATAAATAAATTAAATAACTTTTGTAAGACCAATATTATTATAAAATTACAAGTAAAAAAGGAAAAGTTTTTTTATAATATATTAATTAAATCATATATCTTGGGTTAGAATGAAATTCACGGAAATCGTCACAGATTCCCGTATATTTTGTATATTTTGTATATATAAAATTACGTGAACCCATATGGCTTATGTAAAATAATTGTTTAACATTAGAAAAAAAATTGAGGGGCATATATAACAAAACAGAGTTTTATGATGTTTGTTTTTTAATTAAATCAGGGGTTCATCGTTAACTTAACAGTTAATGCTAAAATAATAATAACAGATACTTTAGATACACAATTTTCACAAATGATAATTAAGTAATTAATTAACACGATTATTATGTGATTAATATTCAAGTATTTTGATATTACATGCATTTATTATATAGATTATTTAAGAATTAACATACGATAATACGATATTGTGTGATATTGTGATAAAGATGTTACATAATAGAGATAATATTCCACCGCCTACGGATGATTTTCCAAGTATCTGAATCGAATCTATAAATAATAAATTATGAGATTAAGTATTCAAAAAATTGCACGAATAATTTTTTAAAAACGAAGTTTAAAAAAAAATCAAAGTTTATCGTTTGAAAAAAAAAAAAAACGCCAACAAAAAATTTTGAAGTCTGTAAATAAATTGGGTTAACATCTTTATTTGTATTACAAACTGACAAACTGATTAACTTACAATCCAAAACAATTTTTTCAATAATAATAATGCGTTTTATTGATATAAACCAATTATGTTAAATAGAATTTTGTAATACAAAGACTAACCTAAATGTATAAATGTATAACCACAGAAAAAAATGGTTTTCAAACCAAGGGGGGAGGCGTTTAACAAATTTATTATTGAACTTGTTCATTTTCGTGAAAGTACAAACCAAAAATGTAATGTCCGTTGAAATTCTATTGAACATTCTCCAGAATTAAAGTTATTTCGGAATTATAAATTTCAAATTTAGAAAATTAAATTATGCGGATTATCTATATAACGTTTAACGATTATCTATTAAAAGTAGGTTGGAGATAAAGTTCATAAAGTTCAAATTAATGGTTTTGGTAACAAAAAAATGAAATGATGGGAAAAATGGGAATAACCAGAACCGTTAATATCCGTACATAAATCCGTACATAAAAAAAAACAAGTATTAAACAAGTCAAACAAATATTAATGTTGTCCGATGATAAAATTTATTACCGTACTTTGATATCATTCTAGTTTAGTCGTATTGTAACAGTGTAAAGTAAAAAAAAAATCCGGTTAATTATTATTAACTTGGAATTTTCACGTGACTTTAAAAAAAAAAGTCCAAGTTTGATATAATTGCTTTCTTTTTGATAAAAAAAAAATTTTCATCGTTAACTAACTTAACAATCATGTGATTATGTTTTCTCTCTATAATTTTAAGTTTTTTTTTTTGCTATCAAAGATGGATAATCGAATTTTATCACAATTCTTATCAAAACAACAATAATATTCTTGGTTTCTTTGTTGTGAATAAAAAAAAAAAAATTATATATATTTAGAAATTTACTGCGTCACAACATTTTCGGGATTACTTATGATGTACGGCTGGCAGCATGGAGGGTTTTAACCAGTTATATAATATATATTATAATCACCGAAAAACTCCATTATGATAATACGCGAATATTTAAGCCTCCCGGTTATTCTTAGCTTCAAAAAAAATAAAAAAAAAAATCGAATCCATTTGAAGAATTTTAGAATGTACAAATTTTGTAAAGATCTTGCTTGCTTTTTTGGATAATTTATGTATAATAAAGTTTTATACAATTTAGTATTTGATTGGCCAGTAGAATAAACCAAAAGAAGAAAAAGAATTACAATAGGAATGGTATGGATGATAATCATAGTTTTGCAAAAGTACAAATTCGGAAATTTTCAACGAAGATGCTTATTATACGTTAAGTTGAAAACAAATATTAATAGAATCATATCTTTTTAATCGCGTAAAAAAAAAAAATAATAAAAAAATAAAAAATAAAAAAGTTATTAATAACATATAATTAGATCACGCGTTACAATAATATGTTGTTGCAACGTGTAACAAATGTCATATATTTTTAATTGCAAAAGCTTCAGCCTAGCCTTTGTCTGTTTGTACTTTTTTTTAACTTGAGAAATTGATTTGGTTTTTAAAAATATTAATGTTTACAAAATATTTCTGTTACAAAAAATAGGAGTTTGGGAGTTTGTATTTGCAGGTTGAATAGAATTCAAATTTTTTGTGTAAACTTTGTGTAATGAAAATAACGCTAGTTCCTCATTAGTAGCAATTATGTTATAATTGGATTGGAGATGATGATCATGATGTATAATCTGACTTGTTTTTATTAGCATATAATCAAAAAAAAAAATTTGCATTATATATAGAGGTTTGAAAATTCCTGGATGATCTAAAAAAATATTCACTGAAAAAAAAAATTTTTTTAAAAAAGAAAAAAAAGTTTTCACAAAAGCTTTTCATAAAAAATTCTTTCCAATAAGTCTTTTATTGAACCACTAAAAAAAAAAAAATACAATTTAAAGCATTTATATTTATTTAATCTCTTAAAAATGCTTAATGAAGGATTTCAAGTATTCATGAAACGTGAATTTTTCAAAATGATTTTATTAACGTACGGGGGAAATATAATTTTGGCATTTTCAATTATATATTTATTAACTTATTTTATGGATTATGCAAGTAATGTAAATTGGGTGCCAGAATATATGAATAAGAACCGTGAATTTATTGTCAAGTTATAAATGCCAAAGAAGTCAAAGGAGTCAAAGGAGTCAAAGGAGTCAAAGGGGTCAAAGGGTCAAAGGGGTTTAAAGTGTTTAAAAGGGTTGAAAAGGTTAAAGGAAATATGGACAGTTGAACAGACTTCAAATCATTATTTCATTTCATTTCATCTTAATTTTTTTAATTTATTTATTTATTTATCAGAAGTTTCTTATTTCAATGTACATTTTAATTATTCATTAGTACCTACCAATGTACCATACGATCATGAATTAGATAAGTTGCAAATTTTTCTTTTACATACATTTTAAATAGCTTTTTTTTTTTCTCTCTAGTAAATAAAATCCATATTGTTAATAATCTTGAAATGTTTATTGTTATTTATCGTTATTATTTTTTTTTGTAATAAAGCATTTACTTTAATTATATTATATTGTATGTTATTCCCATAATCATAAATGCTTACTGTACTGTACGTGTTCTTTGTTTTATTATAAGTCGATCTTTATATATACAGTAAGTCACGAAGTAATTTTATGTGCAGAACAATTATTAGTTAATAATTCTTGATCATGTCGAATTACGTTAATTGGTTTATCAAAAAATTATGCATAATGATCTTTTGTAAAATTTTGAGAAAAGCAAACGATTTTCAAATTCAAAACCTTTCCCTGTCACGAAAATATTAAAATAAAATTATTACAATAAAAAATATTTTATAAATAAAATATTATTTAATATAGAATAAATGGTATCCCTTATTTGTATTATCATCCGATATCGTTAAAGATTATAAAAAGTGGTCGGGAATTTACCGACGGTTTAAAGTTTAAACCAATCGTATAATAAGAAATAATACGGTTATAAACTTAATTATCATTACGTACATCGTTACGTAATATATATGACAAAAGTTGTGTCATTACAAATTTACAGAATTTTTTATTCTCAGAATAAAAATTTTAAGGTTAACAAATTTTTACAAAATTTACACAATTGATTTCTTTTCTTGTTAATCAACGAGGGTTGCTTTCTTTTTGTTTTACCAATTACATATAATTATTCAATGATTTACATATTAGGATAAAATATCAATTTATATCGTGTTTATCACAAAGAAATATTAATTAATTTATTATTTATTGGTTTACGGTAATTTTAAAGTTTGCAATACATAAACATTCGGTAAAAAAGTAATTTTACTTTTTTAAGCTTTTCTAATCCACAAGGATTTTCGCGTTAAACGGTTGTATGATCTTCGATACATTGTGCATTAATTGAAACAAATCAAAAATCTTGGAATCATGTGATTTTAATTGATAACATACATAAGTTAGAATTCAATTATTCAATTGTTTTCTCTTAATTGTGCACGTTTCGTTATATGCCGTAAAATGTGCCGGTTTTTTTTCGTAATACTTTTTTGTACAATTTATGGCTGGAATTATTATATATATTTATTTTTTCTTATACCGTTTTTTTGTACCAATAAGTAAAAAAGGGTTATGTATTAAATCAAGAAAATAATTTAATTTGCATTAAAACCATTTTTCATTTATTATACCTGTTTATTTAAAAAAAGGTACCGTCCCGTTTCCGTAAATATTTGTATCTTATCTATAATTTCTTGATTTGCTGTATTTGATGATCGTACAAGTACAAGGATTTACTTTTACGAAAAATTGGTAAATTAATAACAAATTTTTTTTTTTTTTTTTTTTCATCATCTAATAATTGTATGGTCTTTAATATTGTTTTGCTTATCAAACAAAGTAATCGATCATGTAAATTATTTTTAAGAGAAGTGTTTATTATATTGAGTTTCAGATTAATTTGGAATATAGTCAATCATAATTAAAAAAAAAAACTATTAGTAAAATAAAATTACTAATTTACTATTATTGGTATATAAATCGTTGATCGTCGAATTATGTAATTTTTATTTATTCATATTATCTTCGCATCTAAGTATGACCTTTTTGATTTTTTAAATCAAAAACTCTCAAGGTGTTTTGATATCTAAAAAATCAGGAAGAAGGGAAGATTCCTAATCACCAAATATTTAGAATATTTAAAATATTTAAGATTATAATTATCAGTTGAAGTAGGACAACGGATGTATACAATTTATATAATCAATAATGGGACTTCCTAAGAAATGAGTTGTTTACTTTTTATTTTGAAACGTGGAACAAAAAAAAAAAATTAGATTTTTGATCTTTCCCTTTTAAAATATATAAAATATAAAATATTTTCACCCGCGAGAAATAACAATCACATGATCATATTATAATTGCGTAACCGGCTGCGTCCTGCGTCAATTTTGTATCATATGATCGTAATGTCCCGTTTTTATATTCCGTCTTTTTCCGTAAAAGGCTCATTTTTACGGAGTTTTTACAGAAAATAACGGATGAAATTTTTTTTATAGGATGTGTAACCGCAAACCGCGTATTTCATCTATTATTTTTTTTTACGTGACGATGTACGCCATGATTTGCAGAGAGATGTGAAGGTCCTACTAAAGTCTCATGAAGGAATCCATGACTATGATTGGTGGTCCCGTTGTGATCTCCTGCTAGTCTACTAAATTTCATATAAATTTTTATTGTTAAATGGATCAATTACGCGTGTCATAATAACTTGATGTTATAAGTTGTTAATTAATGTGGTGCACAACTTATAGTTTATGTTTATAATCATTAATACATAGCTCTTTTGATAACATTTAATATTATTTCCAAGGCGTCATGACTTTAAAATATTTTGTGAAATTGGTTACATCTCATCTAAAATAATACAACATTTCATATAGTTTTAAGACTTTCAGGAGTGAGTTCGTCATGATTTTGCCTATTCTTAATATACAGTCCCCGGTGAAAAGAATGGCAGTGCGAATATCATTTGTTATTTTGGATATGAGATCGGAATTTTCCTATTTAAATTAAAACTTGTAATGCCCAATGGATTTTTAGAATACTATTTTAAAAGCAATGAAAATTTATTATTGTTTTTACGCCTATTTTACCTCTAAAAAACAAAGAAGTTATAAATTTAATAGAAATCGGAGAATAATAATTTGCCATGAATTTTTTTTAAAATGCTCAAATCCTACATAATAATAAATTCCAATTTTTTTTTTAAAAAAAAAACTACTTACTTTTAACTGCCAAATATTATAATTGCATTTTGTTATATTATATTATCACAGAGAAATACTACTGGTAATTTTTGAATTTGGTATGAAAGTTTGAAATAAAAAGTTTAAACTTCATTTTCTTATCAACCAAAGCTTGTATTGAAACAAAATTACAACTATTAGATTCCTTGCAATTACAAGATTTAAATAATGGTCTTTTATTATATTATTGAGCTTTTATATTGCTTTTGGAAAATGATTTTCTTTATGCAACATAAAAATTCATCATACTCACTATTATATTTTTTCTTTTTGATTTTACATGTAAAAATGCCAAAACAGATAGTTTCAGCATTTTTTTCGATTTTACATGTAAAAACGCTGGAATAATTAGTTCTGGCATTTTTCTTTTTGATTTTACATGTAAAGACGCCAGAACAATTCTTAAACTATCACATTACACAGATGCCACACAGGAATTTTAAGATCACCATTCAAACCACATAGTCAAGAGGAATCCAATGGTGGTAATTTTGTCTCAACCTGACCTCTGGATGGTGAAAAAGTTAAGAAAATATTAAAATATTATAATAAAAAAACACTAGTTAAGAGTGTAAATAGTACACAATACTAAATTGAGTATTTATTGATACAGAAGATGATCATATCAAATATTATTTAAATAATGAAATATATATTTTTTTTGTTCTTCTTTCAGAAAATAAAAAAATTTCACATTTTATTATAAATTGCATTTGTGATATCAAAAAACTGATTGCCATTCTTTTCACCAGGATGTAAATAGGAATAATTCTTTTATAAAGGAAATTTTAACATTATCTTTAATTTATTTTTTCTTGTATCTATAGATTTATCCATAAAAACATCTGGCTGGAAATATTGTAAGATGTATTAAAATTTCTAACATAGTATGTTGCAAAGCTATTATTTAAATATTAAGGCCAAATTTTTTAATAATAGTAAGATTAATGACTAATATACCTGGAATCATATTTGTTGTTTGAAATTGAACATTCTGCTTACTATTTAAGTTTAAAATTATAATAAAGTAAGAGTTAATAACTTCAAATTTAAGTTATATTGTTATTGTATATATAATATAATTTATAAATATGCTTTAAAATTTTTTCTAAATTCCAATTATAATAAATAAAATATAATCTAATGGCAAATAAGCAAATAAATTTTATTTGGTTATGATTTTTCTAGTTAATTACTAAAAATCATATATTTTATTACTTTTATTATATTTTTATTTTTACTATATATTTTTAAAAAATATATATATTATAAAGTTAATTTCTTAATACCAGTCAATAAATATCATAATATTAGCCAATTTTCATGATTTTTTAGTTATAATTAAGAAAAGTTTTAATATTATTATATAAATTTAACCAATAAATTAAATAATTACAATACAATCAATTAATTCTCTCTATAGTTATACATTTGAAATAAATTTTGGTGATTATTATGAAATGTGATTATAAGCAATAAGCAAATTTATCAATTTTTATTCAAATTTCTTAAAATTTTTACTGAAAAAACTTTAATATTAAATCTATTTTATCTATATATTTAATATAATTATTACAAAGCTCAAAATTTTACAAATTTGATTATAAGGCCAAGTAAATAAATTTATTTGTTTTAAATGGCCGGACAGGAATCGTATGTAAATGTTAAAAAGATAAAAAAAAATTTATTTTATTTGGTCATGTAATTTTGGTTTTGACCAATCATAATCATAAAAAAATAATTTTTTTTTCCACCCAATAATCTGGGCAAAAAATTTATTAAATCAACCAATCATCATCTAGAAATCAGCTAAATTTTTTTTTGAAAATAAATTTTTTTTCCAGATGGCCGAGTCAAATTTAGCAATTTTTTTTCATAAGAAACGAATAATTTTATTTCTTTGGCTTAAATCAAAAGGGTTTTATTTTTTATCACACCTGCATTAAGTTGTATTTTTATAATATATTTTATATAAAAGTTAAAAATGATATTCTAAATTCTTTTTGATATATTAAGAAAACTTGTAAAGTAATATAACTAAGGCTTCTCGCAAGTCTCCTCGCAAGCCAGCTCGCAAACCAAAAGTACTTTAAAAATATATTAGCTTGTGAGCTAAGCTTGCAAGCTAATATATTTTTAAAGTACTTTTGGCTTGTGAACTGGCTCGTAAGGAATTTTAGATGTAACTGCCAGATACTAAGTACAGTCAACTCTTATTACTATAACAAACTCTAGGTTCCAGACCTCAACTTTGCTATAAGGCAATAGTGAAAATTTTAAGAGATTTGATTGGTTAATTCATTATAGTAAAGGGAAATTTATTATAATTGTCTGAAAAATTTACTATATTAAGAGTTGATTTATATCGAGTTTATCTGTATAAATATAATAAAATAAAAAGTTGTAGATAGTGTAGAAATTAGGAAAATTATAGAAGTAAAGTTGGAAACAAAATAGCAATGCTGATCACTTCTGTTATATAAGTATAAACTTAGCATATAATGTATTATAATTTTTGATTGAGGAATATTTTATATTACTTTATATTTGTATTTAAAGAAGACTAAATTAATTTAAATAGTAAAGGATTAATATTTTTAAAGTTGAATTTTATTTTTGTTGTTTATTTGATTTTTATTACTAAATTTTGATTTATTGTTACTAGTAATTTTTATTTTGATGAAAATAATTTGATGTGATAACTCTTATAAGAAAATCATAGACTTCAATAACTCTTCAGTGATTAAAAATACATATAGTCAGGGTTGGGAAAATATGATATATGAGGTAAAATTTCAGTACAGTACAGTACAGTACAGTTAGTACATTGTACTTAAAATTTTAAATACCATATATTTAATAAAGTTACTTTAAATGCTAACTCTGTCAATATTGATTCATTTATGATAAAATAAATACTATTAAATTCCTCTCATTGAGACGAATCTAATGAGCTTAATTTTATTGAAATCTAATCACTGGACTACTTAAAACTAGGGTATATATGATTAAAAATACCTCTATAATTTATATAAAAAAATGTACTTGTACTAAAAAAACTCAGTACAGTACATTTCCCAACCCTGCGTATAGTATAAGATTTCTTATAGTACATAGTAAGTGCATAAAGTCTCACATCAGAATTTTTTAAAAAATGTAAAATTTTAATAAAGTTATATGATAAATACAGATCAAAAAATAATTGGCATAATTAGTAATATATAAAAATTACTAAAAAAGAAAAATACGATATATCGCAGATATGAAAAAAATATATTTCAAATCAAAAAATATAAAAAATTATATAAAATTTGTCATTTTTTATAAATAAGTCTATTAATTTTTAGCTAAATTAACTTGAAATTTTATTATCGCCATTTTCAGAAATATATATAATTCAAATTACCCTATTACATAATATCATTGTGTGTTCTGTACACTCGTAAATTATATATCGATTTTTTTATTATATTAGAAGAGCTTCTATTAGTTCTAAAATCTTAATTTTGATATTATATTTCTAAACTCTGTGTGAACTCTCAAACTTTAGAAAGCATATTATTTTTTTATTATATATTAGAAGAACTTTTAACAGCTCTAAAATCTTAATTTTTATATTTACTTTTCAGTTATATTTATTAAGTCTAATAAAATAACATATATCAGAAATTAATTCTGTGCATTTCCTATAAAAATTTTATATTCTTAAAATGTTTTAGTTTTATGGTTAAAATATCTTTATACAGTAATAATATTCTTAAAATATACTAAAAATTAAACAGACAGGTTATTTAAATAGAATTTTATAATAATAAATTATTTTAAATTATATAAAAAATATACTGAATTTTTTGAATTGTAATATTAATAGATATTTAAAATATTCTGATTGGATATGCAAAATATCCTTAAAATTATTTTACCAATAATTTAAGTATGAAATATTTTGATATTAAATTCGATCAGCAAAAAAATATACTAAATATATACTTAAAAATAAAAATAAAAAATGTTAACGTAATTAGATAATTTTTTTTTATCTGATTTTTTAATTCCCAATGTGATTTGATTTTATTTGAAGATGTAATTTAATTATCAATGAAATACAATGATATTAAATCGATCAGCAAAAAAATATACTAAATATATACTTAAAATAAAAAAATAAAAAATGCCAGCATTTACACTTTATCATGTGTATATGTATAAATAAATATCAATCTTATTTTATATGCATAAACACATGATTGCTTTATAATTGTGTTATGTATGCAAATTGTTTAAATGCAAAATGCCAACATAATTAGATATTTTTTTTTTTTATCTGATGTAATTTGATTTTTTATTTTTTCCAGTTCATAAGAAACATAATTAGATATTATCTAAAGATGTAATTCAATTTTTTAGTCTTTCAATTCACAAGACAAAAACGTCTAGTGTAATTAGATTTTTTTTTTTATATAATGTAGTTTAATTTTTTATTATTTCAAATTTATAAACTAAATTTTTTTTTTCTTTAAAATAAGGGTTTCTCCCTCTTACAATATTCATAAGTTATATTATAAAACAAAAAATTTAATCGAAATAAAAACTATTGCCATATTTTTTTTAAAGAAAAAAACAATACACGTAATATAGGACCCAAACAATACTGATACAATCCACATTTAAGTTTGTGTCAAAAGTTGCGTATTACAGAATATTTTTAAAATTTTGTTATCCTACATACCCCTGTTTTTAACACAACCAGTGATTCAATTTTAATATAATTTATATCATTAGATTCATTTCAATAAGAGGATTCTAATGATAGTAAAATCGAATTTCTAGCTTCAATATTGATAGAGGTATATCATAAAATGTATTTTTATTTCAGTACTTAAAGTTTACTTGTAAGTTATATTAGTATTATTTACGGTTCTGTATATAAAATGAACATTCTTCACATATATCATTATAATAAAGTTATTAACCAAATTTTACATTATATTATAAAAAAGATATTACAATATGAAAAAAACTTCAAATAAAAAGTATTCTAAGGGGAGATAAAGTCTATTTTATGTTTTTATCTTTTATAAAAAAAGCAAAAAGTAAAATTCTTTTTTTCATAGATGATCTTATTGATAATAAACAAAACCCATTATACAATAAGAAAGTTAAAAGTTCAGGTGTGTTGAGGTTTAACATTATTTTATAATATTATATAATAATTAAAATGTAAAATTTAAATCTTCAACGATCTTAAAAATAACAGTAATGAATTATATTCTAAAAAAGGAAGTAAAGTCTACTTCTTATTTTTACTATTTTTTTCGTTTTATAAAAAGTTTTGATGATACTATCACCAACAATCCTAGTAATGAAACTTCAAATGGTACAAATTAAGATTTATTAAAATATAACTCATTTTTTTACTTAATTATTAACTTTTAAATACAGATGTCAAAAATGATAAAGATAATGGCGTCAATAAAGATAATAGCATTGATAAAGATAATGGTATTAATAAAGATAATGGTATTGATAAAGATAATAATGATGATATAAAATAATGATAGTGAAAATAAAAAAGAAAGACTTATTAATAAATTAGGCTCTAATATTTATTATTAACGAATGGCTTAATTCTTTAAAAAAAATGAAGAAAATGAATATTAGCAGTATAAATTTAAATTCTAACAACAACACAGTGCTGGTAATTAAATAAGAGAACGCTTTAATCTTATATTTGTATTCAGATAACGAAAAAGGTCAGAAGCCTAAATATCAAGCTCAATATTGCACAAGTATATTTAATTATCAGGTGAAAGTAATAGTAATGGATTATCAAATAATGAAAGGAGCCAGAAGGTTAAACATTGGGCCCAATATAGAAAAGATAAAAAGAGACTTCATAAAGGAAAATTGTTATCTGTCAAAGAAAATCTGAGATTATTTGAGAGACCACCTGAAAAATCATCTACCTATTAAAGAAAATCTAGGATTTGAAAAATTTGAAGAAGTATTATCAGATAACGAAAGTGATGGAAAAAATCATAAAAAGAATAAAAAAAAGTATAATCTTGATAACAAAACTGTAAATCTTAGTAAAGATTTACACAAAATATTGCAATTTATTCATAAATTACCAACTTGTCTTTTAATTCGTAATTAAAAGAATTTTCTCCCAAAATGAATTGTACAGACAAGCCATTATAAATCACCTAACACAGTGTTGGCATTTGGCCACAGCCAAGAATTTTTTTGGCCGATTTGGCTGGCCAAAATGGCAAAACGGCTAATGGCCAATCCCGGCCAAATTTTGGCCAAATAACAAAATACTTTTACTTTATTAAGGCTGTATTGGCATTTGGCCGTGGCTAAAGATTTTTTTGGCCAGTTTAGCTGGCCAAACTAGTCAAACGGCCAAATGGCCAAGTGCTAACACTGACCTAACGATTCAGAATTTTCATTCTTAAAAGACTTTAAACAAATTGACAACTCTGCGAATAATTTAATTTTAACAGATATTACTTACTCAAATCATACTAGAGTTTCATTTATAGCTAATAATGAAAATAATATTAAATATGTATTACATAAATTAGTAAAAAATATTTTAAATTTTGTCGCAAAAAGTACAAAAAGTCAAATCACTAAAGATATCTTGTGACTAGTAAGATTGCCTGCCTAAACCTCTCCAAAATTCTACGATTAGTTTCTCCAAAATTTTACTATAGTTTTATTATAGTTTTAGCAAGGTTTCAGCAGTTTCGGCATTTATAATAAGTTTCGTCAGATTTCACTTTTTTCCAGAGTTTCGCTAACTTTTTAATAAAACTTTCATATAGTTTCAGCAAAGTTTCACCATTTTGGCATTTTGCCAACTTGCCAAAACTCCTAGTTTCTCCAGCAACTTTACTTGTAACGTAAAGATCTATGCTTTTATGTAGAAGTCTAAAAATCATATGTCTGCTTGCAGGCATTCTGTTTTGCAAATCTTAAACGAAATAAAGGAGAAACAATTCATTCACAAGCCAAAAAAAAAATAATAGAAGAATATCCCAATATAGATCTTGAAGATTTAGATTTAATTCTCCAGATTTTGCCAAGAATATACAGATTATTATAAGTATTTTACGGCAATTGTTTTCTTGGACGTATTTAAAGAAATCACTTTCACATTTTTCAAAAGTAAAATGAAAATTAGCGCTAATTTTGAAATTTGGCTTAATTTAATGAGAATAGGACAATTGGCTAATTACAAGAAAAGTCTAACCATGTGTAAAGAAAGAAAGAAATTTATGAAAGAAGTTAAGCTTGATATTGTTAAAGCATATTTTAGTGAAGTCGATGAAAATTTAAAGGATTTTATTGCTGATGATGACAAAATGTAGTTTTAATTCATTTATTAATTGTTTCTTTTTCTCTTTTTCATTCTTGTGAAAAAATAATAGATGTACATAAAATTTTTATTATAATACTAAAAATGCATCAAACAATTAAATAAATAAATAAAAATTTGCTAAATTTACTTTATTATATAAAATTATATATTATTTATCAAAAAGAAAATTTATTTTTTGTTTAAAAATAATATAATGTATCAGTTTGTCACAATAAACTTCATATATATAAAACCTGGTACTAGGACCCAGAAATATATATAAAAGGGTCAGGTTTGAGTTTGCATATTTTGAACTAAAAAAGTCATGAAAATCTTTCCTTTTTTAGATAATTTTTGATAATGCCAGTCAGACTTTTATTTCATATTATAGTAACCTTATTTGGCGTTATCATAATTCCAGCCCTGAAAAAATGCGTACAGCTCATAGTAAAAAATTTTTTTCATCACCTGACCCCTATATATATATTTCTGGGTCCTCTGGTACTTATTCATTATCAATAATTACATGATACCTAAGTTGTATGATGAGAACATCAGTACTAATGCAACTCGAAAAAAAATTATGATCTCTATTTCTACTAGTCGTTAGAATTCATAATTTCTATAAAAAACAATATAGCATATTGGTAAAAAGTAAATAAAGAAATGAGATTTGTTTTACCAATTCGTAATAATAGTAAGATAATAAAAAAATTCAGAAGACATTTAGATTACCCTTCATATAAATAATTTGAATTGTGCAATGTATGATTTGTATATATCTTTATTTACATAATGTTAAATTGTTCACTGTGTGCATCTGATTTTAACTGTGAATGTTCTATCACTAAATAAAGTAACATATTATTAATACTCCCTATGAATTACTTTGATAAGAAATTGTACACATTTTTATATTTTTCTAAAATTTTATAAATATCCATTATGATATTAAAAAATATAATAAAAGAATTTTAACAGGGAGAAGGGGAAAAAAAAATCTGATAAAAGAAAATGCCTGGTTCACAAAAAAAGCCAAGCTAAATTACAAGAATAAAAAAATAAATCCTTTTCAAAAAATAAAAGAAAAAGAGAAATAGTAAGTGAATACTTTATAACTGCCTAAAGTGATTATTAAGTTTTGCTCTTAATTTTTCAGATATTTTAGATAGTTTTTTTTTGTTTTTTTTTCTCTATCTTCTATTTTTTTGTTTATCTTTTTTTGGAAGGTTTATTTTAATAAGGATTTGTAAAGTATATAATTTGTATTTAGTTGTTATTTGGTTTCTAACTAAAAAATTGGTTTAGGTCAACTCTTTAAATGAAATGATTGAAAATAAAAATAAAGGTAATTATAAATTATTATTATATAAATAATATCATTAATTACTAACATAGTTTATTTAAAAATTATATAATTAAAACGGCAAAAAAATATTTGCTATTGAATTATATCATCAAAAGTTAAACCAAATAATAGAAATAAAAAATAAATTAGAAAATGATGTCAAATGTAGAAAATAATTTTGTTAATAAATAAAATTCAATTCTCCTAACTTTTCACATTTCATACAAGTAATTTGACAGTCTGCTTTTTTTTCACTTTTTTTTTGATTTTTTACATGAAAGAGTTGTAATAACAGCAGCAACTTATCGATAATTTGGAACGGGTTGAGGTCTTTTAAGAATAATATATAGAAAACTTGAAAAGGCAGAAATCACGATTAATAGGTAAACTTCATGAATGTGAACTTTTTAGCATCAATATTCTTAACTTTTTGTTTAAAATTATAGAAAGATTAAGTAGGGCTTCCAAGAAAGTACCAGAAATTTCCAACAGGCACTTGAAGCTGAAGGTCATATTAATGATCTAAATTTTCAAATACAATCTTTAAAATATCAATTAAATAATAAATAAATATTTGTATTTATAAAAATGTTAAATGTTAATTTTTCAAAATTGTGCTACTCCTTTATAGATATTTGATAAAAAAATTATTTAATTTATTATAATAATGTTGTCTTATAATTATCTTATAATTGTCCTGTAATTTCTGAAAAATCATGATAAAATTAATCAGCTTATTTATACTTTATTTGTGCTGGTATAATATAATAAACAAATTACTTTATTGAGTGTTGCTGCTTTTACTCCTGATAAAATCGGTGATTTATTTCAATAAATTTATCAATTAATTATCTAATATTTTGTATGATAATAAATATAATCTGTATGGCTTTGTATGAACATTACTGACACAATGATGTATAATACTCTCATAATACAATGTGTGGCTGTAATTATTTATAAAAATGGCTGTACTACTTATAAAATTTTTCATTTTTGATATACCATATTTTTGTTCTTATCGAATTTGTAAAATTATTAATGGTAATGAAAGGTGATTATCTACTAAAAAAACTCTTAAAAAATATCAAAAAAAGGAAAGAGAAAGTATTGAAAAAATTAATGAACCAGATACAGAAAGCGAATCAGAAAAGAAAAGCAATAGTAAATCAATTTCAAGTTGTAATGCAGCTGAAAAAAAAAATTCAAAGATGATGAACTAGATAAATCAGATATAAGTTTAGAAAGTACTAGTTTTTCATATAATGGTCATATTTCTTTAATAATTAAAAGGTATTAATTGTCTTACAAAAAGTAAATCTTACTTTTTATTAATTGTAAGTATATAAACTATTATTATTATAGTAATTACTAAAGTCATGTAAATTACAAATCAGAAGGTTATAATTATGGTAATCCAAGTTTTGATAACGAAGATTATAACAGGAATAATGATAAGCCAAGTCTTGATAACAAAGATTATGATGAAGAAGATAATAAAGGAGATATAGAAATTAAAAGTAATTGTTCAAAAACAAGTGAAATTTCGTCATATATTTCTAAAGAGAATGATGAATTGATGGATGATAATAAAAAATTTGAGAAATCTGAGATAACAAAAATGAGCAACGGTACAGTTAATATTATGTTGTTGATTGTAATTTTGATAGAATAATAAAATGATATTTATTTTATTTTATTTACAAAAGTACTTTATTCAATATCTGACATCGCATTTAACAAAATACTTAATAACTTTAATTCTAACTTGACAATCTATAAGTTGAAAAAAAATTAATAGCATAATTCCTTTTAAATCTCAAAGATATAATACTTGCAAAAACAGTTGTGTTGCATTTACATCATTATACGAAAATTTAGTCAATTGCCCTATTTGTGATGAAAATAGGTTTGATAATAATAGTAAACCTGTAAATAGAACATTTTTTTTCTCATTAAAAGAACATCTAATAATTTAATACAAAAATAAAGAAAGAGCTGAAGAATTACAATATAGAAATACTTATTTTCAAAATAAAAAAGAAAAGGAATTATATGCTGATATTTTTGATGGACTATGAGTAATTTAATTAAATAAATCATTTTTTTTTAATAACTAATATAAAAATATGATAGGTTATATTAAGACTTATTACTCAGAGGCTTTTTTAAAGATAGATAGGATATTGCACTATTTGAGATATGTGATGGATATCAGATTTTTAAACAATGGACTGATAATTGTTGAATCATCTTATTAATAAATAATAATCTTAATCCTTTTATTCATGTAAAAAAGAAAATTTATTGGTAACAATAATAATACCAGATCCTTGTTCATCAAAGAACTTTAATTCTTTTTTATATCTTCTTGTAAAAGAATTACAGGAACTCGAAGGTAAAGCTAATATTAAAATTTAATAAAATTATTTAATTTTGAAATTTTGTTTTATTAAATATTATAGAAGGAGTTCCTTGTATAGATAAATGAACAGATGAACCTTTTATTCTACATGCATATTTATTAACATAGACGGATGACATTCCAGCGTTGAGTAAAAGTTTAAATTTATCAGGATATAATTTGTATAAAGTCTATTGCTTTTGCATGTTAAAAGGAATCAGCCATCAGATTAACAAACATATATACTATTCATTCTCTGCAATTCATAATATAAGAAACTATAATAATACAATCTGTATGGAAAAATTAATTGAAGAAAAAATGAATAAAGATCAAAATTATCAATTAAACAATTGACATACCTTTTCCTATTTTCATATTCATATGTATAACTAAATTTAGTCCAGCATTTACTAAATATAAAACCAAATGTTTAATAAATCTTTTTAATTTTGTTATCACTTAGTTCTGATGATACTTTTTTTTTCACATTTTTCTGTATAGGATTAGAATATGCAATATGCCTTTTGGCTGTTTTAGCAATACATTTCTTCAGATGATCATTGCTACATTCAATAGTATTTTTACAAATAATTACTAAGGAGTCACATACAGTGCAATAAATATAAAATGAGCATCTTCCAGCTTTAAATTCTCCAGCTTTATATGATCTTTCAATCATTTGATAAATCCATTCTTGGAGAAGTATTTTGAATTATATTCAAGAAGTTTTTTAAATGGATAATGAACATGAGAACACCATATTTCTGATGTTTTACCACTATACCTATATTGCAGATTGTTTAACGCCTGTACTACTATAGGATTTAAATTAGAATAGTTAGTTTTAACCATTTTACAGGTGTAATTTATAGCAATTTATAGCAATTTATAGCAATTTCACTGATTTTATTATTGATTTATAGCTGTTTTAAAGACTTATAGAGTGATTTATAGTAAGTAAATTATAATAAAATATCAGATTCATTTTTATTCAATTGCTTGGGTGAAAAACAGATTCATATTTTTTTTGATTCAGCTAAATTATGCACAGCGCCTTCAGCTAAATTTGTATCACATGTGATCTCTAGTTCCCTACCAGTTTCACGACAATTTCAGGATAGTTTCAGGTACTGGCAAGTTTCTATAAATTACAAGATGATCGGCTAACCAGATTTGAAAAGTTTTATTAATAGCATACACAAGTTTAAAGATGTGATATGTAATTATTTTTAGAAAATTGTAAGATTGCAATTATTACAACATATATACAACACTTTTGTTGTAATTACAACACAATATTATAATTATTATATAGTATTATAATTACTACTAGTATTGTAATTATTATATAGTATTGTAATTATTTTCAATTATACAAATATATATTATAATATATTAATTATTTCTTTTTATGATGATATTTGTTCTATAAAAACCTATTTTTGTAATTTTTATTTTTCAAAAAGAAAATTTTTGAATAATCATAAGTATTGTAATATTACAACACTTTAACTTTAAAAGTAATAATAGGTTGCAACCCTTACTATTACAACACAAAGTAGTAATTATCAATTATATACTACATCTTTACACAAGTTAAAAAAAGGAGAGCTTTTCATTAATAAGCAATAATTCATTTTACAGATAAAAAAAAAGAATCAATATAAAAACTATTTATTTTTTTTTATTTCGGGTCAATAAAATCACGTAAATGTAGTATAATAAGACTTCACTTATAGTGATACTATAATCAATATTGTTTGCATTTTTGTACCTTCATCGAACTATGAAACATTGGTTTGACCATCATTCTTGATTTTGATTTTTTGTTTATTCTTATTGCAGTTTAATATGATGTAGCTCCCTTATTGACTATAACCTAGAAAGGTATATTAGGATTAATAACCTTATATAAATAATGTCTGCACAATTAATCGCCTGTTTACTCAAATTATATTCAGGACTTAATAGTACTGCAAGGCAGTACCCTACGATGTAGAACCCCTTAGAAGTTCGAACTCTCCAATTAATATCATGCGATAGATCCCTTCGAACCAGAGATCTATCACATAGGCTCTTTTCAAGAACTCTGAAAACAAAAATATAATTTCTTGTAAATGAAGACTGCTTATTATCAACCCTGTAACAAATGAGAATAAGTTCATTTTGAATACAAAACTTTTATTGCAATTTTCACGAAATATACAGTTCTTTAAACATCTCTATGATTATTTCTTCTTCTTCGATTATAACTTCAAAATTTCGTAAATAGCACCTTGCAAGTTTTTGACATTCGGTTTGATTTAGTTCTTTACACAGGATCTACAGATACTCATAATTAGAACTGAAATATGTGCCTCCTCAGAAATTAAATATATTACCTTAATGATATTTAAAAACAGATTACTAATCTTATCTGGAATTGATGCATATGGATACAGCTCACAAAACTCAGCAAAAAGCTCCACCCATAATTCGTCATCAAAATATTCACATAATCTGAGAGGACTTTGTTCTTAAAATATGAATATGTGACTTAAAATTCTGTAAAAGAGGAAAAGCTTAGTTATATCTTCATAACTTATATTACTATATGATACTTACAGTTCTACTGTAGCGCTCAAAGTAACTTCCATCAACTCACATTTTTTAACCACAACTGCATGATATTCACAACATATCTCAGTGATGTTGATGTCATTTACAACCCATTGGAAAGAGAGGAATAACAAATAAAAAAATAATTAATATTTCATTCATATCATGTCATGCATTAAAAATGTTTACTCAAATTAAATCTTTGTTCAGGTGCCATTTAGGAACACCAGAACCAGTGAGGTAATCCATAGAATAATTACGGTTTTCTACAATTATATATTCTTCACTAATATTGCAATCAGGAGTAGATGGAGTAGATGGAGAATATGGAACATATAACGAAGTTGTTGTCGTTGCAGATGGTGTAACTAAAGATATAGAAGATTAATATTAATTAGTGATACATATGGGTTGATTTGTCTACTCTGCATTAAAAAGAGTTATTGATTGATTTTCACAATTTTTGTTACTCAAAATTGTTTTGTAATACCAAAAAATCATCTGATTGATGATCACTTGACTAAATAATAAGTTAAACAAAAATTTACATTTGCGAAACTTAAATTATTAAATGTAAAAAAGCTGTGAAAAAACCTATTTCACTAATAAAAAACCCATTTCTCATATATATGGAATTTTTAACATATATTATTAAAAAGTAAGTATATTTTAATAAAATATAAAGTAAAATAAAAATTTATATAGCCTTAGTAGCTATAAATGTTTATAAAAGTATAATAAAAATATCATATAAAAGATGGTATCATAATAAATATTTTCAAACAATAAAAATAATTATTTTATTTCAGAGTTTGTATTACCATCTTTAAACGCAAATATATCAAGATTCACTGATCCTTTTTCTATAATTTTAGGTTCGTTGGAAAGCCCTTGTTCTGGACTTTATAGGCAAAAAAGAGCTCGCCGATTGAATCATTAGATCCGGAGATATTTACGTTTAAAGTTGAAGTATGAACTTTTTAACATGCTTAAATGCAAATATCATGGGATCCACTGATCCATTTTTTATAAATTTAGGCTCTTTGGAAAGCCTTTGATTTGGTCTATATGAACGAAAAAAGAGCTTGCCAATTGGATCACTGGATGAGATATTTACGTTTTAAGTTGAGATACAAATTTTTAACATATATAGTAAGTACTAAGAATTATATTAATTTAAAAGAAATATTTACCAAATTATAGTATAATAACATTAAATAAAAATTTTTTAATACTCATTTCCAATTTACTGTATATTATATAGTATTTTGTATAATAAAAATGTAATAAAATTAATATTTTAATTAAAGGTAGACAAATCAGCCTATATGATTTAGTTAATATAGAAGTTAATGATATTTTAATTTATATTTTAAATAGTTTAGTTTAGTTTAGTTTAGTTTATTAATACGTGATTAGCATGTAACTTAATACATAATTTATAATATTACAAATATTCAAGAACATTGTAGAATATTGTAAAATAATTTATAGTATCACAATAATTTAGTATTACAATAGTTTTAGTAAAACATCAAAATGTATAAAAAGGACTTTTGTCAATAACTTTTGGAAGCTCAAGAAGTCAATTTTTGATTTAATAAAAGAAATAATAAATATTAATTATTAAAAGTTATTTTGAATATGCTCATGGTATGCCTGAGAGTTAATTAATGTTATATTATTAAGTTTAAAGAGAAGCAAAGTAAAGGAAAACTATCCCAGTTTGATTATTTAATGTAAAGTTTATATAAAGAGAGAGAAGTTATCGCAGTTTGAAAGTTAAATTTGAAGTTATAAGAGAAGTTAAAAGAATGTAAAACCTAAACCAAGCATAATAGGACCTATTTCAAGTTGACAGTTTTGATTTGCAAAAAGCGTCAGATAAGTGAAAAACATTTTTTAGTAAGCAATACATTAAAAACATGATGGCTACCTTATCTTCTGAAGTAGAACAACGCCGATAACATTCATCTTTTACAATCTGATACTGTTGGAAAACCGAAGATGCTTTATAATAAGCTTCACGTTTGAACTTTTAGCTAAAAAATTTCTCAAAGACCTACCAAAAAAAGAAATTGGTTATTGGCCTCCTTTTTCTCAACTGATGAATGGAGATTTGGAGGAGTGGTTATGGTATGAGAGATTTCCTCTGCAAGCCATTTTCTTTCATTCTTGTTTATTTGTAACATAACAGGTTGGAGAGTATTATTTGACACATATTTTTCAAATCGGTTAGTGATCGTTCTTTGTAGTAAAGATCTCTCTTTTGTCATATTCAGAATATATCGAATCTAAATATATTTAGTATGGCAACATAAAGATCAGTAATAATGATTTACAATATACAAATCTGTTTGAGATAAATCTGATTTTCCAGTTTATTCTTCATCAGATTAATTCAAAAAATTAGTAAATATTGTCAAAACAGAAACCATTAAATTCTGAAATTAACCTACTTGACTCATCATGGCTTCTTTTTCGAACAACAACTTTTCTGAATGAACATTTTACTTCTTATCTTGCAGATCCCAAAAATAATTTATTTTTTTTGACTTTTTATCATTCTTATACAACAGAAACAGTGATGATTAGTTCCGTCTTGCATGAAAAAAAAATCATAACTAGCCTAAATCAACGACAAGTACGCAATCTTTTTCCTACAAGTACACAACCCGCAAAGTAGTTGTTGAAGCATTGCATTGTACATTAACACTCTGTGCTCACCAACAAGTATGCAACCTTTCCTAATACCAGTACGCAACCAGCAAGGTAGTTAGTGACGCTTACAAATGCAAGCATTGTGCTATACACTGACACACATTATGGTGTACTTACTAACAAGTACACAACCTTTCTCAGTACCAGTATGCAACCAGCAAGGTAGTTGGTGATGGTGCAGAACAACTCAAGTTAACAACCTCAAATAAATTGAATAAATTTTGCCTTAAAATTTTGATTCCATGTTAGCAACTTTTGCCCAATTTCAGACGTTTCAGTATGGTAGTATTTACTGATAATATTTATTTCACATTTGTATCTAAAATGCTTTTCTTCTTCGCTTTTCAAATTGCCCTCCTTTAAACGGAACTCTAAGAAACTTTTAAGTGAAGGTTTTTCCATGCTCTTCTAAAAGGCTATATATTTTTTTCAAACATGTTATATTATAAAAGCATTTATATAGAAATTACCATTACATTTTGCCTTACCATGATACTTAAGAGCGCTTAAACATTTAGATAGCAAGCGTATTTTACGAAAATAATATAAAGCAAAGTATGATAATCAATTTAGTTTAGTCCACACCATACACGTGACTGTCGTATTCAGAGTAATCATCACGTGATTAATACAGTTGCAGTTTAGGATAAGAACTATATCAATCATTTATTAATATCATGTGATGCTGAAATCAAATAAAAAAAAAAGTTAATTGCAAAAAAATTAATATTTCATAAACTACCTAACAAATTTTATTAAATTTATATTCAAAAAGAAGATAGATAACCACTCCAATAATTTGATTTTTTTTTTTATTATACAGGTCTTAAGAAAATAGATAAAATAAAAATTTTTGCTGCAAATTACTATACAAAATAAAAGAAATAAGAAAAACTTTTTTAGAAAATTTTTCATTTTTTTTAAATTAATATATAAAAATCTATTATACAATTATTTACTAATTATTTCTAAAAAGAAATAATGTAATTTTTAATGAAAAAAATTTTTTTTAAAAAATAAAACTTAATATATTATAATTTATAAATAATTTTACTTGCTTTATAAATTTATTTAAGGGAAAAATAATACGAACTCTTTCTGATGATCATTATATCCATTTTTTTAGCAGAAAAATATTTTTATTTTTTATCATTTTATAGCTTAAAAAATGTTTCACTAGAAGAAATACCTAATATTATTGACCTTAAACAGGTCAACAAACGTAATATTAATGGAAAGAGCTTTCTTGAAACTTTACATATTGCTCTTCAGAAGGTGAAACTTACTTGTCTGACCACTATTTAACAATATATAAAGCATATTTTACTTACTGAATAATACAACAATACTGAAACCTTGTAAAAAACTACAAGCCAATACTTAAAAAACTTGGTATTAAGAACAACATACAACTCACCTACTTGTTGTTTACTCTTGCCGCTTTTGCTGATGAGTATAAAACCTCTATGAAGAATTACATAGGCAAAACAATCCAAGAACAAGTGGTGCAATTCGAGTTAACAGAACTAACTAATGATATGCTAGTATCAATACAAATATAGCCGATAGAAACTGAAATTTTTGAAAATATCGAACATTAACCAATAGATGTAGAATATGATGATCAAAATACTGAACACCAATCAGAGAACGTAATAGCAGAATCTTCAACAAAGAATTCTTAAAAGAATTCCACAAAACTGAACGCCAAAGCCATACCTTATATTCCAAAAGAAAAAGGATGCACTATCACGTTTGCAGAAATGGCTTCCAGGAATCTAGATGTAGGCAGTAATCATAATACCTTTCTGACTTCATTCAGTAATAGGCAAAAGAATAATGTGACCAAGCATACAACATCTGAGAAGAAGCAACAACACGCTTCTTTCAAAGAAATACAATCAGTAATGACCGAATATACTCCAGTACTTAAGGATAATATTCAGGAATTACTTTATATGATATCCCTCCACCTGGGCTCAACTCGAAATTCTTCAACATCTTGAGAAATAGGTCATGTGATCGCTTTCAAAACTAATAAATATCAGAAGAAATATTTAACAATTACTGTATCAATTGACTTTAATGAGTGAGCTATGAATCTATGGAATCAAGGAGTTTGGACTGCTTCCTTAGGAGGATTTTCTATTCAATGATATCCTGCATTCCTGCTAACTGGAATCTTCAACAAAGAAAGAAAAGAGAATGATTTCAGGCTGTAGTAAAAAATTTACCTAGAATTATCACTACTTCAATGCTATATCTTTACCTTTCCCAATTACTTATATTCCATTTGGGATGCAAAGCTTTCAAGGTGGTTCAGAAGAAAAATATCTGCAAGTTCATCACGTATTACGAATTGGACAGATTTGGATAAAATCATGAATACCAAGTTGAATTTGCAAAATATGAAGGTGTTTGGATTAGATACTTTTTGCCTCAACTATCTAAAGGTCACAATCAATCACCAAAAAGTAGTTGAAATCAGAAGCAGAACCAAGACTCAGCTAACAAGGTTAGATCAAATACTACAAATAACAAGCATAAGGAAAGCAAACCTTCTAAAAAGAAACACAATTCTACTACTCTCAAGAATTTGAAGAAAAGTTTGAATGGTAGTAAAACTGAAAAACTTACATTGTTAGCAAAAATCAGATCGTTACTAAAAAGGCTAAAGAACTAATAGGATGACTGCTCACTTTTGGTGACTATACTAGTAGATAGAATGTAAAAGACACTATAAGGAACTTTGTATTTATAGAATACTAATATTTTCTTTTAGTTTACTCTTTTTTAATTTTTTTTTTTTACCCTGACTTTTCTGTTATTGCTCCTTTTATTTCTATTTTATTCGAGTTTGGATTTCATCTGCAGTAGCAGTGAGTCTCTAGAGGCATTCATAGAATTGACTAAGAGGAGGGAATCCCTTTAAGGAAGGACGTCTTTAAGGTATACTTACTTCCCTAGCCTAAGTCCTTCACTGACAGTATACAGTGAAGATTTTAAGAGATTTAATTGGTTAATTTGTTATAGTAAAGGGAAATTTATTATAGTTGTCTGAAAAATTCACTATATCAAAGGTTTGCTATATCAAGGTTTGACTGTACACATGATTATTCCATCATGAGTTAGCAGGTAGTTTAGTTCTTAGTGTTCTAATTTGTTCTATGTATATTGTATTAAAACTTGTCTCTCATAAATCTTAATAAAGAATTATTTGCGCTGTAGCAAAAAAAAAAAAATTTTAAGAAAGGTCATAAATACCATTTTTGATAATTTTGACAATTTATAATTTGAAAAATAAGGAATATTGAATTTCACCTAAGGAAATAAAAATAGTTATATTAAATATTAAAAATCATATATTAGGTTTATATTATCGCTGTTTTCAATTTAGTGCGATCAGCCAATTTTTCAGCTGCATGATGCTAAGGAAATCGGTTTTCACATTTCACGTGATGATCAACATTGATAGCCAATAAAATTTGGAATTTCATAAATTAGATAATCTAGTTTCGCGCTTTGCAATTTTTTGACACGAAAAAAATGGTAAAAGAAAAGAAAAAAAAGTATAAAATTGGAACGTGTTTTGGATGTCAAAAATATTTATATTGCGGAATAAACTTAGAAAAGGATATATGTAAATGTAAAAAAACAGTTAAACCAACTAGAACAAATAGAACAGTTCAAGTTAAAACTGCATATCCAAGAATGTTTAACCCTACTTCTTCTAATCATAAACAATTTAACTTTATCAAAAGTAAAAATGAATGCTTTCAATACGGATATGATTTTAAAAAAAACATTCAATTATCATTTTGCTCAACATGCAATAGTTCTTATCAACGTTTGTCTTCTAAAAATTCTAACTCTTCTAATAAATCAAATTTAACAGAAGGAACAGAAAATACAGAAGAAAAAGAAACAGGAGGAACGAAAGGAACTGATATTGCAAAAATAATTGATCTTGAAGCTACCTCTTCCGAAATTTCTACAACAATAATTCAAAGTGAATCTAAATATAATAATTCAGAAACTGAAAATGAGAGTGATGCTGAATTAGAATTGGAAGTTAATTACAAACTTGTTATCAAACAAGCAGATGGTACCGTTCTTCCAGCCAAGAACTATTCAGTTACAATCTCTGAGTTGGATGAGTTTTTATTTGCAATTCAAAATAACATCACGGCTCTTCTTAAAGATAAAGAAATTAATGCTAATGATTATAATGTTTCTTTCAAATCAGAAAAAGCTCAAGGAGCGGGTACTCTATTAGTAGATGTATGTGATTTTGAGAATTTTAAATCAGAATATATTAAACTTGCTGCTGCAAAGAAGGTTGTGCTTATTCTTATTACCATGAAAAAAAAGGAAAAGCTAGTTAAACGAAAAAAGAAGGTAAATTTTTATTTGTTATAATTAATTTTTTTCTAAATATAATAAAAAATTTACATATCATTTATATGGAATTTTAATTAGGAATCTAATTCAGATAACGAAGAAGCAATTTGTGATGAATCAATTCCAAAGACCAATAACAATAATAAAGTTCCAAAAATATCAGATATCTTCATACTTGATCAAAGAATTGCAAAAAATGTTACAGAGTTACGAAAAGAAACTTGGTGTCCTATGCATAACAGACATTGCCTAAAAGATTGTGAATCTCATACTGAAATAAGTAATATGATGTTTTCAACATGGGCTACGGAAATGGTTGGTTATTTAATTTATAATATTGATTATTAAAATTGTTTAATTAACGCGTGATTTTTTAAAATATTTTAGCTTAATGGTCTTGCAACGGTTAAAGAACCACCAACACATCCTTCATTTGCATATACACACCCACCAAAAAATAGATCTCAATCCATTATACCACAATTTTCTAATAATATACAAGATTCAATTAATCCTTTTTTTTCTAATATTTTACAAGCATTAGTCACTCCACATTTTTTCCAACCACCGCAATCACAACAATCATTCCAACAACCACCATTACAACCATCATTTCAACAGACATCATCACATCCATCATCTCAACAAACTATACCTTCAATGGCCGAATTTTTACATCAAATAGATGAGATAGAAAAAACGGAAGATTATTATTTTAAATTTTTAGAGGGATTCGAAAAACAAAGAATTAAAGTTAAACATTTAAATAAATTGAATGATGCACAATTCGAAGCTTGTGGAGTAATTGCAATTGGAGATGTTGAAACTATTAGTGAAGCTGCTCAAAATTATAAATAAATAAAATTTTGAAACTCTTAAATTGTCTTAGTAATAAATTGAAATTTTATTTTATTGTTTTTATTCTATTTTTTTTCGTTATAAAAATTTTTTAGTTCTATTTTAAAAATATCCGCTTCCTCTAAAATAACCTCTTGCCATTTGAGATGTAATTTGAGAACAAGCTATAAGTAAAGGATAAATAGGATTATAACTAACTTCCACAAAATATCTATTTCTTTGTAAAAATTGTTTAATTGTAGAAAAAGCAGTTTCTATGGGATTAAGATCGGGTGAATAAGGAGGCAAAAATTCAACTTATACTCCAAATGCACTCAAATAATCAAGAAGGTCTTGATCATGGTGTATTTTAGCGTTATCAAGAACTAAAATGCTATTTGTACTTGGAAAGAGGTTCATTTGTGGCAACTATAATATAATGTTTGATAATTTAGTTATTAATACAAATAATAAATTTTTTAATAATATATAAATAGCACTTACTACTTGTGAAATTACAAATTCCTTAAACTTTTGTTTTGTACAACTTCCTTCTATGATGTCTACAGCAATTATACTTCGTTCTGTTAATGCAGGTAAAAGAGTATATCTTTTGCCTCGAACAAAAACCACTTTTTTTAATCGCTTCGAATTTACTCTTGAATAACCATATAAACGCGTTGAAGTACGCTCATCTTTTGATGATTCATCCATAAATACCAATTGATCAATTCTATAACGGCCTATAGATGCAATAAATGCACTTCTCAACAATTCATTTCTTTCAGCAGCAGCTTTCTGCAACTAAAGTAATTATAAATTGATAAATTAATTAGTATTATTATAAAATTATTATAATGTTTCTATAAAATCAAAAAATTTACTTTTTTGCGAGTAATACCACAATAAGCTAATGATCTCCATAAAGTTGGAACAGAGACACGTTTTTCTGTTCGTACTTGCATTACTTCTATATATTTATCAAGATAATAATCAACATTTTCACTAACAATTTCACGCAATATCTAATATATAATTGTATAATGAGTATACAACATATTCTTATACAAACAGTTCAGTTTACTATTTCTAATTATACTTACATTCATATCACTTCTATTGAAAACTTTTTTCTTTCCTGGTAGACGTCTCCATGGGTTTACAACACAACCCCACTTTGCATATATATTTATTACTTTATTCACTAATGTTTCTCCAATATAAAGTAGTTTTGCAATTTGTTTTCTTGAGTATCCATCATTATATAAGAGTATTATACGCCATTTGAGATCCTCAGCTAAAGTTTTGGCCATAAAAACTTCGCAAAAAGAGAAAAAAGAAAATTAGAAGGAAATCTTCAAAAAAACGCGTAACTTTATTGTTTGAAAACCAGCTCTTACTTAGTAAATACCATACCTGAAAATTTGTAGGTGTCTAGTTTATTGTAAAATGTTTATGAAATTGTGAGGAAATTGGAGGAAATCAGACATAACGAAAAAGTTTTATTAGAAGCGTTTAAAAAAAAATGGTGGAAATCGGAGAAATCAAATCTGATTATCATATGGTTACACGGTCAGGCTGATCGCACTAAATTGAAAACAGCGATAAATATTTAATATATTAGTTATAATAGATTTTTAGTTAAAATTACTTTTTTTTGCTAAAATTCTTTTTTATAAATATTTTAACATTCAGTAATTCAATTTTGATGAATTTTTTTAAATTATAAAGTTCAATAAGAGGTATAAAATAAAAAAAAGTTTATCAAAATTGAACTAGAAAATTGTATAACTCTAATTTTTAACTTTTTTTAATTTGATAAATGTATGGCTTATAACTTGTTTTAAAAATATTTAGGGTTTTGTATTAAGCAATATTTTAAATTATTTGAAACTAGATAAATTACTAATACTACCTAAAGGTAGTTTGTTATATTGGGAAAATTTTAATCATTAATCTCATACTAGTCTCATACTTTTGCAAAACCTGAATCAACTAATTAAATCAATATAACAGTTATATTATTTAGCATAAAGTGCTAAATAACTATTATATATATTAATATATCTTTATTCTAGTATTTAAATGAATAGCAAAATATTAGAAAAAGAAAAAGCTTATTAATAAATACAGTAATTCTATATAAGCATAATAATATCCATAAAATATAAGCATAGTATATTAGATATATATTATATACTTTATTACAAATACAGCTAAAAAATAGTTTTGAAAATTGAAACTTAATTAGAATTTTAAAATGAAAGTGAAATTTTTATAATTAATATTCAAATTTATTCATATAGATAAATGCTTACAATTTAGTTCATTTTTTATCTATAAGCGACTCTCTATAAATGCATTTCCATGTGCACACTTTCGCTCACCAAGTTAATATTATTTACTCTTTATAAATTATAAATACACACCCTCTTTAAATGCATGATTTATTATGGAGATTCGTAGTTGACTATAGTCATTATGGACGCGTATTATAATAATATGCGTGCATAATGTACACTCGAGTACTCGACTATATTTCAAATATTAATGGTGACGATAAATCAATAGAAAATTTTTCCTATGAACACGCGACTAATTCAAATACCAATATTGATGATATTACTATAAATAAAAAAAGTTGTAAGATTATGATAAACATATCGTACATACCAAAATTATCTATAATTGAGAATAAAATTTCTTAAACCTTTCATTTGCATGGTTTAATTCTCTACTAGTATCTAGTGCTTTCGACCCAGATTGATCTGTTAATTAGCATCACAACATTTTTCTATTATTTTTGTCAACTATAATTTTTGTCAGATTTAAAAAAATCAATCATCTACAAATTTTACTAATTTTGGCCAAACTTATAGCTCCAACTCAAATAAACCGATGCCAAACCGTAGTAAACCCGGATTGATCTGTTAAAAAACCCATCCGGGTCGAAGCACTACTAGTATCACTTGAAACATTTCACAGAATTCCTATTCCTTTTACACACAACTTGGACTTTTACTAAGATTATGGTTTGTTTTAGTGCAGGTTGAGATAAGCTTTTAAAGTAATCCTCAAATAGAATCAAATACTAATATATTTAATGTGATATTACCACTAACAATAGTATCTAGAAAAAATTTTAAACCAATTCCCATTTGTTTCTTCCCGTCGGTAGTTTTGCACAGGATGACAAAATTTCGAACTCGTTTGTTTTCATATTTATGATAAAATATTGCGCCAGATTTTGGCTGTGTGCCGATGCACGTGTCAAAAACTAATATCCGGTTAAATTCATGTGAAAATGTAATAAGCCATAGTACTTATGTTCACACGCTAGATAAAATAGACAAAAAAGAACCGTTCCCTTTTATTCAAAATTATCAAATACCTTTACTGAATGATCCGAAATTTAGCGCAAGCCTCGCGGCTAACTTAACAGTATATATATTAAAACCGTTTTCGTTTTAATACTAGACTTTTGTTAGTTTTTCCGCTTTAATAATTTTTTTTTTGTTTTTATCGTTTTTCATGAGTAATCTTGAAGACCCGTGAAACAAACCTATAGAATAAACATCAAAACATATTATTTTATTAGACGGTTATTCCCCATCAGTATAGAAAATAGATTTTAAAAGATATTTCAAATTTAGGAAGTATTAAATATTCAAAGAAATACATAATTAGAAAATACATAATCTTTATTTATTACCTTATGTTTGATTCAATATTTGGATTGTCGAAATCAAATGGATGACAATAAGGCTGAGCAGCTCACAACTTGTTTCATTTATCGATTAATACAATATTAAAATTAACAAAGGCTTATTTATATAAGGAAGTATTTTGAAAATTGCTTACCCATTTAAAGTGAAAATTTCAGAAATCTTATTAAATTCGATTATCAGATTAAAATGAATAAAAAAGTAAGAGAAGTGAATATGTTTATTTTTGTGACACAAAATTCTTTATTGTTAGTTACTTTTAGAAATTTTAAATCGCAACATACCTGAGATACCAGACACATAGCTAGTAAATTTTAATAAATTAAACGCGTCTATAAGAACGCGTTACGCGAAGATTTAGTATTAAGAACAACATTACGCACATTACGCACAGCCATAAAATCATAAAAATCATTGTTTCAGAGACGTATCAGCCAAACATGAAACAACTTAATTAGGAAATGTATCAAATTTGTGCCACATTAAAAAATTGTAAGAAAAAGGAAAAAAAAAAATATATCGGAAGTAATCTCCGAAAAAATTGTTTAAAAATATCATTAATGCATTAAGCGCATAGTTAAATAATTTGATAAGCTTATGAAATCAGGATTAACAAATGAAATTATAGCTTTTTGTTTACGCATGAATTGTAAAGGATACAACCTATGGCGCAGTAAGTTAAAAACAACTTTCTCTTTTTTTTTTTTTGAAAGGGGAAGGGTTAAAAATATTCAAACCTTCCAAGAAGAAAATTCTTGGGATTACAGATTATGACAATGACATCAAATTTATATCAATTAAAAGAAAAGAATAAAAAAATTTTATAGTTTTACCTTTAACTTCAATGATTTACAATAATTTTCCTATTAAGGCTTGGCACAAAGAGAAATGAGCCAAATAATAAGACAAGCTCTACGGATATTTTTCATTTAAGTAATAAATCTAACCAAAAAGAAGTTAAAATTATTATTCGTATAATGAACTTAAGTGGCAAAAGTTGTTATTTTTAATTAACAAAATAGTAACCCGGATCTTAGAATTACCGGCAATACTCGGAGATAACGGAAATGGGAATCTATAGTTATATTTAGTATCCGGTTAAATTATGTATCAATTTTTATTCCAGATTTGAATTTTTTTTTTCTATTTTTTTTTTAAAAAAAAAAAAATCTTTAAATATAGATTATAATATACTTAACTCCGACATATACGTGTTTTGACAATTTTCGCCAAGAATAATGAAAAACACGCTACCTGCAGCGATGAATAATCCCTCTTTTGTATAGGCGTACAATGCATTTTTATGCATTTTTTTTTTTCAATCCGCAGCAAACAATGATAATTCGAGTGTATTTTAAGGTAAAACTATTATTTATTTATTTAATGTCAATATATATTTAGATTACATTTACACAATCATAAATAAAATAAAAAAAGTTTTTGGTTTATTTTAAAATTAGAAGTCCCACATTTTAAAATAATTTAACCAATTTGAATCCTGATTCAAAACTGGAACAATTACGTTATAATAAGGCTTTTTTGTTCTTGATGATCTAAGATTATTAAAGAATGATCCGTCTTTGAATTGAAATGTTCTTTATATAGAAATAACCGGTCCCTTGATGATCAAATCACGTGGAATTACCCATGGAGATTCGTTATGATATGATATTAAAAAGGTATGATTTTATTAATTTATATTGTAATAATCAATAGACACTTCTTAATAAATAAATTACATACAAAGGGATTGATGTCTCAAAAGTTGTCTCAGGGGAAAATAAATAGCTAAATATAAACAAAGACAATATAAAAATAAAAAATAAAATAATATAAATAATTACCAAAACTTACAAAAAGTGGGCGCGCATATCGTTGCATTTTGCATAATAAACAGGTGTAATATATTACATTACACAGTTACGTTTTTGATGTGAAACGGAATCAATGTATTTTTTTTTTATGTGTATAAAAATACTTGAAATTTGGTAATTACTTTGAAAAAAAATTTTTTTTTTCCTGCTCATCGTTTTTTTTCTCTTTTATATTTAAAATATATATTTACATATATAAAATATATCTATTTATCGGAACTCATTTTTCTTAACGACACTTGCTAACGTCATAAAAAAAAGAAAAAGAGAAATTTGATATTTATTTCGGAAACCAAAAAAAAAACAACCACAATATATACATATATATATATTAAAAAATAAAATATGGCACGAAATTTCATAATTTCGTTTTTGGTTTTACTCTTTATTATAACATTCACAAATTCAATCCCACTGGATGAAAGGTCGATATCTCACAGGGGAGAATCATCAATAGTTAAGCGACAAGATAGTCCACCATATTATGTATTACATGCTTTTTTCGAACCAGAATTTGATCCTTTTGGTGAGGTTGGCGAATATGTAACAGGAACATTTACTTTTACTCTAATGAATGACGGTGGAATTAGAGTGATTGGTCAATGTAATACTGGTTTTACTGATCCAGATCCAAGCGTTTACTCTATTATAATTGTAAGAAGACCTGTGTGTCCTACATATATTTCACATTTGGACTTGACACCATTTTTACAATATTATATTAATGTTCCTGGAACTTCTGGTTTTCAACATGATTTTTATAATACCTTCACTTTAGAAGAAATTCATCATATGTTTGTAGTAGTTAAAATGGGTGCTACTCCAATAGGTGCTGCCTACATTCAAGCTGTTGGGGAGGATTAGTGTTTAATAATATAAGTAAATATTAATAAGAATTAAGGGAGAATTATGTTTAAGAGGGGGTGCGTTAAAGTATTTTAATCATTTCGCTTTACCCTAATTATTTTAAAATATATTAAACTAGTTTTTCTTCGATAATTCTTTTATATGAAAAAATATATATTATTTTTTCTTTTTTAACTTATTTTTTTTCGATTTACCATAGTTTGTAAATAAAGGATTGAGCATAAAAAATAAAAACAAAATTAATATAATTTAGATGCTCATTAAATTTTTGTAACAATAAATAATACATTTTAATTTTCTCAACTGACGAATAAAAAAACTTATTCATTCAATGAGCTAAGGCGCAGGACTATACCGCTCTAATTAACTAAGTAACTGGTTCCGATTTTAAAAGATGCAGATACTCTAAATTTAATTAATTGTAATAATTCATCTATCTTATCGATACCCTATCGTGAGTTCGAATCAGATTTTTATTGGGCGAAATTGATTGGGCCTTATCTATCATTTATAGAAAAGAAGTTAATAAAACATTAAATAAATGTATTACATTTCATAACATAATCCTGTATATTTAATTTTTTTGCTATAAACCATGTTTTCATCCTTCAGTAATTATAGTAATTATTCAAACAGAAAAAAAAATCATACTCATTTAAGTTTCTGAAATTTAAGCCAAACGAGAGCATTAGTACCGAAGCCACAAAAGTATATAATTTGGGCTAAGATCACGTGGTAACGCCGATTCTAGCCAATAATTTTTTATATAATTTTATGACTTTTACTGAATTTCAGCATAAACTAGATGCTATTTTTATGTAGTTTTTTCTTAATCACATATATTTTTTTATTCTGTTGATAAGAGAATGAATATTAAAGAATAAAGGATGAACCTATTAATTTAGATTATTATTTAAATTGGAATGTAAAAATTTAAATTGAATTTGAATAGTTTTTTTTAAAATAAAATCAGATTACTAGTTATAAAAGTATGTTAATTTTACTTGTAAATATTATACTTAAAACTACAGAATTAAAATGTAAATAGGTTTAATATTGTTAATTAATAACTTTATTTCAGTTAAATAAAATTACTTTTAAGTTTTAAATTTATAAAAAAAATTTTATTATTAAATTTTAAAAGTAAAAAAATTTCTTAATATTTAATTTTTTAAATTATAATTAAATCTATTAAAATCTTGTATAAGGCTAATTTTAATCCAAAATAATTTAATCTGAATAATTTTATTTACTAATAAATTTTATATAATTTCATCCAAATTTTTAAAAAACAAATGTAAATTATGATCACAATCAAAAATATAAAAAATATTGTCTGTAGTTATTATACTTTATAATGTTCAAATAAATAAAAAATATATATAAAGTGAATTTGTTATAATAATATTTTTAGTTATATAAACTTAACATTTACTTATAATTTAAACTAATTATAAAAAATTTCTTTTTTTATCCAGTTGGTTATAAGATATTCTATAAATTTTAATGTTAAATTTAATATTTATATAAAAAACATATTGTAAAACTTTTTTTTAATATTAAAAGTTCCTAAAATAAATAATAACAAATATTTTTTTTTTTGTAAACTTTTTAAAAGAAATTATTAATGTAAAATATAAATTGATTATTTAATTATTTAATTTAAAGGATAAATAAGTAAAACTCTAAAATTTTATACTGATTTTTTAAAATTAAAAACTACTTTTTTTATTTAAAATTTATTTAAAAGTGAAATATAAAAGTAATTTTTAAAATAGGAATTGGTTTAATATTTTAATTAAGAAAATTTCTAATTTTAATTAAAAGAAAAATTTCTTTTATGATAAAAAAGAGGTAACAAATAGGATTTTTAATAACAAAAAATTTCTAAATTTTCAGATTTATTAACAAAAATAAAGACTATAGGGATATAATACATTATAATAAATAAACCTAATCTCTTAATTTAACTTTAACTTAATTTTAATCTTAATTTTAATACTAACTCTAATAAATATTAGAAAAAAGAATTTTCTTTCCAATTAAAATAATATTAGAATAATTTATAAATAAAAATAAATCCTTAATAATAAAAAAAATTTTTATAAATTTTTATAAATTTTATTAAAAAAAATATTTAAAAATTTAATTTAATAATCTACTATAGGTCAGGTCGAAAAAGATTTGTACACTGAAACAGAGGACCGAAAAAAAAATTTTTTATTATGTAAATTTTTTTTATTTATTTAATTATATCAATAACATGTTGGGAAAATCAAAATATGAATATTAGATTAAATAACGCAATCTTCATCAGAATTATCATATTCGTCAAAATCTTCATCCATTAATTGCGCATTATCGTCAAATTCCTAAGTATTCCTTAGCATTTTTAAGTGCTCTTCTCCAGAACCCAATGATTACCTGTGATGTAATTTTTTTTTTAAAAGCATTTAAAAGTGTATTTCGAACAGATAAAAAGTTTGGATGTGGGCCTGAATGTGCAACTTCACCCTCATAACTGACCAAATACCTTCAATTGGCTGAAGTTCGCAATGATATGGAGGGGTAAATGAAACTTCATGTTCATACTGTTTTGCAATTTTAACACAAGCAAATGTCACCTTTTCTTTGTTCATTTGAACCAGCTCCAAAAGTTCTGGTCTTCTTAATTCATCAGAAAAAACAATATTGTGAGCATTTAGCCAATCAATTATTTCCTGCTTTTTTGTATTTGAAGTTGGAATATTTTCAACCCGCCGTTTATGATAACTTGCTCCATCCATATGAATATTTACAGGTCCATATTTTTCATAAAGTGCTTTACAAAAAGTTGAAAAAAGGTCTTCAAAAATTTCTGCATTAAAATTTCCATGATAATCTACTTGATTTAGCATAATATTCGTATTCGACAACATCGGGAATGTTATCCCATTCATCAGCATTGTTTCTTTTTCGTCCCCGGTTTCCAGGAGGTTTAATTGTTGGGTCCCAAATGTGAACGAGTTGGGAACAAGTTCACCATGTAGTTTGTTGGAAGATCCATTTCGGAATACAATAATTGCTCCAAAAATTACTACTAATGGACCATGTCCAGGTGCTAAAACAACACCTTGATGGGGAACCCATGTATTGCGTGAAGTATGATGTAAATGACAGTAAGACTCATCAAGAAAGACTTCTGGACGATGTGGAACATCATTTTTTCCTTCTAAATTAGCAAAACGAAATCGAAGATAATGGCAACGGTATGCAACATTATTTGGTGACTCATGGAGAATGTTTCTACGTTCTCCCCTGGCCAAAATAATAACCCAAGCGATGTAATACTCGAAGAAGCTTCCATTTAGAAAAATTATATCCTTGTTCTAGAAGATACTGTCGTAGGATAACTGTGGAAAGTTGCTCAGCCTTTTTGTTGGCATCCAAAATTTTTGTACGCAAAAGTTCTGAAACATTTTCATCGGGTTGAAATTTAGGTCTTCCGAGGACTTTATGTGGTGTAAAAGTATCATCACTGCGGTTGTACCAGTCCGACACCACACTTCCAACTGTACCCTCAGCTACACCCAATATCTCAGCAATATGCTTGTGTAATGTTAGCTTATGATGATCATTACTTGTAGAGCTATCCCCCAAAGATAGTTGTGAATGTTAATTATCATTGATTTTTCGTTATCTGTTAATGGTGCACCATTTCGTTTCAGGAAATGAGAATACATGGTATGGAAAAAAATTTTTGAGAGAATGTGTGTTTGGATATGTTCTAACAAATTCTTGAATATCAGCCCACCTTATTTAAGTCGTACGATATTTTTATTGGCGTAAATCCATCCCTTTTTTGGTGAGGTACAAATCTTTTCGCACCGGACCATATATAATAATTGTTTTCCTGTGTGACAGTCACGTTTAGATTACATATTTATATCTGTATTCCCGTAACGTTTAGATTACAATTTATACCTGTGTATCCGTAATGTTTAGACTACGAATTTATACCTGTGCACCTGAAAGACTGTATAAAATCACGTATAACATTTAACCGTCGTACCGATCACGTGTATGTTTATCTGACGTTGCAGAGCAACGGGTTCAACGGCTAGTTTATAATATAATATTATTAATTGCTTAATTTTTTTTTAAAAGAATTTAATAAAAAAATTATAATTAAATCATTACTATTTAATTAATAAGTTTTATTAAATAAATTAAATAAATAATAATATAAATTATTTTATTATTATAAAATTTAATAAGTAAATTTAATCCAATAAATTAATAAATTATTAGTAATAATTTAATTCTTATAAGGGCAGTGACAGATATTACCTAATATTCTAGGGGGAGGAGGGTAATTGAAAATCTTAGGTTACATATATACTATATAAGGAAATTACATATATAATATATCTTACCTGGAGGAGAAGAAGTAAGCTCTTATAATAAACTGATATTAGGTAATATCTGTCATTGCCCTAATTACTTTGCAATATTTATTTAATTTTTTATTTAATTAATAATTTAAATTAATTATGAATTTACATTTTACTACTTAATAATATTTATATTATTTATACTTATAATAGTTAATAAGTATATCTAATTGTAATATTTTAACTAATAATAATTTAATTTTTATAATTTAAATTTAAAAACTAAATATAATTTAATTATCATAATAAAAATTATTTAAAAATATCTTATCTAATATTTGAATTAATAGGAAATTTATTATTGAAATCTTGCATTTTTACATAGAAAAGTTAAAATATAAAATTTTAGTAACTTTAAATTTTACAAACAATTTAATTAAGATTAATGTTATTAATTATTATTTTTAAAATTTATATATTATATTACATAATAAGACAATTTAATTAAAAGGAAGTATTAACCTTTTTGGTAATAATTTGTATAATTAGTATTATTGAATTTTTTTGGTTGAGTAATAATATGTCTTTTAATAATAATATTATTTTAATAAATATAAAATGTTAACTGTTTAAAGATAATATAGACCAGTTATAGACCTATATATATATATAAACAAATTAAATATTTAAATTATATTTTATCAATATAATAAATGATTAATAAATATTAGTATATAAATATTATAAAAGTGAATTTATTTATCGCACCCTGCGTTACAAAGTATCCTTCCTTTTTTGTAAATTATTTATATTGATCTTTAGTTTATATGCCACACCCCCCTTAAAATGGCAAATGATAAACATAAAAATATATATAAATTTGTAATGCAGGGTGCGGTGAATACATTATTTCATATTATAATTATAAATTATCTATTTATTATATTAAATAATTTATAAAGAAAAAAAAATAATAATAAATAAAATTCTAATATTTTATTTAATAAATTTAATAAGTCAAAAAAAAAATAAAATCTGATTAAATAATAAAATAATATATTTTATAGTAGTGCTAAAAATTTTTTATAATGTAAATTATATTTTATCAAATATAATTTTTCAAATATTTTATTTTTAAAAAATCAATTTATTAATATTATCATAACTAGCTGTTACAAATATCTAAAGTATTTAATTTTTCTAATTGTGTTACATTTGTTTTATTTAATACTTTTGGCAAATTGTTTAATAAATTAATATTATTTATTATATTTAGTTCATTTATATATTTATTTTCCTGTAATCAGTTCATTTGTTTAATCTTCTATATTTAATAAAACTTAAAAAAAATTATTATTATTATAATTATATCATTATTAAATAAATTTGAATTATTTTTTATATTTTGTAAAAAATCATTTATATTTCTATCTTTACTTTTAAAATTATTTACTTTTCCATTTACAACTTTACCATCTCTATTTTTATTATTTTTATTATTATTTTTATTATTAACAGCTAATTTTTCAAATATACTTTTAGAAACTTAAAATATAAATGTAAGAATTTTAGGCATTTTTTTAGAAATTTTATATACATTTTTAAATATTTTTATTGTTATTTTTTTTTTTTATTAATTATTTTTTAAATAAATGCAGATACTTTTAAAATAATCTTTGTATATTTATTATTTAAGATTATTTTTTATAAAATATTCATTAATTAATATTAAAATTACTTGTTTAAATCTTACCAAAATCCTATAATTAGTTTTTTCAAGATTTTACTATAGTTTTATTATAGTTTCAGCAAAATTTTAGCAAATTTAGTATTTACAATAAGTTTTATTAAGGTTTACTTTTTTCCAGAATTTTAACAACTTTTTAAGTAAAATTTCACTATTTTAACATTTTACCAATTTGTTAAAACTACTCTAATTTTTCTAGCAACTTTAATTGATATTAATAAAATATATTACTACTATTATTTAACTAAAATAAAGTTGAACCTATATCTCATTTTTTTTTATTTTTATTAAAAACTTCTAAAGATTTACTTTGGGGATTTTTTAATAATATTTTTTAATAAAATAATTTAAGAAATTTTTTGGTAAAATGGTAGAATTAAAAAAAAAAAACTATTTAACATAAATTTATTGTAACTTTTATCATATATTAAATATATTTTAATTTTAAATAAAAAAATCATTTTTAAATTTTTTTAATTACCACTATCTATATATTTAAACTTTGCATATTAAACTTTACATATAATTTTTTAATAGTAAAAAATAATAGATAATAATATATATTCTAATATAAAAATGCAAAAAAAATATATATAAATTATTAAACTATATATTACATATTTATATTTTCAAAATAATTAATATTATATTATTATTGATTTTTTAGAAAATAATTAATTACATATAATATTAATTTTTAAAATAATAAATTCTTTTTGAATTTTTGTATTTAAATTCTTTAAAATAATAGATTAATAAATTTATTGAAGTTACTATATTATAATAAGTAATAATAGATAAATTCACAGTAAAGCTTGGACTTGAGTTAGGATAAGCCAACTTAATTAAAATGAGTCAAGAATTTTTTTGACTTGAAGAGTATTCAAATCTAAGACTCAAGTCAATTTAGTTAAAGTTAAAGTGTGGTTATTTATAAACCATTATAAATATAGTACCTGCAGGAATTACAAATAAAGTTCAGCCAGCATTATCAACCACGTGATCCCAGTTGATTTAAATCAAAAAATTTCTAATTCAAGTGCAAATTCAACTCAAGTTAACTCAAATTATATAAGTACAAGTTCAAGCTCTAATTCACAGTAAATAAATCATTAAAAATATATATAAAATTGAAATTAAGATGTAATCTACAGAAAATTACTATATAAATTCGATGTCACTCACGTCTGCCACCTGTGGATAAACACATTATTCTCATAATAACATTATTTTACTTTATTACATTTGGTTTAAATTTTATCAACTTTAATTCTTTTATAAACTTAAATTTTAACTTTCAAACTTCAATAGTTTCTCTTAGATTAAATAAAATTTTCATAATAATTTCTTTTTATTTCATTCTGGACTTAATATTTTTATAATTAAATTATTAATTATTAATCAGTTTTCACCATAATTGTTTTTCATGGTAAAATCACAATGATAACTCTTTATTAATATTAATTCTTCAGTTGAGCCAAAAGCAAGGCTCTCCTTTTAATAAAAGTCAAAAGCCAACTCTTTTATACATTTTAACGCATTATGATTCATATGATAATATGATATAATCTTTCCATTTAGTTCCATCTAATTATGCCCATCTCTGAGTAACAATTATTTCTTATTTACATAATGAATTCTTATTGATATAATCATTTTATTAATACAATAGTTTCATTAATACAATGATAAATTATTTATAACTAAACTAATAATAACTAAACTAAATATAACTAATCTAAATATAAATAACTATAAATAACTAAACTATAAATAAATAATTATAAATAAATATTGTGTAACTATAACATTATGTTCTTCAATTATTTTAGTTAAATATTCTTCTATCGGTTAATTATTTATCCTTTAGCTAATTGTTTATCCATATTCCACTTGGTATATTATTCATCTAATTATGTGATTATCCTAGTTTCAAGAATTACATCAGGGAAAAAAATTAAAACCAAAAAAAGTATTATCTTATGATCTAATGATTGGATTTCAATGATTTTTTGCTAATTAATAGCTAATGGTACTCTCTTCAAAATAAAAAATATTTAAATTGGACTGATATATCACAAAATAATTGCAACCATAATTTTTTCTGGGTAATATGGTGCCAGAACTCTATACTCAAAAATAAAATTGTGATAATTATAAATCTTTCAACACTTTAATAAATAGAATTTCAAAGAAATAAACTGGTAACTTTGTTCTACAAGACAAGTACTATTAAATTACTGGTCAGATTTTCAAAAAAATATCTACATAAAAAGTTATAAGCGTTTGAAATTTGGTTATTTTTATATAATTGGCCCAAATTTGAAACAAAAAGTCACATAAATGCATTTATTTTATAAGAATTTACATAAATCGTATTGACATTTAATTATTTTAAGGCTTAAAATGGCTTAAAATGTCCTTAATTTACTTAAAAGTCTAAATTCAACCCCATTTTAGCTTGATTGTTCTTAAATAAATACTACTTTCTGCTTTATTCTTTAGCCGATTTCCTTTTTTTTCCTTTTTTGTACATGCTCGTATCTGTTTTTTCTATTTTTTGTCTAAAATTGTGAGTTTTTATTGGCTATTGTACTTCTCACGTAATAAATTAAAAATTTGAAACATTTTTGAGTATAGAGTTCTAGCACCATAGAAGATTTATCTGAAACTTCAAAAGATTTACCTGAAAAAAATCATTTTTTGTGATTATATTGTGATATATTAGCCCAATTTTAAATATTTTTTTTTTGTTTTAAAGTATACTTTTCGTCAAAATGACAAAATACTAATTAAATTTATTTTGACAGACGTAATGTATTTTAACATACGTAATTAATTCATAGTAATTTTATAATAAATAGTGAATTGGTCCATTCACCGAAATATGACATAATTAATTAGCGGAGAAGTATATTTTAAAAAGCGTATTGAAAGCTATAAACTCAAAAAAGGATTATTAAAATCTAATCATTAGATCACAAAATAATATTTTTTTGGGTTTAATTTTTTTTCCTGAATTTATATATAGTAATTTTTTGTAGTTCTTAAGCAAATTACGTCTTAAATTAATTTTGACTTTAAACTAGTTAAAATAATTAAAATAATTTTAATTTGAACCAATCAAAAGTCAAAATAGTTGAAATTATATTAAAGTTATAATTTTTATATTCAAGTTATTATTAAAATTTAAAATTAATTATCTTATTATCTTAACATCATTCAATTTTTTTACTAAAAGAATTCAAATAACATATGTTTTATATTTGTAATTTTAATATTGATAAAATTATTATAAACCTTCAAATAATACTAATACAATTCATATTTGAGTTTGCTTAGAGTTTATATTAAAATTTTTCAAAAGTTGTATATTACAGAAGTATTTTCAAAATTTTGTTATTCTATATATCCTATATACCTCCTGTTTTTAATATAACCAGTGATTCAATTTTAATAAAATTTATATAATTAAATTTGACTTAATGAAAAGATTCTAATGATAGTAAAATCACATTTTTTGTAGGGATGTTAAATTGCTTCAACAAAGCATATTTAAACCGAGTTTAAGCACAAGTTTTTTTCAATAAGCTTTAATATGCTTTTAAACGTGCTTTGAGCTTGCTTAACACTTTTGTTAATATGAACTTAAAAAAGTATATATATAGCGTGTTTGATCAAAATAGCTGTAGTTTCACTCATCATAATTTTTTCTAATAAATCCAAATGACTGAAAATGAAATTTTAGAATATAATACTAATGCATTTTTTCTTTTTTCTTATTATTGACGATAATACAAATCTTACAGAAATAAATTCAATAAATAATAATCACAATGTTACATTAATAAATGATGATACGCCTGATAACATAAATGAAACTGCATTTAACTCCATCCAAATCTATTATAAAACATATGCCAAAACGGTGAAAAATTGATCCTGTTTGTGACTTTATTGATGATACTAATAATAATAATCTTGTAAACTTTGCCACAAAGAATATTCCCAGTAAGCAAATTTTTTAGTTGCCAAACATACAATTAGTCCAACCTGGAACTGGTTATTAACAGAAAATGTTCATGCAAGCCTCTGCCTTAAAACTTGGTATGAAGCAATATTATTAAAAATTATTCGAAAAATCAATAAAACTTCAGCAAATATGTATTTAAATAATATAGATATAAAAAATTAAATATAAATAAAAATAAATCTCAAGCTCCAATATAATTTGATTAAGATTTATCATATAATGAAATAGATAAGCAGGCTTACAAACTCGCTTATGTAAATCTAATCTAACTATATAATATACTGTGTTTAACTAATATAGTAAGTTCAATCACTTGGAAGCTTATTTTCTTAAAAAAGCTTAAGCTTAAAGCTGTATTGAGTCGAACTTAAACTGAACTGGTTTAGCAAACTAATATCCCTAATTTTTCGCTTCAATATTAATAGAATTATATCATAAAATACATTTTTATTTTGGTATTTAAAGTTTGTTTGTGAATTATATTAGTATTATTTAGGATCCTGTTATTATAATTTAAAGTTTTATAGTATTTTGTATTTAATTAAAATCATATAATATAATATAATTTAATTATTTCAATTAATAATATTAGGGAGGAAGGAACTTTTTCCGCTGATCGCATGAACCATTTTTTCCATAAAAATTTTGAAGGAAAATTTTCTGAAATTATGGTTTCCTTGTTGACACAAAATATTTCTAAAGCCCTACCTGAGGGCGATGACCTTGAAACAGCTATGGATAAAGCTTTCTACTTTAAACTGGTTAGTCACACCTTGAAAAAATATAGCTTCTTTAGTTTAACTGAAAAAAATATTATCTGAACTGTTGAAAAAAGTACTGCGATAGCAAACAATTTACCAACTTATTTATGGAATATCAGGAGGCCCTCTTTATACATGAAGTCGAAATTAAAGTCCAAAAGTAGAAATATTTCGACTTGGGAAGGTCAAAAGTCGAAATTAAAGTTGAAATGGTCAAAATTACATTATAGTCATGTGATTTTTATAATTATAATTTAATATAAAATTTTTAACGTGAATAACTTCGTCAATATTGATGCTACAGATATGAAATACATATCATTGGAATCCTCTTGATGAGCTGAATCCAACCGCATAAAGATCATAAATATTGAATCACTGGATGCGGAGTTCGTTAACTTTGAATTTTAAAAATTATTGTTTACTATAAAAATTATAAGACTATTTAATACCAAATTTTAAACGTGAATAATTCCGTCAATATTGATGCTACAAATATGAAATACATATCATTGGAATCCTCTCGATGAGCTGAATCCAACAGTGTAAAGATCATAAACATCGAATCACTGGATGCGGAGTTCGTTAATTTTGAATTTTAATATTATTGTTTACTATAAAATCATATGACCATGACGTGATTTCGACCATTTCAACTTTTGGAGGGGCTCAAGTCGAAATAATTTTGACCATTTCAACCATTTCGGAGGTTAAAATTAACCAATTTCAGTTTCATATATAGCCCTCTCAACCTTCAGTATCAGTGATTTACAATCTTTATATGGTGGCTGTCACCTATAAACAACAATAGTCTGAAATTTTGAAATTTATTTATTTATATTGTGTAACTTATGTTTTAAAGTACTTTGTCAAAATATTAATTGCTGCGTGAGCGGCAAAATTTTTTTTTGCCATATTACATGGAATTCTTGTGGATTTCCATGGAATTTTTGTAAAATCCATAAAAATTACATGAAAACTAATCTGAATTTTATATTTTTATTATTGCTACTTATTAAAATTATCCAACTTTAACCCATAATATTAATTAAAATTCTTATTAAATTCTATAAAATAATCTGATAGAAATGTTCAGTACATGTTGCTATATCATTTTATCGGTTTAGTTTTTTCTTTTACTATTCAATTTACAATTTATAAAAATTTGAAGTCACTTAATATTAGTGTAGTTTATAGGTGACAGCCACCATATTACTTTCTTTTTATTTTTTATGAGTCTTTCAACTTTATCCAAGTAAAGTAAAGTTAGTTGCCATAAGTAATGATTATTATATATTGAATTACAACCTTTAGCGGTTGTAATATTATAAACGTAAGCTGTAAATTGGCTGTAAATACTACACCATTGCAGCTAGCTAAAAGATGGTAATTCTAATTTACAACTGTTATATTTACTTGACTTTTGGACCTACAACTATTTATGGAGACCAACACTAATTGAAAGTACTTGCAAAAAGTTTGTGCAATAACAGATGACATCACCAAAACAAATACTAGATACATCCGAATCTGTAGAGGATCAACTGATGGAAATAGAAATTTTAGAAATGCCCAAAACACCCAAACACTAATCAAAAGCTGCAGTACAACAAGAGTAACCAATCAGTATTCTCTCAGCAATTTACGCCCAAAGGTAAACAAAAATGAGTTTCATATACTGGCTGATATGGTTAAACAGAACCCGAAAGATGATGTCAGCAGACCAAACTCACTTTCACCTTTTGTGGAATAAAAGAGAAAAACTGCACCTGTTTTAAAAGCTAGTAACAGCAAAAGTCCTTTTAAGACTACCAAGAAACAATTTGCTGCATCTTCACTTAAAACTATTTGTACTGTAATGATTGGATACACGCATATGAATAAGTACTTTGTCTAGGAAATTACAGTTTATGATATCCCCTCCACCTGGTCTCAACTTGATATGCTTAATCATCTTAAAACCTGAAGTCAAGTAGTTGCGATTAAATTTAAATCTTAATAGAAATATGCCATTATTATAGTGTTAATTGAACTCAATCAAGAGGCTACAAGACTATGGAATAATGGAATATGGACAGATCCACTTAAAGGTTTACCTGTATGATTGTTTCTGGCTAACTGGGATCTTAAATAAAGAAAAGAATGAGAACAATTTCAAGCTGTGCTTAAAGGAATTTCTGCTTCAATAACTATAGTTACTTTATATCCAGATAACCCTATTCAATCTATTCTTATACCCTTAGAGTGCAAAGCATTTAAATTAATTTAAGATCAGGGTACCTACAAGTTAATTACTTACTATGAATCATGGGTCAACTTGAAAAAGATCATTGGTAAGCTATTTAACTTGGACGAATTTACTGGTGATTGGACAAGATATTTTACCTTAACTTGAAGCAAAGAAGAAGATACCCTTAGAAGGTGAATCAAGAAGGTGACTTCAAGATTCAAACAACTAATACTAACACTCAGTCAAGTAAGAAGCAAAAGGTGGTCAAGGAAATTAAGAATATAGATAAGACCTTAGGTGATATTGACAAGCTTACTATTTTAGCAGAAATAAGGTTGATGCTTAGAAAACTAGGAGCATCATGATATAAGTTCAAAAGAATGGTCAGACAGTCTTAATTTTAAAAGTATAGTTGTAGTAGTGTGACTTCGTTACTGACTGTTTCCTTATTTTATATAGTTATTTTTTGTTTTCATTTTTGTATATAAGATTTTTTTTTTGTTTTTATTTTTCCTGCATCTTTTTTCTTATGATTCATAGGTGCATTTGTACCAGATTTATTAATGCATTTTCATTGCACTGTAGGGTGGTTGACTTATTTACTGTGTATTTTGTAGTGTAGTTCACATATATTATATAGTTTCAAGTGTCATAATTAATAAACTTGAAATTAAAAAAAAAAAAAATTAATATTATTAAGTAAAACTAAAATATTTAGTTATTTAATGAAACTGAAATAGTTTAAATTTTAGATATTTAAAATTAAATTTAATAATTTTTTTTACAAATTTTTACTGAATTTTTAAATATAATAATTAATCATCAATTTATGAGTAATATAATTTTATAATTTGGAAAATTTTATTTCTCATTTGGGTAATTTTCCACCTCTTTAAATTTTAATATATAAAAATAATATTATACTAATAATTTGCTGATTATTTCAAAAAAGGAACAATGTAATTTTTAAAATAAAATTTAATATAAACTTATATAATTTGATTGCTTTGTAAATTTACTTAATACTTTAAAAAAGGTTATAAATACTATTTTTGATATTTTTGACAATTTATAATTTAGGTGATGAGAAATATTGAATCTCATCTAGGATGAAAAATAAATTTACCCTTATAATTTATATAATTAAAATTAAAAATTAAAAATTATTACTATATAGTTTAGTTAATAATAAAATTGAAATTAATTGGTAATGAAATTGAAATTTTTGGCAAAAAGAATAAAAAGAATTTACTAGATAAATATCATTAATTTTAATTTTAATTTCAACTATATATTTTTCAGATTGAAATATTTAAACTTTTAAATTTTAATTTTAATTTTATATATAATTATAGAAGAACTCTAAATAATATTAATATAATTTACAAATGATTTAAATAATTTGCAAATATTTACTATTAACTTTACACATCTTTTTTTATATATAAACTTTATGCAAATCAAAATAATTTTTTACCAATTATTTAACCAAAATATACAATTTTTATACTATTGGATAAAGTAATCAAATAATAAATTTAAAATTGCATAAATTTAAATATTATATAAAAGTAAATCTTACTTTTTATTAAATTATAATAATATAAATTATGAAAGTATTAAAAAAAAATTTGCTGCAATATGAAAAATTTTTTATAATATAAAATATTTTGCATTTATTTATATAAAAACTCTTAATTTAAATTTAGAATTAATTTATATAAATCAAAATTATGAATTTACAAATTTAATTTGTTAGTTCAAATTTTTTTTTATATATAAATTTTAAATAATTTCTTATATAAGTTATATTAATATTATTCAGAATTCTGTTATATATAGAGATATAAAAATCTATCATGAGTTTTATTCAAATTTTTTTTTAATATTGATTGCTTTAAATTCTATAGTATAAATTTTTATATTTTTTATATTTATTATATTAAAGCAATTTAAATAGCTGATAATTTTTTTAATAATTTATTATAACTATAAAATAAATTAAATAAATTAAAATTAATTAATTATCAAATAAAAATTTAAATATAATTAATTTTCTTTACAATAATACCTTTTAAAACCATCTAATAATATAATTATAATAAGATATGCTTATTGGTAAAGGTTTAATATATAATCATACATATATAAATTTTTAAGTAAATATAATTCATATATAAAAAAAGAAAATTGCTAAAGTTCATCAATGGTGATAGTTACTATACTAGCATTATAATGTATTTTTAACTAAAATTAAAAATCTAATAAAATACTACTAATTGGTATTTACATCATAATTTCATTACCAGTAACTATTATTACTGGTAATGTTTAACAATAAATTATTAAAAAAATTTTTGTAAAAAAGTTTATATATAAAATATATTTAAAATCATCTAATTCATTTATACTTTTCGTCAAAATGATAAAATACTAATTAAATTTATTTTGACAGACGTAATGTATTTTGACAGACGTAATTAATTCATAGTAATTTTATAATAAATAGTGAATTGGTCCGTCCGCCAAAATACAATGTAATTAATGAGTGGAGAAGTATAAATTCATTATTAAAAGAAATATTTTAATATACACTAAAAGGAAGTAATTTTACCATATTATGTAATTTATAATTATTATATTAATATTTGTTTTTGTTTTTGTTTTTTTATTTACCTTCATAGGAATCGATATTTAATTATAATAAAAAGTTTATGTAATTATAAACATTAACTTCTAAAATACCTCACTTGACCAGCAAATATCCCGATAAACTTAATATTTGTTTTTGAAAAAAATATAATTTTATTATGATATTATACATCAGGAAATTTGTTTAGGCATAATTAATGTAATATTTTGGAGGTAGTGTAAAATTTTAAAATATTACACTAAAAACGTAATATTACAAAAGTTTACGTTCTTAAATTTGAATAATTATAGTGATTTAATAATATCTCACTATCTACTGATCCAATTAAGATGATCTATAGCTCATTGGAATCAGCTCATCAAGACGAATTGAATGGTAGTAAAATCGCATTTTTACATTTGATAGATAATTTTCTATTAATTTAAAACTTTATTGCATACTATAGAGTGTTCTATCAACTGTGAAAATGCAATTTTACTACCATTCGATTCGTCTTGATGAGCTGATTCCAATGAGCTATAGATCATCTTGATTGGATCAGTAGATAGTGAGATATTATTAAATTACTATAATTATTCAAATTTAAGAGTGTAAACTTTTGTAATATTACGTTTTTAGTGTAATATTTTGAAATTTTACATCACCTCTAAAATATTACACTAAATTACACTTAAACAAATTTCCTGATGTATAATTAAAAATACAATAAAAAGTATATTATAAATGAATAAAAGTGTGTAAAATTTTTTCTTTTTTTTAATAAATTATAATTATTAAATAAAAATAATTAAGTTTTTTTAAAAGCAATAAATTAAAAGAAAAGTATTATATTGCAATATTATATATATTATTACTTATGTTTGCCACCTATAGATAAATATATACAGTTATATATTATAATTCTAAATATTCTTATCAAACATTAATTTATTCTTGCTTGGTTTAGATTTTAATATATTATTTACTTAACTTTTAAACTTCTATAAATTTCCTATAGTTTAACTTTTTATAAATTAGAATATTCATTAAAACTTAGGTAAATTATAAGTATATTAGAAATAAATTTTAATAATTAATATTCCTTTTTATTATTATTATTCCAAATTTAAAATTCTTTTTTTTAAAGAATTTCAACTACCAATCATATTACTCTATAATTAAATTACTTTAAAATTAAAAGTACCTCAAAAATATTTTTTGTATAAGAAATTAATAATTTATTTTTTTTAAAAAAAATTTCCTTAATCTATTTTTTTATTTCTATTTTCTTATTTCTTGTTTCTTTAATCTAATAAATTTCTTTAATTTAATTTTTTATTTCTTACTTCTAAATAAACTATTAATAATTAACTAACTAAAAATATGAATATAAACATTAATGTACTATAAATAATTATATTATAAATAACTAAATCTTTCTATTTTTCTTCAATTAATTATTCTTCCAATCATATAATTACTTTTGTATCTAGGATTACAATGTTCATTCTAATTAAATAATATATAATGCAATTAGTAAATATGTATATATAAATTATTTTAATAATTATTAAATAATTAAATAATCTGATAAATTTATATTATATCATAATATCATATATTAATTTCATATCTACTCTCTATTATTTGGATATTTTTTTTGCTTGATAATAATTTGATTCTTAATGTTATATTATTATTATTACTTTATTGAATGTTAATTTGACTTGTAATATTATATATTGCATTTCTTTTTAAAATTTATTTTTATAATACTTTATTTTTTTTTTATTTAAAGTTTCTTGAATTTTAATAACATATGAATTTGTAATTTAATTAATCAAATTCTGTTATAAAAAAACAATTTGATTATTACTTTTTATAATTATATTATCTATATTAAAATGATTTTTTTGAGAAATAATTTTTTGAGCATTTTCTTTATTTATAATAAGATTTTTGAAGTTGTTTTAGATATTTTGAAAGTAAAATCTATTATTTATAATATTATATTAGATTTAGCAGATAACTCTAATGACTCAAATACTGGTAAATTATTAAACATATCATTTAATTTCATTAAAATTTCATCTTTATACTATCTGATAGATATAATATTAATATAAAATTATATAGTATTTGAATAAAGTATTACTTGTTAAAAGTAATAGTAAATAATTCCTTTTGTAATAGATTTTATATACATACAAATATAAGTCTTATTATTAAAAAAAAACTACCAGATTTTCTTTACAAAAAATCTTTATACTTCAATAGGACCCTAGATATTACATATACAACTCAGTGGTAACTTTTTCACAGATTGACCTAAATTTCACAAAAAAAAAATCAGTTTTTTTGCAATTATCTCGACATCCAGTAATCCAATTTGTACGAACTTTTTTTTTGTTTTGTAGCTCTCATCGAGCTCTACAAAATAAAAAAAATTTGCATGAATTGGATCACTGGATACTGAGATAATCACAAAAAATGGAAAATAAAAAAAAGAGCAAATTGGGTCTTTTTTTGGCAAAAAGTTAGTTGTAAGTTCTATAAGAGATATCTGGGGTTCTTTTTCAATAATATTTGATATATTTATGCCATTAAGTATAACCTTTAATATTATTTGTAATTTATCTATTATTTTTTTTATAAAATTATTAAATTCCATAATAAAAATCTACATTGAACTCTATCTTAACTTATTAATAAATTATTTTAATATATAATTTAATATATCTTAAATAAGTATAATATTATTAATTGTCTTTCATAAGAAAAGATTGTAAAATTTGATATTGTTATAAAGATAATATAAAAGGCAATTAAAATATCATAATAATTATAATAATTACATTAACATTTGAAAAAAATTGAAATAAAAGATGTGGTAATTCAATTGGTATATATTTTATTTTAAGATCTATTAATTAATAGTACTTAAACTTCTTTTAAATTCTAATATCTTTTATAAATTATTTTTGCAATATTACAAAGAGTACTTATTAAACAAATTTATACTTTAGATACTTTATATAATTGGAATGATATATAAGTTTTAGTCTAATTAATTTAATTACCATATAATACTATAGTTATATAATGTTTATACTCTGAAAATTCATTTATTATAAATTTTTAATATTGCTCAAATAATTCTATATTTAATATATTTTTACATGAATAAAAAACTGGGTATTGCTAAATATCATTAGTGGTGATTGTCACCACACCACTTAATTCTGGCCGAAAATTATAATTTTGGCCAGAGTTAAAAAACACATCATAATTTTTTTTTCAAAAATTTCAATTTAAATAATAAATGTGTAAAACAAAACTGAGTAGATACTAATCACACTAAAATTTTGAAAATTTGACTAAAAAAAATCTTTTTTAAAACAAAAAATTGTATTTTGCTTATAAAATCAAACTTTCCTATTTTTCTCAAAAACTATCTAAACAACAGCCTTTATAATCTAAGGCAAACTTGTTCTACCCATAAATTTACATATAGTAATGATATTTATATTATAATTAGAATAATGTCACAGTTAAGGTTGCTTGCCGAAACCTGTTTGGCCTAATGCCGAAAGGTGAAACCTCTTATATAGTGCCGAAACGCCAAAACGCCAAAACTGCGAAACCTGTCAAAATTGCGAAACTGCCAAAACATGCCGAAACCTCTATAATAGGTTTCTCCGTAGTTTCGGCATAGTTGATCATAAGATTTGCATATAGTTACGCCAAGTTACACCAATTAATAATATAATTTAGATGATCAAATAATCTACAGATAAAAGATTAAACTTCAATATTTTACCGTCGTCTTAGTTCTTTTAAGCTTTATCTAGTGTTAGAATTTTCATTTCTAACTCCCATATTAATATTATGATATTACACGTTTTTACAGTTTTTTTTTAAGGGGCTTATATTCATTAAAGGAAAATGCGTAACATGCATTTAATAAACCCAATTCCATCATCTCCTTTAACACTGAACTAAAGTTTCTTTTACTTTCTTCCATTTTCTTAATAATAATATTAATAATAAACTGTTTCAAATGACTGATCACATAGAAGATTCACCCATTAAAATGAAAAATAGAGGAGGTCGGCCACCTAATAGCATTTGGGAAGATATTAATAAAGGAGAAGCTGTTGGTTCTGGCAAATTTGCCGCCTCCTGCAAGTACTGTAAGAATACATGGTCACGCGGTGAAGTTTCAAAGCTCGAAGAGCATCTTTCAAACCATTGTCCAGATGCGCCAGCAGCAGTTGTTAGAAGGTATATGACTAAAGTAATGGAACGGCAAGGGAGTAAGGTCCAAAGTTCAAATAAAAAAAGAAAATACTCTGAAGGTCAAAGTAACATGGATGATTACCATGATTCAACAGAGCTTAACGAACAAAGATGTACACGAATTAATCGTGCATTAGTTAAATTTTTTATTGCGTGCGGAATTGCGTTTAGAGTAGTGAAACATCCCTTTTTCATCAATTTTATAAAAGAGCTTAATGCCGGGTACAATACACCAACAAGGGAAGTATTAGTAAATCAACTACTTGAACGTGAATTAGCTCAAGTGAACTTCAAAGTTAATTCTGAGCTTGAAAAGGAAACGAATTTAACGTTAGGTTTGTTAAATTAAATAGGCTATCATACGTCATTTTTATTTAATCTTACTTACTATATAATATTAATTTATAATTTAGCCTTTGATGGTTGGACGTCTGGTACACATCGTTCAATTTGGAACTTCATTGTAATGACTCCGTCGCGTAAAGAATATCTTTATCAACTTTCTGATTTGTCTGAAAATTCGCACACTGCAGAATATCTAGTTACGGTAATTGAAAAGGTTATAGAAGGTATTGGAGAAGATCGAATATGTGCTGTAGTTTCCGATAATGCGGCCAATGTTCGTAATGCACGAAAAATTATACATGAGAATCATCCAAAGATTGAGAATGTGCGATGCGTTGCACATTCTATCAATTTAATTGCATGCGACATCGTCAAGGAGAAGTTTGGGGAACGTTTATTAAAACGTGTTAATATTTTCGACAACCTTTTTTAGAAGTTCTCATCAGGCTAATGCAAAACTTGCTCAAATAATTAAAGAAAAAGGAATTAGTGGAGGAGGATTAAAATTATATTGCAAGACACGCTGGACTACTGCTAGTGAATCCGTAAATTCAGTAATAAATTTGGAATCAGCACTAGAAGAAATGGCCAGCGATCACGATAAAGTGCTAACAAATGATAAAATAAAACCGATTATTCAATCGAGAAATTTTTTTTCAAATTTACGAGTTCTTGGATTTGTTCTGGATCCTCTAAGAAAAGCGGTACTTTCATTAGAATCGAGAAGAGCTACACTTGCAGATTGTTTCCTGAGCTTGGCAAGACTTGCAGCTACATTAAAAAAGTTACCCAAATCATTAAATCCTGCATTCCGAAGTCATTGTATCAAAGTAATAAATGAAAGATTTGATGAATTCGATGATGATAAGTATATTACTTGTTTTTTTATGGATCCCAGATTTAGAAACGCGCCACTTAAAAAATGCGCCCTCATGAGAATTATCAAATGTGCAGCTTCAATCGGGAAAAATTTAGGTTTCGACCGTTACGAAGCTGAAACTTTATGTGATCAAATACAGAAATATATTAATGAGCAAGAGCCATTTGACCTAGATATCGGTTTTGCTAAAGATAATCCCGTGAATTGGTGGAAATATATTAATACCGAACCAGAACCAGATGTCCTGCCAAGAATTGCAAGTTATCTATTTGCAATATGTCCTAACTCAGCAACTTGCGAACGTGGATTTTCGACTTTAGGATGGCTATTTCATAAACGTCGCTTAAATCTTAATGTGGATAAACTAGAATCCATGTGCAAATTAATTTTGTATTGGAAATCCAATTCAAAAACTGAACTTGGATTTTATGGAATTGATCAAAAAAAGAATACTCGTCTTAGTGATGATGAGATCAATATACGTATTGCAGAAGCTTTTGCAGAAGATGACGATGAGGAATATAATGAGGAGCAAGCTTCTACTCAGAGATTAACTACAAGCGGCGAAACAATACCCGAAGACAATTGCCGTGTAGTAATCGAAAGTCTATGGATTGATCAATTTGTTAATTTATCACATGATTCAATTACTAGTGAAATCGGCGATATTCCAAGAGATATATTGGATGATTCAGATGAAAATAATGCGGAAGATGATGAAGTTGATGATAGTGGTAATAACAAGAGACCCGGAGAAGGTGACTATGATTATGATATAGATGATGTATTAGGTATGGATGACGGTGATAATAATGACGATAATTATGATGATAATGAGGAATAATAATAATGAGAAATAATTACAATAGTTAATCCAATGAGAATTAATTCTAATATCATGTGATTTAAATAATGATACTATTTAGGAAATAAATGATGTAATTATGCAGGGCAAAATATTCACGATCAAAGTCCAGTTAACATATAATTATGCAGGCAATGCAGGCAATTGTAATTTTATATTATATTTTAAAACATTGCAATTTAATTAAGGAATAAGGATAAGCATATTATATTTTAAAAATAGTGCAATTTAATTAAGGAATAAGGATAAGCATATTATATTTTAAAAATAGTGCAATTTAATTAAGGAATAAGGATAAGCATATTATATTAGAATCAATAAGTTTTAAGGACTTCGTTAATTAAATTTATTACATTAGATCAATAAATTTTAAGAACTGCGTTACAAAAAAAAATTTAGAACTGCGTTAATTAAATTTATTACATTAGAATCAAAACTGTGTTTATTTTGTTACAAATACTTTAATTATGTAGAATGTTATTATGTTCATCAGTTCATGTTTTAAACATTATAACGAATTTTAAAATTATTATAAATATTATGAAATTTGAATTTTTTTTTCGCAATTCAAAACCAAATTGTATTTTAATTTTCAAATTGTATTTAATTTTCAAATTTCAAGTTACGAAAAAATCATAAAAATAAAAAATGGCAGCATTAGTACCTTTTGTCCCACCGCCACCACCAGTATTCCAATGGACGATTAACGCAGCTAGGCAATTAATCGCGGAGCGGAAAACTTACATCAGCAATTCGAAAGAATTGCAAACCGTCATCATGTAAATGCGTGGACAATAATAGCAAATAGGGTGTTCGTTGCAACGGGATTTGCAGCAACACCCGAGGCAATGCCAAACAAAATGGAATGCCCTCAAACGAGGTTATGAAAACCTCAGTAGGATAATAAATAATAATGATGACGACATTCCTATTATAAGCCCAAATAGTTTCGATAGAGCGTATTTGCTGATATGAACGATGAATTCTGGTTACAAACCGGTAATTATTATTAATTATTATTTTAAATTAATTTTATTTAGGCAATTCATTCAATTCATTAATATTTTTATTGGATTTTAGATCTGTTTAGACGAGAGTATCGACGGCAGCATGCTGCGCATGATCGACGTCGATATGAATATAGATTGCGAAGGGAAAGAAGAAGGTCGCGATCTAGGTACCGATCGAAGTAGATCGAAGTAGAGATAGAAGACGAGATAGAAGTAGAGATAGAAGACGAGATAGAAGTAGAGATAGAAGACGGGACAGAAGTAGAGATAGAAGAAGAGGTAGAAGCAGGTCCCCACATAGAAGATAAAGATATTATTAAATTTTAATTTTTATTATATTTTTAATCGTGTATTTTATTAGTTTAATATTAAATATTATAAAATAAATATTTACATACAAAAAATCATATTGTCTTTAATCTTTATTCTTATAAATTGTTTAAATGCTGAAACTCTAATTAAATCATATAGAAAGTATTGCCGAAACGCCGAAACAGTTTCGGCAAGTTACGGCAGTTTCGCGATTTTGATAGGTTTCGCAGTTTCGGCATTTCTTGATGATTTCGCGAAACTAGTTTCGGCAGTTTCGTGTACGCCATTCTGCCGAAACCCTCTAGTTTCGGCAAGCAACCTTAGTCGCAGTCAAAAATTTTTGAAAATTCAAAAAATATTTTACATGTAGTGACGATCACCACTGGTGATATTTAGCAATACCCTAAAAAATTTACTGAAAGCATAAAATTTTAATTTTAAATTCTATTTAAAATTCTTAATTATATTTTGCCAGATATAAAATAAATAATAAAAATATGGTGTTATAGGAAAAATTTTTAGTGTTTATAAAATTATTTAATTTTATAAAGTAAAATTTAATAATATATTACATCAGTAAGCATAAAAGAATATAATCATAATTACTAGTTAGATTTATATTGAAACATATCATATAGTAGTATTTTTATTTCTTTATTAATATCAATAAATAATATGATATTTCCAAAAATTTTAAAATAGATAAAGACTAATAAGTAATAACTTTTTATCTATTAAAACTAAAAATATTATTAGATGTATTTCAATAAAATGAATTTAACAAACTATTTTTTTATCTTTTATAATCATTGAATTTGAAGATATTTTAAAATTTTACTATATATTTTTAAAGTAAAATTTTGATATTTTAAGTTTTTTATATTATTTTTTTTTTAAATAATTTATTAATATTTTAGTAATTTTTAGTTATTACTATCATATATATTAAGATTATTGCTAAAAAAATTAGAGGATTTTGGCAAATTAAAAAAATGCCAAATAGTAAAACTTTGCTAAAACTATATTAAAAAGTTGGCGAAACTCTGAAGAAAAATGAAATCTGACAAAATTTATTATAAATACTGAAATTTATTGAAACTATAATAAAATTATAGTAAAATTTTGAAAAAACTAATTATAGAATTTTAAAAATATTTAGACAAGTAACTTTAATATATATGTATTTTTATACTAATTGACAACATTTAGAAATTAATAGTAAAATTTTATAATAAAGCTACTTTAAATAGATAATAGATAAGATAAATTTAAAGTTTTTTTTAGTTAGATTTACTTATATAAAATACTCATATTTGAATGAAATAACTTAATTTTTATTTGAATTATGAATTAAATAAAATTACATATATACTATCTGAACAAAAGTAGCAGGAATTTTATTTTTATTAATTAGTATTCAAAATTATATATAATGATACTTAAAATTTTAATATGTGATAATATAGATTCTATAAGAATATATATCCAAAGTTTTACAGTTCTGACCTTTATATATGGTAATTATTTTAATTAAAAATAGAAATTTTAGTAATCATTTATATATAAAAGTAAACAAATAGTTAATACTGCCAGTTTATTTAGAATTATTTATAGTAATATTACTTGAAATTTTAGTATATGATAGTACAGGATTCTGGTTAATATATATATACAAAATTTCATTTTTTTAGTTTGTTATTATATGGATTATAAAAAAAAATCAAAAGAAAATTAATTTTAGAATAACAATACTTGTACTTTTCCATTTTCTTAAAATTTTTACATAATAAAATATATTATTTTTATATTATTTGAAGGTTATAGTTTTAGAAAATAAATATATGAATTTTTATATTTTTATTATTTTCAAAAAATTAACAATTATTTAAAAAATAAAATTTTATTCAAAAATCTTCATTTTTTTTTAATTTTAACAATCATCAGAAATTTTTAAACTTTTTTTCATTAATACAGCTGTACAAAGTTTAGTTAAAGCATGAAAATTTAATATTATATTCTTTAAAATCTATATCATTACATATTAAAAATTTCAAGCATTATAAATTTAATTACAGTAACACCTCCTTAAGTGCACCCCCCCCTTGGGTCCATAGTAAAAAAATAGTAGAATGTGCACTTAAAGAGGGTGCGCAGAGCTCTCATAAGTTGGACCAGGTCCACTATGACTTAAAGGGAATTTATATAGTGCATACACTTATAGAGGGTGCACTTATCGAGGTATCACTGTAATTAACAAAAATAGAGGGACCACTACTTTTATCTAACTAGTATAAAATTATTAAATTTCTTTTTTTAATTAATATAGTTGTATGAATGTTAGAAGTGTAAAACTTTTGAACATATATTTTATGATATCACATATTAAAATTTCAAGTATTGTTAGTAATTGACAAAAATAGGATTCCCGCTATTTTTATCCAAGTAGTGTACATTAAAAAAATAGATAAACAGCTAGGAGTATAATTTGCGGAGCGCAAATTACTTTTTGGATTCCACAAATTTTATGTGGTTCTAATCTGCGCATTGCGCGACTTTCAGTTTAGAATTTAACATATCTGTGCGCAAAATCAAATTTATTTTCCATAAATTGCATGTAACTTTTCTTGCGCATTGCGTAATACTTGAATTTTATATGCTGGACTCACTCATTCGTGCGCAATACTTGAATTTCATTTGCTGGACTCGCTCGTGCACAATACTTGAATTTCATATGCTGGACTCACTCACTCGTGCGCAATACTTGAATTTCGTATGCTGGACTCACTCGCTGGTGCGTAATACTTGAATTTCATATGCTGGACTCACTCATTCGTGACACTTTTTATTAATTAGATTTCGTACATATAAGTCCGGCCTACAAATGCGAGCATTAAAAATATTTTTTTTTAAAAAAAAATAAAATTAATTTTTTAATAAAAAAGTTTTTTTTTTTTAATGTACGCATGTGCTGGTGTGGTCAATGCTTCAATGGTGGTATTTTAATGTAAATTTGAGCACATTTTGGTAAGACATTTTTGAAAATTTTAGTAATATTTGAAGAAACTTGAAAATTAAAGTTTAATCGAGATTCGAGATCCTGTACCACGCGTACATTAAAAAAAATAATAAAGTTTTTTACGAGATCCTCTTAATAAACTGTATCACGCGTACACTAAAAAAAATTAAGGTTATTTATTTTATTTTTAAATATATTTTAAAACCTTTTAAATTTTAATCTATTATAATTTTACTAATTAATTATTAAAGACAAAATACAAATTTATTTTATTCTATTATAATTTTACTAACTCAAATTTTTTCTGAATTTAATTAATGCTTTTTTTTTGAAATTCTAAATTTTTATTATAATTTACTCCTTTACTGGTTCCAACACTGTTCCAATAATTAAAGTTTATAACAGAAATTTCAGTGATACATATTAATTGAAGGGAATTCATTAGGCCGATGGAGAGTTAATTACCCGGTTTAATACAAGACGCTAACTCGGGCCAAAAAAAAAAATCCTTAATTCTAGATTTCCGATTGATTGTCTGTCAATCCAAGTACTAACTAATTCTTTATATAGTATGGAAAGTAAAAATTATGGAATATTCTAAAAATTCTTAATATGCAGAAATTACAACTGCTATACTATACCGTATTTTTGATAAATCGAAATCGCAAACTTAATTATACAGTAACCTTGAGTCCTTGAGTATATTCAAACTTATTACAACTCATTCCTCATCGGTGGTAAGCAAGATAGCTCGAATAGAAAGAAGCACAAATGTTTCTAGGATTGCAAAAAGTTTCGAAAGGAAGTTTCAAGGATATTCATTATATCATTTATACATAACGCTCAGACAAAAACTGCGGCTAATATATTGTGCTTTTATATATTTCATGTGCTCTTATCTCGTAATTCCGTAATTCCGTAATTCCGTAATTGCCGTACGGTCATATGGATTATACCATTATACATTTATCCCATTATCCATATTCCCATATTCCCATTATAACATTTTTAATTATTCTAAATATACTTTATATATTCACATATTAAACTTTATAAAGCAAACATATTTAAAATTCCTTATTAAGAATAATAGAAAGAAATAAATAAAAAAATATGGATAATGATAATAAATACTTTTTTCGTTTTTTCGTTTACGTTATTATTTACCCCTTATCCGTTATTATATGATCAACTTTATAGATTGAAAGTGAAAAAATTTCCAATTTTAAAAAAAATTTCGGAGTATCTCAGAATAAAAAGATAAAATAGAATAAATGACGCAATGCAACATATCGCGTGACCGGCTTACCGGAATTTGTAACGCATGACCATCAAAATTTAATTAATGACTTTAATTACGTTTTTTCTCATGCAAAAAAAAAATAAAAAATAAAAAAAAAAAAATCTCAAAATTTTTAATTTCCCCTTGTTTATATTTATATTTGTTTGTTTGCAAGGGTTTTTTTTTTTTTTTTTTTTTAAGAAAAAAAACAAGAGATTATAATTAAACATATGTCAAACATATTTGTGAATACATAAAATAAATTTTTTAATATTCGGTATATGCAAATGACAAAGTGAATCTTGAAAAAAATAAATAAAGTTAATAACAAATTACAAAATTTGTTTTGATTATATTAAAAAAAAAAAAGGAGGAGTTTTTTTTTTTAAAGTTTAAAGTTGCAGAAAAAACGTGTTGAATACATGAATGATAAAAATAGTTAAATTTATTTTAAATTATTTTTTGCTAATACAAATTTGACTTTTTTTTCTTAGAAAAAAAAATTGAATGGGACAATTAAAATGACCATAAAAAATAACAATTCAAATGGTTACAATAATAAGATAATAATAATGATAATAATGAGAAAAAAAAAAAAGATTTTTTTTTTTAACCAATACGAAAATTTTTCCCTCGCACTGCATTCAAGAAATAATAATCGTGGTAAAAAATGACAGGCTTGTCTACCAAATTTAAACTCACGCAGTAACAAATTAAGAAAATAGATTAGATATTATAAGCACAGTCCCCTTCTCTACCTTCTATTTAAATATACATTGTAAAAAAAAGAGATTATTTTATCTAAGTGCATAATAATATGATAAATAATATATATAAAATAATACATACATTTGTACAATATAATCCTCAATAATCAAATTATATCATGGCTCGTTTTTTTTTCATCGGAACATACCGAAGTAACCGAAAGAGTTTATTAACCGCAGAAAAAAAGTTTAATGTAAGTCTGGGTAATAACATATAATAAATACAAATATATTTAAATTAAAATTTCAATCCGCTATTGATACTCCGATAATTAAACTATTTAAGAATAGGTTAAATATGTATGAAAAAACTAAGTTATTATTTTAAGGTAAATTAAATTTATGATTTTCGCCATATTATGCATTTAATTTCCCTTGCATGTTTTTATTATATACAATTAAGGCAACCGATAAAGTTTATTTTTAAAAAAAATCAAGTTTAACTTGTAAGAATATCTTTTCATTTTGAAATAAATAAGGTTTACACATATTTTCATTCAAACTAATAAAATATGAACGCGCCAATTTTTTTTTTTTTTTCAGCCAAAATGACGATTACATTCTATTTAAAGTAGAATTACTTTTAAAAAGATAATTATAATATTGGTAAATTAAATTATATTGGTAAATTTTAAAATTTTCATTTCCTAAAATCTTTCCCTTTTCTTTACATATTGATATGCGATTAGATAATTATTATTATTATTATTTTTTTTTTTTAAAGTAGATTAATGATGAACCTCGTTTGCATAATTATTTGGATTATTTGGATTGAGTGAATTTTTTTTTTTTCAAACGAATATGCTGTATATGTAAAATAAATATTCTTCTTTTGAATTTCTTGTAAAACATCGTACAGATGGGCGACAATTAAAAAATTTTTTTATAAAATATGAAAAGTAAAGTGGATCGACATATCTTCCCTTAAGAGAGTATATATGCATAATGCATGGTGGGACCATTATTATTATGATATTCTCGAATCAAACAATCACATTTTTTTCATCGAACCACTTATTTCATTCCAAACTTAAATGCTTTGAACATTTTTAGCTTTAAAAAAAAAAATTTTTTTTTACTAAACTTTATGATTTTGAAAGATCAAACATTTAAGGAGAGCCTAATAACCGTTCCCGTAGCAAAATTTGTCGTTATTGAAATATCTAATTAAAGTATAACCCTTTGTCTATACATATGCAATGCGGAGACGATCCGTTACATCGATAGGATAAATATTTATTTATATTTATTGAATGCCACACACGAGCGCGCAGTTAGTAATCTCATGATACACATTCTTTGTTATATGACTAATTATGAATACCAGCCAAAAAAAAACTCAAAATTCGTTCCAGCCATATTCAGTTATATTAAGTTTATCCAATAATCATTCAATGCATTTTTGTTGGGGACGAGGCTCGGCAATAAGCAAAGCAATCGGGTGATACAACAGGGGTCATGGTATTTTTTTTTAGCCACATTGTGAAAAATTAATGATTTGGTTTTGCCACAATCATTTCTTTTAAATCATTATTGAGTTAAAATTAGAAACAAATCAAAATTTGGTAATTGTGGATAATGGGACAATGGATTATATTTACTTTAATTAGTAAAATTCTGGAAACATTGTAACAATCACCTTTGTTTGTAGGTTTAATGAAGATCATTACATCAACAATGCAAAATAATTTTTATTTTAAATTTATTGGAAGAGTAACGTAACACTATTACAAAAAGATCAATCATAAGGGTCAAGCCATTTCGTAATATGGTATTTTGATAGAATATTCTATTTGTCATATTTAAAAATAGACAATGAAAACGCTTGTATAACTATGTAAAAGGAAGTGGCGTAACGGGCATACTCCCGCCACTTTTTCTCTTATTAGGAATGAATCTTCAAGAAATTGTTTGTAACACACGTGATCATCAACATTATTAATTACGGCACATATCCTTAATAAGTAATTTGTATTTTTTAATATGTAAATATTGCATTTTTTTTTTTATCTGTATAAGGACGGAATTTAAATTATTGTCGACTAGATCTTACTAGAAAATGTATTTTATAAAAAAAAAAAGTGTGAAATTTTTGAAAAAACCGAGAATCGGCGTAAATCCGAATAACAATTATTCTAATTAAAAACAATAAAAATAATTTTTATTCTCGTAATCAAAAATAAAAAAAAAAAAAATTGGGCAAAAAATTCAAGATTTGATTGGTTCAAATAAAAAAAAATGATTATAAATTATAAAATTATTATAGTAAAGTCTAAAAGAAATTCTTTGGTGTTACGCCATTTCTTATCAATTCTTACCATTCTTTTTAAATAAAAGAATAGAAACATTATCATTTCAATCAATACCATCTAAGTATTAATATAAAAAACTTTAAAAAAAAAAATGCAACATATTTTAATTACATGCTTATTGCATTTTAACGCCAAGAGACTAAATAAGAAAGAACGTTACAAAATACGAAAGGTTGGTCATGAGCTTTTCTCTTTTGAGTGACGGTAAATCCCGCGTGGAAGACCAAAATTACTTTATCATCGTTATTCATTCTTATTCTATAAACGAAACATAAGTGAAAATCAATTCATTTCTTTATCAGGTAAATTTATTAGAAAGTAATTTATTTTATTTACTCCGGTTTAACATTATACAAAATAACTAAAGAGGAAATGTGATCATTTAAATGATCTTTAAGAATTTTTCATTTCGCGTTTTTTTTTTTTTATTTTCTAAATTACGCAGTTTATTTAAAAAAAGTATAAAATAATTAGGCAATTGTTTTTTTGATTTTTAAATTAGATGCATTATTTTTTTGTCGTGCTAGTAACTTTTTCAAGACAATAAAGCTTTTAAACAATTAAACCCGCTTTACCAAGTACATCATCACGTAACAAATAAAATTAAAGAAAATAAAAAAAACTATTATTCCCAATTATAATATGATATTAACTTTCTGATTGTTTTCAAATTAATTACTTTTTTCCCAGCCCATAATTTTTTGGGCTTAAAAAATTTTTATTAAAAATGATTTTCATTCTTCATTTTTTTTTTCAAAAGAACAAAAAAAAAATAAATAAATAACAATGAGTTTTTACTTTTAAGGAAATCGCATGGTAATTTTCGCTAGAAATATAAAAAATTTAGGATGAAACAATGAATGAAATGGCGCCATCTCAAACACTTTAAATTTTCTCCTTTAAAAATAATTTAGATTTTTTAAATAACAAGGGATTTTTTTTTTTAGTTTAATTTGTTTTTTTTTCATTTAAAAAAAATTTATTTTCTTGGGTAATAAGATAGATTTATAGATAATATAAAATTTTTAAATGATTATCAAATTTTAAAATTAAAAATTTCATGTATCACCACACAACATATTTTTGGAGGTATAAGCCCCCCCTGAATTTAACAGTTTTCAGTTTAATACTTTAATGTAAAAAAATGATGATGATGATATATATATTGTATTTATGTACGTATAAGTTATATATTTAGATATAATATATATATTATATCTATTATATAAATATATATATAAATATACATAATTACGTTATATATATATATATTAATTATTTATGTACTCAATATAAAAAATTAAAGTATTCATCTCGGATTTCATGGTTCCATTACTTTACAATCATTTCCTTTTTAATATTATTTTAATTATTTATACAATTTTTTTATTATAAATACCCTCGTTCGGTGCTGTGGCTAAAACTTCTTATCATCAACAAAAAATTAATTCTTTTGAATTTTTTTTTTTTTTTTAGAAATATTAAATTTCTTTTAGAAAATCCCAACGTCCTAAAAAATCGCCTTTTTTTCATTTTTTCCCTTTCCTTTTTTTTTACAACTGTCAATTTTATTAATCAAACCTTTTTTTTTAATAAAATAAAAAAAAGTAACCAAAACAAAAAGGCGATAAAAATCCCAAACTAATATATAATCAAAAAATATATTTTACTCTTTCCTTCATTTAAACTTAGATCTTTTTTTGTAAGTAAAAAGCAAATTTTTTTCATTTTTCATTTTTTCATTTTTTTTCATTTTTTTTTTTTTTTTTTTTTTTATTGTTCTTTTTAAATCAATAATCAAAAAAAAAAGAGAACAAAAAAATTTCTTATAAAAGAAAACAAAAAAGATTATAATCATTATTATATAATACTTATTAAATCATTTTTATTATTATTTTCATTCAAAATAGATTAAATCATAAATAGAAACAAAAATGGACGTTGAAGTTAAGAACAAATATTGTGGATACATCATGTTCAACACATCTTCCACTTCTAGTAAAGGCCCCGGATCAAGAAGCAACGATCTTATACTTAATAATTATGATGCTTCCTCTTTCGCTAATTGTGATTCGGACCTTTTCCCACAAACTGGACCAACAAATAATTCAATGGCTGCTGGTGCTGCTGCTATTGATGATCATAATATTAAAAAAGAAGATAATTCTTTTCAAATTTATGATCCTTCTAATAATGGAGGTGATAATGGTAAAAAACTACCGGGTAGTTCAAAGATGCAACCTGAAAAACGTCCTCCAAGACCTCCGAATGCTTTCATTCTTTATAGGCGTGCTAAACAACCTGCTATACTTGCCGCTCATCGTAATCTTACGAATGCTGAAATTTCAAGATTTATTTCAAGTTGTTGGAAGAGTGAAACTGATGAAGAACGTTTAGCTTGGGAACGTTACGCTGATCAAAAGAAACTTGAACATATGCAAGCTTATCCTAATTACGTTTATAGACCAAATAAAAATAAAGGTAAAAATGAGAAACGTAGACAAGCTCGTAAAAATGCTGTTGCAACTTTTAACTCTCAAGATACGACTACTACTAATAATTACGAAGGTGGTGAAGCTGGTCCTATTAGAACAAAAAAAAATAAAGGTCAAAATCGTTTGAATAATCTTGTTGGAAGGATAGAAATTCCAATGAATAATAAAGTTAATGGAATTCAAAATATTCAAAATATACCAATAATGACTCCTCCTTTATCATCGCCAAGTACTCCTACCTTGATGTCTAATAATAATAATAATAATAACAATAATAATAGTAATATAATTTATACTACCATGCATTCAATGCCTTTCGCTGAACCTGAAGATATTATGAATAATCCTTTGACTCATCATGATTTACAACTTCAACAAATGAGAATGCAAGAAGCTTTCTTACAAATTCAACAAAACAATGGTCTTTCAAGTTTATCATTTTCCGATTTATCCCCTGGTTCTTTCCACGAAGAAACTGTTGATCCTTTGATTTTCTCTTTCCCACCTGGCGATGATTTTTATCCTTCACATCATTCTTCATTTGATTCAACCACCACCAATAATTCCGATATAAATAATATAAATATTCAAAAGATCAACACAAGCTCTTGCTATCCTGAATTTAGAGATAACGCTCATGGTCTTGCTGATATATTTACAGGAATACACAATTTTGAGTCAACTTTTCAATATTAAAAAAACAATATATATATATATATAATGATGAAATAACATAATAGAGTCCTTAGTATAAGAATCCTGGGACTTTTTTTTTTTTTTATTATATATACATATATAATATATATATATAGTATAAATATTACTTTGAAAGTAACATACATACAAACAACGAACATTTTTTTTTTTACATATTTATAAATATTATTGGGTTTCTTTTATTTTTTTTTTTCCTTTCTTTTTTTCATTTTCTTTTATCTTATATTTCTTTTTAAAAAGGAGGGAAAGGTGTAAATAAATATTGATTATTGTATTTTTAGGGTTCTTGGGTTTTAAAAAAACTATTATATATAAAATTTAAGCGCGGGTTGCTAAATTTACCTTTATAGTAAAAAAAAACAAAACAAAAAAAAAAAAACATTTTTGTATAAAAATCTTTAATATAATAATACTTTTGCGCCTTTCCCTCCTTTTTATTTTATATTTACTTTTTTTTCCCACCATTTTACCGCATTATAAATTTTTTTTTCATAAAAAAAATCATAAATCTTCAACTCTTGTAATATATCAATTTTTCCTTTTTTTTTTTTGGTTATCTTTTCCTTGTTTCAATCAATCTCTTGTACATCAGTTTCTTTTTCTTAAAAAAATAAATAAAAAATACAAAAAAAAAACAAAAAAAAAAATACTTTTGGTATAAAAAAAAAATAAGGGGTGCTTTTTTTTTTAATGTCTTTTACAGTTTTTACTTTTTTTGATTTGTTTAAAAAAAAACGAATGATACAATGAAAGAAATCGTAAGTTTTTGAGTTATAAAGATTATTATGATTATTATATCGCATATATTATATATTTGTATATAATAAAATCACGTTTTTTTTAAAAAAAAAAGTTTTTCCATAATCATCAAACAAAAAAAAACTTCAAAAAATTTTCAACATCAGGAGATAGATTTTTCTTAACGAGAAAAAAAAAAGGATGAGTTACTGCGGCACATGATCTAAATTTTTTTTTATCAAATCAAGTGTGGCTGGTTTACAAGTTAAATTTTACGGAAAACGGTCATTATTTTTTTTTTTATTAACAAACTTTTTTTATATGTAAATTTTTAAAAGACATACATGCATTAATGATGAAAGAATAATAAACATTTTGACATTTTGAACATTGTGAACTATTATAATTTATTATTTAAAAAAAAACTTTAAACATTGTAAAACATCATAACAAAGATAAAACAGATATATAATAAAAAAAAAATCAACATATATAATATATATATATATCAGTATATATTATATATTTAATGAATGAAGCTTTATAAATTCACAATTGATATACATTATTATCATATATATATAATAAAACAAACAAATAATCTTTTTGGAATTACTTTTTCATCGAAAAAATAATATATTTTTAATTGAAACTTATTATAATCAAAAAAACCCATGTAAAAATGTAAAAAAATCGCACACGTATAAACATGGTTTTTGATCTTAATTAGATCTAACTAAATCTATATATATTAATCAATTAATATCATGTAATGTTTCTCTGAAAATTATTTTGAAAGTCATAAGACGTAATCACATTGACCATATTGACGTTAACCGGCAGGGTTTGTTTATTCACAAACCCTGTAAATCCCCTTTTTTAAATGTATTACTAACCGCATGAGATAATTTTCTCGAATTAATAGAAATTTTCTAATTATAGAATAGGTGCATAATGATGAACGCATAGAAAGTTATACGATGAGATCTAGAAACGATATACAGTTAATATACCCTATTCGGGCGTTCATCGGTTAATCAGAAAATTCTCCTATTTAGGTAAAAACCCTTGTTAACAAGGGATTGTTGTTTTTTTTTGTGTAATCATTGGGCTGGCTAATTAAAGCCAAGCATTTTAATTAATCACAAAAAAAAAAAAGAGGGGGGGCACCAGAAAAAATAATATGTCATCTGCCACACTTTTAATTATTTTTGTGAAACGGAAATATTTTTTAGAAAAAAAAAAATTAGTAAAATGTTGTGGCTTTTTTTTTCTTCTATTTTTAAAAAGAAAATGATTATATGATTGTTGTTTAAACCCCATGCTTTGATAATATTGGGGTTACGCAACACAAAAAATGTGTATCACTACCTATTATTATATTTTGGTTATTATATTCGATTTATTTATACGATACAATAAATAAATATATATATATATAATAATAATAATAAAGTAAATAATTATATTACAAATATATATATATTTTTTTATTTCATTTCGAGAAAGAAAAAAAAAAAAAAAAAAAAATTTTTAATGAACACTTTAATTTAATAAAGTGATACATCGAAAAAATAAATATTTCGGATATTAAGAGTTTTATATAATCTCTTTTTTAAACACGTTTCTTCTCTAAATTTGTAAATAACCGGTCATCAAATATCGAAAATCCGAATTCCGATATAATAGAGAAAATATATATAAAATAAATTAAAACAATAAAAATATAAAAAGTAAATTAAAAAAACAATATAAAGAAATATTAAAGTAAATTAAAAATTATATATTTTTTTTTTGATAAATTTGATAACAACATTCAACTCAATTACTTTATATTCTATACAATCAATTACTTTATTCATTCAATTGCTCTATTACAATCAGTTACTTATCAGTTACTCTATTCATTCAATTTACTCTATTCAATCAATTTATTTTTTATTCTATTTATCAATTTACTCTATTCAATTATTCTATTTCATCGATTTACTCTATTTCAATCTATTAAATCAATTTTACTCTATTCTATATTCAAAGTAGAAGTATAAAAAAAAATGATGGTAATAACGACGTATAGTAATTATAACATTTAGATCATAAAAACCCTTGCCAAGTTTTTAAAAGTTTAGGTTAATTTATAATTCTGGCTAAATTATATAGTGTTGACCTGCGGATATCATACATGATGTTGTACTTCTCTCATTAGCATTCGAGGTGAGTTCTTTTCCGGGTATTATAAATTAAGAAAATAGTCTCATTGGTCTCTTAATAACTTTCATTGTTTACCTTACTCAACGACGACAATGCAAAAAAAAAAACGATTAGAAAAGATTTCATACTCAATTTTATTATATTTTATCGAAATGTATTAAATAAATGTATTGCATTAGTACTGAGAAATCGATAGTACTAGTACGGTAGTACCCAGTACCTTCCAATACACCGATACATGGAATATGACCAGAATTATGCTTAGTACATGCGATATTGTCGATTTTAAAAAAGTTTTTATTACCTTTATTATATGATACTAACTTCATTTTTTGTTTCTCGGAAAACTAAGTATTGTAGCGCAGTATTATTTTATTTACGATAAAAAATATATATATATTCTCCCGTTGTCAACATTATCAACTTTAAAAAATAAATATATATTCATAATTTTAAACAAAACGAAATATTCTCTCCCGTTGTCAACATTGTCAACATTATCAACTTCTTTAAAAAATAAATATATACGTAATTTTAAACAAAATGAAATATTCTCTCCCGTTATCAACATTATCAACTTCAGTTCTTTAATTCTTCTTCTCTCTTCTTCTCTTATTACGATATGGAATGGATGAAGTTACTAATTTTACAAAATATATTTATATTTTTAAATAAGATTTAACTTTTTTTAAACAGGATTATGATTATAACGATTAACTAATATCTTACCTAAAATTTTCGAATTGTTATCATTCTCTTCTTCTTCCAAAAATCTTCGTTTTTTTCTGATTGGGAACGTTTCTTTTTTAATAACTTTGTTTGAACGTTTGATATGTTTGTTTGAATATTTGCTTGAACGATAATAATGATTATTATTATTATTTAATAAATTGAACCATGAAGTTGATCTATAATGAATATGTAAAACTGCGATAGGTTCATAAGATTTTAAATTAGAACTTTCATTCCAAAATAATTCATTATAATTTTTTGAACTAATTTTTAAATTTTTAACTATAGGAAATTTTTTCTTTTCAATTTCATAAAAATAAACTGAAATTGTATTAGGTCCACCAAATTGATAATGATTTGTAATTATATTTGATATTGAACTTAATTTAGTTGGAAATTTAAAAGGTTGATATTTTTTTTTAAACCAAAATCCATTAACTATTTGAAATGATTTATTATACATTTCAATACAAGTTTGATCTGTTTCTCCATTAATAGCTACATCTCCACGTATTATTTTTGTCTTGTTTACTTGTAATGATCGAAATCTTATTTGAAATTTGGTTTTTGGTTTAACTTCTACGATATGATGCATATCGCTAAAAAAAACAAAAAAAAATAATGATTATAAACATAAAATAATAATAATCATGTATATTAAATATATTTCTCGTACCAGAAAATTTTTTGTTTACTTATATCATCAACATAATAACTTGGTTCAAATTTAATGTGCTATATAATGAATATTAGATTATTAGATTTTACTAATTTTTTTTTTATTTATTTTTTAATAAATTGATTATTTTCTTACTTCTGTTTCGACTTTTACGATCCTTTCAGGTAACAGTACGTCGTTAACCAAAACTTCAAGAATATAACCACCAAATCTCATAATTATAGAAAAGTTTTTTTTTTTGCACCAAAAAAAAATAAAAAATTTTGAATCAAAAAGAATAATAAATCGAGTTGAATATAAATCAATTTTTTTTTGTCTTGCTTAGCTTTTGAAGGTGAAGGTTTAAAACCTGTTTAATATTTTTAATGTGAAATTATTTTGATTTTTTTTTTATGATGCGTTTAAGGATTCTTTAAAATTATAAGGAGAATTATTATAATAATTGTTTTTACCCTTACCTTAATTCATACACTGAGTAATATCATACAACTGAGTAATATCTTACATTGAGTAATTCATACATTGAGTAATATCATTAAAATCAAAGTTATCATAATTATCCTAATACTTGAAAACTGTCGTTTTGATTAATCATTATTGATTTATCTTTTGAATTTCATAGCAAACACGCAATTATGTATCCATATTTAAGCATTCATAATTTATTTTTAGAAAACTAAATCACTTAAAATGATCTCTCCTGATAATACGTATCTTTTTGTGACTATGTACTTATTTGTATTGGAATTTTTAAAAGTTTTATAAAAATCATGATTATGCAAAGAATACTGGATAATCAGGACAATTGAAAGAAGGACAATTGAAACCAAATTGAAGGAAGAATCAATTAATACTCAAATAAAATAATGTATAATGATAATTAATCACGAAAGGAAAAAGTTTGAAGTAGAAAAATCGCGAAATATATTTAAATATTTTTAATAATCATCATCATCACACGTTATCTTCTAGTCGATTATTCGACAAAAATCTATTTTTAACCGGATGACCAAGTTATTTTGACACTGATTTTTTAGAATAAGGTACAAATAAATTATTATTGCATAAAACATTTGATTTTTTTGCGCATTACATCTTTTAGTGATTAAATATCACATATATTAAACTTTATGCCTATGGTTTATTAAATAGTTATTGGATTCCCCATCGTTATAGTTCGATATTGTGGTGACCAATAGGACCTATGGGACCAATAGGAATTAATGCTACTATTCTACTAATACTGATTTCAATATTGGATGTCTCATAAAAAATATCAGCAGTTCCATAAAGTGTATCATACATGATCTTTTCATCAAGAAGATTCATCCAAAGGTCTTCCTTTTCTTTATCAATAGTACATTGGTAAACAACATTTCCTTCTTGTATCATTTGTGAGCATTCTTCCATCGTGAAACTTATCGGCAACGATAAATGGTTCAGTAAAATCCTGCATATTCTTAATCGACTGAACAACAATATGATTTATATGCATAATAACAGAGTTATTGGAATATCATCCGAACTGTGAATATCAATAAGCTTAATTAAAAAATCGTTTAAACAATCTTTGATATATCATAAAAATTACTTGTCCAATTCTCTAATAGTTGTATATACTTTGGCAAAACTTCGTATTAAGTAAATACCAGTGATAATATACTAGTTATTTAAATAAGCTTAGCAAATATGCAAACCAAATTTTAATATATACGTTAATTAAGGTCACATATCATATCACATGATTTAAATTCTATCATGTGTCACGTGACAATAAATTGTTTTTTTTTTTCTTAATTTAAAATTACATTCTTCCACCTCTTTAATTAATAATTAAAAAAATATATTAAGATAAGTCAAACCCAACATCTGCATTGATAGCGTATAATAATTTCCTAAAACATAAAAATATATTTATAAACAATTTAGTAACCAATCATTAATAAATAATAAAACTCATTTAAAAATAACATACTCTCTCAAAGTATCTTCATCGGGATAAGCTGGCAATTTTAATAAATTAACACAAGTACTAGAAGAAGGCAATCGCGTTCCGGATCCAGCATTACGTATACTAAACTTTGGATTAAGTTCCTTAAACCCAAGTATAGGAGGTCGAGAACAGGATGTAACAAATTTTATTAATTTTTGCTTTTGTTCTTCAGAAAACTCAGATACAACTTTCCAGAAATTAATAATAACTAGATCATCCTCCTTATAATCAGAATATACTGTATTTTGTTTTAAATCTTCAATATTTATTGGAATATATGCACCCCCAACTAATATTTGAAGTTCTTCCTATTAAAAGGATATGAAAGATTAAAAAAAGAATATTCAACGTATATAAATAAGTATAATCTACTTTTAATACCTGATTAAACATTCTTAACCACTTCTCGTCAATCAAATCCGATAACCCTCGAAAGAATGCCTTACATTGACGATCTATTTGTCTGTTTAGTCGATAATGTGCCATCATATATATATAGCGTATACGATTATCATTATTAACCGGTATGTCACTTCCCCCAGGGATTAATTCAATAGTTTGAGATTCACCAAACTCTGAAATGATAAATTAAGTTGAAAAAAAGATTCGATATCAGCAATTAATCAGATTTAGGGAAACTCATTACCATTGTCAACAACGGTGAAATTAAGTGATAAATCCGATTCAACATCGCCTTTATAGTTTTTCAAGTATATTAAGCCATGGTATAATTCTGGATCAAGTGTAGGCAAATCATCCACTAAAATTCATATTCCAAAAATTATAACCGAAATAAAAATTTTTTTAGATCATCTATAAAATTCATCACAATTTACGAGACCATTTTAGATGAAAGATTAAAAGATACAATTTCATGAAACTTACAATATGATGATCTTCCTAGCCATTTGCTTAAAAAGAACCCGGCAAATGCTGCATCAACTAAAATTCCTTCATATAAAGCTTTGCCTAATATACGACCTATGAACTCATAATATTCGAGTTGGGTTTCTAAACAATTTAAGAAAAAAATAAATATAAAATAATTACATAATATTATTACAATAGTGATATTTTAAATACCTTGTTTTGCGTAGCTATGCGGATTAGGGTATAAAAGTTGTTCCTTCGTGCTGAGGAACAACCCATAATTCGTATCAAATGCAACACGTGTTAACCTAAAAGATTAAAAATAAAACACATAAAATTAAATATATGGAAGAGAAGGTTTAATATTAAGTAAGACTATTAATAATCTCACGTACGATGTCAAAAATTCTTTAAATAAACCGCCCCCATCAATACCGGCTTCTGGCATTCCAAATTCATCAATGAATTGAATAGCAACCGGACTTTTCAGTCCGGCGCCTAATGCATTAAGATGGGTGAAACCATCCTCAAACACGGAATTTCGTCTAATTGTAACACGTGTACGTGGATGCGGAAAGACATCGAAATGGCTAAAATAATAAAAAAAAATAAAATGTTAAAATCGTCATCATAATGAATGAGATTGATATATTAGATATAAATACCGGTCTCGTTTTTTATCATTATATACATATTCTCTAAAGATTTTAATCCGAACTTCGAAAGGTATTACGAAGGGAATATTATCCAAAATTCCAAGTCTCGGGCTGAAATTCACTAATTGTTTCTTATTTAAATGAATTTTATCATTATCTCGTTCAAGCTCTTGTTCCTCACGAACTACAGCCTCCACAAAAACATTCATATCAATTTCTGAAGTCATTAACCAATGATCTGATGGTGTGAATTGACGACGAGAACTAGAATATAAATTATAATGATAATAATTGTAAACATATTAGAATTTTTTTCTAAAAAACAAAAAACAAAAGTAGTTATATTAAACAACAATAATCACTCTCTCGCATGAATTTGCCGTAATAACTTAGTAACAATCTCTCTTAAATTATTAAGCAAGCTTCCTTCAATCGTACTATCCAACTTTAACAAAGTACTATTGCTCCAATATAACGAGAATCCCACATGCTATAATATAAAAAACAATAAATTATCAATATAACAACTTTGATAAAGAAATAATTAAAATTTATTATTAATACCTTCATACAAATAGACATATTAATAATTTCTGATAATTTTAACGGATTTTTACTCTCATCAAAGAATTCGTCATCTCCCATAGTAAACAAAACTCTACTAAATAACTCACAAAGCAAAGTAAATAGACCCCATTGCTCGGAAAAGGCAGTATCTAGATATACAAAAAACTAAATAAATTCAAATTTATATCTTAAAATAGAGACAATATTAGTAAATAATACCTGTCATTATGCCATTTGGAATTGATTGACTATTTAATAATAATCGTGCCAATTCTGTTACTTTAAATGTATCCCACATTAAAGTAATCGCTGAACGGTTATCAGATGCAGAATAAATTCCAAAAATCATACTGTTTAATAGTTCTATTTTTTTTGTCGGCCAGCGAATCATTAAAGTTACAAAAAAATTCGAAATCTTTATAAGAGCTGAAGAATTTGCAGTTTTCATAAGCGCAAAAAATGAAGCCAAATGTTGCTTATCAAATAAAACAGAAATCCCCTCCAAAATTTGTGGATCAATTTTTGGCATGTTAGCTAATTCTGGACGACTAGACATAATTATGTCTTCATCGTCCTCATCATCCTCGTCGGCATCATTATTAGACACTAGAATTAAAAAAAAAAAAATTATTACGCTAATATAAAACTTTGTAATAAAGTTTATAATTCACTAAATACCGTCGGATTTGTCAACTAATAGATGAGTTGGAATTTGTAATGCTAAATTTTGGAGTACTTCCATATAAGCCAGCTGTCGAATTTTGATGGAATAATTTAGTTTGTTACCAAATTCAATATAAACTAGGATAAAGGAAGACAACACCAAATCCTTTTAGACTATAAAAACTCTTAAAAATTAGCATACCTTATTGATCATAGAAAAATTTTTGTATGCAAATGCCAGCAAATTTCCTAACAGTACAATTCTTTGCTCCATATCTGATATGATTCCGACTATTTCTGATAATTTTAAAATAATTTCATTCAATGGTAACCGGGAAGAAAATTTGTTTAGGGTTTCATTACTCATCCGATTTGATAATAACGGAATTGTAAAAATATGCGTGGTAAAATTATATAAAGATAATTTATAGGCTTTATGTTCAGAAGGTAGGATTTGAAAAGGACGTAAAGAGAGTGTTACTGATAGTAATATCACATGATTATTTTTATCTTCTACTTGCTAATTAAAATCAAAGAAAAAACTAATAAATGTATAATACATTATTGAAAAAAATATAAGAGTTAAAGCCAGAAATTTACCAAATTAATCAAACAATTTCTTAATTCTATATATAGGCCATTTTCAACTAGAGATTCTATAATTCCTTGATAAATTTCCCTGTAAATCAAAATAATGTCAGAAAAATTTAGGAGAAAACATCCATTGCTAATTTTCTATTTGTTATGTGATTTAAGAGATACAAACATTCTATTAGTATCCTGGATTTTTTGATATTTTGAAACATCCATGGGTAGGAGCACCGTTTTTAAATAATTAATATTATGGATATATTGATCTGGTTTTCTACATGATAAAAATTCGGCATAAAGAATTTAGATTTCGCGCAAAAAAAAAAAAAGATTGTCTCATATTTAGTGTTACATTATATTAATTCCGATATTTTTGAGAAATATAATTAAGGTTCGTTTTAATTGTAAAGTCCACATAACTCGTAAATCATCGTAATAAAATGGGATAAACATTGTTTCTGAATCTATCAAGATAAAATAAACATACAACAATTAATTAATTGGTAAAAACAAAATTCATTAATATAAAAAATTAACCTTGTATTTGTTTCCATAAGATTTGATATAAATACAATTTTCTTTGACTATCATGCTGTGGACGATAGAAAAAGAGGAAACTACGCGCAATATTGATCAAATTAATAGCAACATCACGTTCAGATTGTGCATTATTCAACATGAATTTAGCTTGTTGGTCCCAGGAATCGCGCTCATTATCGCGTAATTTTCCAGCAATAGTTCTTCCGCGATAAAAAGCCTACAATTAGAGAAAGAAAGAATTAACGATAAAATATTAATTCAAACTCTTAAACCTTTATTTATAATCATATTAAATATATATTTTTCAAACCTGAATTATAATAGCAGACTTTTCTTTCAAACGTTCATTTTCTCTAGCTTTGCGTCGATCTTGATTCTTTTTCAAGAGTTCTTCCTTAGTTTCTTGTTGTCTTTTTCCTCCAAGGTTGATAGCTCGACGTGTCTTGTAGTTACCTTCGAATGTACTATACATTAGGACAATATGCCGATTTTTTTACGAGTTGTAATTGAAAAAAGTTTTGAGGTAATCCCTGGGCAACCTAATTAAAAAAAAAGAAGTATGATTCATTTGAATTTTTATGTTAATATGTAATAGATGTAGATCGCAACATCTATAGAACTTGTAATTGTTAAATCACTGGAACAATCAAGAGTTTGTCCGGCTAATAGAATTAATCGCATGGCAAACTCCGTATCACATAATTTTTACTATGTATCACATAATCTGCATAAAATTCACTTGTCAGTTGTTTTATAAGCCTTCTATAAAGTTCCTTTACTTTTATTTGATTTTCTTATACCATCCATCTTTTATCCTTTGTTTGAATCTGTAAGTACGAGAATTTTTTTCATTTATGTCATCTTTCGAAGCTTAATATTACTAAAAAAGGTTAGGAACTTTTCGATACATATATTATATTCAAAGTAAAAATCCGTCCATCCGTTCGTTTTTTATACCAAGTAAGTTTTTTTTTCTTACCAATAAATATTGAAGTAATGCTTAAATCTTGATTTTTTTTTTGATCCTTGATTTACTTTTTTTTTTTAAAAAAAAACAGAAATTAACAAATTATTAAAGTTAAAAAGAATCAAATAATATTAAATTTAGTTATTGGTGAGTTATTTTTAATATTAATAATTTTATTTTAAAACTAACCTACAATATAAAAATATTCCTAAATTGTAACGATTTCAGATTTAAACGTAATTAATAAATAAAATAAATTATCTTTTAAAATTTTGAATATTTTTTTTTTTAAAAAAATTTTTTAAAAGAAAATTTAAAAAATTGTAATCACTGGGTGGTCTTATATGTGTACTTATATATTTTATGTGCTTCAATATTGCAGCAAACTGTAATATTGATGCATTATTTGATCAACTTTAGATAATTTATTGAGATTTGTGTTACTATAATAAACTATAAAAAAATATGTATATATTCTATATTATTATAAAATATTCAAGAAAATTTTTTTGTTAATTTATTTTGTTAATAGAAATGGGATCAAGACTTCCAGCAGATTGTCTACGCGTAATATTCGAATTTCTACAAGATCATACCAAATCATTACATTCTTTCCTACTTGTAAACCGACTTTGGTGCGAAACTACGGTTCCTATTCTTTGGAGAAATACGAAAAATTGGTTATTATCTGATAAATCAACTCAAACACTTTTTACAACATTATTATCTTGCCTTCCGGAAGATTCGAAAAAACTCTTATCTGATAACGGGATTATAATTCCTCCTCCAACTGCGCAACCTCTATTATTTGAATATGCGGCATTTTGTCGTCGTTTATCTTATAATGATATAAATTATGTTATTGATGGGGCAATTGGAGATCGACGATTAAGCAATTCAAGAAAATTATATAGCAAACATCTTATCAAACAAGAAATGTTTCGAATGTTTTTAACTCGATGTTCGACGATCGAATTTCTTGATATTTCGGATCGAAAAAATACCGATGTACCTTTACCATATTTTACAGGAGCCGAAACAAGTTTTTTGCATTTATGTGAATTACGATGTAATACGGAAATTCCATCATCGATATTTTATCGTATGGCACAAATTTGTAGGAATATTGAAACTTTATTTATCGGATATTATCCCTTTGATAATGAAGGTTTAGCAACGCTAATTGAAGTTCAAGAAAAATTAAAAAATTTTGAATGTCAATCTCAAATACGTAATACAGAATATACAGAATATACAGAATATGCAGAATATACAACACTTGAAAGGCCACCAAAGCCACCATGTAAAAATATAGCATCCGCTTTATCAACATGTTCTAATAAATTAATAAACTTAGCTTTCGGAGGAGATATAATAATTATTCCGTCATCCACAATAGCAGAAATTGCTAATTTACAAGTATTAAGATTGGATTTTAATCGAAATTTGAATGAGGAAATTTTGGAAAGTTTAGAATTTACAGCACTTCCAAATCTTAAAATATTAAAAATGGGTGGTATATTAGCTCCTTTAATAATGTTGGGAAGATTAATAAGAAGGACAAGAAATAATCTTGAAAAAATTTCATTATATGGTTGGGCAACACCTGAAACAAAATCAATTGGAATTTTTAATAAAGTTGTGGCTCAATATGCACCAAAATTAAAATATCTTACAACTTGGTGTTACGAAAATAATTTTACTGATATTGAATTAATATTAAATTCTTGTGATCAATTGGAAGGTTTAACGATTAGAACTCTTGATAATCAACTTGATGGCGATATTTTGTTTGAAATGTTGGGTAATTTAAATAATGAAAGCTTTTCTAAATTACGAATAGCAGGTGTATGGGCTTTTACTCATGAAGGATTAAAAAAATTTTTTGAAAAAAGAAAGGAAAAGAAAAAGAAAAAATCTTTCTCTTTATATATATGTGATTGTTACGATGAGGTTGATAGTTGTATTGAAATCACAAAAAGTCACATGAAAATTATCGATAAATATAAAGCTGATGGTGTTTTGAAAAATTTTAAAATAGAATATGATTTTACTGGGGACTTTTAATTATTAATACTTAAATGTAGATTCTGATCATTAATTCTTGTAATTTTTGTAATATTTTGAAAGGAGTTATTCAAAAGTACAGTTCTAAGTTTCTTTTAATATACAATAGATTTTGTAAATTCACGTCATTTATTTTGTACATAGATGCAGAAATGTACTGTAATTCAAAGGTATTTATATTTTTTTTGAAATTAGTACGCAACCAATTAAGGAGCGCCACATTATGATCGACTTACGTTCCCTTCTAATTTTAATACGGATAAAAAACAAAATACGGTAAAATCTTAATAAAAGAGAAGAATTATCCAATTTGATTGCGTGTGCTGCGAAAGCATGTCCCTTTCTTTTCCAACGAAAAAAATGATATATCGTAACAGTAAGTGTACTATAATCTTAGTAAATTTTTCGCGCAATAACTTCATAGAAAAAAAAATGAACAAAATTTTATTAAAAGTTTTTTTTGTGATCAAACTATAGCATCAAGAATACTTGCGGATCTATAAAAAAATATTTCAAGTTTTACAATTGAATTTAAAAAGCAATTAATGTGTGATATAGATAATCAAAATTATATACATTTAATGAAACTATATAATTTATAAATATTATAATTTAATTAATTATTAAGTTTAATAAGAAAATAAAATAAAATAAGTTTATAATAAACTAAATATTATATTATATATATAAATTTTTTAATTAATACTATATTTTTAAAATTAAAACAAGTTATAATTTGAAATTCAACTAAATTTAAAAATTTAAAATCAGTCTTTTGCAATTATTTTATTTTTATAGTTTAATTTAGCCTTTTATTTAATTGTAGCTATTAATAAATTAATAAAATTATTTAAATTTAATAAAATAATTGTAAAAAATTAAAGAATAGAAAACATCAATTTTAAAAATTAATTCGCAAATCAGTGAAATCTACTAATACATTTTGGGGAATTATTTTGCAAATTAATTTAGTGGGAAATTCAGATAAAAGCAATAGATATAAATGTGAAATGAACTTACAAATTATTAGAGAAAAGTAGTTTAGAAGAACTGACATTCCAAAAGTATCAACTATTCAAATTACTAAATACACCACAAAATATAGTATGATAAATTAGACAACCTATATTTAATAGAAATAAATAATTTTAATACTTTTTTTTTGTTTTTTCTTGTTTATAACCTTTAAATAAATTATTTACCAGCATATAAATAATATTTTAATAAAAAAATATCAATTTTGTGATTATCCCACCTCTTGTATTGAATAATTATGGCATTTTTAAAGGCTGAAATCCAGCATCACTAAAGAAAAAATTTTTTTTTTTATGAATTTTGATTCCCTCAGTTTTAAGCAATTGGTTATACTATTTTTTAGCTAAGTTGTAATACAAATTTGGCTAGTTACTTTTTAGGCAATATCACCAATTTGTATAATAACGTAACCTTAAATGGCAAGTATATATTGATCAAACTTGTGATATTAATATTTGATGATGCAAATTTATCATTCAATATACTTAGAATATTATTATATAACACTTTAAAAAAAAAATTCTAGGTAAATCAGCTCAAAAGCCATTTAAGAGATAATTAATTTATAAAACCAGTTTATTAGTGGTTTTCACTGGTTCAGAGACAGATCATGAATTAATTATAAATTATATATATTAAATATCTGAAATTTTTTTTTTTTTTAAACTCTAATAGCTCATTAGTTCAAATTTATGAATATTTGCAAATAATATAAAACTAATTTTAACCCAGAATGATTTAACTAAGATGATTTAATCTGATAATTTTTAGGATAATTTAACTAGGGTGATTTAACCTAGAGTTCTAAATGGGTCAGGTCAGGTCAGGTTAATTGATAAATCTGACCTGAAATTTTTTTTCAGGTCAGGTCAGGTCAGGTTATTTGTTTGACCTGATCTAAACTGAAACCTGAAAATTTTCAGGATTTTTATTAAAATATCAAAAAAAAATGATGCAAAACATTTTTTTTGAAAATATTGCGATTCACTTTTTATATTAAAATCATATAAAAAGGTGAATCACAATATTGCAACTAGCTTTTTTTATATAAAATCAATATAAAAAAGTGAATTCCGATACCGCAATTCACTTTTTTTATATAAAGTCAATATAAAAAAGTGAATTCCGATACTGCAATTCACTTTTTATATATAAAATCAATATAAAAAAGTGAATTCTGATACCGCAATTCACTTTTATTATATAAAATCAAATATAAAAAAGTGAATCCCAATATTGCAACTCACTTTTATTATATAAAATCAAAATTATAATACCATCACTTATATTATATAAAATTATAATTTCAGGTCAACAGATCATTCAGGTTATATTAATGTTACAACCTGAACTGATGCTGAATTGCAATTGCTAAACCTGACCTGATAAATTCAGGTTAACCTGTCAGGTTACCTGAATTTGGTCAACCTGTTCGGAACTCTAATTTAACCTAATAATGTAATATTTCACGAGTTATTTATTTGTTTATCTACTATATTAAACAATACATTTCTTTTCTTTTTCCTTTCCTTCCTTTTTTATTTTCATTACTATTTTTTCTTTTTCTCTAGATGGATTTCTCATATATCTTTTCATTTTTCTTTCGATACTTCCTTCTTCCCTTCATTTCCGATCTTCTACTCTTCTTTTGCCATTAACATTTTGAACTTTAACCTTTTAATATGACATATTTTTTTTAGCTTTATTTATTTGTTTTTATTTTTTACTACAGTGCATACAACTTAGTCCCAGCAATTAAATTTGATGAAATTTAAATCACTACTATTCATTCAAAAAAAAAGATAAACATAAAGTATAAACGTACAATGATAAACCAGATTAAGCTTAATAAAACTATGTTTTTAAATTTCCTGTAAGGTATTTTTTAATAAAGTAGTAGCAATTCAAAGTTGAAATATTTTACTATTGAATTAAATATTTGGCCATTTTATTCTAACCAGAATTACATGTAAATCTGGCCAAAATTACTTTCGTTTGTTAAAATTATATATAATTCTGGCTAGAATTAAGAATTATAACTTAAATTAATAAATCTGACCAATAAAATTACAGGGTTAAGTATTACATAATATAAAAAATTTGGCCGCTTAAAAATTTTTTTATTGGGACTAGGTTGTATGCACTGTAATTAACTATTTTTTTCTTTTTTTTGTAAGTTCTTTAACATCTTACTAAGTAGTAAATTTTAGGTTTTTTTTAGAATTCTATAAATCTATTTTCTTTATAGAACTAATCAATTCTTTTTCTTTTTTTTTTGTTAGTGTTTCTTCTTGTGTTTTTTCTTGAATTTCTTTTTGGATTTTCTCTTATGTTTTTCTTGGATTTCTTTGGAACGTGCCAGAAATCAACTGATTTGAAAGGGGTGTGGATGTCAAGGTCATGCTCGCAACGATTCAGCTCAAATCAAATCAATTCAAATTCAATTTGGATTTGGTTTGATTCGATTCAATAATTTTTGATTTGCGAATCAAACTCAAATCTGAAATTTTGATTCGAACTCGAATCTGAATCAAGTCTGATTTGATTCGATCATGTAACATTACAAAAAAGGAAATTTTTATTACCGCAAAAATGGAAAAAAATGTTGCACATGATTGTACAAGTTTTTAAAAAAGGAAATTTATTTTTGCTGATTCTCGGAATTTCCTTTTTGGGCGATACCCATTTCACAAAAATAATTTTTTATGAACCACGCAGATATCTTTTTTAGATCTTATGTAACATTCAACCTAAAAGGAAAAGATTAGTGATTCATCGAATTGAATTGAATCTCAAATCTAGCCTGATTTGATTTGATCAAATCCAAATCTAAAATTTTATGATTCGAGTTTGATCATCAAATCCAAATCTAACCTGATTCGATTCAATTTGATTCGTACAGAACACTAGGGAAGTTAAGCTTTATATCAGGTCTATATATATTATGTGACATTTATATATTTAAATATAAATGTAAGTAATTTAATTTGTAATTTAGCAATCATGTGTAGTATTTTTATAATTAATTTTCAGGGGATTTTTACTATTTATAAATGCAAATGATCGTCAAATACAAGAAATACCATACTATTAAAAATTTTTTTAGAATAATCCAATTGTACTAAAAATCACATGTGTTGTTTGTGAAATGTGTATCAGACAAAAAAAAATTTTTTTGTTTATATGTTTGTTTTTATATTTTATTTGGGGCACCTGTGAATTCCAGTAATAATGCTATATATAATATTTTAACAATTGAACTCTTTCCTGTACCGTTCACGTCCATTTTTCATACAAGAAATATTACGCTTTTTCTCGTTAAATTACTAGAAAAATAGCACTTCAGTATTAAGACAAAAGTGTTCCTTGGTTTAAACAACACACTTTTTATTATTACTCTTTTCAGTTCAAACCAGTTCACAAGGGCTTAATAGTCCTTTAAAGACATAAAAGTTTTGTTTTCTTGCGAAATTTTTTCAAAAGAAGGCGTAAATACGGTGCACCAATCAGATAAAAGATGCCGAATAAAGAAAGTTTTATCAGCTATACTTTTTTCCGTCCAGAAAAGTGAAATGGTACACGGGGGCTGATACGATATACTCCACCCGAAAAGGAAAGTCCTATATCCTTTTACATGTGGATTCGTTACAGAAAGAGAAAGATATGTTGACGATTGTTACCAACAATAGACATATAATAAAGAAATATGATAAGCCTTTTTCGATTAATTCAGATCGGCCTATGATGAATACTAAATACAGGATTTCAAAATACTTGACGAGTGTATTTTGTGGGTTACCTATTGACATAGAAACTAGAAACAAGTATTTTTTAAGAATACGTCAATTATTATTGGATAAACTTGTAGTTATTGAAAATAGATTGAAGAAACAAGAAAAGAACAGGCAAACTACAACTTATATTAAATTTAGTCATGGTAGACGTACATGGTATTTGGGGTTCTACATTCCATGCTCGTTTTGTAGTAACGTCTGTGCTTACGTAATGTCAAGAAATAGAAAAGTTTGTCAAAATTGTCGTTCGAAGGTAATAGTAACTCCTACACCTCCGCCGCAAAATGTGTTTAAGAATTTTAGTAAAGTTAAATAAGTAATAAGTAAACGCGTTGGCGTGTCTTATACAAAAAAAGTTTTGATGAATGGTAGAGCACGTAAATATGCAGTTACGTATTCAAATTTGCAGATAAACAAGCAATTTAAGACGTTGAAAGAACAAGAGAAGTATAAAAAGAGTTTAAAAACAGCCTCAAGAGTAATAAAAATAAATGGCAGGTCACAAATAATGGAATTGGATCAAAGGTACTTATTTCCAAACATAAGTTGAAATGTAGACATGATATCCTTAAGAAACAATACATATCAGAAAAAGAAATGGAGTTTCTGGTAGATCAAGTTACAAGTGAAGTTGGATATAAAATGTTAATAGATGATATTTTTATTAATCATTCTTTTAACGAAGAACATTTTCTCGAATTAAGAAAGAAAAAAGACGCTTCTTTTGAACGAAAAGATAGTAAGTTAGCAGAACAGTCAAGTAGTGCTGGTCAAAGTGCTACGATAGACAATATTTTTACGGACCTTCAAGAAATGGAAATTAGTGGACAGGATAATGTCGCTCCTTGGCAAGAAATACTCAATAGATGAGAACCTATTACAAGGGCAGAATTTCATCGGGGTTTGAATAGTATTAGAGATAAAAGTCTTTTAACGACATATTGTAATGGGGTTAGAAGAGGGAGGCGTGCACGTGGTGTTACTCATGACTACGTGATTAATCAGTGTGCAATTAAAGCTCGTAAATTAGAGCAAGGTATGTTATATTAAGGGGACATAAATATATAATTAGTTATTCTTGTTTTGTTTTTCTATTTTCTTTTGTGGGATGGCTAATTATTAAGAAACAAATTATCAAAGGGAAAACATGAATAATTATTTTAGCATTTTAGATCATTCCTTATCTGATAATATTTACATAAGGCTATTTGGTTAGAAAGAAAAATATATAGTCATTTTTGTCTATTGAATTTATTTTTAGTTTCACATCATTCCATATTTGATTATATTTACATATGGCAAATTTTATTTGAAAGAAAAATATATAGACTTCTTCAGTAGTTTTATCGAATTATTTAGAAAAGTTTTCGTTTATTTCATCATTCTGTATCTGATAGTATGTACATACAGCTTTTTTAATAAAGAAAGAATCATACATGCACGTTATTTATAACGTGTAGGCGGAATTAATGGCAGTGATTTTAAGTTTAATGACCTATCCTAAAACTGCAAATGTCAAAATATATAGCGATTCTCAATGGGTAGTGAATATATTTGATGATTTAAACTTTTTGACGATTAAAGATATAGAAAGATCAAAAGTTAATTATAAGGTTTTATGGTTATGTTTATTCAAGATAATTAGGATTTATAGTCTCAAAGTAAAAATAACTAAAGTTAAAGCACATAGTGATTGTGATCATAATAAAGAAGCAGATAAGCTCGCTAAATTTGGTGCTGAGAAAAACGTATTAATAATAGAGGATAAATTGTTATTACACAATGGTACAGTTTGTTGGAGAGATATGCCTATAGAACGTAACCCTATCCTTATGATAAAGGAAATAAAGGACGCTCAATTTATAGAAGAATTCCTAATGTTACGCCGTAATGAAGTCTATAGACAATCAGATCTATTAAGGTTGATAGATTGGAAAATATCTTTAAAGTTAAATAACATAAATCAATATGATACATTGTTTGAGGATCATTATTTACAATCATTTAGGATTAAAATTTGCTGTAATGAATTACCAACTTGTGCTAATTTAAAGAAGCGAAAGCCAGATCTATATGATGAAAATTGGAAATGTAATTTTATTAAAATAGAAGAAGAAACCTTTGACCATTTTTGGAAATGTGGTAAGATTCAAAATGTGGTGCAAGATATACTCACACGATTAAAAATTTTCTTAGTTAAAATCATACAAGAATATTCAAGAGATGATATAGATATACATGAATTAAAAATTAAAATTAATGAGCTCAGTATGTGGGATATTGGACGCTTATATGATTTTACATTTTTAATGAAGAATCAAATTAGTTGTCAGTTAATGGAATTATTAAGGTGCTATAAAATAACTGAAGAAAAATTGTTGTATAAGGTATTGAAACAAATAACTGGTAGAGTTTTATTAGAATTCAAAGTGCTTATTTGGGAACCAAGGAACGAATTACAAATAAAGGAAGAAAAGCGGTGCGGTATTAGCAGTAAAGATAAAAAAGCTAAGTCACATAGTAAACGCACTGAAGTTGGTGTTAAAAATGTTGACTGTAATATGTTAGAAAGTAATTGGAATAAATGGAATAATTTGTCATTCCATCGTGGCGGTCACTGGGCAAATTTTTAGGTAGATCATGACAGTCACCTTTGAATTTGAGGTCGCATCATGGTTTTTAACAATGATGTGATCGTTTAGGTGACAGGTCGACTTGTTCTTTATGAAAAGTAGTCTTGTTTCATAATGCTTAATTCTTATATGTATTTGTTTATCTTATATTTTATAAGTTTATATATGTAAGTAAGTGTGATTATAATAAGACATGATCGCATCTATAATAAAGTTTTAAAAAAAAAAAAAAAATAATATTTTAACAATTTCGCTCTGAATAAACTGAAAATTAATTTACTTAACTTCTATTTATAATTTATAAGTTTATAACCATTTTTTTGTATATAAATTTGTATTTTTGAAAGGATCATTTTAACGCTCACCGGAGGTTAAATTCACCGGAGGACTCCGGAAGGTGAATTTCACCATATCACGTGATATTTATTATTATATTAAAATTTTGCTAAGATCAGTAATTACGTAACTTCAAATTTTTATGTTAGATTAAATGGTTAGTGGATGGGTGTAATAGTTTAATTAAAGTTATGTATATTCTTGTAATTTAAAAAGAAACTTTTCGTTAATAAAACTTTATAAGTTTATGCTAAATGGTCAATAGAAAAACTTTTTTACACGTTTTTATTCAAAGTTTTTTATTAATTTAAAACCTATAGTAATGCATAAGATATATAATCCTTTATAATTCAGTTAACAATTAATAATTTTATGACGGAAAAGAAATGAATATGTAAAAAAGGGATGAAGTGGATGATGAAATTAAAAAGACAATGTGAAAAATGAAATTGGAGTAAAGGGATAATGAAAAACAAAATGGGAGTGAAATAGGATGATGTAAATGAAATGGAATGTTGCAAAACGAAATGGAGTGATAAAAAACGATATGGAGATGATGGAAAATGATATGGAGCGATATGAAATGATGAAAACCGATATGGAGCGATATGGAATGATGAAAGATGACATGGAGCGATATGGAGTGATGAAAAATGATATGGAGTGATATGGAGCGATATAGAACGATATGGAACGATATGGAGTGATGAAAAATGATATGGAACGATATGGAGCGATATGGAGTGATGAAAAATGATATGGAGTATATAGAATGATATGGAGCGATATGGCGTGATGAAAAATGATATGGAACGATATGGAGCGATATGGAGTGATGAAAGATGATATAGAGCGATATGGAGTGATGAAAAACAATATGGAACGATATGGGAAGATATGGCGTGATGAAAAACGATATGGAGCGATATGGAATGATGAAAAATGATATGGGTGATGAAAAACGATAACGGAATATGGAGTGATGAAAAATGATATGAAGAAATATGGAGCAATGAAAAATGATATGGGGCAATATGGAGTGATGAAAAATGATATGGAGTATATATAGAATGATATGGAGCGATATGGCGTGATAAAAAACGATATGGAATGATATGGAGTAATGAAAAACGATATGGAGCAATCAGCAATATGGAGTGATGAAAAATGATATGGAGCGATATGGAGTGATGAAAAATGATATGGGAGCGAAAGGGACGATGATAAATGAAAAGGATAATTAAAAACAAAATGGGAGCAAAGGGAATGATAGAAAAATAAAATGGAGGCGAAGGGAATAATGAAATAATAAAAAACAAAAGGAGCGAAAAAAATAATAGCAAATAAATGAAAAGGGAGTGAAATGGATATAGAAAATAAAAAGGGAATAAAGTGATGATAGAAAATAAAAGAAACTGTTAGTATTATTTTCAATAAAGAAAACAATAAAATAGCAAAATACTAGCAATAAAAGTGAGTCTTTTACCTTAAACCTCTTGAAGTTATTTGAAATTGTTTTCTGAAAAATAAGTTAACAAGTTAGCATAAGAGAAAAAGAACATTAAACTAGCGAAGTAATAAGAAAATAAAAAAAATCTTACCTTAAAGAAGTTCCAGCCATTTTGGAAATAATACTACAAGAAAGTAAAAAACAAAATATGCGCTACGCGTTTGTGTAATATGAAATCACCTGGTGAATTTCACCGGGGTAAATTTAAAATTTTAATGCATTGCAGATCAAGGTGAAATTCACCGGAGGTGAATGTAAAATTAATCCTTTTTGAAATATTGTTTTATTCAAAACTTATGTATTATTAACGTAAGTACTATGGCTGATTTTGCATTTGACGCTCTAAAGCTATAGCCGCCATTTTATGTTTACAAGTTGCAGAATATCTACTAATCCAATTTTCAATTGTTTCTATTTTTGGTATTATTTCAGGATCCAACTCTCCATTATTTACCATATGGATAAGTTCTGATAACATATCATTAGCTGAGTATCGATCACTTTTATCAGCATTACCTGCATAAAAAAAACCTTGCAATAATGCAATAACCTTTTTTGATATTCTTGCTCCACCTCTTTTTCTAAACTTTTGATTTGCTTTTAACACCCATCCAGATGTAAGTTGAAATTCTGTATTAACACTATAATATAAGCAGAAGTCAATCTAATTATTTTATAACTCAGTTTAAAAACAAGTAATATAAAATAAGGTTGGTTTTCTTACTTGAAATTATTTTCTGTATCTACAATTCCATTGTTAATTTGCACTAAATTTTTATTAGATGTATTTATTCGTAGATGCTTAAAAGAGGTATCTAAAAATTGAATAATTTAGCAATTATTGGATTTATAGAGTAACAAATTAAAAAAAAATTACCAGAATTCGGCACTGGTATGGTCTACAAAGATTTTGGCACAGAAGGTGTAGAAATCATTGGATTTGGTTTTGTTATTTCAATTTTTGATGAATTTCGTGTTTGTATAGGAGAATAATTGGTAAAACTACCTATATTTGGTAAGGTACGTGCTTATATAGACTCTGCAAATGGCCCATTGATTGGCTATTTCCATTCATTCATATTAGATATCCCAATCAATGATTTATCTTTTTATCAGTTTTTTCATGATTAGGATTTATTTCCTCTACTGATGTACCACATAGATCTTTGATTGAATTTTTTATATCACTGCCTTCTCTAATTTCAAACCCAATTCTAACATATCTTTTAATGGCATGCGCAATCTATGTGAAGTGTGAACCATTTTTAGTACTCTAAAAAAATAATAATTGTTATGTATTTATTAGATCTGACCTGTGCATGGTGAGAATCTATAGCTGTTTTTGCCTCTCTAGCTTCCAAAAAAATCCAACTCTTTACTTCAATATCGTACCAATCCTTCCAATGTGCCATTATAATCCATAACTTCAAATATTGCGTGAAGTGAAGAAGCAGTAAACCATATGTCCTGTCTTGTATCTGCTGACCAGTAGTCAAATGCGGCTACATTTAGTTTTTCATTTTCCAATTTGGTATACATCAATATAGAATGTAAAGTCCAACCCTTTTTCCAAAAAATTCAGACTTGGATTTTTGTGCTGATTTTGGTAAGATACATATCTTATAGTCAACAATAAGTATAGCCTCATCATTATCTAATTCTAATAAATTTGCTTGAACCTGTGCATTAAGATATACTTTTCACGTTTGATGTGCCAAATAATGAAGTAATTTTTCTTTTTTATCGTCTATAAGTTGTATTTCTTCAGCTAGGAGAATTGATTCTAATTTATCAAAAAATGAATAAAGTTTTGGACAATGCGAACACCTTATACTATGCATCTTATTACATTCACCAAATGCATAAGGTAAGCAGTGATCAATACATTCATCATGTTCAGCATGACCATAGGACCCCGAAGAATACATATACAACTCAGATCCAGACCCAAAATTTTAATATAACTTTATACGCCTAATTTTATTAGAAGCTTTATACAAAATCATCACATAAGTTCAAATTTTATTATAAATTATACAATTATAAATCTGAGTTTATATAAAAAAAAATTTTTAAAGAAAAATTTCAAATAAATTTTATTGAAAATTTTAATAAATATTATTAAAAACTATTTAAAAATTCTAACAAATACTTAAAAAATTTTTTTTAAAAAAAATTATTAAAAAAAATTATTAAAAAATAACTTAAATAAAATTTTTAAACAAAATTGCATGTTAAAATTTTAAATACCCGATAGATATTGATGCCCAATATGTATAATATAGTAAGTTTTATGCAAAAATTTGGGTGTATACTACAAAATAAAAGAAAATACATTTTGTTATATATCTCACCACCCAGTGATCGTAAAAAGATGAAACACAGCTCGTTGGATTCGTCTTGACAAGACGAATCGAATGGTAGTAGTTTCGTGTTTCTAGGTGTGATAGATGATGAGCTATACCACACATCGGCACTTTGTATTTTCGTCTACTATGCATTTTTACATTTTATCACATAACTCGGCATCTATCGTGCCTAGAAATATATGATACTACTACCATTCGACTCATCGTATTGAGACGAATCTAATAAGCTGTGTTTCATTTCTCTATGATCACTGGATGCTGAGATATATAATAAAATGTATTTTTTTTTAATTTTGTAAATGAATTTTAAAAAAATTTCTTCATTTTTATTAAAAAAATGTCTTTAAACGAACCCTTAAAAACTTCTTAAACAAAAAACAATTTCCATTAAAAAATATTTCAAGTGTTTTTTAAAACAAATAAAAAAACTCTTTATTAAAAAATATCTTAAAAATTTCTTAAACAAAAAATAAAAAAAAACTTTAAAAAATTTTAAACGTATATAAAAAAAAATTCTAATATCCGTTATACAAAATGAAAATCTTACTTATTGTAAAAATCATTATTGTTATACAAATAAAAATCTGACTTTTTGTGTAACTGCTATTTGGTTATACAATTTCAAATATATGACTTATTAAGAAATTACATAGTAAGTTTATACAAAATTGGATCCCAGTATTATATGTATTCTTCGGGGTCCTATGACCATTACTTTCAATGCTAATTTTACGTATATATTCTCTTTTCATATGACGTTTAATTAGTTCTACATCTATATTTTTTTTTTAAAAAAAAAAATGTAAAAAATAATTTATGAATAAAGTACAGAAATTATGTAAATTACATACTTGAACTGAAAGATTTTCAACATGCAATCTTATAATTTTAGCTAAATCATCAAATACTTCATATTCGTATTCTGCACAAATTGAACACAACCCTCCCAAGTCTTCACGATACCTATATGGACCATCTTCAATCCGACCTATAAATGCCATTCTTTTCATACCATTAAGATAAATTTCTGAAAATCTTTTTCATAATGATTCTTTTTGATCAAGCAGGTAAAGAATCGGACGATTAGTTCTTGGATCAACCTTATACGAACTCATATTAACATTTGCTTTGTCTGAAAAAAAAGCTTTAAATTGGTCTTCTATTTCTTTAGTAAAAGGTGAGATACGTATAATTATAGGTTTTTTTATTTGTCGGTATCCTAAACCATTAAGTGTAGCATATTTTCTTGCCGCATTAATAGTTGTAGATGAAACCTAAATTAATATCATCAAATTTATTTAGAATATTTCATAAAGATATATAAGAATATAGTTCATATTATTATATTTACTCCAAGTCTATTTTGTAATTCCTGATAAGAAAATTAATGTGCAATAAGCCAATAATGGATAAAATTCGTCGTATTCTATCAGGACCTTTTGGATTTTGTGTTAAACTTTTCGCAAAACAATCCTAAAATATTTGTGATGGATTTTGAATACTTGATGGATATGAATTTAAAAAGCCTAGTTGAAAGAGATTCTTCATAGAGTTCTGAATAAGTCAGGTCAAGTCAGGTTAATTGATAAATCTGACCTGAAATTTTTTTTCAGGTCAAGTCAGGTCAGGTTATATCAGGTTGTCTATTTGACCTGACCTGACCTGAAACCTGAAAAATTTCAGAACTATTTTTATTAAAGTATTGAAAAAAAATGGTACAAAACTTTTTTTTTTAATATAATATTATAAAAAAAATGTTTTTGCACCGTTTTTTATTAAAATATTGAAAAAAAATATTGCAAAATGTTTTTTTTAATATAATATTATGAAAAAAATGTTTTCGCAACTAAAGCTCCGAACAGATCAGTTTGGTCCAGATTATAGACGGTTCGAATTAAAGCTGAAATCCGTAAGAACTGAACTGAAAAACTGGCGGTTCAGTTTGGTTTAATCTGATTTTTATAAAAATGCGAAAAATTGAATAGCCGTCAATCTAGTAATCGTAAAAAGTCGAGCCATATATCATTGGATTCGTTTCAACGAGACGCGTCGAATGGTGGTAAGATCATGTCTCTAGCATCAATAGATCACACGTTAATCCACGCTAAATGATTTGTCAATAATTGGAATTATTAAGCTATCTATCAATGCTAGAGACATGATCTTAGTGTTATTCGACGTGTCTCAGTAAGACGAATCCAATGAATATAAATTCGTCCATGTACGACCACTAGATGGCGAATAATATCAAGTTTTGCATTTTTTTAAAATTTTCAAGCGTTAAAAAATTAAAAATTCCGATACATGAATTTATTCATCGTCCAATGGTCGTACAAATATGAATTAGGACTCATTGGATTCGTCTCGATGAGATGAGTCAAATGGTGGTAAGATCACGTCTCTAGCATCGATAAATAGCTTGATAATGCCAATTTTTTATAAATTATTTAGTGTGAATTAACTTACGATCTATTAATACTAGAGACATGATCTCACCACCATTCGACTCATCTCATCGAGACGAATCCAATGAGTCCTAATTCATATTTATATGACCATTGGACGATGAATAAATTCATGTATCAGAATTTTTAATTTTAACGCTTGAAAATTTTAAAAAAATGCGAAACTTGACATTATTCGCCATCCGGTGGTCAGACACAGACGAATTTATATTCATTGGATTCGTCTCATTGAGATGCATCGAATGACGCTAAGATCATGTCTTTAGCATTGATAGATAGCTTAATAATTCCAATTATTGATAAATCATTTAGTGTGGATTAACGTGTGATCTATTGATGCTAGAGACATGATCAATGATATATAGATCGACTTTATACGATCACTAGATGAACGGCTATTCAATTTTTCACATTTTTATAAAAAATTGGATTAAACCAAACTAAACCGCTGGTTTTTCAGTTCTAATACCCGAACCGAACCAAACTGAATTTTGAGCCAGTTTCAGATCAGTTCTCCGGTTTAGCCTGAACCATTAGGAGCTTTATTCACAACGTTATTATTGAAATATCAAAAAAAAATGTTACAAAACATTTTTTTAATATAATATTATGAAAAAAATATTTTCATAATGTTTTTTCTCAAAATATTGCAATTCAACATTTTTATATTAAAATCATATAAAAAAGTGAATCACAATACCGCAACTAAAGCTTCGCATGAGCCGAGCTGGCTCACGAGCTGGCCCGAGCTAAGCTACGATTAAATTTTGCTCATGGCAGTGGAGTACTTGAATGAATTTCAGCCATGATATGGCCGCTAAAAGAAAACTCAAGCCAGTAATAAACTCGGCTCAAAAAGCTCGAGCTGGCTTGAGTTATCATACAAAAAATGTTGCGAAAACGTTTTTTATATAATATTATATTAAAAAAAACGTTTCGCAACGTTTTTTTAATTCTTTAGTAAAAAACGTTGCGAAAACGTTTTTTTCACTATATTATTTTAAAAAAAAACGTTTCGCAACGGTTTTTTAAATTCTTTAGTAAAAAAATGTTGCGAAAACGTTTTTTTCATTATCTAATATTAGAAAAAAACGTTTTGCAACATTTTTCTAAATTCTTTAATAAAAACGTTCTGAAAACGTTTTTCTACATATTATATTGGAAAAAAAACGTTTTGCAACGTTTTTGTTCTTTAATAAAAAACGTTTGCGAAAACATTTTTTCTTATATATTATATTGGAAAAAAACGTTTTGCAACATTTTTTTAATTCTTTAGTAAAAACGTTGCGAAAACGTTTTTTTCACTATATTATTTTAGAAAAAAACATTTTCGCAATGTTTTTTTAAATTCTTTAGTAAAAAAATGTTGCGAAAACGTTTTTTTCACAATATTATATTAGAAAAAAATGTTGCGAAAACGTTTTTTTCACAATATTATTTTAGAAAAAATGTTGCGAAACATTTTTCTGAAGATAAACTCAGCTATGGCAGAGCCATGAAAATCATGGCTACATTTCCATTTCACTTTTAAACGAGCCGAAATTTTTATGGCTCGGCTTATTCTGGCTCAGGCCAGAATTTTTTTTTCGAGCTGAGCTGAGCTAGACTGTGGCTCGGCTCAAGCCAGCTCATGCGGAGCTTTAACCGCAACTCTCTTTTTTTTATATAGAATCTATATAAAAAAGTGAATCGCAATACTGCAACTCACTTTTATTATATAAAATCAATATAAAAAAGTGAATCACAATACTGCAACTCACTTTTATTATATAGTAGAATCAATAGTTTCAGGTCAACAGGTCAATCAGGTCAGGTCAATCTTCATACCTGACCTGAATTTCAGGTTAGATCTGGTCAGGTTACCTGAATTTGGCTGAGCTCTAGTAGCACGTAGTATTTTTAATTATTTTAACCGTGATACTATTAAAAATAGCATTATTAATATGATACAATAATGTCAATTTGTCAATAAAGTAATAATATAAATAATTAAAATTAGCAAAAAATTTTTTTTAATTTTACAAAGTTATAAAATAAATTGCTTAGTAGTGCAAACAATTTTAATGTTACAATTTGAGTTTGCTTAGCAGAATGAAAATAATTTGCTTATTGATCTTAGTAAATTTTGAAATTTTCATCTGACCTATATATATATTGTTTGGGATCCTGGTAATATTTCCAAATTTCTTGAAATAGGCCATTAGGTTATCTTTTTTAATAAAGAACGGAATATAGTAACTTGAATAATCTGAAGATCTTTATTGGATCGGAGTTGGTGAGGATCATGTGCATGGAATACAAGGTCAGGGAGTTCAGGATGAAAAGAACTAGCATATAGGTCACGTGCTTTAGCAGTATGGAAATAAATAACGAGACGCTTAGCATTACCAGAACCAGTCATACGCGCTTTTCCAATGTATGACTCATAGGTTTCTAAAAAGAGATTATTGACAGCTTCAATAAGAGCCTTATTAGTGGTAAATTTTTTAAGAGTTTTAGGGGCAGCATTCAGTGCAGCTGCAGCCTGGAAATTATCTCTGGTTATAGATAGAATCACCACTGGATCAGGGATTTGATTGCCAGAAGGAGCACTATTGATGGATCCATATTGGGAGAACGCTAAGTTAATTCGGGTTCTTCGTCGTCATTTCGTTCAAGACGCATGCATAAACGCGTTCACATTACTAGAAGACGCGATGTGACTGGACGCAGTTGGCGTAGCAGATTTTTTTGGGAGGAGGTCAAAGTATTTTCATCAGAAATATTTTGTTGAGAAGAAGAAGAAGAACTATCTTTTCCAACGTCAGCCGTCTGGACGTCGGCAACGTAATCTTCATCCATAGAGTTTTTGGTAATCATACGATTACGCTTTTGCTGGACAGTGTTTTCACTATCAGAACTTGAATTATCAGAGTCTTTTTTATGTTTATTTTCGTGATGGACAGTTTTCCTACTGTTAGGGTTATAACTGCACGCCACTCTGGCAGATTACACGTATTATTGAGGACTTTGAGTTGGGAATATAAAATTTTATTAGTAGTTTGTATTATTTTTTAAAAATAATAAAAAATTATTTTCGTCAGAAATTTTTATTTTTGAAAAATTCAGAAAAGAGTTTATGATATATACCGTATAGCACTGCCTAAAATACCCTGGGTATATATCAATTTTACCAACTTAAAAATTGAATTATACCCAGGGGTATCTTGTATGAAATATGAAAAAATTGGCCAGAATTAGCTGAATTCTCACCAGAATTAAGATTTTTTAACCACATATCAACCCAGGTAGGACCCCGGATATCTAATATAAAGGTCATAATGGACTTTTGGCCAAAAACACCCCTTTTTGCTGAAACTCAAAAAATCGTTTTTTGTAAATATCTCAGCATCCAGTAATGTAATTTTAATGAACTTTTTTTTATTTTGTAGCCCTCATTTAGCTCTACAAGTTCATCAAAATTGGACCACTGGATGCCGAGATATTTACAAAAAACGATTTTTTGAGCCCCTGAAAAATGGGCCAATCTGCCGAAAGTGTGACTTATGACCTGTTTTGGAGATATCCGGGGTCCTACCCAGGTATATTATAATAGGATACGTGGATAGGGAGGTCTCTTAGGCAGTGCTATATGGTATTATAGGCAAATGCGGCATAGTAACCTTTATCTTTATTAAATTTATTCGAACATTACAATTTATAATCAATAAAAAGAAAAATATAAAAATAAAACTAACTAAAAACAAAGCTAAATAGTCTCCTAAGAAAAAATAAAGTAAAAAATTAATCTAAAAAAGAAAAATCGCATTACACTAAATTTTCCCAGATCTTTCCCCTTGATATATTCCAACCAAAATAGAAGTAACTATGCTAACAAAATAATCAATAACACGCCCACTATAAAAATTGACACTCCATCCTGCAAAAGCTGTTATTAAATAGCACCATTAGATGATCCATAAAACCCGAAAAGTGATTAAACTAAGGCAAACCATATTTTATCAAGTTTGATATATATTATAATATATCGGGTACCCAATAAGCCTATGATATGTGACCGATATTTAACTACCTGATATGTATAAGATGTATATGTGATATTTACATAATGTGTCACCATTTTTCTGCATTTCTACTACACATATCAGGTACCCGATATGTGTAGTATTGTTAAATATCATACATTTATACTATGGTTCCTAATCATTCATCCATGGCTTTTTTTACTGATATTTTCACGGGCCCAACAATTATTATAATTTTTTTTACTTACCTCAAGATCCGAACCCAATACCTTCTTAAATCATATTTCACATTCTAACCACTACACTACTTGATCTTTTTTATAATTAATTAATTATTTAACTTATACTTAAATTTATAATAATTATGCGTATAGTTAATTATTATAATAATAAAGGCTAATTAATTGATAATGTAAATTACCTTCACATAGTTCAATGTTATTATTGTGATACTCTCTTCAGATATGATTAAAATTTTATTTTAATTATATGAATTAAGCTTTATATTTAATATTGCATTAATTATTACATTATAATATTGAATTATTTTTGAATATTAAAAGTAACATTTGAAAAAGTACAATTGTGAAATATAGGTGATTCATTTAAAGAATTCAAAGATAAAGAAATTTCTTGAAGAGGAAGTTGTGAATTTAAATTATCATTATTAATTCAATTATTTTGTGAATTTTCTTGTATAAAGGTTGATAATTTATTATCAGTAATATTAATTAATGTATTTAAAGTATTAAGTTGTTGATTTTCATTAACTTTTTTATAAGCCCGAACACCTTGGACACTTTTATGACCAGTAAGTTGCATAATAGCTTGTTCTGGAACTTCTTGATCTTGTAGAATTTGAGTGGCAGTCTTACGTCCAGAATGATTGAAAAGTAATTCAATAGGAATGTCAATTTGCGTTTCACACCCAATTTTTTTCATAAAGTTACCTAATTTATTTTTTCCTACATGATCTGTCTTGTACCAAATATTGGTTTCCAACCAGGATGTGTTATTTGGCTGCAAATAAAAGTTTTCATCACCTGAAGGTGGGCGTTTAGACAAGTATAATTGAATATCTGAACATGGACCATTATTATCAGCTGGTATTGAAATAATATGAGCTTGGCCACCTTGAATCCCACGTTGATTGTTTTTAGATATATAGCGAAAAAATTTCAACCCACCATTTTCATCAGATTTAAATTGATTAATTTTAAGTTGATTATGCTCTCCTCCTCGCATAGCAAGTATTATTGATAGACAAAAAAAAACACGATACAAAAGGCCTTCAGGATTATCTGTAGTTATTTTAGGATGTTGTAAAATTTGTTGAATTTGCTGAGAGTTAATAGCAACTGAACCCAATGTTTCACCAAAGCCATGTTCTTGAAGATCACGCAACTTTCTATGTAAAACATCATGTAAATCAGGAAACATGTATTTGTCATGTAAATTTATTTGTGGAATAGGTGAAAGATGAAGGAGATATCTATTAAGTGCGTCAACAGATTGCTTAACTGATGTTGCTTTATATTCATTACCATTTTTCATTTTCATTGTGGAGATAAATTCTACAATTTGTTTTTGAAGTTGAGAAATATCTTTAAAATCAGTTAAAGGAACTGAATAACCAGCACAAGCACGAAATTCTTCAAACTTTGTGGACCAACTTTTAGTAGATTTTTCAGTATTTTTAACTTTTGCCTTCTTACGATAGTAAGAAGCTTTAATTTGTGCGGCATCTTGAATATTGTCAATATTATTAGAATTGTTAATAGGGTTATTTGATGAACTAAGTAAATTTGTTGCTGTTTGAAAACTTGGGAAATGAGACGTGTTTTTTTCGTGTTTTTTACCCATAATTTGATAAAAAAAAATAAAAAAATATGGTAAGAAAAAAGGAGAAAAAATTTTCAGAAATACGATAAGAAAAAAAAGGAGTTAAAAAAATATGATAAGAAAAAAAGGAGAAAAAAAATTTTTTTTAATCAGTAACAAGGTTTAATAGTTTATTAATAATAGTCTAAGCCACGGATGTTAGTCCCCGTGATATAAAACAGTTATTCCACGGGATAGCCATAAATATCAATTAATTTTCACGGCTGCGCCATGAAAATCATTGATATTCACGGCTACCCGTGGAATAACTATTACATATATCACATATATTGTACACATATCAGGTACCTAATAAGTATCCGATAGTATTAATTTTGACCAGTGATTCTAAATACAACTAATTAAATTAAAAAAAACCATGATTTCATTTTTTTTAATATATAAATGTCATAAAAAAAATTTGCTTATTCTAATATAAATTATAAAGTCAGAAGTCAACTTTGCGTATTGATCTTAGTAAAAATATTTGCTTAGGAAAGTGATACATATGACATAATTATTAGAGGGGGGGGGATAATTAAAATCTGACATTACACTTATTCTATTTATATAAATTGTATAATTAAATTTAATTGGTTATTAAATCTGACAAGAGGGAGAAAGGGATAGAATTCATAGTAAAATAAATATGACGTAATATGTGTCACTCCCCTTATTTTAAAGCAAAATTTTGCCAATCATCTTTGACTTTTATATGTATTTTTCAGAAACCGTTTACATTACTAGTGTTCCGAACGGGTCAGGTCAGGTCGGGTAATCCGTCTTACCCGACCCGACAAAAAAATCGGGTCAGATCGGATCGGGTAACCCGTCTTACCCGACCCGACCCGTTTGACCCATTTGACCCGTGTATCAAAAATGATTAAAAAATTAAAAAAACCCAGGTTTTTTAATTGAAAACGTCAACCCAACATTTTTTAGTTAAAAAAAACAAAAAAACGCCAAACTTGACATTTTTCTGTTAAAAAAAGTAACGTTTCGGCGTTTTTTTAATATTTATTATATGAAAAAACGCCGAAAACGTTTTTCTTAATAATTAATACAAAAAAAAACGTTTTGACGTTTTTTTTATAATTTTATATGAAAAAACGCCGAAACGTTTTTTCTTAACAACTAATACAAAAAAACATTTTCGGCGTTTTTTTTAATATAATTTTACATGAAAAAACGCGAAACGTTTTTTTCTTAATAATAATGCAAAAAAAACGTTTCGGTATTTTTTTTTAATAATTTTATATGAAAAAACGCCGAAACGTTTTTTCTATAATAATTAATACAAAAAAAACGTTTCAGCGTTTTTTTTCTAATAATTTTATATGAAAAAACACCGAAACGTTTTTTCTTAATAATAATGCAAAAAAAAACGTTTCGGCATTTTTTTTTAATAATTTTATATGAAAAAACGCCGAAACGTTTTTTCTATAATAATTAATACAAAAAAAAATGTTTTGGCATTTTTTTTCTAATAATTTTATATGAAAAAACGCCAAAATGTTTTTTCTTAATAATCATGCAAAAAAAAAACGTTTCGCATTTTTTTCTAATAATTTTATATGAAAAAACGCCAAAACGTTTTTTCTATAATAATTAATATAAAAAAAACGTTTTGGCATTTTTTTTTAATAATTTTATATGAAAAAACGCCGAAACGTTTTTCTTAACAACTAATACAAAAAAAAACGTTTCGCGTTTTTTTCTAATAATTTTATATGAAAAAATGCCGAAACGTTTTTCTTAACTATTACTAAAAAAACGTTTTCGGCATTTTTTTTAAATATAATTATGAAAAAACGCCGAACCGTTTTTTTCTTAATAAGTAATATAAAAAAACGTTTCAGCATTTTTTTTTTAAATTTTATATGAAAAAACGCTGAAACGTTTTTTCTTAATAATAATGCAAAAAAAAAATGTTTCGGCGTTTTTTTTTAATAATTTTATATGAAAAATGCTGAAACGTTTTTTCTATAATAATTAATACAAAAAAAAATGTTTCGGCATTTTTTTTCTAATAATTTTATATGAAAAAACGTCGAAACGTTTTTTCTTAATAATCATGCAAAAAAAAACGTTTCGGCATTTTTTTCTAATAATTTTATATGAAAAAACGTCAAACGCTTTTTCTATAATAATTAATATAAAAAAACGTTTCGGCATTTTTTTTTAATAATTTTATATAAAAATGCCGAAACGTTTTTTCTTAATAATAATACAAAAAAAAAACGTTTCGGCATTTTTTTTTACATATTTGACCCATCTGACCAGAAATATTATGTCGGGTCAAACGGGTCAACCCGACGGGTTACCCGAATTGACCCGACCCGTTCGGAACACTATACATTACCAACAATCATATTACCAACAATCATTTTACCGACACTTATATTATTGACAATTATTTTACCGACAGGTACATTTTACTGACACTCATTTTACCAACACTCATTTTACTATCAACACTTGCAGTATTTATTACTATTTTACTATCCACTTCAGTATAAAAATTATAATACATATTTAATATAAAAGAATTTACCATAATATATAAATAAAAAATTGATTAATATATAACAAAATGTAAAATACTATGATATTTATATATAATAAAATAACTTGAATTTAATATTTAATTTTATCAATTTTATTTTTTAAAAAATTTATTTCAGCTTCATAATATATTATACTTAAAATTGGTCTTAAAAATTTTCTTAATTTAGTTTATATAATTTGCTTTTTTTGTAACTAATTGAATATAATAATGTACTGTTAGTGTTCTGAAAAAAATCCGATCTGATTCATATCTGCAGATCTGATTTGAAACGGATCGAATCAGATCAGCTTTTTTATGATCTGTGATCCGATCTGAATCAAAAAAATTTGATCCATTTCAGATTGAATCGGATCGGATCAGTTATTCATTCAAATCAGATCAGATCGAATCAGATTCGATCAGATCCAGATCAGATCCGAATCTTAGAAAATAAAAAACGTTTTGCGCAACGTTTTTTATTAAAACAATAAAAAACCGTTGCAAAATGGTTATTTTTAGTTAAATAAACCGTTTCGCAACGGTTTATACTAAAACAATTTAAAAAACTGTTGCGAAATGGTTTTTTTAGTTAAATAAACCATTTCACAACGATTTATATTAAAATCATTAAAAAAACTGTTGCGAAATGGTTTTTTTAGTTAAATAAACCATTTCGCAACGGTTTACATTAAAATCATTAAAAAACCATTGCGAAATGGTTCTTTTTAATTAAATAAACCATTTTGCAACGGTTCTTTTTAATTAAATAAACCATTTCGCAACGGTTTATATTAAAATATTTTAAAAAACCATTGCGAAATGGTTCTTTTTAATTAAATAAACTGTTTCGCAACGGTTTATATTAAAACAATTAAAAGAATTATTGCAAAACAGTTCTTTTTAGTTAAATAAACCGTTTTGCAATGGTTTATATTAAAATCATTAAAAAAACTGTTGCGAAATGGTTTTTTTAGTTAAATAAACCATTTCGCAACGGTTTATATTAAAACAATTAAAAAAACTGTTGCAAAACGGTTCTTTTTAATTAAATAAACCATTTTGCAACGGTTTATATTGAAACAATTAAAAGAACTATTGCGAAACAGTTCTTTTTAGTTAAATAAACCGTTTCGCAACGGTTTATATTAAAACAATTAAAAAAACTGTTGCAAAACGGTTCTTTTTAATTAAATAAACCGTTTCACAACGGTTTATATTGAAACAATTAAAAGAACTATTGCGAAACAGTTCTTTTTAATTAAATAAACTGTTTCGCAACGGTTTATATTAAAATAATTAATAAACCGTTGCAAAATGGTTCTTTTTAGTTAAATAAACCATTTCGCAACAGTTTATACTAAAAAACCATTGCGAAATGGTTCTTTTTAGTTAAATAAATCATTTTGCAACAGTTTATATTAAAATGATTTAAAAAACCATTGCGAAACAGTTTTTTTTAGGTAAATAAACTGTTTTGCAACGGTTTATATTAAAATATTTTAAAAAACCGTTTTGCAACGGTTTTTTTTTCATTTAAATTGAAATAAAAAACGTTTCGCAACATTTTTTATTAAATAAATCTTTAAAAAAATGTTGCGAAACGTTTTTTTAACTTCTGATTCAAATCGGATTCGGACCGGATCGGTTTTATCCGAATTGGATTCAGACTGAATCGAATTAAGCTCATTTCAGATTCGGATCAGATCAGATCCAATTATTTTTGATCCGAATTTGGATCAGATCAAATCAAACTTTTTTTGATCCGAATTCGGATCAGATCGGATTCATCTCAAATCTGATCTGATTCAATCCGTTCGGAATACTATGTACTGTATATTATTTCAATTAATATTACTTAAAATTATATTATTATTTTGTCAGTAAAATGATTGTTGGTAATATGATTGTCAATAAAACGTACCTGTCGGTAAAGTGAGTGTGGTAAAATGATTGTCGGTAATATGATTGTTGGTAATATGAATTAGACTTGTATTTTTGATACTATATTAGGAAAATTTTTTTTTATTATAATAAATTTCTTGATTATCTTATTGATCTATTTTGTTCGAAAGTTCGAATTCTCAAATCCTGACAGCCAATCATTTATTAGAAAAAAAAAATTTTTCAAATTCATTTTTGAAATCAGGTCCTGTTTAAGAGATAATTATATTTCAATAGAAAATGTTAAATTGCTTCTTCCTCAAATAAAGTATGTTATCATTCTAGTTTAAATAGATTCTAATTCTTATCATAATTCTATTGATGTATTGTAATTCATATTGCCAACTTGTATTCTCTTTGTATTAAATTTTTCTTAGTTCAGATGTGATTTATAATTTGTTTGGCCAAATTTTCTGAATAAAAATTTGAATTATTTGAATACATCATTCACTCTTTTATTGTTAAACTTGTTATTAGTTGTAATGGTCAAATTTAATATAATAAATCAACAAATTTTGACATATTGAAGATACTGTAACTTATCTACTGATAATTTTATTTAGAATTCTTGATCTGTAATTGTTTATAGATCTTTCTATTTCTTCCTTTTCCTTGTTCTAAATGTAATTTTCTGTATTCTTCAAACCACATATATGAATGTTTATGTTTAATATGATAAATGAGGTTTATCATTTGAAGACTCTTTTGATTCTCTTATAACTGATGCAATATCAATTGGATGATTTATTATTGAAAGATTACTTGCTAAAAGTTCTTCTACATCATATTTTACTATTCTCTTACAACTTGGTGGACAATAAAGAAATGGTTTTTTTTATGAAAGAACATCTTTACAGAAACCTGATGTTTTGCGACCTAGCAGTCATGAATTCGTTACCTAATATTTTCGAATTTGTATCTATCTTTTAATGACATTTTTTGCTAAGTTTTTTATAATATTTCAATAAAGTTTTGATGAAAACCAGTCTTAAAATAGTGGTAAGATCAAATAATAATCTTTAAAAGGTAGTAAATAAAATCAGACATTAGCCAAAATAAATTAATCAAGATATTTGTGTGATGTATCTGCAAGTATACAATAATTGATAAATCATTTCTTAAAATGTTAAAATTTTTATTTTATTTTATTTTTATTTTGTATTTATAATTTTTTATTTATTTTATTTTATTTTATTTTTTTTTTTGAGGTGGTTTACAAAATTCTGACAATAAAGTTAATGAAATTTGGGAAGTTGTACATGTTAAAATACTTTAAATTTTCTAAATGTATTTGGTCTTGTAGGATATTATACAATACATACAATACATTAATTGTAACTAATATTAATTTATTAACATATATAATTGTAAAATTTAACTGTAAAATATAATATAAATTTATTTATAAAATACAGTACATTGCAAATATATTATTTAATATTCCAATATTCCTTTTATTATAATTGGATAGCCGCAGATTTTTAAACGATCAATGTATTAAAATTTCCGTTGATATAGCGTCCCTGGTGACATAACTATAACAAGGTGGAAACTTAATTTGGTCAATGGTATCACCTGATTGTGGAATTTTAGCGGAGCAATTCTTTTTACAAAAAAAAGTGGTAAAAGCCATTATTTTTTAAAGGGTTAAAATAATAAGTTGATTTAAAAAAAAACTCACTTGCCAAATTCTCATACATCTAAAGAAATCTGAAGAATAACCATTCAAAAAAAGGATAAATGAAACATTAGGAAAAATTTTGTTAAGAGAAATAAATTAATCAAAAAATAGATTTGATCTTTAATAATAGTACAAAGGTAGAAAATTTTATACTATATAAGATAATTAAATTGCATATTTTTGGTATTATTTTAAAATACTAAGAGTTTTTAGTTGCTTATTTTTCATATTTATATAACTTTTTAAAATATTATATATTGAATTTATAATTAATTTTTATTTTATTTTCACTAACGGTGAGTATTAATTTTGTATTACATTTCACAATTTTATATAAATATATAAACAAAAATTTTTTTTTGATGAAATTTCATTTTTTTTTTTCAATGTTTTATTAATTATCTGTCAATAGTATCTTTTTAATTTTTATTAAACTCAGTGTATTATTTTTAATATAAAATTACATGTTTATTTTGTTAAATAAAATTACTATCATAAATATGTTTTACTTTAAAATATAATTTCACTACTCACCACTTTGGTTATATCAAATTATCTTTTATGCTTAACTGCTTAAGTAAGTTTGTTCAGCAAGTTAAATCTACTTGTATTTTAATTTTCATATGATATTTATTTAGAAAAGCATATTTTTTTTAACGGTAATAACTTTTAAATTTTTTACTTTTTCATTTATAACTTTAGAGCGTAATTACACCACTTCAATCAAATGAAATCGACTTTCTAAATTAATTAAAAGTTGTTCAGCAAGGTCGAAACTACTTATATATTAATTTTCATGAGTGTAGGTATAATACTTATGGAGAAAAGTGCATTTTTCATAACGGTACTAATCCGAATTTTTTATTTCTCCGTTTACAACTTCAGAGCGTAATTACACCTCTTTGGTCAAATGAAATCGACTTTCTAAATTAATTGAAAATTGTTCAGTAAGGTCGAAACTACCTACATATTAATTTTTATAGGTGTAAGTATAATACTTATGAAGAAATTTACATTTTTGTAATAGTATTAATTTCGAATTTTTCTTTTACTGTTTATTAACTTTATTAATTGAATATTGTTAATCTACTTGTATATTATGTTTAGTTTAGCTTCACAACATATTTAAAATTGGATTTAATAAAATATATTAATTAATAAATATATTTTATAAATTATATGTGTTATAATAAAAATTTAATTAGGTTAGAAGATTGATTTGCTTATTTTTATATAATTTTTAAGGTTAGATATCAACAATGCTTAGCGATCATAGTAAAAACCTATGCTTAGAGCTACTAATAAAAAATATTTTTGGGACCTTACCTATATAAGTATTTTCCAGGGTTCTACCACAATTTGCATTACATTTACATAAAATTACAAAAATTTGACTAATTTCATCACAATTTGCATTACGTTTGCATAAAATTACTAAAAATTTACCCAAATTTATTACAATTTGCATTATGTTTACTTAACTAAGGTTGCCTATCTAAACCTTTCCAAAATTCTACGATTAGTTTCTCCAAAATTTTACTATAGTTTTATTATAATTTCGGCAAGGTTTTAGCAATTTCAGCATTTATAATAAGTTTCGTCAGATTTTGCTTTTTCTTCAAAATTTTGCTAACTTTTTAATAAGACTTTCATATAGTTTCGGCAAAGTTTTACCATTACGACATTTCGCCAACTTGCCAAAACCCCTAGTTTCTCCAGCAACCTTATACATAACATTACTAAAAATTTGACTAAATATACCACAATTTGTTTTATGTTTGCATAACATTACTAAAAATTTGCCTAAAATTTACACAATTTACACTATATTTGCATAACATTACTAAAAATTTACCTAAATTCACCACAATTTGCATTACGTTTACATAATATTATTAAAAATTTGACAATTTGCATTACATTTACATAACATTACTAAAAATTTGACTAAATTCACCACAATTTGCATTACGTTTGCATAAAATTACTAAAAATTTGCCTAAAATTTACACAATTTACATTACGTTTGCATAACATTACTAAAGATTTGTCTAAAATTTTCTATAATTTAATAATAATTTACTGAAAAATTTCTCAACATTTGAATTAGGAATTCTGTAGGAACAGTGCCATTTTGACAAAATTTGCCAAATTGTAAGTCCTCTATTATCCCAAAATCGTAACACAATTTATCCATTTGTCAGAAAAATTCCAGGCAAATTTCGTGACAAAATCTGTAAAAGTCATCCCAAGTCGAAAGAAATACTTGAACCTACAAAAAAAAAGAAGAAACTTTAGACGTTTCTTATAAAAAAAATATTTCGCAATATTACATAACATTGCGAATCTTACCATTTTTGAATTAGAATTGAAATACTTTACGAAACCTACAAAAAATAAGAAACATTTAACATTTCTTACAAATTTTGTTTCGCAATGCAAAAATTGTAAAACTTACCAGAAAACTGAAGGGTGACGAAGGATGGTGAAAGGAAAAGAAAGTATGTTTTTTTTATAAAAAGTTTTTAAAAATAAACTATAAAGTATTATAAAAGTTTTTTGTAAAGTTTATCAAAGTAAAAAAGAAAATTTGAAGATCTTTAAAGATTTTTGTGTGAAATATTTATAAAATCTGCAATTTTGAAGATTATTTTTTATAAAAAAATCTTTGAAAAAATAAAAAATATGAACTGTGCAATATTGCACAGATTTTTACTAAAAATTGTAAAAAAAAATGCGGCAATCTGCAAAAATTGCAGATTGCCGCAGTTCTGTGTTCTAAAAAATTTACCGATGAATAGGTATATATTTAATTGTTTCATAGCTAACCAAATAATGCTGTGTTGTAGTTGTATTAATTATTTATTTAATTATAGAGCATTTACTGGAAGTTTATTCAAAAGAAACATAGATTATATTGATGAAGAATTTGTCTAAAAGATCTTAAGCCAACAGCTTGTAGCTGTTAATATTTCAGAATTAACAAAAAATGGAGGGTTTAATAGGACCCCGGATATCTCCAAAACAGGTCATAAGTCACACTTTCGGCAGATTATTTTTTCGAATAAAAAGAAAAAATGCATTTTTTGTAATATCCGGCATCAGTGGTCCCAATTTTGATGAACTTTTTTTTAAATTGTAGAGCTAAATGAGGGCTACAAAATAAAAAAAGTTCATTAAAATTGAATTACTGGATGCTGAGATATTTACAAAAAACGATTTTTTGAGTTTCAGCAAAAAGGGGTGTTTTTGGCCAAAAGTCCATTATGACCTTTATATTAGATATCCGGGGTCCTGGTTTAATATCTTGGTTGATTTCGTAAGAAAAACCTTTAAAGTTTTGTAAAATGGAAAAAATTTGTCTGCTATTAAAGAATTAAATAATATGACCAAAGAGTTGACGATACCTTTTAGAAGTGGAAGTATGATCATTAATTCTTTATCAGTAAGTTATTTTATTTATGCTGATACTTCATATCCTTTAATCATAGTTATTAATAATAATATTAAATTATATATAGTTATAAATCTTAGCAAACGCTCTAATTTTTTTTATAAATTTATGCATTTTATAACAATATTACATTGAATAAATTTAGTAAATTTTACAAGTAAATGATAATATGAAACATTATTATTCTAAATATCATACTATAATGTTGAGTGATAATAATATAAAATAAAATGGATATATGAAACTATAAAATGTTTGTCTAAGTTATAACATTTTCAAGTTTAAAAAGTAATTGTTATTTTGTTAAAAATGGAATGGTTATTATGTGACATTTCTTCTTTAGTGTATATGGCCTAAATATCTCTATATATTTGACGTTTTTGTACAGATCAAAAAGAATACATTTGCGTAATATTTGCGTAAAGTAAGAACTTTAAAGTTTAAGCCAATTCTGACTGGTAATTTACAAAATAACAAACACATTTCTTTAAAAAAAATTCTGAATCAGAATACTTTTCCGGTTTCCATCTTTGATTCTGCAAAAAATTGAAAAGTTTAGTAGTTTGCAGATGATAATTTAAGAAATATCCACCTATAAAGAGAAATGTAGTGCATTACTAAACAATTATCAGGTTGATCAAGTTCGTGTAATACCAAATTTAATAAATTGTCTTATTAAATGATCGCGTATATTAAATGATCGCATATATTATAAGGCTATAAGGCCTATTAATTCCTAAAAAGTCAATTTAACCACTATTTTATTTAAAACTATTTATTTTGTACATTTTTTTTTTTTAAAAAAAAACTTTCTTTCTGAAAAGCAGAGTCTGCCTCCTATACCGTTTGCTATCATGCATAGTGTGTTATAGGAAAAGGCGGACTTGATGACCACCTATACTTATTTATCTATACCGTTTACCGTCGTGCATAGTGTGTATAAGTAAAGAGTTTGATTGATTATATAGGTATAAGCTTATGTTATATAGGCGTGATGGGAAATTTATATCGCAATTTTAATATTTATAGAATTAATCGTAACTATATAATTACTTTTTAAATTTTTGTTTAAATGGGTTTAAATGGGTTTCTTTTTGTCTAAAATTTACACATGAACATTTTCTTTATAAAATCAAAGCTAGATTTTTTATTACGAAATATTGAATACGACATATGTCGAGTGAATATATTTGCATACTGATCGTGAGACATTCAATAAACTCTTTTTCAAGATGATGCGAAACACGAAAAATTCACTAGTTATTAAAATTAGTATGTATAACTGGTGGAAGCCATTATTATTAATAAAAAATGATACAAGCACGAACAAAAATGTATACATTCAAAATGTGACAGTAAAAATTTTGTCCATTTTTATTTCATACACGGAAAAAATAATATACATTGTATCACATCTATTGCCATTATTACCATGCGGACAGATCCATAAACATATATAAGTGATAGCATGTTTGATAAAAAGCCTCATTATGGACGAAATGTTATTGTATAAAATAGTTTAGAGAAGGAATACTGACTCCTTTCTCGATATAAATTGCAAAGCTATATTTTTTCTTGGTGAATCCTCATTTCAAAGAAGTTTATCATTTTCAAATTAAATATGATTGTTGCTGTCTTTTATCATAAGGAACAAATAAAGGATAGGCTTTATGTTCCTTACGGTATTTTTTTTCAATTATTTCAAAAATCATCTTTCCTTTCTCCTCTTCTTCTTTTCCTCCACTAAATTTTCCTTGCAGTTCTACTTCGCTAGAAGTCTTATTACCAAAGATTCTTTTTGTAAGTCAACTTTATGAATTTGTTGTTGATAATCAAAGGAGTCATTATACATTTCGGCTGAAGGTTGTGTTTCATTATTACTAGCATCGTATTCTATATTTTCTTTGGTGATCTTGCTTTTATCACCATCTAGTACATCATGTATTTCAATCAAAAAATAAGCTAGGTCCTGTGGGCATTGTTCGGCGGGAATATTGTATAAAATTGTTGCCTTACGAGTTGCTTGGTAGGAAAATTCGTATTTCTGTGAGAGAAAGTTATGCCGCATATGTTCAAATGAATCAAAAAACATTCTTGAACTTTCACTGTCGCTCTTGATCCATTTACTAGTCCCATAGATTTGTGGGCGATTAATCATGCGATAAGGTATCCTTCAAGGGCTTCTAACGCTTTGGATAAAATTTCAAATGCTCTTTTGTTGCTCGTAAGCTAAAGTCTGTGCATGCGTTTGAATTGTCGACATCTCGTCTGTTGTAATGCAGTAAATTTAATAAGCAAAATTAGAAATTTAGTAAATTTGTAACAAGAAAATTCATAACTCACATGAAATAAACGATCGGTGAGCCAAGAAGGTAATTTATATACGTTTAAAAAAATTAAATAATTCTATCTTTGATCGATAACTGGTTAGTGTTAGCCGAATGACCGACATTTTCCGTTTATTAACCTATTATGGTTTAGTTAATAGTTTATTAGTCGAAAATCTAAGTAGATACTTTTTTTTGTCTTTGAAAGGTTTTATCTGTACTAAAAAGTATTCTTTGTTGATACTTTCGTAAGACAGGAAGAATGTCTTATCATGAAATCTTGTCTGTATTAAATAAGTATTCTTTGTTGATACTTACATATGAAAGGAAAGTATGTCTTATCATGATATTTTTTCAGATTAGATTGATAATTTGGGATAATATAATCAATTATTTTTCCTTCATTTGAAATTCTAGAAAATCTTTTCCACAAAACGAACTCCATCTCAATAAATACACTAAGATTGTGCTAAATAAAAACTTACTTCGTTACGAAAAAAATTTTACTTACAATGGGCCTTAGTTCAGATGAGGCATGGCTTTGTATGCCTTGCCCTGTGGCTTCAACAGGATGTTTGTCAAATTATCAAAGTGCTAGTTACTGGTATCATAGATACTGTGAAGGAAAATTAAAAATTGATACTTCCCTAGATATTTTATGTGACGATTGCGGTACTGCAAAAGACTGGAAAGATTGGCGTTTTAAGTGCGGCAATGAAAACCACAAATTTTATGAATATCCCGCTGAGGATTTAGACTTTATTCACGCTTTGGGTTCCGCTATGAGCCTTAAAGCTCATAGTCCAGAAAAAAGACGAGTAGTAATGAAGATTATTAACAAAATATCAGGTTCACAGTGCTAAGAGAACGTAAGTTAAATTTACCCTTATACGCTGGTATAAAAAAAATCTATTATTTTAACTTTTTTACCTAATTTAAGACGGACAAAAATTCTAGTTTTGACTTCATTACTTTTTTTCTTTTAAATAAATTACAAATCGTAGTTGAAACACACGGTCTCGTAGTTGGGCAATGTTTTATATGTTGTACTTAAACATTTAACATAAGTGACCGACTCAGCAATTAACCTTTTGTAATAAAGAATAACGTAAAATCATTTATTAATTCAATGATGAAATACATTTCTTTTTTACAAATTGTGTTTTGTGTGGATGGGATCACGAAGAGATTTCAAATGCTCAACACGTGGTTGACGATTTTCTTCTTAACCATTTGTTCTATTGTGTACGTTCTTATGAAACGCAATTGAGTTATATATAGAGGTTGGAACCGACCAAAAAAACCTTAACCGATTAATAATGATTAACCAAAGACCTAATCGATTAATAATCGATTAATATTAAAACATTAAAAATTGTTTGTTTGGCCGCAAATTGCACAAATTGTTTTTGATCATACATTTAGTTATAGGAAAGTCTTATTTTAATTTTATTATTCAAATTCGTCCAAGTTCGGAAAACACGTGACCAAAATTCACAGCTCTGGGCCGCATTAGATAATTTGACCAGAATTATGATTTGGATAATTAATCGATTAACCGTCTTAATCGATTCCAAACTCTAGTTATATAAACACATTTTTTTTCTTGTAATTCATATTTACATTAAGGAATAAATTCAGTGAAACTAGGCAGATCCCGCACATGCTTCTATTAAAAACATGAAATAATCAAACTGATACATGCCCAATGTGATCACAATATCCGTTTCCATTTTAATATTATCTTTACTCGTTTTCGATTACTAAAAAAATATTATGTAGTAATCAAACACTATTTGTAAAAATACAGATTCTTTCTCATTACTAGTGTCCCAAAGAAATACCTTTGAATATGAATTCTGATATTAATATACATGAATACATTGTGATAGATTGATCTAACGAAAAACTTTTAACATAGTCTCTCCCATATTCTGGAAATAAAATAAATATATTTAGGTTACACTAGAATTTTGAAGATGTATAATATAAGGAAATACAGAAATTCTTAATAGATACAGTTTATAAAAATTTTAAAAATTTTGAAAGGAGATTTGGAAAAGAAATGTCAAAAGAAAGTAACAATGAAAATCAAGATATTGAATGTGATAAAGATCAAAGTAATGAAAAAGATAATATTGGAAATATTAAAGATGATGAGATCAAAATGCTGACAGGAAATTAAGTGCATGTGAAACAGTGCATTGTTTTATGCTAGTATAGATCAGCGTAAAATCTCAAAATTTTTCTATCTTCAGTTAAGAGATGTTCTCAAAGTGATACTGCAGCATAAATTGTAAAAAAATTTTTCCACTGGTCAGCTGTAAAGTTAGAAAAGCCTTCCCTGCAGTTGATTTTGCCAGGAATTTGACCCAAATTGACCAGAACTTGAAATCGATTTATTTGCTTTTGAACTTCATTGAGCATACTTGAAATTAAGATTTTCTGATTGTTCCAAATTCACTTCACAATCCATTTTGCAATGCCTAAAAATAGATAATGCATTGGATCAATGATGGTAAAATGAATTGAATTAAAATAAGGCAAGCGAAGTAGTTCTGATTATCTTACTTCAGTTTGTTTAACGAATCTCTTTCTTGATATATCTAACACTGGTAAAAAAATGGTCTATCCTACACATATCCTACACATATCTTACATATATCGGGTACTCAAAATGTAGAAAATCATATACAAATAATACACATATCATATACATATCGGGTACTTATATATATAGTATATCTATCAGGTACCTGATATATGTATGATATATATATTAGTACCCGATATGTGTATGATATGTGTATTATTTGTGTATGATTTTCTACATTTTGAGTACCCAATATGTGTAAGATATGTGTAGGATAAATCATTTTTTTACCAGTGTAAATTATACCATTACCAGCCAAATGCATTTTGAAGATATTTGTTTAAATTCCTGGTAACAAACCAATTCTCCATATCTCCTATTTTGGCAAAATTATACTAATGATTCTTGTAATTTGCTTTTTTCTAACATCAATGACAAGAAACTAATGCAGTAACATGATCACAAATTTTTCTTATAGCAGGTATATCATATGATATCATTTATATCAATGCTGCACAAATTTTTTTTCTAACTGATGCTTGTATGTTTGATTTAGAATAATTCCTTTCCAGAGTAATGTCAGTTAATTAATGAATAATACAAGGTAATAATTAATTTTTATAAGAACAGCTTTGGATTTTTCGAATTGAGTGTAATGAAATTATGCTGAACTATAACAATAAACTCATTAACAATATCGAAATGAATGTAAGAAAATTTTTTATTTGGTTATTTAATTGCAGACAATTTTAATATTATCACCTAACTTTTCTAAATTTTTTTTTTCATATTACAGCGATCAATCTATTAATTTCTTTATAGACCATATTATCCTCTAACCCATCCAATAAATTTGAAATAGAACATTTTTTAAATGAATTAAAAATAATTTGATCTGAAATAGCATTCCAAGATTGTTTGACCTATCCACATACTTTACTTATCCTTTCTTTTTTTAAGTTACCCCTTCAGTTACACTTGAATCACCTTTACACATCCATTCATATCATTCTTTTTGTAAATTATCTTTAAAAGATTTGTTTATTGATATGTCTAATGGCGTAATGGTTGATATACACTAATCAATCCTGCAGAAATAACGGCTAATTGAAAATTGTGTTGTTTAAATTTAGCTTTAACACTTTCTTCCAAGTGACCATGAAAAGAATCATACAACATCATACAGGTTCTTTTGACAAATTTTCAGACATCTGAATTTTAAATAAAAAATCAATGTAATTCTTTATTAAGTCTGAAGTCATCCAACCTTTATCTTAAAACAAACAAACAACAAGTAGTATGAAAATGCCAGTTCTGGCTAAATCACCTAATTATATTTTCACCTACTTATATCCTACTTATTTTATAACCTAAATCATTTATTTATATTTTCACCTACTTATATCACCATTTTTCACCTACTTATTTTCTTATATCACTTATTTCATCTACTTATTTTTCATCCTACTTATATTTTCACTTACTTATTCATAAGGCTCTGGTCAAACTTTTTTATAATCGTCTTGCTCACTTATTAGCCTTCCATCATGTTCTCCAAGGTGGTAATTTTGCAGGTCTACCTGGAGGTTTTTACCATGATCCTATTATTACTCTGGAATCCATTATTCATGATTAGTAGTTATTAAACAGCCCTTGTGGATCTTTTCTCAAGACATTTCAAAGGCATTTGATTCTGTAGACCTTACTATGCTGTGCTTTGCCCTTCAACATTTATGTCTGCCACACAATGCTATTCAATTTTTACTCTCATTATTTTTGTCACGTTCTAATCATGTCATCACTGCACATGGCCTTACTTCGCCATACAGAGTAAGAATAGGCATAGATCAAGGCGAAGTTATTTCCCCACTTTTATGGGTTATTTATTTAGACCCTTTGCTCACAGTTCTTAAAAATGAGAAAAAGGATCCTTATCAATTAATTTCTCCAATAGTTCTCCATATTTCATCATCGGATTTTTGCTCTCCTGATGTTTTAGATATTAATAATTTAGTATTTATGGATGACTCTACTTTGATCTCCTCTTCTAAGGAAGAAATGGAATATATGCTGTCTATTACTGAAGAATTTTATTGCTTGAATAATACTTCAGCTAACCACAATAAATATGTCTTAGCCACCAATGCAGTTGATACCTCTTAAGACTTATCTCCTGTAGCTTTTAATTTGTTAACCTCGTCACTCAACACTACCCCTAACATTACAGTTTCTCTTATCCCCATGTTTTCATCTTTCCGTTTTTTGGATGTTTGGTTTAATATTAATGGCTCTAGGAATTTTATCCAGCAACAACTTAAATGAAAATGTAATTCATTCTCTGCTACTCTTCACCCTGTGAAATTAACTGTTCAACAAGTAGTATATCTTTATAATACTGTATTAATCCCCAAATTGGATTATCAAATGCAAGTTACGCATTTATCTGAGGCTAAATGTTCTACTATCACTTCTTCAGTTCATACTTTAGTTAAACACAAGGCTAAATTAACATGCTCTATTCCTAATGTGGTGTTATATTTATCACAAGCTTTGAATTTAATTAATTTATTTTCATTTTAACAACAGAGTCATTTTACTAATTTATTTTTATTAGCAAATTCTTCTTCCTCTTTTATGAAATCCCTTTTTAATTATAGGTTGCGGTTTATTCAATTTTATTGTTTAATTCCTATTTCCCTTTTGATAGTTTTGGATTGGGCTTGTTGGTCTTCTCTTAGTATTTTCAAACAAGATTATATTGCCAATACTTTAGTTTCGCCGATCTCAACTCCCTTTCGTCTATTACGTGCTAACTTGTTCCCTGTGCCTGACTTAACTTACCCTAATGGTCATACTCCCATTTATTAATGCCTTTCTTTAGATGTGTTTAAGGCTAATTTGGCATGACTTCGAAAATGTGGTTTTTTTTATTTATCGCAGCTTTTGACACCTCAGGGTACACATTTACTTTTTTGGTCTATTATCTATGCTAACTCTATTCAAAAACGTGGTAATACCCTAAAGATGTTAGCCGTAATTGATTGGTCGATGCCGTAATATTACAGCATACAGCATTACAGTTATGACACTTTTCGTAATACTGTAATTAGGCCGTAATGCTGTAATTGGGTCGTAATGCTGTAATTAGGTCACAATGCTATAATTAGGCTGTAATGTCGTAATTTTTAATGGCATAAAAATTTAAAATAAAAGTAATGAATTATAAAAGTAAATTACAATAGTTTATATGTCGTGTAATTTTAATTTTTAGGGGTACATAAGACGCGTCGCATTTTTTTTTGTATTTTGTATACGCGTTCGTGTAAAGAAAAAAATTATATAATGAATCAAAATCCCTAGGGGTGGGTGGTCGGGGTGGAAGGTAGGAAATATTAAGTTTTTTTCAAAAAATTTATATTAAATTAGCATAATATCTTTAATAATTAGATGATTTTATGCATAATTTACATATAAACTTTTTTACAAAAAAAAAAAATTATTATTATTATTATTTTTGATATTATTTACCCCTTAAAATTGAAATTACATGGTCACATATTTCCTAAAATCCGAAATCCGAAATCCGAAATCCGAAATATAATTCCGGCCGAAATTAACGTAATTTCACTTAAACATGTAATTTCAGCCGAAAATCATAATTCAGCCAAAACGGGAATGCAGATCTTTCCTTTTTTGGCGATAGCCGTTCCACAAAAATTGATTTTAGCGGGAACGACACTGGAATTTTGTGTAACAACACTTTCCTTTTTAGGATATTTGTTAATTTCTGCTAAAATTGTGCATAATTCTGGCCGAAATTACATACGTAATTTCGGAATTACGGCATTACGGATTAGTTACGGCATTAAGACCTAATTACAGTATTACGACCTAATTATGGCATTACAACCTAATTACAGCATTACAACTTTTGCTTTTTAATGTAGATAGGTTGCAACCTATTACATACGACACTGTGTCTTAATATTACAGTTACGGCTAACATCTTTATAATACCCGTATTCCCAATTGGTATAACAATCTTTCTGCTAATATTACTATCCCGGATAAGTTTGGTCTATTGCAAGATCGATTTATGACTGAACAACGACCTTTGAGCCAGATTGTAAAAGAACTAGCTCCTTGTACTCCTCCTCCTAGTTATAAGAAAAACTGGATTGTCACATTAAATAACGATGGCCTCCCTATATTCGGCAAACAGATACAAATCCAATCCAAGCATTCCACTTGTACCATTGTACATTGGACCTCAAAATGCTCATCCCGTCTGAGCGATTTAATTACTTTACAACCTTGTTCTGGCTGTAACTTGAATATAAATAAATCTTCTTATTCGAAGAAATTAGTTGCTACTAGCTCTGTGGCTTGCTCCTATTCAGTTTCTCTTCTTCGGTCATGAATTTTGCCTATGAAGAAATCTTACACATCCCGCTTGTTTACTATGGGACATAGGCTGAAATTATGGATTATGTTACTTCAAATTATAATCTTTCTACTCGTTCAGCTAGCTGCTGATATTTTTCGTCCTTCCATTGGCACTGTTGACATGACTTTACCTGCTTTACCTTTACTCACAGCTGGCGATATTGCTGCTTCATCATCGGTTGTGCTCTCTTTAGATTCACTTTATACCTTTTACACTGATGGTTCTCTTATTAATTTAGGAACTAGTGATGTCTCTATGGGTTGGAGCTGGATTCAAATTGTTAAAGATTCTGGCTTCCTTAATTCCATTGCCACTTATAAATGGGGTATTATCCACGACTGGCCCTCTTCTTCTCGAGCAGAAGCTGCCGCCATTTATGCAGCCTTATCAGCTTTTCCTGCAAATTCTGTTATTCATATTTATACCGATTTACAGACTTCTATCGAGGCTTTGAAACATTGTTCCTCATTCGATTATTCAAATTCTCGTCTTTATTATAAGACCACTAACTTTGAACTTTGGGCTATCATTTAAAAATTGATTGCTGACAAATCCCTTTTAGTCTTATCTTTCAAAGTTAAAGCTCACTCTAATTTTTATTGAAATGACTTTGCTGACTCTTTAGCCAATACAGCATACACATCTGAGGACGCTGTTCTAATTTCTCATCTCGACCTAGCCACAGTTCACGATTATATTCTGATCTACAATGACGTGATCTGTGAATCTAATCCAAGACACTTGTTTAAACAATATCATCAAATGTTATATACGAAAGACCTTTTAGATCTTTCTCGTTTCTGTTTTATTTCTTTACTAACGGACTCATCTCAATATATGGTCAATTGGGACCTAAATATGCTAACTCTTTCACTAAGGAATACTGGTCAAATGATAAGGTATCGGGTTGTGGCATATTAGATAAAATCGAAAAAATATCATAATCCGATATACCACTGGCAGATTATTTTAAAAATCGAACACATATCAGTAGCTGATAGACCAGTGATATTCACATGATTATAAATGATTTTTTAAACTCATATCGACAAGTTATCAGAAAAATTATGATTCTTATCGGATATTCGATAAATTATTGATTTTTATATAATAATAATATGATATTTATATTAATATTTTAATTTGAAGCGTTAAAATTTTAAATTACAAGTGAATTTTTCTATTAATAGGAATAACCGACAAATATTCTTTTGGGTTTTTTTTACTAATTTTTATGGTTCTACCAACACTGGTAAAAAAATGATTTATCCAGGACCCCAGATATCTAATATAAAGGTCATAATGGACTTTTGGCCAAAAACACCCCTTTTTCCGCTGAAAGCTCAAAAAATCGTTTTTTGTAAATATCTCAGCATCCAGTAATTCAATTTTAATGAACTTTTTTTTTATTTTGTAGCCCTCATTTAGCTCTACAATTTAAAAAAAAAGTTCATCAAAATTGGACCACTGGATGCCGAGATATTTACAAAAAACGATTTTTTGAGCCCCTGAAAAATGGGCCAATCTGCCGAAAGTGTGACTTATGACCTGTTTTGGAGATATCCGGGGTCCTATTTATCCTACACATATCTTACACATATTGGGTACTCAAAATGTAGAAAATCATACATAAATAATACACATATCATACACATATCGGGTACTAATATATATATCATACATATATCAGGTACCTGATAGGTATACTATATATATAAGTACCTGATATGTGTATGATATGTGTATTATTTGTGTATGATTTTCTACATTTTGAGTATCCGATATATGTAAGATATGTGTAGGATATGTGTAGGATAGACCATTTTTTTACCAGTGCAACAAATCGTCCTAAAATACTGTGTATTGGTATAATACAATCACGACTCAACTCATAAAAATCTTTCTTCCATAATTCGATATTGCAGATATTTGTTCCATCTTTGTCAATTTGACAATATTAATGGTATTGACTTCTACGATCATCCGCTAGCTTATACCATCTGATAAATGCCAAATTGTATTTTACTGGCCCTATACCTGGTAAAACTATAGTATGTTCAAAAAAGAACTAGACCCGACCAGGAAAAATGTCAGTCATATTATTATCATCTAAAACAAATCGAGATAATATATTCGCTGATTTGGAGTGTCTTGCCGAAAATGTGGACCCAAATACTTCAGCGCCAAGCCTCAATCTACCAAATTGGTTAACTTTTGGTAAACTGTTATTGAATTTAATGATGAAACGTGTATTTTTGATAGCGCCACAAAAGAATAATCATAAGCATTATTGTAATATTCTACTAATAATTCTTGTACTTCTTGTGCAAGATTTATATTTTTTTCATTAGTTTAAGTAATGTTCCTGGAAAGGGTTTTGATCCTGTTCCTGCCTTTTCTTTTGCATTTTTCGACATTGATAGAAAGTCTGAATAATCCAACAAATCAAAATTGTCATATGCTGCAAGACTGCCAACAGTTTCTCTAAATGCGATATAAGGTAAACATGCCGAAAGATGTTGTTGGTTCCCAATGTTATGTAATAATAATTCATCAAAAAAAGCGTAATTTTGAACGATTCTAAGTAATTCTGGTTCTATATGTCGATTACTATTATGTAAAGACCCTATAATAAATTCCGGTTAAATATATACATACATTAAATATCGCTAGAGTTATCAGAGAATTTTTAATTGGAATTATATTACCTAATAAGCCATTCATTCTTTCAAAACTATAGCACCAAAATGAATATAGTGGGTTATAGTCAAATATGCATTCGCATATATGCAAGCATAAATGCATATTTGGCGTTATCTTTTCTGGTCCATAACTTCTTTCGGCAAGTTTTACCATGGATAAAAGGCATCTATACGCCTCTTCTAATATTGTCTTAGAAACAATCTGACATATGAGAATATTGCAAGCTCGTACAAAATATGACAATACTTTTCTATCATCTTCCTGAAGTAGATCCCAAGTGATAGTAGTAGCATATACAAGGATAAAGGTTTTCCATTGGTCGACAGTAAATCCCGAAAAACCTTCTCCCATTGCAATTTTACCTGGGATTTTACCGATATCCGATGGTAATTCTAGCTCATTGGCTCATTCTTGCATAATCGCCAAATGATTTGATGTTAATCTACCTTTCTCAATCCACAGTCAGGTTACAATCTATTTAGCAATTTCCAGAAAAAGGCAGTGCATGGGATCGATAATAAGGAATTGAGCGGAGTTAAAGTAGGGTAAACGGTGCATTTCTGACCAACATACCAAATTCTTGGAAATATGTTTTTTTCGTGCATCTTCGGTGTTGCATTCTTTCCATAAACTAGTATTATTTTTTATTTCTTCGACATCTCTAGGCACAAACCATTGATCTATATCGGTAAATCCACCAAAGTTTGTCTTAAAGTTATTTTCTATATTGGCCCTTTTTTTACATCTATGACATGCAATACGGGTTGATATATGTCCGTAGAGCTTTCGTGCTGCTGGTATATCGCATGCACAACATATTATTGCAGCTCATATATATTTACCGGTAGAGCTTTCATATGTACTAGATAGATCGATACCTTCCCACAATTCCATAAATTGATTGATTATAGAAGCTAAATAATGATTCAATTGATGTAATTTTGGTTCATTAGGGCCAGGAATTAGTGCCAAAGTTATTATATTAGAAGTTTTAAACCTTTCGCTTTGTGGCAAATATAATTACATATAACTCCATGTATTACTATTGAGCATTGGTGAAAGGTTAGAACCAGTCAAGGTTCAACATAATTCCTAGATGACTATCCGATACTTTGTGTCAGAAAAACGCTTGGTTATTTGTTGGATCTTTGAAATTTTTCCAAATTCTTCTATCGTATATATCTGATAACTCCTGATAATTATTGGGTCGAACTGTCCACTTCCTATAAAATTCTTCAAAACCTTTTTTATTATACAGTCGTTGTAATTAAAGTTTGATATTAGCGATTGGAAAAATAACTGAAGGGATGGTCGATATTGGTTTATAGTCACTTGCTTTGTAATAATTGCATTACAAGGAGATTTTAAATTAGCCATCGGGTAATTCGGAAAGTCTTGATATGTATAATGATATGGCTCATCAGTTGGCAAATCTTTTATCGCGTATAATTTGCAACATTTCTTGCAAGTTGCATATTTGATTGCTTGATCACTGACACCAAATAATTTGCGTGCCATATATAAAGATATCAGGAATTCTGAATAAGCAATTTTATCGTGCAAAATTAGCATATATCTCATAAATTTTATGAGAGAATTGGTAGCTGTATCGGGTAACCGATATCTCTCTTGATATTTAAGAATCCAAATTACAATCCAATTGGTTAATATTTACAATTGGTATGTTGTCAAAATGATCTTCAATATCTGGAGCATCAAAATTGACAGTTTGTTCGTCATTATCATATTCTGAGTCAGATTCATTTTCATTACCATTATTGTCATCTTCATTGATATTTAAAAATTGTTCGATTAAAGATAACGAATAATTAATGTTACTAGTGTTGCCAACACTGTGCTTTTTGGATCTTTCTTTAACAAGAAAATTAAATTCTTGTTCCTGTTTATCATCATTGCTATTATTGACATCTAACTCCATAAGATTATCGGGAACACCTACGTTAATATAAGATGATGTTTCTTCCTCAACTTGAGTATCAATTAAATTTCTCGATCTAAATTCTCTTTCTGTCATATACATTGCTTTTGTACGTGGGTCAACTTTTGCGCCTTTACATAAATTGCAATTGCATACTACATGTTATCTTGTTTTTACTTTAAATTTTTTTGAAATACTACTGTTTGTTATGCTTTTTCTTGATTTACGTGTCATAGTAATTAAAGAAAGTTTCAGAATTAATTCTTACAATTATTATCATTTACAATATCATCAATTTCAATAACAACAACTCGTAAAAATATCAGCTAAACTAGCTCGTAAAAATATTGGCTAAACTTGCTGATTGTAAAAATATCAGTAAACTCGTAAAAATATCAGTTAAATTAGCTCGTAATTAGTAACTTTTTAGTAGTTTATTAATAAATATAAGCTAACAAAATTTTTTCTTATTAATTCTTCTTGCATAGACATATCAATAACTCAAAATTACGTGATGGGCGATAATTTAAAATTTGCTTTCACGATAGACATATTGTAACCCAAAAAGTTTAAAATCCTTTTGAATTTAACTACCAAGTCAGTCAACTCTCTTTATAGTCACACATTTGGGACAGTCCATATTTGGTGATTATAAAGAGATGTGACTATATAAAAAATTTCTTATATTTGTATATCATAATTCCGGCCAAAAATTAACATAATTTTAGCCAGAATTCTACTTAAAACTTTATTGTATCGTAACTTCGCCAGTATTAATCGTAGAGAGATGATCTTACCGCCATTCGATTCGTCTTGATGAGACGGTTCTAATGGTATAAAATACGTCGAAATCCAATCACTAGATTAATTTCCGAAATTAAAAAAATATTAATGGTTTTTGTGTATTAACTCTGTCAATATTGATCCTAGAAAGACGATCTTACTACCATTCGATTCGTCTTGATGAGACGAATCTAATGGTATAAGATATATCGAAATCTAATCACTAGATCAATTTCCGAAATTAAAAAATATTAAATGGTTTTTAAGTAATAACTCCGCCAATATTAATCACAGAGAGATGTGAGCTTACCACCATTCGATTCGTCTCGATGAGGCGATTCCAACGAGCTATAAATCGTCTTTTTACAATCACTAGGTACTGAGAAATCTAGCAAAATGTTAAATGGCGCAGTAAACGTAAATCAAGAAATATTATAATGCCAATGTTTAACATTTTGTTGAATAACTCGTCAGCCAGTGATCGGGAAAGGATAAAACTAAGGGTTGGTCACCCTATCTCGGTGGTTAGTCACTGAGACCCTCATTAAGCCTGAGTATGGTGAGGTCGCAGGTTCGATTCCCATGACCACGGAAATAAAAAGAATTTTACTGCGGACGCTACAACCAATAGCGTGAAGGTACAGGGGATTAGTGTAGTTGGACTGCATCATGGTGAATTAGTGTGTACGGTTAGGCCGCACATTTCAACTAAGGGAAGTCAGGTGTCCTTCTAACGTTCCCGTGCCATTGGAGGCATTGGCGTGTGCGCAGTCCTGTTGCGAGGTCACTACTATACTGGAGGGACTTCCATCCCTCCGGGTGGTCACTCCACGATACCACTTGGGGTCAGTAATGGCTAGATGGTCGTCCTAGATGGTAAAGCTGAGGGTGCAATGTCTTAGTGGTAGTTAGACCTTCTGTTAGGTCTTAGACCAACCAAGGTGTTCGTGCACAGAACAGGTAGCATGGCTATAGGGTTCGATTCCCTACTCCTTGGGTCCTGGTTGGTGATCCCTGGTGGTTGATACCCACCGTAATGGGTGATCCTGGATAGATGCCTGCTACTTCCTGTCTGAGTGGTCACTACAAAGTATACCACTTGGGGTAAACAACTGTACTATCGGTGCTAGGTAATCGCGGGCTGTAGTGGCCTTTGAGTGAGACTTAGTACCTAACATGGTGGTATGGAAGGGTACTAGATGGTTGATGTTACCTGTCGAAAGTCCTCTATGAAAGTAGATGCTCTCTAAAGGTCGTTAAATAAATTGAGTATCAGTATCATGCAATGGGTATAGGATGAGTAGGCGGCGTGTACCTAGCTTCAGATCAGCCTAAAATGGCCCGATGGGGGATGTCTTCTATAGTGGTGCTGTTACCTGAGGAATTAAGTACTCGGTATAATGGTTGCCCAGTGAAGATGATAGGACACAGACCCGAGATTAGTCTCATAAGAGGCAATGGGTGGTCTGGCCGTAAACACTAGCAAAGGGAAAGGATAAAACTGCCTTCCCTCATGATCACACACAGTGTTCATCTTACACTTTCACAATACGTACCATCCTGGATGGACGGATACGTCCTGCTCGAAATGTTAGCTCTAACCGTTTATATTCTATTCGACGAGGCAACTGTTACTTCCTTTTGGACCCCACTCCTGATTCGGATAATTGTTATTCGATTCATACCAATTCTCCTCTTCTTTCAACTACTGATCCCTTTCAATTTACATCTGATCGTCCTTCTCCTAACTTAAAATTTATTTTATCAAAATTTTTAACCTTTTTCTTTTACCGACAAAACTGTATTCCCTCTCATGCTCGACGTAAATATTTTAATAGATTACGCCAGCTTTTATTAACACAACGTGTTACCTCTCTTGCTCGTTGGTCATCTTCTCATCGTAATAATAGACGTACTCGTACTTTTATTCAATTTCGATATCATCAATCTTGCTTTTACCTTGGCCTTTATTTTGGTTGTCCGTTTTGCAAGATCTTCCTGCTGCATATGTTATGTCTCGAATTTCGTCGTACTTGTCATATTCGCTGACAAAAAACTTGTTCAGCACCTCCCCCTCCTTCTTCCCCTCCTTTCAGTTTACCTTGTAACCGTGTGTCTAAAAGACATGCTGATGGTTTTTATAAAGACGTAACTTCCCGACGCCTAGGAATTTCCTACCGCAAATCTTATGCTTTTCACCATGTTCTTGAGGACGACAATGGTTCACTTTCTGCACGAACTCTTATCTCATATTCTGCTCACCAATCCATCTCCCACCCTACGAAGAAACAACTTGCCCGTCAAGTACGCCATAAAGACCTTTTATCAGACCGGAGTAAATTTTCACGACATGTTGTTGCCCCCACGTCTTCTTGACTCTTCTATGTGGATGAAAGCTCACCAAGGATCCTGCTATGGTCGATTGCTCCTCCTCCTATAATTTGACTATGTCTACTACTGATTACTCAATTGTTCAGGTATACGTAATCTTGTATCCTCGCGTCCTGATGTTTCCTTCTGTTTGAAAGAACGTTCGCATCAATCTTCAGTTGCGTTCGTTTCTTCTAAGTTTACGGGTTCTATCCAAAAAGTGATTTTGAATCCCTCTTCTGTAGTTGCAAGTCATTTTATTACTAACAAACCCACCTCTGGTCCTTTTGTTGGTCCAAACTGCCCTGTTATTGATTATCAAGATTTCAAAACTCTTGGCTTTAGTCGTTCCATTATTGATATGGTCCGAAGGATACTCTCGAATAGTGCTTCCATTTATGTACCTTCTTACAATTTCCTCTGGTTATTAATTTCCAAGCACAATACTTCTTCGGTATCAAAGAAGTATCTTCGCGATGCCATCCAATCTGTTATCACCAAATCGGCCTCCTCTTCAACATTTTCACAATTTTGGAACAGTGATACACGGTTTTCTTTCAAACTAGGTCGTGTTAAACCTTGTGATATCTTATCATTATTGGATGTTTGTGCACCTTGGTTTGATTCACATCCTTACCCCCGCTCCTTCTGATTTTCGATCACAGTGGGTTTTACCCGCTGATTTTGTTCATCCTACTTTCTTAATGCGCTAATTGCGCTAGTTCCCTTTTAATTAATTACTTTCTTTTACTTTCTTTTAATCATCTTCCCTTTTTCACTTCTTTTATGCTTATTTTAAGCTTTCCTATTTCCTTTCTCTTTATGAATACAAATTTTATCATTCTGTATCGGAAATTTATATACAGCGCTTTTGCGATTGATGAATTTACTTTATTGAATTACAAATTTTTACAACATTTTATGTCAGCCAGAATTTACACATAAAACTTCGGTTAAAGATTAATTCGACTAGCTTGCTAGTGAGCCCATCTACAAATTCTTTCCCTAATACTACTTCTCCACAACAACACAACTCTTCTTTGGCGTCAGTTTCTCAGGATTCCTGGATTTCTTGGATATCCTCTTCTATAATTCGGGGTGGATCTTGGATCTCGCACTTGGATTTTCTGCGCCGCTTAACAGTTCAACCTCTTAGGATCTCTTTCTGGTAACGGACTGGATTTTTGGATGTTGGATAGTTAGGCTCATTCACTCTTCGGGTAAAGTTGGGGTATGCGATTCTGTAATAGTTCAGCTTTTCTTTGCTTTAATTTTATTTTAGTTTAGATTTCTTTACTTGTATGAGTCGTGAAGCTACTCTTTTTATTTTTTATTAGTTTATTTTCTTATTTTTGTAATATTGTTCGATTATTTTTCGAAGTCCAAAATATAAATAAAAGATAAAGTCATAAGACTGTTTGCACAGGGAAAGGATAAAACTAAGGGTTGGTCACCCTATCTCTGTGGTTAGTCACTGAGACCCTCATTAAGCCCGAGAGGTGAGTCGCAGTTCGATTCCCACGACCACGGAAATAAAAAGAATTTTACTGCGGACGCTACAACCAATAGCGCGAAGGTACAGGGATTAGTGTAGCGACTGCATCACGGTGAATTAGTGTGTACGGTTAGGCCGCACATTTCAGTAAGGGTCGTGGTGTCCTTCGTTACGTATGAGGCCGTTGGCATGTGCGCAGTCCTGTCTTGAGGTCGGCTACTATACGGCAGGGGGACTTCCCTGTACAGGGTGAAGTTCAGCTGAATACCACTTGGGGTCAGTAATGGTAGATGGTCGTCCATAGATGGTAAAGCTGAGGGTGCAATGTCTTAGTGGTAGTTAGACCTTCTGTTAGGTCTTAGGCCAGCCAAGGTGTTCGTGCGCAGAACGGTAGCATGGTTATGGGGTTCGATTTCCCACTTCTTGGGTCCTGGTTGGTGATCCGGTGGTTGATACCCACCATAAGGGGTAATCCTGGACAGAAGCCTGCTACTTCCTGTCGAGTGGTCACTACATAAGTATACCACTTGGGGTAAACAACTGTACTATCGGTGCTAGGTAATCGCGGGCTGTAGTGGCTTTGAGGTGTGAGCACCTCGTACCTAAAATGGTGGTATGGAAGGGTGCTTAGATGGTTGATGTTACCTGTCGAAAGTCCTCCATGAAAGTAGGTGTTCTCTAAAGGTCGTAAAATAAATTGAGTACCAGTATCATGCAATGGATTAAGGATGAGTAGGCGGCGTGTACCTGCTTCAGATCAGCCTAAAATGGCTCGATGGGGGATGTCTTCTACATGGTGCTGTTACCTGAAGAATTAATACTCGGTTTAATGGTTGCCTATTGAAGATGATAGGACACAGACCCGAGATTAGTCTCATAAGAGGCAATGGGTGGTCTGGCCGTAAACAATAGCAAAGGGAAAGGATAAAACTCATGACCACGGAAATAAAAAGAATTTTACTGCGGACGCTACAACCAATAGCGTGAAGGTACAGGGATTAGTGTAGTTGGACTGCATCATGGTGAATTAGTGTGTACGGTTAGGCCGCACATTTCAACTAAGGGTCATGGTGTCCTTCTAGCGTTCCCTATGAGGCCATTAGCATGTGCGCAGTCCTGTCCTTTGAGGTCGGCTACTATACGCTGGGGGCTGTGCAGGTGGTGACTTCGCGATACCAGCTTTGGGGTCAGTAATGGCTAGATGGTCGTCCTAGATGGTAAAGCTGAGGGTGCAATGTCTTAGTGGTAGTTAGACCTTCTGTTAGGTCTTAGGCCAACCAAGGTGTTCGTGCGCGGAACAGGTAGCATGGTTATGGGGTTCGATTGCTTCTTTGGGTACTGGTTGGTGATCATGGTGGTTGATACCCGCCATAAGGGGTGATCCTGGACAGAAGCCTGCTACTTCCTGTCTGAGTGGTCACTACATAAGTATACCACTTGGGGTAAACAACTGTACTATCGGTGCTAGGTAATCGCGGGCTGTAGTGGCTTTGAGTGAGACCTCGTACCTAAAATGGTGGTATGGAAGGGTATTAGATGGTTGATGTTACCTGTCGAAAGTCCTCCATGAAAGTAGGTGCTCTCTAAAGGTCGTAAAATAAATTGAATACCAGTATCATGCAATGGATTAAGGATGAGTAGGCGGCGTGTCTGCACGCTTCGAGATCAGCCTAAAATGGCTCGATGGGGGATATCTTCTACATGGTGCTGTTACGTGAGGAATTAAGTACTCGGTTTAATGGTTGCCTATTGAAGATGATAGGACACAGACCCGAGATTAGTCTCATAAGAGGCAATGGGTGGTCTGGCCGTAAACAATAGCAAAGGGAAAAGATAAAACTCAGGGTTGGTCACCCTATTTCGGTGGTTAGTCACTGAGACCCTCATTAAGCCTGAGTATGGTGAGGTCGCAGGTTCGATTCTCATGACCACGGAAATAAAAAGAATTTTACTGCGGACGCTACAACCAATAGCGTGAAGGTACAGGGATTAGTGTAGTTGGACTGCATCATGGTGAATTAGTGTGTACGGTTAGGCGCACATTTCAGTACCCAGGGTCGTGGTGTCCTTGCGTTCACCTTGAGGCCCGATGGCATGTGCGCAGTCCTTGTCAGCCCAGGGTCGCTACTATACCTTGGGGGGGACTTCCTGTCCGGGTGGTGGCAGCTACGATACCGCTTGGGGTCAGTAATGGCTAGATGGCCATCCTAGATGGTAAAGCTGAGGGTGCAATGTGCGAGTGGTAGTTAGACCTTACTGTTGGAGGTCTTAGACCAAGCGAGGTGTTCGTGCGCAGGGGAACAGGTAGCGTGGCTATGGGGTTCGATTTCCTACTCCTTGGGTCCTGGTTGGTGATCCCTGGTGGTTGATACCCACCATAAGGGGTGATCCTGGACAGAAGCCTGCTACTTCCTGTCCAGAGTGGTCGCTACAAAGTATACCAGTAGGGGTAAACAACTGTACTATCGGTGCTAGGTAATTACGGGCTGTAGTGGCGCTTTGAGTGAGGCTTAGTACCTAAAATGGTGGTATGGAAGGTACTAGATGGTTGATGTTACCTGTCGAAAGTCCTCCATGAAAGTAGATGCTCTCTAAAGGTCGTTAAATAAATTGAGTATCAGTATCATACAATAGGTATAGGATGAATAGGCGGCGTGTCTACTGCTTCAGATCAGCCTAAATGGCCCGATGGGGGATGTCTTCTATAGTGGTGCTGTTACCTGAGGAATTAAGTACTCGGTTTAATGGTTGCCCATTGAAGATGATAGGACACAGACCCGAGATTAGTCTCATAAGAGGCAATGGGTGGTCTGGCCGTAAAACACTTGCAAAGGGAAAGGATAAAACTCACTTTCCTCTCTCTGTCATATACAAGATTATTTCTCCTTTCCTTAATGACTTCCAAGTCGAATTGTATGGTGAAATTTGGCTGTGTCGGAATGTTCTTTTCCATGCTTGAGAAGAGTCGCAGGGTATCTCGGCTGCTTCCAAATTACGTGGCCCATCTATAAATTCTTCTCCTATTGTTTCTTCTCCGCATACAAATAACTCTTCTTTGGCGACAGTTTCTCAGGATTCTGGATTTCTTGGATATCCTCTTCTATAATTCGGGGTGGATCATGGATCTCGCACTTGGATTTTTTGCGCCGCTTAACAGTTCAACCTCTTAGGATTTCTTTCTGGTAACGGACTGGATTTTTGGATGTTAGATAGTTGACTCACACTGGCCTTCGGGTAAAGTTAGGGTATGCGATTCTGTAATAGTCTAGTTTTTCTTTGCTTTAATTTTATTTTAGTTTAGATTTCTTTACTTGTATGAGTCGTGAAGCTACTCTTTTTATTTTTATTAGTTTATTTTCTTATTTTTGTAATATTGTTCGTTTGAATTTTCGATGTTAAAATATAAATAAAAATAAAGTCATAAGACTGTTTGCACAGGGAAAGGATAAAACTACCACCATTCGATTCGTCTTAGTGAGACGATTCTAACAAGTTATGATACATCTTTGTACGATTATTAGATGCCAAGTTATTTAATATATTCTTTATATAACTGTGATTATAAATGGTTCTTTTTAATATAAGATTTTTGAGGATAGGTGTGATAGTGACTATAGATAGATTGTGACTATATAGGATAGATTTTAATAATAAAGTGTTTTGAACATTCAACTGGTGTGACTATATAGTAGAATGTGACTATAACGGGAGTGACTATAGAGGGAGTTGACTGTAACTATATTAGACTAATTAGACTAATAACAATACAAAAATATTTATTAAATATGATTATGTGAGTTTAATTTAAAGAACACAGGAAAATATAGTTATGTGAGACTATTCAGAAAATACATAATTATACAAAAAAATAATAAGGTTCACTTTTACGTTCAAAAATAAATTCTATATTTTATCTCTTTTAATTGCGTTCAAAAATAAATTTTACATTTTATCTAACATTATGCGCACCCCAAGAGCCTTCAAAATTAATCAATTTTCCAAAAAAAAGTTTATTTCTAGTTCAAATCGAAATAGAGAAAAAAAAGTTTTAAAATTTTAAATACGAAACGCAGAAACGCAATAGAGCTAATAAGGACCATAGTGACAGTTCCGAGAAAACCGATAGTAATAGTAGTGGTTCAAGTGTTGACGAGAGTCGTAGTAAAAGTTCCAAAACCAAAAGTCACTGTAAGAAGTCCAAAAGAAATGCAAGCCGCAGTAGTTCAATGAGTCATGAAGAAAGAAATACAAGCCGTGATCGTTTGATAGGTAATAAAAAAAGAAATACAAGCCGTGGTCATTCGATGGGTAATAAATAAAGAAATAAGAGCCGCAGTAGTTCGATGAGTCATGAAGAGAGAAACAAGAGTCGTGGTCATTCGATGACTAATAAAGAAAGAAATAGTCGTTCAAAAACCAAAAGTCACGAAAGAAGCATCCTAAGAACGAGCCATCGCAGAAGTTCTGAAGGAACTGAAAGTCACAGCAGTTCCAAAACTGACAATCGCAGCAAAAGTTCCAGAAGTTCAAAAAGAGACAATAGGAGATACAACAGGAGCTATCGGGAACCAAAAAGAGATGGTATAATAATTGTATGTTATTAGCAATAGAGATAATTGGGTTACATATTTATTAACTTTTATTAATTAATTTTAAGAGCTATTCTCCATTCGTTCAACCCTAAATTATTTGGTTGAAGAAGTGCATATTTTAAAAATGAAACAATCACGTAATAATACAACAGTCAATCGAGACGAATCGGTATCTCCAGAACTAACTGTTCAAAGTCAACGCAAAGTTCTTCAAGACATGACTATTGAACAATTTAAATCATTTAGGGTATTATTAAAATTTGAATCATTATTGTTAATTTGACTGCAGATCGGAGCTAATCGGTCCATTTTTATTTTTTTATTTTGTAAAATTAAAATTAGGACGAAATTATACAAATTCTAGCGGATCTTGATGATTCTCTTTCACTTGACCATACTAAACCATGGAATAAGATTTATAAACATGTTAGTAAAAACATAATGCCGGCAGTCGATAAAGTACTAAATAGTATAATCTGGTACAATCCAACAGAACTTAAATATGCTCTGCAGCAACTACATCACCATAGACGAGAAAATTGGCAAATTTCGCAAGATGATGAGAAGTCAAAAGCGGATAAAAAAAGAAAAGGGACTAATGCAAGACGTTCTGATGTGAGTACTTCTTTAGATGTCAGATTATTAGTAGGAATTTCACTTATCTATTTTTATTAATTTATTTAGAAGAAAGAAAGACAAAAGCGCAGATTTCTGCACATGTATAATACAAATGATCCTGTTCTTTTGTATTCACAACCAAACTCATTGTCAGATAAGAAATACAAGAAAGATATTGAGGAATTAGCTACTAATGGAGCTTACCATTCTGACGAGATGTCGGAAATAGACGAAGAAAAGATGCAAAAAGAAATTGCAAAGAACGTTTGACCTAAGAACAAGGATGAATCAGATAAACATGTAATATGCATGTATGATAAACCATAGAGATCTGGAAAGGTAAATAGGAAAAGACCAATGTAATTTTTTATTTTTTTTTATTTATGCTTTCTTTATTATATACATAAATATATCTCAAAAAGCTCCTTCGACATGCCGATAAAGTAGGAGAGTCGGTACAAAATATCAAAGTACACATCAGGAAATTTTTTGGGATGCAGATCTGCACAGATCTGCAGGTGACATTTTTGCGCAGATCTGCGACCCTGTCGGCAGTCTTTGGAAAAAAAAATTCATCAAAAACTGCGCAGAATTTCAAGAAACAAAATTCTGTGAAAATTTTTAAAAAATAAATAATGAAATTTTGCGAAGATTATAAAAAAACAAATAACGAAATTCTGCGAAGATTTTTAAAAAATAAATATTCGAAATAATTCAAATATATTTAATTTCACTGATCATCACAATTATTACAAACAATTTTATATATAGTAATTTATTTAATATGTAATTTATTTAATAAAATATATTCAAAAAAAATTGAAGAATTTCAAATACAAATTTCCAAATTCTGAAAATTAATGTAATACGAAGAAATTTGACGAATGTTAAGAGAATTTCGAATCTAAACTCTTGAACTGTAAATTTTTTTGATTTAGATTAGTAAAATAAATTAACGCGATGTAAAAATCATTATACACCAGATAATAACTTTGACTTACTAATTCTTCATAACTACTACTATTACCATCATCAGCATCGCTCGATTCTTCGATCATAGATAAAATCTCTGGACTTTGTTCTGAATTTTATTTCACCGCTAACTTCTGCAACAAATGCGGAGTTACAGTAACTTTATTTTTGATCGATTGCTGATAATTGATTATACATTAATATTTGCGAAATATTTTAAAATTTTTAACTTCAAAGTACTGATAAACGTTATTATTACCATAAGAAAATCAACTCTTTTTAAAACTAACTTGTCGTTGCATTTAATCCCAGGGCTACTGGGATTTAAGACAATATCGCAGATGGCGAGTATATAAACCCAGTGTTCTGGAGGAAGCTCACTGCCTTCGTATGATTTGAAAACAGAAGAGGTTATTTTCGTGAGAATACCTTGATTTTTGAAAAGTTCTCAATATGCTTCTCGTGTTTTTGCACTTTTTTTCCATTCGGCAATCTTTTTAGAGGACGCACTGCTATCCACACATTCTAACTTCTGCTCACCGAAGTTAGAAAATATAGTATTTCAAATATTTGCCACTAAATCATTTCGCTTACTTCGGCATTTGTTTTTTATCTTAATAATCAAATGATTTCGGATTATTATTATTATTATTATTATTATTGATTATTATTAATGATTTCACGTACTTCTGGTAATAACTTTGATTCGAATAGGAAACCCACGTATTTCTTCTGAGATTTTCAATATAATGACTGGCATGTTCAGCGAAGTATTTCTCTAAAGCTTCACGGTACTCCGTATCTGAGGGAAATAGGATCTTCAGAATAAGTTCTTTGGACACCTTTTTATATGCGCGCTGTAAAGACAATCAGTTATTTTTAAATATCTTGAGATCAAATAAAGTTGCTAAATATATTAAAGTAACTTATGTTCCAAAATTCATCCGAAAGCTCATCGACCACCACAAGTCTCTGTATCGTTTGAGAATCTAATCGTTGTTGCTCACTAATACGTCGGCACAATCGATATATTAAAGTGATTTTTTCATCTAATAATTTCATAGTATAGTTGAATTTCTCGATTGTAAGGTAACATTCGTCACATTCTTCGATGTTACAATATTCGTCATCAATTTGCATAGGTGTGATAGGTGTAGAAGCTCTGATAGGTATGGGTGCTCTGATAGGTGTAGAAGTTCTTCAGTTTGAATCATCATCGGGTTTAGTTGGAGAATTTTCAAGATTTCTTGTTGAATTATTACCAACAATGGGTGTTAATGATCTACCCTGATTTTTTTTAGCTTGCCACTTTTGATACTTTTTGTAGGATTATTGGATGTTGAAGACTTGAGAATTTCATCTGGAACAACCAACACGAACAGTCCTTCGGTATGGGGTGTTGAAGTTAAAATATTATCGTAATCAGGGCCAGTACGAGTTTCAGTATAAGATGTTGAAGCTAAAGCATTATCATCAACATTTCCTGTATCTTGTGATGATACATCATCAACTGTTGGTGTCGATTGAACAAGTGAAGATAAATTATAATATTAAATTAATGTAAGAAATGCAATTTTTTGACAGACTGTACCTGATAAAATTTGAGATAATATATTTCCAGTTTTTTGAGAAGCTTCATCTTTTTTTTCCAGACTATTATGGGAAACTTTTGTTTTTTTCTTTGCATTTTTCCAGTTTTTTTCTTAGTATTTTTCGTTGACATTATTAACAACTAATTTAGAAAATTGTATAGGAAAAAATATACTTAAAATTTACAAAACAATTTAAATAAAAAATTGATTACCGAAATTGATAAAAAAATCCAAAATCTATAAATTAAATAATTTAATTATCAGTAAAAATATTAATTAAAATGATTAAAATCTGTAAATTAAAATGATTAAAATTTAAAAATAGAAATAGTTAAAAATCTGTAACATCAGGAAATTTTTTAAGATGCAGAACTGCAGAGATCTGTAAAATTAGCAGATCTCCGCATTTTTTTTGTGAATTTATGCGGAAGTTTGTGATTTTGCAGATTTTCACTTTTTATTTTTTACAAAGTTATGCAATAATCTGCAATTTTGCATATTTCTGATTTTTTATATATGCATTTCTGCAGAAAATCTGCGATTTTGCAGATTTCTGCTTTTTTTTATGTGAAATTTATACGGAAGTCTGCAATTTTGCAGATTTCTGCTTTTTTTCATTAAAATATCAGTTTGATCTGCAATTTTATCATTGATTTAATATTTAAACTTTAATTAACTCTAACTTGATTTAATACCTAAATGATTTTTTCTACAATACTCTTTAAAAAAAAAAACTTTACAAGACTTTAAAAAAATAATTTTTTCTACAATACTTATTACTAAAGAAAAAAAACTTTGTGAAATAATTTTTTCTACAACACCTTTCAGGAAATAATCTGTTAAAGATTCCAAAGAAAAAATATTTCTATTATTTTTTAAGCTTTGAAACTTATCAGAAAAATTTTTTTTTTAAAAAAAATTTATTTGCAGCGTTCAGAAATTTTGGCGGTAAATTCGTCCAATATTCAGCACATAATCTGCAACATGCAGGGAAATCAGAACTAAAAAAGGAGTCGTATTCCTTTTTTTTCTTCTTTGAAAAAAAAAATTTTTTTTTAATGAACGTCAGTTAACGTTCAGTTTGTAGGTCAAGAACATAATAGAGCTTATTGTCAATTTTAATTTGGAGGTATATCACCTCTGAAACTTTAATTATTTTTAGAGAAAAAAAATTTTTTTTATATTATATAGGTTCCAGATGAAACCTATTGATGATTTAGTTTGGAATTCGGAGGTATGCTTACCTCCGAAATTTAATTTATTTTTTAAAAAAAAAAAAATAATTTATTTTTATATATTATATAGGTTTCGGATAGAACCTATCAAAGATATTGGAATTCAGAGGTATACTTACTTCCGAATCTTAATTAATTTTTTTAATATTATATAGGTTCCAGAGGACCCCGGATATCTAATATAAAGGTCATAATGGACTTTTGGCCAAAAACACCCCTTTTTGCTGAAACTCAAAAAATCGTTTTTTGTAAATATCTCAGCATCCAGTAATTCAATTTTAATGAACTTTTTTTTTATTTTGTAGCCCTCATTTAGCTCTACAATTTAAAAAAAAGTTCATCAAAATTGGACCACTGGATGCCGAGATATTTACAAAACTTTTTCATTTTGAGCCCCCCGAAAAATGGGCCAATCTGCCGAAAGTGTGACTTATGACCTGTTTTGGAGATATCCGGGGTCCTGGTTCCAGATAGAACCTATCAAAGATATTGGAATTCAGAAGTATATTAACTTCCAAATCTTAATTTATTTTTTTAAAAAAAAATAATTTTTTTTATATATTATATAGGTTCTGGATTATACTTGTAGCCGAAACCTTTTCACGTGATTTTTGGCCACATTTTTAAATCAAAATTAAGTTAAAAAATGATAAAAATTAATCTCTACATCCAGCCGAGACTATAATATAAAGTCTTTGAAGTTTCGGATGGATTTCTGGATAGTTTTTAATAATTTATTATAATTAAATTACTGAAAGGCCGAAACCTTGTCTAGCTTCATGGAGGTTTCGGCTACATGTATATTCTGGATGGAACCTATCAAAGATATTGGAATTCAGAGGTATGCTTACCTCTGAATCTTAATTTATTTTTTTAAAAAAAAATAATTTTTTTTTATATTATATAGGTTCCGAATAGAACCTATCAAAGATATTGGAATTCGGAGATATGCTTACTTCCGAATCTTAATTAATTTTTTTAAAAAAAAAATAATTTTTTTTATATATTATATAGGTTCCGGATGGAACCTATCAAAGATATTGGAATTCAGAGGTATACTTACCTCCGAATCTTAATTAATTTTTTTTAAAAAAAAATAATTTTTTTTATATATTACAGTCAAACCTTGATATAGCGAACCCTTGATATAGTGAATTTTCAGACAACTATAATAAATTTCCCTTTGCTACAACGAATTAACCAATCAAATCTCTTAAAATCTTCACTATAGCCCTATAGCGAAGTTGAGGTCTGGAACCTAGGGTTCATTATAACAAGTGTTGACTGTATATAGGTTCCGGATGAAACCTATCAAAGTTATTGGAATTCAGAGGTATGCTTACCTCCGAATCTTAATTTATTTTTTTAAAAAAAAAATAATTTTTTTTATATATTATATAGGTTCCAGATGGAACCTATCGATGATTTTAAAATTCGGAGGTATATTAACTTCTGAATCTTTAATTTTATTTAACAAATGTCACTAACGTTCGTTTTTATATTTTTAGGTTCTAGATGCTGAAGATCAGCTCCAGACTCTTATTTTGAAGGTAAAAATCTTCGAAATATTTTTTTTTATATTTTAACTTTAACGAACGTTAGTTACGTTTGTTTTTGTATTTTATAGGTCCTGACGCCAAAAAATGGCTTCAGACTTTACTTTGAAGGTAAAACCTTTGAAAAAAAAATATTTTGTTTTATTAACTTATTGACGAACATTAACTAACATTTCATCTTATTTTTTTTAGATAAAGGAAGCCGAAACTGAGTTCTGGGCTCCTATATCGAAGGTGAAACAAACCTTCAAAAAAAAAATAAAATTAAATTATATTGACGAACGTTAACTAACGTTTCGTCTTTTTTTTAGTTAAAGGAAGCCAAAAGACAAACCGGACTTATATATCGAAGGTAAAACCTTCAAAAAAAAAAATATATATATATTTTTTAACTTTATTGACGAACGTTAACAACGTTTGTATTTCCTTTTTTTTTAGGTAAAGGAATCTGAAAACGAGTTCTGGGCTCCTATATCGAAGGTAAATTTAACCTTCAAATTTTTTTTTCTTTTTATTTAAACGAACGTTCACTAACGTTCGTTATTCTTTTTTTTAGGTAAAGGAAGCTGAAAGAACTTCCATATCGAAGGTAAAATCTTCAATTTTTTTTTATTATTTTATTTAATGAGCGTTACTAATTCTAACGTTCATTTTTTTACTTTTCGTAGGTACAACTGTACAAGAAACCGAAAGGCAGGTTCCGGTCTCCTATTTCAAAGGTAAGGCTTTGAAATTTCATTTTACTTTTTTTCTTTTATTTTAGCGAAATGTTTACTAACGTTTCAGCTTTCTTTTTTGTAGGCCCACGGCTTTCTGGTGCTTCATTTCGAAGGTTATATCCTTTATATCCTTCAAAAATATATTTTTTTTATTAGTTTTTTTTTACAAACGTTAACTAATGTTCGTTTCATTTTTGTAGGTTCAAGATGCCAAAGGTATGTGTCTCGTACTTGATTTCAAAGGTAAATAACTTTCAAAAAAAAGGGAGTCTTTTTTTTTAACGAACGTTCACTAACGTTCATTTTTCTTTTCTTTATAGGTCCAGGATGCTGAAGGACTTTAATTTTGAAGGTAAACTTCAATTTTATTTTTTATTTTTTATTCTTTTTTTGTTTATTTTAACGAAACTTTATTAACATTTCAATTTTTTTTAGGTTTTCGGCTCTCCCGAACTCTCCTGGACTGAATTTCGAAGGTAATTCTTTTATTTCTTTATTTTATTTTATTTTTGTAAAAGAACGTTAACGTTCTTTATTCTTTTTTTTAGATTTTTGGCTCTCTGGTTCCAGCCTGAACGGAATTTTCAACATGGTTAGTTTCGTAATGAACTTTTCATTACGAAACTAATTTTTTTTTATTTTATTTAAACGAAACATTACTAACGTTTCGATTTCTTTTTCTTTTTCTGGTAGCCACCTGGATTGGACAGAATTTCGAAGGTGAAATTCAAAATTATTTTATTTTTATTTTTTATTTGAACGAAACGTAGACTAACGTTTCAATTTTTACTTTTTGCAGGTGTACGGCTTCTGGATGGAATTTCGAAAGTAAAATTCCTTCAAAATTCTTTTATGTTTTTTTTTTATTTAGTGAAATGTTTTTTAACGTTTCATTTTTTTTTGTAGGTCATCATCATTCCTGAAAAGAATTTTGAAGATAAAACTTCAAAATTCTTCATTTTTTTTTGTTGTTTTTAATTTGCGAAATGCTTACTAACGTTTCAGTTAGTTTTTTTTTGTAGGATTTTTGTTCTTCAGCTCCTGGACGAAAGAATTTCGAAGGTAAACTTCGAAATTCTTATTTTTTTGTACTTTAATTTACGAAACATTTACTAACGTTTCAGTTGTTTTTTTTGCACGGTTTTGGTTCTCCGGCTCCTGGACGAAAGAATTTTGAAGGTAAACCTTAAAAATTTTTTTTATTTTTTATTTTATTTTTCTTTAACGAACGTTCTACTAACGTTTATTTTTCCTTTATTTTTTAGGTTCTGGCTCCATTTGAAAGAATTTCGAAGGTATAACACTTCGAAGTTTCTTTTTTTTAATTTTCTTTAACAAACATTTTACTAAAGTTCATTTTCTTTTATTTTTTAAGTCCCGTCTCTCATTTGAAAGAACTTCGAAAGTAATGACACTTCAAAGTTCTTTTTTTTTAATTTTCTTTAACGAACATTTACTAACGTTTGTTTTTCTTCTATTTTTAGGTCCTGGACTTCCATTTGGAAGAACTTCGAAGGTAATAATACTTTGAAGTTATTTTTTTATTTTTCTTTAATGAACGTTTTACTAACGTTCATTTTCTTTATTTTTTAGATCTTGGGATTTCATGTTAAACATTTCGAAAGTAATAACTTCAAAATTTGTAACAAATATCTCTGATTTTCTATTTTGTTTTTTGTTTGTTAGAATCGAACCAACTGGAACAATGTTCCAAACCATTAACAACATGTAAATGTGCAGTAAAAAGATGATGAATAGCAATGACTAGTAATAGATTTCAATTGTATTTGTAAACTTGTTAATATATAATAAAAAAGTAATTTTGATTATATAAATAAATTAGTAATTAATGCAATAAATTAATTTGTATTATTGTGACGCAGATTTTTACTGAAAAAAATTGCTGAGATATTTCGAAGGTTTTTTATTTAAAAATCTGCACAGAACTTTGTTATTTATAAAATCTGCGCAGTTTTTTATTGGATTTTTCCTCTAATTTTTTGCGCCAGGGTATAAGATCTGCGCAGATATAATTTCTGAAAATCTGCACAGATCTGCTCCCCAAAAAATTTCCCGATGAAGCATAATGATACAGTTACCTTTAGAGCAATTTGATCTGATAGACATGTCATAAATGTTATAGAAATGTGGAAGGTTAGGTTATCTTCTATGGATGATAAAAAATGGATTGCACAAGATAATATCACAATGTATGCGCATGGTGACTATAGGATACCACAACTTGAAACTAATATAATATATGAGTAGAAGGCAACATAGTATCAATTGGCACAACTAATAATTCTTCTTGAGTAAATATTTTTTTAGGTCATCAGATAACCTATATATAACCGGCTGCCCATCAACAACTGTGGAAAATTCAATTGTATAAACCTTAGTAAACCATATTGGATCAGTTGCACGTCTCCTACTTCAGTAATCTGAGCTATCAAGTAAGTATCTCACAAGAGAACCCACTGGTAAATGTATTTCTTCTCACTGGTCGAAATAGTCCAAATCGGCTAGAAATCGGATGTCCGATTTTAGGCCGAATTTGGTGATAAAGATGGCCGATTTATTAATTTAGGCAAAGTTCCGATTGGCAGGCCGATCGATGCCGATCAGAATATCCAAATTGTATCTGAATTGCTTAGTATTTTTGATCCGAATTGTTTAAAAAAATATATTCATAAATTTACCGAATTGCAGTGAATTTATTCTGAATTATGATAAATTTTGATAAATTGCGATAAATTTTAATCTGAATTGCAGTAAATTTTAATCTGAATTGCAGTAAATTTTAATCAGAATTGCAGTAAATTTTAATCTGAATTGCAGTAAATTTTAATCTGAATTGCAGTAAATTTTAATCTGAATTGCAGTAAATTTTCTATTCTGAATTGCAGTAAATTTTCTATTCTGAATTGCGGTAAATTTTCTATTCTGAATTGCGGTAAATTTTATTCTGAATTGCAGTAAATTTTAATCTGAATTGCAGTAAATTTTAATCTGAATTGCAGTAAATTTTCTATTCTGAATTGCGGTAAATTTTATTCTGAATTGCGGTAAATTTATTCTGAATTGCGGTAAATTTTAATCTGAATTGCAGTAAATTTTCTATTCTGAATTGCGGTAAATTTTATTCTGAATTGCGGTAAATTTATTCTGAATTGCGGTAAAAATTTAATGAATTGCGGTTAATTTTATTCTGAATTGCGTCTGAATTGCAGTAAATTTTATTCTGAATTATGGTATATTTGCAGTAAATTTTATTCTGAATTGCGGTAAATTTGCAGTAAATTTATTTCGAATTGTAATTAATTTTTTTCTGAATTAAGACAAATTTATTTTGAATTATGGAAAATTCTAATACTAATAATTTGGAATATTAATTACATATATATATAGATTTTTGACGAAAAAAAGAAAGTTTTCTACCAAATTAATTCAGATTCGTTCATTGCGCGTCGTCCATATGTAAATCAGAATCTGAATTATTATTGTCGCCGACCGTTGATTTTGATGGTTTTTCTTCTCCTTCCTTGTTATGGTCTTCATCATTTTCGGTGGTGTTGCCAGTTGCTGGTGTTGTCCCTCTACTAACTTCTTCTTCTTCTTCATCATATTCAGTGATTAAACCCTGATCGATATCAGTATCGAATATTAAATCTTGTTGTTGTACGATATAAGACCATTCGGGAGCATTCGACGGATGTGGTCGGTCGTATTTTTGTACCTCGTCATCGTATCTACATTCGCGTATTAATTTCGACTTATTTGACGAGTGTACATCGAGTACATTTCGTAGCAAATTTTTAAGCTGAAGAAACAATAAAATATAAAAATTAAATCCAGCGATTCGTCTGAAAAATCAAGATTCAGAAGTTCTAACCTCATCAGATCTCCACGAATAGTCGTAAATAGCGATTATGGACTTTGTTGGGTCTTCTTCGTCTGTCTCGCTTATTTCTGGAGAATGAAATAAGCGATTGGATAACATCTTTAGTAATCTACGCTTATCATATTTTGTTATCCGTTCATCGTCAAAACTATATAATCTCTTTGCCGCCTTAATTCGGCGGATTTTCTTCTAAAATATGTTATAATTTGAATAAAATTCAATACATAATCGGAATAAAATTCAGCATAATAATTATAAATCATTACTAACGTCGTGTACTCGATTGTTTGAGTGCACCCGGTGTTTATTTTCATCAGCTTTTCCCCTATCCATTAATCTTTGATGAGAACGACGAGACTTGTGGAGACAACCCAACCATTTTGTAAGTTGCTTATTCGAAGCGGGAAAACACGGAGCAAGGGCTGAACGCAATTCAGGGACTAGCTTACGACGAATCTTGAGATTTTTCACGCTATTGAACGTTTCATTGTAATCTAGTCCTCGAGTTTCATCGATGGTTTTCAAAATAGACTTCATTTCAGCCTAAATATAACAATCAAATAATGATAACCGGTACTTAATTACTCAATACTGCAATTTTAAATAACTGAATCAGACAAATAAAATTAATATACCCTAGCTTCTTTTTCGTCGTACTCATCATTATTGTTAGAACCAGACCGTTCTTCCTCCGATTCTTCCTCGTATCGCTCGGACTTTTTTGTCTTAATTCTTTTTTGACGTTTTGCCGGCTGTTCGAGATCCGTCTGCCTATGAATGGCTTTAGGCAGACGGATTCTCGAATACCTGTTTAAGCTTTCGCGTAGATCGTCATTCTCATCTGCAAAGGCCTCGTTTATTCAAGTCAAAAAATGATTTTCGTCGAATAATCGGTTATTTTCGCGTTGAAGCTTTGCATTCTCTACTTGTACTTCTTCAATTTGTTTCTTTAATTTTAGATTTTCTAAATAAAGAATTTTATTAATAGTAATATTTTTTTACGAATAATTCTGAATTTATACGAATGAAGTCAAAATCGTACCTGCTTCTAAATCAGTATCGTCGTCATCGATCATCCTTTCATTACCTTGATCGTCTTTAACCACTAATACGAATTTTTGTGGAATTCGAATATTCCCATATCGTTTTTTCATTTCCGATAACATCTCTTGTTGATCTATAAAAATTATTAATTATCGTACATGTCAATCAGCAATTTTCCACAATTCAATTACCTTTAGGAATATTTGGCGGTTCAATTTCTATAACCTCATCGTCAGACTCTTCTTGAGTCGGCTTAGTCGACTTTGCAGATTTGAGGATCGACTTGATGGGTGACGATTTGCTAGTCGACTTATTGGTTTTGTCAATCGTCTCATTCGGATTACTTTCTTCTTCTGTTCTTCCCCGTTGACGATTAGATCCTTCGTCAGGTATTTCTTCTTGAAACCTTTGCTGCTTTTGTTTGTTTGACTTGGTGGAGTGACGATTTGCTAGTCGACTTATTGGTTTTGTCACTCGTCTCATTCGGATCACTTTCTTCTTCCGCTCTTCCCCGTTGACGATTAGATCCTTCGCTCGGTGTTTCTTCTTGAAACCTTTGCTGCTTTTGTTTGTTTGACTTGGTGGGTAACGATTTGCTAGTTGACTTATTGGTTTTGTCACTCGTCTCATTCGGATTACTTTCTTCTTCCGTTCTTCCCCGTTGACGATTAGATCCTTCGTCAAGTGTTTCTTCTTGAAACCTTTGCTGCTTTTGTTTGTTTGACTTGGTGGGTGACGATTTGCTAGTCGACTTATTGGTCTTGTCACTCGTCTCATTCGGATTACTTTCTTCTTCCGTTCTTCCCCGTTGACGATTAGATCCTTCGTCAGGTGTTTCTTCTTGAAACCTCTGTTGCTTTTGTTTGTTATTTTTTTTATTGTTTTTTTTATTATTGCTATTATTTGACATTTTATATTCACTCAATATTCGTTTAAAAAATCGAAGCGGGTTCAATATCGTCATATCGTCCTATTTATAAATTTAAAAATCATCAATTAATTAATAAGAAAATCGTTAGCGTTACTGCGTTGATTTCTCGATTGAAAAATCAACTATAAATCATAATAAAAAAAGACAAATCAATTAATTAATAAGAAAATCGTTAGCGTTCTACTGCGTTGATTTCTCGAGGAAAATCAACTATAAATCATAATTAAAAAATCAAATAAATTAATTAATAAGAAAATCGTTAGCGTTCTACTGCGTTGAATTCTTGATTGGAAAATCAACTATAAATCATAATTAAAAAATCAAATAAATTAATTAATAAGAAAATCGTTAGCGTCCTATTGCGTTGATTTCTCGAGGAAAATCAACTATAAATCATAATTAAAAAATCAAATAAATTAATTAATAAGAAAATCGTTAGCGTTCTACTGCGTTGATTTCTCGAGGAAAATCAACTATAAATCATAATTAAAAAAGACAAATAAATTAAAATTACGAAAATCGTTAGCGTTCTACTGCGTTGATTTCTCGAGGAAAATCAACTATAAATCATAATTAAAAAAGACAAATAAATTAAAATTACGAAAATCGTTAGCGTTCTACTGCGTTGATTTCTCGATTGAAAAATCAACTATAAATCATAATTAAAAAATCAAATAAATTAATTAATAAGAAAATCATTAGCGTTCTACTGCGTTGATTTCTCGAGGAAAATCAACTATAAATCATAATTAAAAAAGACAAATAAATTAAAATTACGAAAATCGTTAGCGTTCTACTGCGTTGATTTCTCGATTGAAAAATCAACTATAAATCATAATTAAAAAATCAAATAAATTAATTAATAAGAAAATCGTTAGCGTTCTACTGCGTTGATTTCTCGAGGAAAATTAACTATAAATCATAATTAAAAAAGACAAATAAATTAAAATTACGAAAATCGTTAGCGTTCTACTGCGTTGATTTCTCGATTGAAAAATCAACTATAAATCATAATTAAAAAAGACAAATCAATTAATTAATAAGAAAATCGTTAGCGTTCTACTGCGTTGATTTCTCGATTGAAAAATCAACTATAAATCATAATTAAAAAAGACAAATAAATTAATTAATAAGAAAATCGTTAGCGTCCTACTGCGTTGATTTCTCAATTGACAAATCAACTATAAATCATAATTAAAAAAAACAAATCAATTAATTAAAATTAAGAAAATCGTTAGCGTCCTACTGCGTTGATTTCTCAATTGACAAATCAACTATAAATCATAATTAAAAAAACAAATCAATTAATTAAAATTAAGAAAATCGTTAGCGTCCTACTGCGTTGATTTCTCAATTGAAAAATCAACTATAAATCATAATTAAAAAATCAAATCAATTAATTAAAATTAAGAAAATCGTCAGCGTCCTACTGCGTTGAATTCTTGATTGGAAAATCAACTATAAATCATAATTAAAAAAAACAAATCAATTAATTAAAATTAAGAAAATCGTTAGCGTCCTACTGCGTTGAATTCTTGATTGGAAAATCAACTATAAATCATAATTAAAAAAAACAAATCAATTAATTAAAATTAAGAAAATCGTTAGCGTCCTACTGCGTTGATTTCTCAATTGAAAAATCAACTATAAATCATAATTAAAAAATCAAATCAATTAATTAAAATTAAGAAAATCGTTAGCGTCCTACTGCGTTGAATTCTTGATTGACAAATCAACTATAAATCATAATTAAAAAAGACAAATAAATTAAAATTACGAAAATCGTTAGCGTTCTACTGCATTGATTTCTCGATTGAAAAATCAACTATAAATCATAATTAAAAAGACAAATCAATTAATTAATAAGAAAATCGTTAGCGTCTTGCGTTGATTTCTCGATTGAAAAATCAATTATAAATCATAATTAAAAAGACAAATAAATTAAAATTACGAAAATTGTTAGCGTTCTACTGCGTTAAAATTTGATATACTTTAATGCGGCAAGTTATACTTTGTCGAAATTTGCAGTAAAATCGAAAATATATTGTTATTATAGCAATACCACTTCGATTAATACAAAATTGTTACTTTTCAACTTTCGCTAAAATTTACAGTTTCTTTTGATAAGGTTTGTTTGGCATCCGAAAATGATAAAGGGATGATAAAGTGATTATCTTGTAAATAAAAGTTATTTTAAAATAAAATAAGCTTTTTATTTTAAAAATAAGCTTTTTATTGTAAAATAAGCTTAAATCATATTGCAATTTTTAAAAGTATATTAATTAGAAAATTCGCAAATTTATTATATAAAATTGCCAAATTTGCGAAAAAAAAATATTAAATCCTAAAAAATTATTGAAATAATCATAGAAGCCAGGATTACATTAATTATACATACAAATTATACAAATTTTGTGTTATTCCAAATTTTATAAAAATCGGCCTTTTTACAAATTTGGATTTTGCCAAACTCATTAAACTTATTCAAATACTAAACAAATGAGCAGAAAAAGGTCAGTCTCTAGTATACTTGACGATCTTGATGATGAAGAATCACCTTCAAATCAGCCATCTTCTACTCGTAGAAATAGATCAATTTCTGGTATAATAAACGAAGAAATAGTATCTTCTGCTAGACCAACAAGTAATAAAAGAAAACTAGTAGTTTGTAATTGTCCTGATTGTGATGGCAACTTGGTGGATTCTCGCACAAAAGAAATTCACGATTCTAGACATCAAGAATACCAAGATTCGCAAGGTACAATTTCGTCTCAAGTTCGTCAACTTGAAATAGGTGAAATATCAATACCCGCTTCAGCTGGACGAATGATTGACGAATCTATTAGACAAGAATCGGAAAAATCAGATAACAGTAATCAAGATGATGTTGATGATGAACATCAAGATGTCGAATTTAACTTCTTACCTCGACAACGTGCAAGAAAGTATACAAATCGTCCGGAAATTTCAGAAGATCCAGAAGATTCATCATCATCCGAATATACTACAGAGGAAGATATCTACAGTGATACATTGTCTATAGGCAGTGAATCAGATAATGATCCAATTTCTGGAATTTCTGAAATTTTTGAAGACTATTCACCACCTAGTTATGAACCATTTCAAAACCCACCATATTTAGAATCGAATTATGATCGATTTTTATGGATTTTACTTTGGATAATGAACTTTCGAACAAGATTCAATATCGCAGAGACAGCTACTGAGACTCTAATAAAATTTATGAAATTGGCCCTGTGCGAGTTCAGTAGTGACGATTTTAATGATTTCCCAGATTCGCTTTCTTAACAAGAAAGAAGGCTTGGATTAAATGACCAATTTCATAGTTTTGTACTGTACCGAAATGTCACAAATTGTATAAAAAAGAGGAAGTGGTAGATTTCAAACAAGAGGACAATCCTGCTATAATGAAATGTCAACACATAGAATTTCCCAATTCTTCAGTTCGCAGATCACGTCTTTGCAATACGGCATTGTCTGAAAAAATTAGCGCATCGACAAATCGAACAATAATACGACCTAATTTAATGTATCCGTTTGCTGGAATCAATCAACAACTTGCCACTATGTTTTGTCGGCCTGGGTTTGAAAATTCTCTCCGACATTGGGCTAATCGGTCGAATTTTGATAATATTTTGACCGATATATATGATGGGCAAGTGTGGAAGAATTTTAAAGAATCGGACAATGAAGATTCGCCAAATTTTTTCAGAAGCGAAGTGGCCGATTCTCATCTTGGCTTGATGCCGAATCTTGATTGGTTTCAGCCATATGATAGTACCATTTATAGTATCGGTGTCATATACGCCGCTATATGCAATTTGCCACGCGATATCCGATTTAGACGTGAAAATTTATTGACTCTCGGCATTTTACTTGGGCCAAAGGAGGTCAGCCTACATAAAGTGAACCACTATTTAGCACCAATAGTTAACGAATTGGAAACACTCTGGGCTGGGTTAACACTAAATCGTACTTATGAATGCGAAAATGGAAAGAGAGTTCGTGGCGCTTTAATCTTAGTATCATGTGACATTCCCGCCGCAAGAAAAATTTGCGGTCATGTTTCTGCCTTAGTTTCATGTCACAGGCAATGAAAAAAGCAAATTATGAAAATGGGCAGCATAATTTTGCTGGAATGGATGATGTAGGGTATTCTGCTCGAGATTCGAATGAGCACCGGCAAAACGCACTAGGTTGGCGAAGATGCAACTCAGACGCTGCTAGAAAGCGCTTCGTCAAAGAAACTGGCGTTAGATGGTCCGAATTGTTGCGTCTATCATATTTCGACCCTATTAGATTTATTACAGTCGATCCAATGCATTGCTTATTTCTGGGCATTGCGAAGTGGATAGTAAAACGAATTTGGATCGATGGGGGTATTTTGACACCAAATTCTTTGAACAAAATTCAGAAAAAGATGGACGAGTTTCAGATACCATCCGATTTAGGTCGAATTCCAGGAAAAATTCATAGTGGAGAGGGATTCACCAATTTTACAGCTGATCAGTGGCGAATATTCTTTACAATTTATTCAACTGTATCACTTTGGGAACACCTTTCAGACGTAGATAGAAAAATCCTGAATCATTTTGTCAGGGTTTGTTCGATTTTGGTAAATCGGATTCTAGAATCTAATTTGGTGGATGAAGCCCATAGAAGTCTTATCGAAATAGTCAAGCTCATTGAGAATCACCACGGCAGAGATAAGATCACACCGAATTTTCATCTTTCTCTGCATTTGCGTGATTGCTCATCTGATTATGGACCATTATATGCGTTCTGGTGTTTCGAACGTATGAACGGTATTTTAGGTAAATATCCGTTAACGATTTTTTAACGATTTTAACGATTTCAATATTAGCTTATAATTTATTGATTTCGCACTTTTAGGTTCGTTACCAAACAGCAACAGGAAAATTGAGTCTGAACTTATGCGTCGATTAATGTTTGATAAACAAATCGAAAATATCGTAAGTTCAGGTATCGAAGTAAAAGGTCTTGAATTGCTAAACAGTCAGCGTACTATCGGGTCCCTTTCAGTTACTGATGAATTTTCGTCAGATGAGATGCATCGATTTTGGCTGAATTCACAAAATATTAAAGATTCACAGATTTCTGGCAAAGAAGGCTTCCCAGGTGAATTTCTTAAGCCGGTATTTCATAATATACTACTTTCAAGTGAAATATTAAATTTAATGGTCGAATATTACAATGCGACTTACGAATCATTTGGATTTCGGAGGCCTCTTGTAGAAGGTTTAGATAACGATATAATAATTAGGGTCAAAATTAACCAATTCGGAAGGTGTCGGATTGGTTCGAAGTCTTTGGATCGTCATTATCGTTAAGACATGTAAAAAGTTCGTACGTCTTAGCGAAATTTATTACGGATGATGAAGATGTCGACACCTACCCAGGTCAAATTCAGTATTATTTTACTCACGTAGTAGACTTTCCGGATGGTCCCGTCGAACATTTTCTAGCATACGTTCGTTGGTATAAACACGCAAATTCAACCAATATTCGATACTATTTCAGCAGTGATGAAATTTGTAATGTTGAGTTGTGGAATACCGAATTTTATCCAATAAGTCGTGATTGTATAATACCTGTGCATCATATTTTAAGTAGATTTGTACCAGTAAGTTACCAAATCTCAAACCGGCAAAATGCAAGAGAGTATTTAGCCGTAAATCCAATTAGTAGAAAATACCAATTATAAACTTATAAGTTTTAGACATAAATTTATAATAAATTGAGTAATTGACTATAAATTTGGTGTTGATTTTTCTGAATTTCTGAATTTTAATGACAAATCATGTTTTTCAAAAATTAATTTTGATGACTTTTTTTGTATCAATCAGCCGTCAATCAAATATAATGATTTTTTGCCGAATTTTTATTGAATTTTTATTGAATTTTTATTGAATTATCAATTTTCCATAAATTGGAAGTACATATTTGAATATTGGGCAAATTTTAGGTTGATTTGTCATTTTGTCTGATTTTTTTTGATTTCAACCAGCATCAATCAGCCGTCAATCAAATATAATAATTTTTTTCTGGATTTTTATTGAATTTTTATTGAATTTTTATTGAATTGTCAATTTTCCATAAATTGGAAGTACATATTTGAATATTGGGCAAATTTTAGGTTGATTTGCCATTTGTCTGATTTTTTTTTTGATTTCAACCAGCATCAATCAGCCGTCAATCAAATATAATGATTTTTTTCTGGATTTTTATCGAATTTTTATTGAATTTTTATTGAATTGTCAATTTTCCATAAATTGGAAGTACATATTTGAATATTGTGCAAATTTTAGGTTGATTTGCCATTTGTCTGATTTTTTTTTGATTTCAACTAGCATCAATCAGCCGTCAATCAAATATGATGATTTTTTTCTGGATTTTCATTAAATTGTCCGATTGGCATCAATCAGATGTGCCAATTTGTAATGTCAGTCGATTTTGGTCTGATTTTTAGCTGATTTTCCATATGTCCGATTTTTTTGATTTCGACCAGTGTCTGCAACTACAGATCTATTCTTACGAATCTTTAAAGGTAGTGCATACACTTGATCTTTCTGGATTGCCTCAACTGGAGACATACCTAGCAGTCGAGTATTCGAATTGTTTAACTTATTCACAATATCAGAAAGGTTCTTAATCCAGGCAGTATTCACACCTTCTGTAAGGAGTTCCTTTGCATCCTATATTTTAAATAGCCTTTCTGCTAAAGTTTGATTATATCATTTAACAATAGCTTGACTCTTATGAGTAGTACCCATCCGAATACATACATCTTTTTTATCCATTAGTCAGATAACTTCATCCTTAAATTCTGATCCCCCATCTACTTGTAAAACTTTTGGCTAAATAAGTGGGCAGTCTGCTTTACTATAAATCTTTTTAAACGCTTTAGCAATATGTGCAGAGCTGCAATCTTCTAGAGTAGGGATTGGAATCGATTCCCATTATTAAAATCGATTCTAAAATCGATTAATCACGATTAATCGTTTTGCAAATACTGATTTTTTTAATACTATTTATAATAGGTGTATTTAAACACATATCACGTGATTACAAAAATTACAGTAATCGAAGAACAAATTTCCTTTTTTGGAAATTTGTACAACCTTGTGCGATAGCAACTTGAATTTTATAGGAGACAAAATTTCCTTTTTAGGAAGTTTGTGTTCTGTTACATGATTCGCGAGCGGAATTATGAATTTGGCCAAAATTAACTATTATGAACAAATAATAATTTACGGCCAAATTAACGAATTTCCCCAGTATCACCGTAGAAAAATGTCACATTCACGTGATCATATTTTATTCATCACAACCGTCACACCTCACTGCGTTTCCATTTTTTATAAATATCTGAGGGACTTAGTTTTTTTCGAGTAGGCAAAACCTTATTTATCACCCCTTATTCGTCACTGTTTTATCGGAAAATTTTTTGGGGTGCAGAACTGCGGAGATCTGTAAAATTAGCAGATCTCCGCTTTTTTTTTTGTCATTTTTTGTGTATTTCTGCGAAGTTCTGCAAACTTTGCAACTTCGCAGATAATTGAATATTTTTATCTATAAAATCAGCAAAATTCTGCAATTTTGCAGAATTTTATTTAACAGAAAATTTAAAACATGCCAGTTTTGTGAAGTTCTGCGAAATAGCAGATCTTCGCTTTTTGTCCTTTTTTTTGCAAAACTCTGTGAAATTCTTTAACTCAAAATTGCGGGTTTATAATTGCGTTTAAACTTTGAGTAACTAACTAATTAAACTTTTCGATTTCAATTAGTAATTAAGCTTAATTAAGCTTTTCGATCATTTCCGTTGACAATTTATTTTCGCTAAAGTTTTTTAATAGTTTTTTTTTAATACTTTCGTTAAAGTTTTTCAACAAATTTACAAATTTTATTTTTTAAACTTTCTGACTTTACTTTCGTTAAAGTTTTCCAGTAATTTTTAAAACATGTATTTATTTAACAAATAACGATTTACTTTGCCAAACCTTGAAACTATATGAACTTCTTGATTAATTGAACTGATTGGTATTGTGTTGTATTCTTTGGTGTAATACAACTGCGGATACCCATACAGTTCGGATTCCTCCATAATAATATCAAACCAACGAACCAGAGCAAGTTCATATGGCTCTTTGAAAAAACCTCGGAAGAATTTAAATAATAACAACACCTTATAAAAAAAATTGATTAATGACATACAACACTTTATCAATCTTAATCATTCACTTACTTTTCCATACCAAGCTCCCTCATCCGAATTGTATTGCTCTTGATCTTTCGCAGGAGTTACCGCAATATTACCAAACTATTCTTTACCTTGGAATTCTCCTGTCGTTCTTAAAATATGTTTATCTTCCAGGTGTACTGAATCATAAATTTTAATGTAAAATTCGTCACTTTCAGACTCCTGCGAAGATGTGTCCAGAAAGGTATCTAAAGTTGAAATTAATTGCGATAACCCTTCAATGAAGTTTGAATGTGGTGGATTTTCAGATTTTTTCAACGATTTTATTTTTTGGTCGATATTATCTAATATTAGTTTCCAAAGTACTTTTCCAAATCCTTTGGCTTTACGATGAATAACTTTTTTAGCAGAAGATGTCAATTCTTTGTGTTTTACCTATAAAAAATATTATTAAATGTATGTATATTTCAAAGAAATTGATTTCAGTCATATCGGATTCAACTAACAGCGTTCACCAATTGTCTCATTACGTCTTTTCTGTTTGATAACTGATATGGGGTTTTGACATATGATTTGTGAAGGGTTTCGTACGTTTTCGTTAACAACCCATTCAATGCACCATATTTTCTAATAGCAGGCACTGAAAATAATCAAAATAAATCAGGATAAAATCATATACTGTATGTTTACTAGCATCCTACCAGGACCTGGAAAAATATATATAAAGGTTACCGCCAAAAAATCAAAAAAAAATAGGAATGCGAACCATAATATGATTGGTTGTTTTGCTGTTTCTTCGCGTTTCTTTATTTCAAATATAGTAACACTGGTAAAAAAATGATTTATCCTACACATATCTTACACATATTGGGTACTCAAAATGTAGAAAATTATACACAAATAATACACATATCATACACATATCGGGTACTAATATATATATCATACATATATCAGGTACCTGATAGGTATACTATATATATAAGTACCCGATATGTATATAATATGTGTATTATTTGTGTATGATTTTCTACATTTTGAGTACCCGATATATGTAAGACATGTGTAGGATATGTGTAGGATAGACCATTTTTTTACCAGTGTAATAGGGCCAAGAAAGGAAAGATTTTCACAAAAAAATTCTTATTGTTGCGAACCAACATGTGACTTTTACTAATTAATTTGGCGGTGACCTTTTTGAAAATTAATTATAGCCTCAAATCATGTTTGGCGGTAACCCCTATTAGAAGTTTTCAGATCCTGTCCTACTTGCGTGATACCGCCAACTGTGTAACTTTGGAAAATTGCAGTCAGTAGTGGACAATGGAGAGAAGATCTTTTTGAAATCAATGCACCAATCAATAATTGCTGACTATAATTGATAATCTTTAGTGTGTTGATGATTTCCAATGTAACTTTATGAACTTTAACTTACTTCAAAAATTTTCAGATCTTCTTCAGTGTACATTTCTTTCCTGCTCATTATGTACATCTTACTAAACTTTGCGTAAAGTTCGCAAAGTTCTTTACAGGTTATTTCGTTCCCTTCAAAAATTTCATCTAAGGCAAAAAGGGCAATTTTCATTATGTTACGATAGTCTGACACAGTAAGTACGTTTATATGTCCTAATTTATGTAAGAGTTTAAGACCCGGGAAGCGAGAAATCTGACGAAGTCAATCATCAAATTTTTTTTGTAGTTCTGTTCTTCCGACTGCCTTCAAAATATCTTATGTAAATTCCAATTGGTATTTGAAGAGTCTAAAATCGATATGGTGCATATAATCAGGAACGCAGGCTTCGTATATATTCAAATTTCTGAAACAAATTATATATGCGTAAAAATTTACATCTTTGAAATTCATTACAGAAATATAAAGATATTTACGGAAATTTCCAGAAGGAATTTTCAACAGAATGCACAGAATACTCCTTTCCTTGGCCATCGTTGATTACTTGCTTCATATTTTCATGAGTTCTATGAGGTACATTCTCTAGTTTAAGACTCATATTGTTCAGATCACTTTGCAAAACCATGCAAGTATGGCATGGCATTTTGCACCGCGCTCCTTTATATGTCGCAGTTATATCATCAGCTTCAAGCATATCTGCGAGAAAAAAAGATATCCGTGCAGCGAAAGTAATCACTTGTCCATTAATTCCAAAATATTGCGCTTCAGATTTTTCTAATAAAGGTTGGAGCATAATTTTGAAGCATTTATGATATACATCGCGCTGTAAGCTTTGAAAACTTTTTGTTGTTTTGATTCCTGTATCTTGGACTTTAGGGAGAAATCCTAAAAGAATTTTAGCCTCCGGCAAATTACAAACACGATTTGGAATGTTACCAAGAGTTAAAAAAACTGGATGGCCTGATGATTTCCCAAGTCCATCGAAAGTTGTTGCGTCTGAGTATAAGATGATGGACAATAGTCAATTTAATAATGGAAGGTTCTTTTCGGTTTCTAACCACCAGTTACCTTCGAAAGGTTCGCCAAATATTCTTGTTTCACCTCTATCATCCTGAGAATATAAACAACTAAATAAGCATAAATAATGTAATTTATCATTGCAGACGGAAATCAAATTATTATACAGACTTTCATTTTATTTTGGATTCCTTTATGGACAAAGTTATTGGCTACTTCTGGTCGTTGCAGAAGAGCTTGAATAGCACGAAAAAGTGGGCGATAGTAGAGGGTAAAATTAATTTCATTATAGGTCGCAACAACCTTTTCTTTAAAGTCTATCAAAGGTGAATTTATTTGATTAAGATAATCCTTGCCATGTTTCGTTGAACTTAGCAATGGTGATTTGTCTAAATTACTATGTTTGTTGAAAAACTTTATTATTTTATCACCTATCTTATTAGAGATATTACCCTCTACTATCAACTCCAAAAAGTCACGATATGCATCATTCGGCCATTTTACTACGTGCTCTGGTGTGGGGTTTCCATCAACTACATCTATGGCATTATCTAATGACGCACCTTGAAGGTCTTCAGAATCAATGAATTCAGTATCTTCAAAGTTTACTAATTCTGATTCTGCTTCCGATTCTTCAAAATTTGCTTCGACCCTCTCTTCTAACTGTAACCTTTTTCGCAAATGATAATGTGGTTCATCTTCTAACTCATTTGCAATATTTACTAAGTCTTCATCTTGAGATGAAGGTTCAAATTGCTTCATCTCATCATCATCATCCTGTGATGTAAGCTTTTCTTGCGAAGTAGTTGGGTTTGGCATAATAATTGACGTGCTCCAAAGTTCTGCATCATGTTCTGATCTTATCATTTTTCTTAATGGCTGCAACAAAGATTTTTGCTGTACTGGTGACTCATTTAGTTGGAAGGATCTCATTTTCCTGTGATGTTTAGCATTGGCATGTTGTTTTAAACCGCCGTAAGTTGAAAATTCTCTTTTACAAATTTGGCATTGATATCTAACCATTTTTATTTGAAGAACAATTTATGAGGATTTATTTGCGGTATAGTAAATATTTGTTTTTATTTGTTCTTTGCTAATTTTAAGCGAATTTTAGTGATTTTATTAATGATTATTTTAATTAATGCGAAATTATGAATTTTGTGAATTTGCGAATTTTAATGAAGAATTTGATATTTCTTTCGTTTGTGTGAATTCTCAATTTTTTTTTTTGATTTTTTTACATTTTTGGCGCAAGGGTTCAATCATTTTAATTTACAGATTTTTAATCATTCTATTTTTAAATTTTAATCATTTTAATTTGCAGATTTCTTAATTATTTTATTTTATTTTAATCATTTTAATTTGTAGATTTTTAACTATTTCTATTTTTAAATTTTAATCATTTTAATTTACAGATTTTTAACTATTTCTATTTTTAAATTTTAATCATTTTAATTTACAGATTTTTAACTATTTCTATTTTTAAATTTTAATTATTTTAATTTACAGATTTTTAACTATTTCTATTTTTAAATTTTAATCATTTTAATTTACAGATTTTAATCATTTTAATTAATATTTTTACTGATAATTAAATTATTTAATTTATAGATTTTGGATTTTTTTATCGATTTCAGTAATCAATTTTTTATTTAAATTGTTTTGTAAATTTCAAGTATATTTTTTCCTATACAATTTTCTAAATTAGTTGTTAATAATGTCAACGAAAAATACTAAGAAAAAAACTGGAAAAAATGCAAAGAAAAAAATGAAAGTTTCCCATAATAGTCTGGAAAAAAAAGATGAAGCTTCTCAAAAAACTGGAAATATATTATCTCAAATTTTATCAGGTACAGTCCGTCAAGGAATTGCATTTCTTACATTAATTTAATATTATAATTAATCTTCGCTTGTTCAATCGACACCAACAGCTGATGATGTATCATTACAAGATACAGGAAATGTTGATGATAATGCTTCAGCTTCAATATCTTATATTGAAACTTGTACTGGCCCTGATTACGATAATATTTTAACTTCAACACCCCATACCGAAGGACCGTTCGTGTTGGTTGTTCCAGATGAAATTTTCAAGTCTTCAACATCCAATAATCCTACAAAAAGTATCAAAAGTGGCAAGCCAAAAAAAAATCAGGGTAGATCATTAACGCCCATTGTTGGTAATAATTCAACAAGAAATCTTGAAAATTCTCCAACTAAACCCGATGATGATTCAAACCAAAGAACTTCCACACCTATCAGAGCACCCACACCTATCAGAGCTTCTACACCTATCACACCTATGCAAATTGATGACGAATATTGTAACTTCGAAAAACGTGACGAATGTTACCTTACAATTGAGAAATTCAACTATACTATGAAATTATTAGACGAAAAAATCACTTCAATATATCGATTATGCTGACGTATTAGTGAGCAACAACAATTAGATTCTCAAATGATACAGAGACTTGTGGTGGTCGATGAGCTTTCAGATGAATTTTGGAACGTACGTTACTTTAATAGATTTAGCAACTTTATTTGATCTCAAGATATTTAAAAATAACTGATTGTCTTTACAGCGCGCATATAAAAAGGTGTCCAAAGAACTTATTCCGAAGATCCTATTTTCTTCAGATACGGAGTACCGTAAAGCTTTAGAGAAATACCTCGCTGAACATGCCAGTCATTATATTGAAAATCTTGGAAGAAATACGTGGATTTCTCTATTCGAATCAAAGTTATTACCAGAAGTACGTGAAATCATTAATAATAATCAATAATAATAATAATAATAGTAATCTGAAATTATTTGATTATTAAGATAAAAAACAAATGCCGAAGCAAGCAAAATGATTTAGCGGCAAATATTCGAAATACTATGTTTTCTAACTTCGGTGAGCAGAAGTTAGAACGTGTGGATAGCAGTGCGTCCTCTAAAAAGATTGCCGAATGGAAAAAAAGTGCAAAAACGCGAGAAGCATATTGAGAACTTTTCGAAAATCAAGGTATTTTCACGAAAATAACCTCTTCTGTTTTCAAATCATACGAAGGCAGTGAGCTTCTTCCAAAACACCGGGTTTATGTACTCACCATCTGCGATATTGTCTTAAATCCCAGTAGCCCTGGGATTAAATGCAACAACAAGTTAGTTTTAAAGAGAGTTAATTTCTTATGGTAATAATAACGTTCATCAGTACTTTGAAGTTAAAAATTTTTAAATATTTCGCAAATATTAATGTCAATCAAAAATAAAGTTACTGTAACTCCGCGTTTGTTTCAGGAGTTAGCTGAGAAATAAAATTCAGAACAAAGTCCAGAGATTTCATCTATGATCGAAGAATCGAGCGATGCTGATGATGGTAATAGTAGTAGTTACGAAGAATTAGTAAGTCAAAGTTATTATCTGGTATATAAGTATTTTTACACCGCGTTAATTTATTTTGCTAATCTAAATCAAAAAAATTTACAGCTCAAGAGTTTAGATTCGAAATTCTCTTAATATTCGTCAAATTTCTTTGTATTACATTAATTTTCAGAATTCGGAAATTTGTATTTGAAATTCTTCAATTTTTTTTGAATATATTTTATTAAATAAATTACATATTAAATAAATTACTATATATAAAATTATTTGTAATAATTGTGATGATCAGTAAAATTAAATATATTTGAATTATTTTGAATATTTATTTTTTAAAAATCTTCGCAGAATTTCGTTATTTGTTTTTTTTATAATCTTCGCAGAATTTCATTATTTATTTTTTAAAAATTTTCGCAGAATTTTGTTTCTTGAAATTCTGCGCAGTTTTTGATGAATTTTTTTTTCCAAAAACTGCCAACAGAGTCACAGATCTGCGCAAAAATGTCACCTGCAGATCTGCGCAGATCTGCACCCCAAAAAATTTCCCAATGTTATTTTCACGTGTTAGTGCATAACGCTGTAATGCGGGCCAAATGTGACATTTTTCTACGGTGATACTGGGAAAGTTAAATTAACGAAACTGCGCCACAATAAGTAAATTCAATTTTTATTCAAGATTCGATTTAAAATTGATTCTTATCGATTTTTGATAGTTTCGATTTTAATCAAATCTTTTCCGATTCCTATTCTAGAGGTACTAAGGTTGCCTGCCGAAACTAAAAAGGAAATTCCGAAAGGTTTCGGCCAATCAAATCAAATGCCGAAAATGCCGAAATTAGGCCAAAACTCGGTCTTAATTTTGGCCAAAATTAAAATTCGGCCGAAATTATGATATTGTGTCCCGTGACGTTACACAAACTTCCAAAAAAGGAAATTTTGTTTCCCAGTAAAATCGGAGAAATGTGTCGCACAAATGTTACACAAATTTCCATAAAAGGAAATTTACATGTCGATCATTATTCCGGCCTGAATTATAGTATTAATGTTGGCCAATAATTTCGGCCAAATTTCGGCCTTTCGGTAAAAGTTTCGGCATTGTATAATTTCGGCAAATTTACTTTTAATTGCCTAAACTTTCGGTTTTAAAAAAGTTTCGGCCTTGGCCTAAACTACTTGATTTCGGCAAGAAACCTTAAGAGGTACTGAAGCTTTATATTGGCTAGCAATATCTATAATATTCAGACAGTATTTATACAGCTTTCTATTTACAGTATTATAAGGCATATATATATAAAATATCCGCTTGATGATACATATAGAGTTCCGAACAGATTGACCAAATTCAGGTAACCTGACAGGTTGACCTGAATTTATCAGGTCAGATTTAGCAATTGCAACTTCGCATGTCAGTTGAACATGAACTTAAATGACCTTAACTTGACCTGTTGACCTGAAACTATAATTTTATATAAGTGGGTTATGGTATTATAATTCACTTTTCATATTGATTTATATAATAAAAGTGAATTGCAATATCAGTATTCACTTTTTTATATTGATTTTATATTTAAAAAGTGAATTGCGGTATCAGAATTCACTTTTTTATATTGATTTTATATATAAAAAGTGAATTGCAGTATTGGAATTCACTTTTTATATTGATTTTATATAAAAAAAAGTTAGTTGCAATATTGCGATTCATCTTTTTATACGATTTTAGTATAAAAAAGTGAATCGCAATATTTCAAAAAAAAAATGTTTTGCACCATTTTTTTTTGATATTTTAATAAAAATTCCAAAAATTTTCAGGTTTCAGTTCAGGTCAGGTCAAACAGATAATCTGATATGACCTGACCTGACCTGATCTAACTAGTGTTCCGAACAGATCGAATCAGATCGGATTTGAGATGAATCCGATCTGATCGAATTGACAAAAAAGTTGATTTAATCCGATCTGAATTCGGATCAAAAATAATTGATCGATCGATCCGAATTCGAAATGAGCTTGATTCGATTCGGCTAAATCCAATTCAGATAAAACTGATCTGGTCCAAATCCGATCTGAATCAGAAGTTAAAAAACATTGCGAAACATTTTTTATTTCAATTTAAATGAAAAAAAACTGTTGCAAAACGGTTTTTTAAAATATTTTAATATAAACTGTTGCGAAACGGTTTATTTAACTAAAAAAAACCGTTTCGCAATGGTTTTTTAAATCATTTTAATATAAACCGTTGCAAAACGGTTTATTTAACTAAAAAGAACTGTTTCGCAACGGTTTTTTTAAATTGGTTTAGTATAAACTATTGCGAAATGGTTTATTTAACTAAAAAGAACCATTTCGTAACGGTTTATTAATTATTTTAATATAAACCGTTGCAAAACAGTTTATTTAATTAAAAAGAACTATTTCGCAACAGTTTTTTAAAATATTTTAATATAAACCGTTGCGAAACAGGTTTTTTAACGATTTTAATATAAACTGTTACAAAATGGTTTATTTAACTAAAAAAACCATTTTGCAACGATTTTTTTAACAATTTTAATATAAACCATTGCGAAACGGTTTATTTAACTAAAAAAAACTGTTGCGCAATGGTTTTTTAAATTGTTTTAATATAAACCGTTGCGAAACGGTTTATTTAACTAAAAATAACCGTTTTGCAACGGTTTTTTATTGTCTTAATAAAAAACGTTGCGCAAAACGTTTTTTATTTTCTAAGATTCAGATCCGATCTGAATCCGATCCGAATCCATTCGAATATGATTCGATCTGATCTGATTTGAATGAATAACTGATCCGATCTGATTCGATCCGAAATGGATCAAATTTTTTGATTCGGATCAGATCACGGATCATAAAAAAGCTGATCTGATCTAATCTGATTTGTTTCGGATCAGATCCGCGGATATGAATCAGATCAGATTTTTTTCGGAACACTAGATCTGACCCATTCAGAACTCTAGATACATATTTGGTCAAGTAATCTTATTAAAAGAAACCTGTAGAACATATTTGGGTACAGATGAGTGTATTTGCCATATAGCCTGTTTATACAACTACTCCATAATATCAGATATGTTAAAATCATGGTCCTCAGCTTGCACTTTAGCCCAAAGTTTTTCAGGAGTACGATAATATCCACATGGATGGTAATAGATTTGTTAAAGAATATAATTTTGTTCGATTTGTTTATTAAATGTGGGGTCTATAAAAATCTGTGGATCTGTCAAGAAGAGACATCATTAAAGACACAGATTACAAAGCTTGCGCATACATTGCAATCACAAGAACAACATATGGGCTAATTTGTTTACTCTCATTAAAAAGAGTTATTAAATTGATTTTCATAATTTTCGTTACTCAAAATTGTTTTGTAATACCAAAAAATCATCTGATTGATGATCACTTGACTAAATAATAAGTTGAACAAAAATTTACATTTGCGAAACTTAAATTATTAAATGTAAAAGAGCTGTGAAAAAACCCATTTCACTAATAAAAAACCCATTTCTCATATATATGGAATTTTTAACATATATTATTAAAAAGTAAGTATATTTTAATAGAATATAAAGTAAAATAAAAATTTATATAGTCTTAGTAGCTATAAATGTTTATAAAAATATAATAAAAATATCATATAAAAGATGGTATCATAATAGATATTTTCAAACAATAAAATAATTATTTTATGTCATAGTTTATATTACCATCTTTAAATGCAAATATATCAAGATTCACTGATCTGTTTTCTATAATTTTAAGCTCGTTGGAAATCCCTTGTTCTGGACTTTATAGGCAATAAAAGAACTCGCCGATTGAATCATTAGATCCGGAGATATTTACATTTAAAGTTGAGGTACGAACTTTTTAACATGCTTAAATGCAAATATCTTGGGATTCACTGATCCAATTTTTATAAATTTAGGCTCTTTGGAAAGCCCTTGATCTGGTCTATATGAACGAAAAAAGAGCTTGTCAATTGGATTACTGGATCTGGAGATATTTACGTTTTAAGTTGAGATACAAAGTTTTAACATATATAGTAAGTGCTAAAAATTATATTAATTTAAAAGAAATATTTACCAAATTATAGTATAATAACATTAAATAAAAATTTTTTAATACTCATCCCCAATTTACTGTATATTATATAGTATTTTGTATAATAAAAATGTAATAAAATTAATATTTTAATTAAAGGTAGACAAACCAGCCCATATGATATATAAAATACCTGTATGGTATAATCGAGAGTCATGAATCTGAGATAGAAGAACTTAGGCAAAAAAATGCTGAGTTGCGTGTGAAGCTTAAAAAAGCTTTAGAAATAACATCACTAAAGGAGGAAGAGCTTCAAGCATTAGAATGTCAGCTGATTGAAATTGATACTCTAAATATTCAACTCAAAGATCGAATAAAAGAACTTGCTAATAGACAACAGAAAAACATAGATTCTCTTATTACAAAGCCACAACAGAGAATAGCTTGTTCTATGATTACTATTTTTTCAAAGCTGGTATATTTTTTATCGTGAGCTTTTTTATGTTTTTTATAAGCTTTATCGAGGTTTTTACCATCATCTGCAAACTCTTGCCAGTAATCCCTTTCAGCTTTCTTATCTTCATCTACCACTCTGCCATATATTTGTTTAACTTTCTCATGTCGCTTTCACAACTCGTCTCTACACCAAGTATACCAAGTGCAGTTAAACAATAGATGCTTACCAAATTTATCGATTGGATAGACCGCAATAAAGATATCTACAATCTTAAGGATACTGAATGGGCTTTGCTTCCTACATTGCTCTAGAAGTATCCTCCTGTTGATGGCTATAAGATCTTATGCAGCCGAAGATTGTTGCTAACTTTTTTGCTGTATATGCCATATCAAGTACTGTTTATCTGTATAGATACTTAGTACCTACCTTTTATTCAATTACATTTTTTCTTTGTATAAGGGTAATTACTTACCTTGTTATTTCACTCTATTGACTCCATGGCTAGTTTTCTGAATGGGTTAATACTTCCTTACTTTTTTCGGCTCTGTTGGCTTTGAAATTCTATTTCTTATTCAGTTAGGAATAAGTAGGTGAAAATATAAGTAGGATGAAAAATAAGTAGATGAAATAGATGATATAAGGAAATAAGTAGGTGAAATAGGTGGTATAAGTAGGTAAAAATGGTAATATAAGTAGGTGAAAATATAAATAGGTGATTTAGATTATGAAATAAGTAGGTGAGTCAGAACTGGCATTTTCATATTACTAACAATACCTTTTAGAATAACTTCACTTCCTGAAAGTTGTTTACTCTTAAAAATACATATTGGTGGATATTTTGTTCCATTTATAAATAAATATAATGAATTTATTAATTTGATATATAAAATAATTAAAGTAAATATAAAAAAATAAAAAAAATAAAACTTCTTACCTGCAGAACAAATTAGAACTACGGTAAAATGATTTTTATCATTTTCAGGAGGAATCTTACCACACTACCCTGTAATGATTTTATTATATGGTCACGTGCTGATGATATGTTTATGTTTTTTATTATATTTTTGAGGGACTTAAGTTTTTTTTACTAGCCTGATTTCTATTTGTCACTGCATTATATGTTACCTGTACTATCACATTTAAAGTATTACTTATATTATGACAGGATAGTGTAATAAGATTCCTCCATTTTCAGTAATACGAATATGCATTGTTTTATCACTCTTATTGTTAACAGTTATATTTCCTGCCATGTTGAATTACACAGAAGTTTTATTCATATTAAAAATACTATTCAAATCAAAATTATATAGTGTTCTCAGTCTTATAATATATCATCTAAATTCATTTAATTTTTCTTCTAAATTCTCAGGCAATTTTTGAGAAATTTTGGCTCTTCTCCTTAATAACAATCCAAATCATTTTATAAAAGAATTAATCCAAGAAAGATTTTCTTAGAATTTATATTCTCCTGCTAGATATAATACTTAAATTGAAGATTCTTTAAGAATTTTACATATTTGTAATCTTATAAAGATATAATTAACAGAAAACCCTTTTTTCCGTTGTTCTATTATCCAACTGTATAAAATCTTTTCTGCTTCAGAATAAAAGGCTTTTCTTTCTGAAGTTCCAGAATATTTTTTCTTTTTATTTTCTTATATTTAAATTAAAATACTTTGCTGCAGTATTTCTTCCATTTTCTTGGGCATACTTAACTACTATTAATTTTTCTTCAAGTGAATATAATGTATGTTGTCTTACATCCACTTTTTTATGCATTATTTCTACTAGAAATATTATTAAAATGTGTGAAGAATTTTTGAAAGAAATAGGGGTAAGATGTATATAATCAATTAAAAAAAATTAATAGTAAAATCAAAATTAAGCCATAATTACAATTTTGTATGCTATGCTATGAAACTGAAAAAAGGGGTTTGAAATTTGAGATTTTATGGTACTACTATTGTATTGTATAAGCATTAATTTTTCAATAATATATTTTTTTTAAATATATGGAATTTATCAGTTATATGAAAATTAATATTTAATATAAAAATTTAAAAACTCTAATTATTTTTAATATTAATAATTTTTAATATGATTAAACAATTTTGTGCAAGGCATATAATAAAACAAAAAACTGGGACCTCAGTCTCCCAGACATCACTGATTGTTATCCCCTAATGAATTTTTTATTTGCTACTATATTTTTCATTTTTCTTCTATTTTTTATCATGGTTAATTATCAGCAAATTATCAGTTAATTTTAGAAATCTGATAGTCCATTTTAATTCTGTATTTATATTGCTGAAATTACTGAAAGAATCTGGATTGCTATTCAACCAGTTACTATTCCGAAAAAATTCACTGATTATTTATGGAACCCAAACAAAATCATGGAGTTATAATGGAAAAATTCTGGAAAATTATTTTTTATAGGCTTATTGAAGATATTTGTGAAAAGTGTTTACAAAAGAAGAGTTGCAAAATGAAAATAACATTAAATTTGGTATTACAGTTGCATGGATGTTATTAGATCCATTATATAATCAGGTTGAAATATTATTATCAAAAGTACAGGAACAGATAGATAAATGGGATACTGATTCTATTATACAAAAATGGGTATGTAAAGTATATTTTGTTTCATATATTTATTTTTTTCCTTATTTTAATCAAAATTTAAATTCTAACTTAATAAAAAAAATAACAATAATGAAAATAGTAGTGAATATAATAGTAAATTAGACAAAAATGAAATTTCGCAAGCTGAATAATAAAATTTGGAAAATGCGAAAAAGCTGGCATAATACTATTTAGAAAATTTACTATGATATATGATATAATAATATTATTGTAAAGCCGTAAATGAAAATAATAAAATTGCCTTCACAGATTCATGTGATTTTACGCTGATCTGAAACAATGCACAGTTTCACGTGCACTTAATTTTCTGTCAGCATTTTGATCTCGTCATCTTTAATATTTCCAATATTATCTTTTTCATTACTTTGATCCTTATCACATTCAATATCTTGATTTTCATTGTTACTTTCTTCTGACATTTCTTTTCCAAATCTCCTTTCAAAATTTTTATAAACTGTATCTATTAAGAATTTCTGTATTTCCTTATATTATACATCTTCAAAATTCTAGTGTAACCTAAATATATTTATTTTATTTCCAGAATATGGGAGAGACTATGTTAAAAGTTTTTCGTTAGATCAATCTATCACAATGTATTCGTGTATATTAATATCAGGATTCATATCCAAAGGTATTTCTTTGGGATACTAGTAATGAGAAAGAATCTGTATTTTTACAAATTGATTACGGGACTCAACTACATAATATTTTTTTAGTAATCGAAAACGAGGAGAGATAATATTAAAATGGAAACGGATATTGTGATCACATTGGGCATGTATCAGTTTGATTATTTTATGTTTTTAATAGAAGCATGTGCGGGATCTGCCTAGTTTCACAAAATTTATTCCTTAATGTAAATATAGATTTCATGAATTACAAGAAAAAAAATGTGTTTATATAACTAGAGTTTGGAATCGATTAAGACGGTTAATCGATTAATTATCCAAACCATAATTCTGGTCAAATTATCTAATGCGGCCCAGAGCTGTGGATTTTGGTCACGTGTTTTCCGAACTTGGACGAATTTGAATAATAAAATTAAAATAAGACTTTCCTATAACTAAATGTATGATCAAAAAACAATTTGTGCAATCTGCGGCAAACAAACAATTTTTAATGTTTTTAATATTAATCGATTATTAATCGATTAGGTCCTTGGTTAATCATTATTAACCGGTTAAGGTTTTTTTGGTCGGTTCCAACCTCTATATATAACTCAATTGCGTTTCATAAGAGCGTACACAACAGAAACAAATAGTTAAGAGGAAAATCGTCAACCATGTGTTGAGCATTTGGAATCTCTTCGTGATCCCATCCAAGTATCACAAAACACAATTTGTAAAAAAGAAATGTATTTCACTGCTACGCTCAAAGACCACACATCATTGAATTAATAAATGATTTTACGTTATTCTTTATTACAAAACTATCGAACGTGTTTTTGCGAGATATTACATTTAGAGATTGATTCTAGTTATTACTGTTTGAATGTATAGTTTATTGACTGAGCATATTCGTACAAAAGGTTAATTGCTGAGTCGGTCACTTATGTTAAATGTTTAAGTACAACATATAAAACATTGCCCAACTACGAGACCGTGTGTTTCAACTACGATTTGTAATTTATTTAAAAGAAAAAAATTAATGAAGTCAAAACTAGTAAATTTTTGTCCGTCTTAAATTAGATAAAAAAAGTTAAAATAATAGATTTTTTTTATACCAGCGTATAAAGGTAAATTTAACTTACGTTCTCTTCTTAGCACAGTGAACCTGATATTTTGTTAATAATCTTCATTACTACTCGTCTTTTTTCTGGACTATGAGCTTTAAGGCTCATAGCGGTACCCAAAGCGTGAATAAAGTCTAATTCATCAGTGGCATATTCATAAAATTTGTGGTTTTCATTGCCGCACTTAAAACGCCAATCTTTCCAGTCTTTTGCAGTACCGCAATCGTCACATAAAATATCTAAGGAAGTATCAATTTTTAACATTCCTTCACAGTATCTATGATACCAGTTACTAGCACTTCGATAATTTGACGCACATCCTGTTGAAGTCACAGGGCAAGGCATATAAAGCCATGCCTCATCTGAACCAAGTCCCATTGTAAGTAAAATTTTTTCGTAGCGAAATAAGTTTTTATTTAGCACAATCTTAGTGTATTTATTGAGATGGAGTTAGAAGTTGTTCGTTTTGTGGAAAAGATTTTCTAGAATTTCAAATGAAGGAAAAATAATTGATTATATTATCCCAAATTATCAATCTAATCTGAAAAAATATCATGATAAGACATACTTTCCTTTCATATGAAAGTATCAACAAAGAATACTTATTTAATACAGACAAGATTTCATGATAAGACATTTTTCCTGTCTTACGAAAGTATCAACAAAGAATACTTATTTAGTACAGCAGATAAGATTTCAAAAGTGCCATGATAAGACAATCTTCAATGGCAAGCCGAAGCGGACAAATCTCGCCATTTAAACGCGTAATTTAGTGCAGTGATGTGCATTTGTACTACCAATAACATAAAAATTTGGAAATTCAAATGGTTATAAAATTTGGTAATTCAAATGGGTTGTAAAATTCGGTAATCAAATGGTTTATAAAAATTTGGTAATTCAAATGGTTTTATAAGAAAATTATGTTTCCAATATTCCAAGAGCATATCACTGATTTAGTGTATCACAATTATTTACTACTTTAAGAAATCTGGACCATTACACAACACAAGAAATAAGTAAAAAGCAGCATAATAGTGTGAAAATAAGCGGTTATCGTGTCGAAATAGGCGCAGAATTGTCTGCTTGCCATAATATTCCTGTCCTACGAAAGTATCAACAAAGAATACTTATTTCGTACAGATGAGATTTTCAAAAGAATCATGATAAGACATTCTTCCTGTCTTACGAAAGTATCAACAAAGAATACTTATTTCGTACAGATGAGATTTTCAAAAGAATCATGATAAGACATTCTTCCTATCTTACAAAAGTATCAACAAAGAATACTTTTTAGTACGGATAAGACTTTCAAAAGTATCATGATAAAACATTCTACGAAAGTATCTACTTATTTAACAAAAAGATTTTCGATTAATAAACTATTAACTAAACCATAATAGGTTAATAAACGGAAAATGTCGGTCATTCGGCTATTCTTTGTTAACACTAATCAGTTATCGATCAAAGATAGAATATATAAGTGTCCTACTTTATGTAATTTTTTTAAACGTATATAAATTACCTTTCTTGATCATCTTGGCTCACCAGTCGTTTATTCTATGTAAGTTATGAATTAATTTTCTTGTTTACAAATTTATTAAAATTCTCATTTGCTTATTAAATTTACTGCATTGCAATAGACGACGAGATGTCGACAATTCAAACGCATGCACAGACTTTAGCTTACGAGCAACAAAGAGCATTTGAAATTTTATCCAAAGCGTTAGAAGCCCTTGAAGGATACCTTGCCAAGACAGATCGCATGATTAATCGCCCACAAATCTATGGGACTAGTAAATGGATCAAGAGCGACAGTGGAAGTTCTTGGGATCTTCAAGAATGTTTTTTGATTCATTTGAACATATGCGGCATAACTTTCTCTCACAGAAATACGAATTTTCCTACCAAGCAACTCGTAAGGCAACAATTTTATACATGGCTTGCCAATTTGTGGAAGGATATTCCCGCCGAACAATGCCCACAGGACCTAGCTCATTTTTTGATTGAAATACATGATGTGCTAGATGGTGATAAAAGCAAGATCACCAAAGAAAATATAGAATACGATGCTAGTAATAATGAAACACAACCTTCAGCCGAAATGTATAATGACTCCTTCTTTGATTATCAACAACAAATTCATAAAGTTGACTTACAAAAAGAATCTTTGGGTAATAAGACTTCTAGCGAAGTAGAACTGCAAGGAAAATTTAGTGGAGGAAAAGAAGAAGAGGAGAAAGGAAAGATTATTTTTGAAATAATTGAAAAAAAATACCGTAAGGAACATAAAGCCTATCCTTTATTTATTCCTTATGATAAAAGACAGCAACAATCATATTTAATTTGAAAATGATAAACTTCTTTGAAATGAGGATTCACCAAGAAAAAGTATAGCTTTGCAATTTATATCGAGAAAGGAGTCAGTATTCCTTCTCTAAACTATTTTATACAATAACATTTCGTCCATAATGAGGCTTTTTATCAAACATGCTATCACTTATATATGTTTATGGATCTGTCCGCATGGTAATAATGGCAATAGATGTGATACAATGTATATTATTTTTTCCGTGTATGAAATAAAAATGGACAAAATTTTTACTGTCACATTTTGAATGTATACATTTTTGTTCGTGCTTGTATCATTTTTTATTAATAATAATGGCTTCCACCAGTTATACATACTAATTTTAATAACTAGTGAATTTTTCGTGTTTCGCATCATCTTGAAAAAGAGTTTATTGAATGTCTCACGATCAGTATGCAAATATATTCACTCGAATTCAATATTTCGTAATAAAAAATCTAGCTTTGATTTTATAAAGAAAATGTTCATGTGTAAATTTTAGACAAAAAGAAACCCATTTAAACCCATTTAAACAAAAATTTGAAAAGTAATCATATAGTTACGATTAATTCTATAAATATTAAAATTGCGATATAAATTTCCCATCTTCACATTTCTTCACTTTTTTGGAGTAAAAGTAGTTGATACATTATTGTTTCTAAGGTTAATAAAATTAAATTCTAAAATTACTTGATGGATATTAGGAGATATTAGGTCTATTATCTGGTTTGTGCTGCCAACATTCTAATAAAATAAAGTAAAAAATGATTGTAAAAATGCTACAGAAAATTATTATTCTTTGTTTTATACTTTTATAAAGTACAAGAAATTTATCATTTGTGTTTTAACAGGTTCTTCTCTAACACCATTACAAATTTTAATGAAAGGATATTTGCATTTCGTTTTTTTTTCAAAGTCAAGAGGTGATTTTTGACTTGTTAACTTCCAGAATAATACTCCCAAGCTAGATATATCAGGTTTTTTGAATATGTGATATGGATGAATCTCAAAAAATTTAGGATCCATGTAAGGCATTACACAGCAGTATTATAACTAGTATAGAGATAAATGACCAATTTAATCACATTTAGTATACTTACAAGATCCCTATGTGTGATTCCCCTATCATCATATAACCATAACATCAGGAGTTGTATTTTTTATAGAGTCTATGTAAAATCTACCCAGTAAAAAGTTCTTGTACCAAATATAGGCCAATTATGAAATGAGCCCATTCGGTATAAAATTTGGCCATATTTATTTTAATTTTATCCCATTTATGGTCCAATTTTTTGTACCAAAAGGGCTCATGTATAAATTCAATACAAACCTAATATGAATTCAGTACAGGACTTTTTACTGGGCTATAATTCTATATATATCCAATGTAAATTTATTATATAAATTTTTATAAATCTGTGATATAAATGAGTAATTTATTTATTTTTTATATAATTGTAGAAATATTGTAAGGATTTTATATAAGAAAATTTCTAAGTTTACATGGGGTGTTTGTACATGAGTCATATAAATATAATTTTTAATAGACTAATTTTTTGTTTTTTAATTTGAAATTGAATGCTACTGACATTATACTCTTTGACTTTTTATTCTTATTATATTACAGATAAATATATGTATTTTCACCTGCTCTGCAAGTTTACTTAAGGCATTAAAGAAGGTTTTGAATGCCATTTTTAATCTACTAATATGACCCGTATTTAAACACCCCACGTACAAATAGAAATTGCCTTTATATAAAATTAACATAGATACAGAATCATTTAAATATAAATTTACATATAAATTAAAGTTAAATAAATTTTATATAAATATTTTATATAAAATTCATTGCATGAATATAGAATTATAAATATAGATCTATATATAATTTATGATTAAATAAATGTTATGCAAATATTTTACATGTATATGATATATAAAAAATTTTATTATAATAATATATCTATATTTCTTTAACAGTTAAAGATTTACAAACATACTTATGTAATATGAATCAATTCTATCAAATTGTAAATTATACAAATTAACATCATTTTCATATATAGACAGCCTAATCAGGATCCTGAACAATAAATAAATATGTCAGATTTATATTTGCATAACGATCATAAGAAATATTATTCTCATGTAAGATTTTCATTTGCTTAACCAATAGTCTAATTTTAAATTAGTTAGATTTATAGATGCGTAACAAACCATAAATTTAACTAAACTCGGTTATGAGTTTGCGTAGCAAATACCCAATTTGGCAATTATCATATTTTATATATTTTAAATAATAAAAAAAAAGTTTGATGCATATTAATATCTTCTTTGTCTTTACATCTTATCGTTATCTATACATATACATCTTCATCTTTGCATATTTGTTATTTTTATTTTACATATTCACATTTTTTATGCATATTATGGGTGGTTGGAAATACTCAAAACAACGTTTACAAACTGAAAACATCCATTTGTTGCCAAAGTTATACGTGTTAAAAAGGTAATTTGTATATGTGAAGTTGCAATAAAACTTAATAGGAAATATGACAAAGACTATATTAATCGCTATGCAAATGGTCCAGGATGCAAAAAAAATGAACAAAAAAGTATTTTGTACTTTTTTAATTCTATAAAAGCTGATAAAGAAGATGATGATAATGTAGATTCAGATGATGATTGAAATAATTGGAAAAGTGAGGTAGAAGATATAATGGATGATGATGATATTATTACAGTAGATGAAAATGAGGTTGAAATTAATGGAAAAAGAAATGCTAATATAGAGATTATCAGCCCAGCAATTACTAATAAAACTGGTAGAAAAAGAAAATCATGTTTAGGATTGTGTTCAGATTTAATTGCAAAATATGTTAATAGGACACTGGCATATTATGGTGGAGCTTGTCGTGTTGAAGTAATTGCTAAAGAAATGTATCCTGAAAAATTTCCTAACAAATTTACAAGAAAAAAACTTAAACCATCTCAGAAACGTGCATTAAACTGGAAAATTTATGTAGAATCTCGATGGCGTATTGATAAAGATTGTAAGTATTATTGTTTATATTTTTGTAATCTTTATCGATCAATTAATGAATATCTTTTTCAAATATTGTTAATAGGTAATGCTGTACGTGCTAAGAAATGCACAGGATATTCTGATTCTGGAAAAACAATTTGTCATGAATGTTATACACTCAAATACGATCCTATTTCAGCACATCGCCTTACTATACCAAAATCAGCACCCAAAAATCTTAAATTTACACCAAAATTCTATTTCGAGAATAATTCTTTAAAAAAATATTTGCAAAATTAGGATCTTCGTGAGATTTAGTCTATTATCAAGGATAATTATGATACAAATATATGGATTACATTAGCAGATAAGCAAACAAGGATGCATTTAAAGAAAAATCTGTATTTACAGGACTTTGTGAAGTAATGGTTCAAGCTGCAGTTCGTAAAGATAATAATAAAGGCAAGCAAAATATTCAATATAATGAAGATTTTACAAACTTTCTTATTATATTAGAAAGCTTTAGTACTCAGGCTTTTAATCTTTTTCGTCAAAATTTGGAAGGACGTACAATTCAAAATATACGGTATTTTTTACTTGCTTATTTATTAGTTAATCTTTAATATTTTCCCTAAAATAATTAACAATTTTCATAAAATTAGTAAACTTCGGGCTAATAATGAAGACACACTCACAAATCCTAACCTCTCATTTGAAAACGTTGCTAAATTTAAAAGGCTAATTGATATATTAAATTATCAGGAGCCTATTGTTGCTATGTCTGATAACACTAAGTTGAAGCCTGCTCTTCGTTATAATCCTGTTTTAGGCTGTATCATTGGATTAACACTATCAGTTGAACAAACTAAAATTAATGCATATGAGGATATTCAACCGATTATTAATGATATTAAAATAAAAAAAGCAATTGCGAAAGATGTGCGTGCTTATATATTGCAGGTAATTGAGTGGTAATTATTGTTCATTTAAGCAATTACATAACGTAAATCATATGTGCCGATTTTTGGAATTAGTCTAAATTAAGATTTTTATAAAAATTTAATATTTTAGTAAGATTAACATTACACAAATCTAAATTAAATATGTGTTACATATTTACGTAACTCAGATTTAATAAAAAATAAAAAAAAATTTTTTAATCAATATTCAAAAATAACGGTAATAACCACTTCTTTTTCCCCATCACTCCCATCACTTTTCCATCATTTTTCTATTCACTTTTATTAAATATGACAAAAATGTTTATAAGCAAATATAGCAGTTATTTTTAAGTGGTAAGTAAAAGAAAAAACTTAATATTTTATATACATAGATAAGACATATTTTTTCATAATTTTTAGCTTTAATTTATTGTTTTTTCTTTGTAAAAAATACATGCAAATAAAAAATAATTATGATGTAAAATAGTTGTAAAATGAATAATAAGATATTCATTTTTTTTCAAAATAACTAATTATATATTTGTTTTTTATCTTTTAAAATTATTTTATTAGATTTATTCTACTAAAATCCTTAAATGGCAAATAAAATCTTTTAAATAAAGTAAAAGAATTTGGGATTCTCTTATGAAAGCATTTTTTAGTAAGAAATAAAATTTTCAGATCGGACTTTATGCAGGTGACAAAATCGTGCATTATTATTCCTGGAGATATGCTAACGTCATCATTTTACATTCATTTGAAAGCTGAGAATTTGCTCTATCGTAAGAATCAAAGATCAGGAAAATTGGATCACTGGATGAGGCGTAATTAACGATCAAAGTCAAATCAAATTTAAAAATTAAAAATAAATATATTAGACGTAATTATTCACAATCCAGTGATTCAATTCATTCGATTTTAGGCTTATTAGATAGACCTCAATTTTCTCTTTCAAATGAATATAATTTCATTTGTGTAGCTTGCATCTACAGGTATTTAATAAATTTTTTTATATCAGATTTTATCAAACTTATAAAATTTTATATTAATAATATAATTGATGATTCCTAAACATCTACATATATTAAACGAATTATTTTAAATTTATTTTAAAGATAAAAGTTGGCATCACCTTAGGGAGCAAAGATCATTCAAATTGAATCACTATATGTGAAGTAATTAATGATCAAATTTAGATAAAATTCAATAATATACTGAACGTGATTACTGAACAACTAGTGATTCAATTCACTTGATTTTAGATTCATTAGATAGATCTTGATTTTTTCTTTCAAATGAATGTAAATTTATTTGTATAGCTTATTTCTACGAAGAATTATCAATGATTTTGTCATGAGAGTTATATTTGATCTTTTAAATTTTAATGATATCTTATATTAAAAAAAAATTAAAAATTATATAATTAATTAGTTTTTTTTGCATTATCTGGTATAAATTTATTATTCTTATATAAATGATAATTTATATTTGCTTTAATAAAATTATTTTTGTGTAAAAAAATTAGATTCCAAGGATCAGCCCATATGCAAATACTTACTATTCAATTTATTAGATACCATTGCCGAATTTCTCTCCAGTAGTTATTGCATTAATTGCCAATAACGGAACTGATAATATGTTGACGATAACCAGCTTTTATCAAGAATTGTTAACTCAAATAGTGCCACAACTTAACCTTCCAATTTTATCAATTGGATCAGATGGTGCTATTGTCAAATTTAAAGCTCAAGTTACAATTCAGTCGTATTCAACAGATGAACGGTTAACTTTTAAAAATAATAAACTTGGGGTTGATTTCAGCTGCCCAATTTTTTCAAAAGTAGAACCTGTTATTTGCGTACAAGACCCTAAGCACGCAAAAAAAACTGGCCGTAATGCAATTATGTCTGGTGTCCATCTTCTTACCCTTGGAAGTTCAACTGCATGATTTGAACAATTATTAAAATTGTCAAATCTTTCTAATTCTGTAATGTATTGTCATGATGTAATAAAGCTTGACTGTTAAGACGATGGTGTGGCGTATCGTGTATTTTGTTCAGGAAATTTACAAAATTGTCATGAAGCTCACGATACTGAAGAAGATATGCAAGGACTTTTTGTATATCTTTTCATAATGGGTTAGATAAAAAATAATTTTGTTATAATTATTTAATGGTACTTTTTTTTCATTATTAAATTATAATTTGAAAATTAGGCGAACTTATTGATAGCTACTTAACCCGTGAAATAACTCCACTAAAAAGAATTATCGCTCTTTTCAAATTAGTGCGCCCATCCTGATCGTGTAACCATATGAAAATCTAATTAGATTTCCCAATTTTCGCGATTTTTAAACGAACCCTTCTAATAAATTTTTTTGCCATCTCTGATTTCTAATACTTTTTTAGTGATTTCACAAAGCTTCTACAGTAAAATACGCGTCTACTAAGTTTCAAGTATATTACTTACCAAATATTTACTGATTTTAAAACTATAAAGTTATTTGTTTGCGAAGATTTTCTTCTAAATATTTTTATCGGTTATTATGGCTAAAACTTTAGCTGAGGATCTCAAATGGACGCATTATATTCTACATAATGATGGATATTCAAAAAGACAAATAGCTAATCTACTTTATATTGGAGAAACGTTAGTTAAGAAAGTTATTCGAATATATATGCAAAGTGGGGTTGTGTAGTAAATCCGTGGAAACTTACACCAGGAAGAAAAAAAGTTTTTAGTAGAAGTGATATGAATGTAAGTATAATTTGAAATTGTAAATTAGACCAAATACTTGTTTGATAGTCAAACTTATATTATAATTTGTGAATATTAGGTGTTGCGTGATATTGTTCATGAACATGTTGATTATTATCTTGATGAATATATTGAAGAAATGCAGGCACGAACTGGAAAACGTGTTTCTGTTTCAACTCTATGGAGATCATTGGCTTATTGTGGTATTACATGTAAAAAGGTATAGTATTATATGTAAAAAGATAAATTTTAGTTTTTTTTAAAAAAAATTAGCAAGAAAATAATAATTATTCAATTCATTATTATATAGTTACATAAAGCTGCTTCAGAAAGAAATGAATTGCTAAGAGGTGCATTTATTGCATCTATAGGTCGCTATAGAATCGATCAATTGGTATTTATGGATGAATCATCGAAAGATGAACGTACTTCAACACGTTTTTATGGCTATTCTGAAATCAATTCAAAAGCAATAAAAAAGGTGATTTTCATTCGAGACAAAAGGTATACTCTTTTATCTGCATTAACAAAAAAAGGTATAATTGCTGTAAATATTATGGAGGGCAGTTGTACAAAGCAAAGGTTTAAGGAATTTGTCGTATCTCAAGTGGTATGTATACTATTAATTATATTATAATAACTAATTATACTATTTACTAATCAAATTAATTTATAGTTGCCCCAAATGAATCCATTTCCATCTACAAATAGTGTTTTAGTCCTTGACAATGCTAAGATACATCACGATCAAGAACTCCTTGAATATTTAGATGCATTTGGAGTAAAAGTTGAATTTTTACCTCCTTATTCACCGGATTTAAATCCTATAGAAACTGCTTTTTCTACGATCAAACAATTTTTACGAAGAAATAGATATTTTGTAGATACTAATTATAATCCTATTTATCCTTTACTTGTAGCTTGTTCTCAAATTACTCCTCAAATGGCAGAGGGTTATTTTAGAGGATCAGGATATTTTTAAATAAATAAAATTAAAATTTTATATTATAACCAAAATTCAAATTCAATTTATTAACAAAATTTGTAAATTTATACATTATATTGTAATAAAATAATACAATTATTTATATTTTTTAGCAGCATCTCTAATGGTTTCAATATCTCCAATAGTTGTTACCCCACAAGCTTCAAATTGCGTATCATTCAATTTGTATAAATGTTTAACTCTAACTCTTTGCTTCTCAAATCCTTCCAGAAACTTAACGTAATAATCACCTGTTTCTTCAGCTTCATCTAATTGTTGTAAAAATTCGATCATTGATGGTAAAGTTTGGTGATTTACTAGAGTTGTTTGTAATGTTGATTGTAATGGGGATTGTTGTGATATTTGTTGTTGAAGAAGTTGAGGCGCAACTAATGCCTGAAATAAATTGGAAAAAAAAGGACTAATTGAATTTTGTAAATCATTAGAAAGTTGGGTAAAGTGGGTTGAGACCTGTTTTTGGTGTACGCAAATAAAGGATAGGTTGGTGGATCTTTAACTGATGCAAGTCCGTTAAGCTAAAATATTTAGATATTAATGTTAAATTAAAGTAATACTATTAAATAAATATATAGAAAACTGATCATTTCTATTGCCCAAGTTGAAAACATCATATTACTTATTTCAACATGAGGTTCACGATCTTTTAGACAATGCCTATTATGCATGGAACACCAAGTTTCTCTTCGTAATTCTGTAACATTCTTTGCAATTCTTTGATCAAGCAAAGAAATATCTGAAATTTTAGGAACTTTATTTTTATTATAAATATTTGGAATAGAGTCCTCGTCATGATCTACATCATCATCTGAATTAGTTTCCTAATTAAAAATATAGAATTAATTTTTTTAAGAATAAAAAAATCAATAATAATTTAAAAATTACCTTTTTTTTCGCTTAACATCAACTTGTTTTTCTTTTTTATTCATAGTAATAGAAATAAGCATAACTTTTTTTGTGGCAACAAGTTTATTATATTCTGATTTGAAATTTTCGAAATCACGTACATCTACTAATAAAGTACCAGCTCCTTATGTCTTTTCTGACTTAAAAGAAACATTATAGTCATTAGCATCAATTTTTTCATCTTTGAGAAGAGCTGTGATATTATTTTGAATTGAAAGTAAAAACTCATCTAATTCAGAGATTATAACTGAATAGTTTTTAGCTGGAAGAAAAGTACCGTCTGCCTTTTTTATAGATAGTTTGTAATTAACTTCTATTTCCAATTCAGTACTATCTTAATTTTCAGTTTCTGAATTGCTACGTTTGGATTTATTGTAAAATGTTGACCCATCTGACGTAGTACTTTCTTGTGAAATTTCAGTAGTAGATTCAACATTAATTATTTCAATGTTTTCTTCTAATTGTATCACATTTTCTGATGTACGAACTCTTTGTGAAGAGTTATTAGATTTAGATTTTTTATTAGATAAACGTTGGTAAGAACTATTACATATTGAACAGAATGAAAATTGAAAGCCTTTTGCTAAATCAAATCCATAAGCAAAGCTATCATTTTTATTTTTTATAAAATCTATTTGTTTAGGATTAGAAATAGGGTTAAAGACTCTTGTAAATGCGTTTTTAACGAGATTTGTTCAGTTTTTTCTGGATGGCTTAGCTGTTTTATTACAATCACATATTTCTATTTTCAAATTTACCCCACAATAGAGACACTTTTGACATCCAAAACAAGTCCCAATTTTATACATTTTCAACTATTTTTTTACGCGACAAAAAAATTCTAAACGCGAAATTAACTATAAATTTTTTATTCTTGTGTAATCTTGTAATCATTGGCTAATTATTTGTTGATTGTCACGTGAAATTGAAAATCTTTTGAAAATCGATTCTCACATAATGATACAACCCAAAAATCGCATAGTCGCACTAATTTGAAAAAGGCGATAAAATGTCAATGACATCCTTTTTCTTTTTACGATTTTGAAGAGAATATGTAACAAATATGAGTGAAAAGTATTCTAATTTTATTCTGTTAGCAAGAACTTTTTAGCTGATCAAAGTTTTGCAATTTTTGTTTCTCTTGCGGAGTCTATAGTTTTGTTGGTAAAAGCACATCAGGAATATTACCCAAATTATCCATTTTTACCATGGATGCATGGATCGGAGGCTTATGAACACTTTTTTGGCATAGCGCGTCAAATTAATTCTGATTTTAATTATTTAGAATTGTTACAATTAGTTCCAAAAATTTCTCAATGTACCAAAGCGTTAAGAACAAAAAATGTTACATTGGAAAAAGAAAAATCAGTTCGTGATGATAAGCAAGCATACTTTTAGTATTATTGTAATATTAATTATTATCTATTTACTAGTTTTAATGAAAGAAAGTAAAAATTGGGGCTCTGATCAGTTTCAGTAATTACCAAACCAAACCGATCAGTTTCAGTATCGGAACGGTTTCAGTATTCTGATTTAATGAACTGAACCTTTCAGTAAATTTACCGATCGGTTTCGGTAACTTCGGTTTCGATATCGGTTTTGCAATTTACTGAACCGATTTACCAAACTGATATTTTCGGTATTAGTTTCGGTAAATTTTACCGATCATTTTGGTAAATTTTACTGATCACTTCAGTAAATTTTACCGATCATTTTGGTAAATTTTACTGATCATTTCAGCAAATTTACCGAACTGATTTGCTGAACGTTTTGTGATGTTGATAAAAAACGTCGCGAAATGTTTTTTTTGACAATTTAATAAAAAGCGCTTGTGGAAACGTTTTTATTAGTTAATTTATTTAAAAAAATGTTTCTTGTGTCAATGTTTTTTTTTTAATAATTTAATAAAAAGCGTTGTAAAAGCGCTTTTTATTAATTGAATTTATTTTTAAAAAAAGTAAAAAACGCTTTACGCATCGTTTTTTTTTAACAATTTAATAAAAAGCGCTATAAACGCGTTTTATTTGTTAATTAATTTTAAAAAAATGTTTCGCAACATTTTTTTCATAAGCTTAATAGAAAAAACGTTTTCACAAGGCGCTTTTTTTTTGATAATTTAATAAAAAGCATTGCGAAACATTTTTTTAAATTAATTAAGCTAATAAAAAGCGCTTCGCAACATTTTCTATTAAGTTATGAAAAAAACGCGTTAAATTGAAGCGTTTTATTAGTTAATTTATTTAAAAAAAAGCGCTTCGCTAAGCGCTTTTTTAGTAACTTAATAGAAAAATGTTGCAAAAGCGCTTTTTTATTAGTTAATTAATTAAAAAAAGCGTTCTTTCAACATTTTTTCAATAATTTAATAAAAACGCTATGTAAAGCGCTTTTATTTGTTAATTTATTAAAAAAAAGCGCTTTTGCAACATTTTTTCTATAATTTAATAGAAAACGTTGCGAAACGTTTTTTATTAGTTAATTAATTTAAAAAAAATGTTTCGCAACATTTTTTTTGATAATTTAATAAAAATGTTGCGAAAGCGTTTTTATTTGTTAATTTATTTAAAAAAAATGTTTCGCAAGCGTTTTTTCAATAACTTAATAGAAAACATTGCGAACGTTTTTTATTAGTTAATTAATTTTAAAAAAGCGTTTACTTCGCAACGTTTTTTCAATAACTTAATAGAAAGCGTTGTGAAATGTTTTTTATTAGTTAATTAATTAAAAAAAATGTTTCGCAACATTTTTTTCAATAATTTAATAAAAACGTTGTGAAACATTTTTATTTGTTAATTTATTTATAAAAAACGTTTCGCAACGTTTTTTTCAATAATTTTATTTGTTAATTTATTTAAAAAAAACGCTTTACAACGCTTTTTTGATAATTTAATAAAAACGCTAAACGCTTTTATTAATTAATTTATTTTAAAAAAATGTTTCGCAACATTTTTTTTGATAATTTAATAAAAACGCTAGAAACGCTTTTTATTTGTTAATTTATTTTAAAAAAAACGTTTCACAACGTTTTTTTTCAATAACTTAATAGAAAACGTTGCGAAACATTTTTTAATAAAAAACGTTGCGAAAACGTTAAAACTGAACCGATAATGAATCGGTAAATCAGTTCGGTTTTCGGTATTTACCGGTCGGTTTTGGTATTGATGATTACTGAAACCGATTAGTTTCGGTAATTAACAATGCCGATACCAATCAATTTGGTTCGATTTCAGTTTTGGCAAAAACCATACTGAACTGAACCGATCGGAGCCCTAGTAAAAATTACTATTAGTTAACCGATTATAAATCTTCTTTCCCTTATATTTCTTTCAAATAGGTTACCATTTTGATTACAATATCAGAAATATTAATCCAAGCAAGTTAGCAGAATTATGTACTTGGCCATCAGACAAGGATATTACTTCAGCTGTTAAATATTCTTACAAATTGGCGTCTGAACTTGCTAAAGAACTTGATATAGAACCTACTTCAAATATGAATCATTCACTATTACTGCCATTTGTAATGATAGATAATCCAAATTTGGAAGTATCAACTGGAATTAAGCCAACTTTGGAACTGGAAAATGATTCAAATGAATTCTTTGAAATCGATAAAAAAATTTCTGATGCAATTAGTCAAACATCTAAGCATACTACCGAAAGAATTGATAATGTTCTTGATTTATTGAACATTAAGAATGTTGATGATCAAATTCGGCAAACCCAAGTTATTTCATCTTTAGATAATATGAGAATAATTAATAATGAACAACTTACTCATGGTATGAATTTTTCTTTTAATTATATTACTATATTATCAAAGTTTTTAATAGTATATTATTAAGTATTAACATAATCGTGAAAGATTCTTCTATTAGATATATTTTTCCAACAGGAAAGCTGAATTATTTGGTTATGATTAAATTATGAAGGGATCATGAAGCATATAATTCAAGACCAATTGAAAAACAAAATCATGCATATATGATTGGTCATGAAAACACAAATACTATTAATTCAAATAGGGCTAGTCATATAATTTCACATCTTACGAATAATGATGATCTGGCAGTACAACTTATTAAACAACGTGAAAAGCGATGGAAAGAAAATTGGAAGGCAATGACAGCTAATCTTGCAAGTTTACATAAATTTGAATTATCAAGGTAAAAACAAACTGATAAAGTTACAAATAAAAGTAAATATAATGTTAATTATGTAATTTATTTATATAATTTTTAATATTAATAATTTATTATTTAATTTAGTTATATGTGTTGAATCGGCAAATATTACTCAAGATTTTCCATTGCAACAAAGTGACTATGTAATTGCATTGTATGGGACAAAAATTTGTATTGCTAAAATAATAGCAATGTATTATGAAGGTTATGGTAACCATTGTTATAGCCAAAATGCAGTAACTCAAATTGAAGATTTGTCTTATATTTCATTATAAGTATATTTGCCCATTCATCTCAATATTTTTGCAAGTCAAACTGTAGAAGGTTATACACTATTTACTCATCAGTGTCCTCAAAATATTATACATCATATTAATTCAAATGGAGTTATAATTGGTGGTAGTTCACTAACTTTAACAGGAATAGCACGTAGAGCTCTGAATAGGTCAGGTCAGGTCAGGTTAATTGATAAACCTAACCTGAAATTTTTTTCAGGTCAGGTCAGGTCAGGTTATATCAGGTTGTCTATTTGACCTGACCTGACCTGAAACCTGAAAAATTTCAGGATTATTTTTATTAAAGTATTGAAAAAAAACGGTATAAAACTTTTTTTTTTAATATAATATTATGACATATCTGCCGATCTGCTGAATTAACAAAATTTGTCTAAATTAAGGAATTTGACAATAATTTAATAAAAATTAGGTAAATTAAGTTTTGCAAAAATGATCACACTTGTGCTACATGATTATATGACAGATATTAAGAAATTACTTCAACAAAAAGTAGCATTAAAAAAATTTTTTTCTTTTGTAAACTTCCTATTAAACTTCCCATCAACTCCTCCATCAACTTTTCAAACAATTTTTACATCAAGTAAGTTGAGAATTTTTGCAAGTATATTTGTAATTATTTTATATTAGATACAACTTGGAGCTGTTTTTTTATTTTTTTTTATAGTTTATAGAAAAAATTTATTTAGAAAGCAAAATTATTCAAAAAAATCTTTTCAATAAATAAATAACTCTAAATATTTATAACGATGTTTTAGCGAATTTAGATTATGTATTGATTAGTTGTTTAATTAAAATCTATTTGATATTTATTATTACAGTATTAATTATTTTTCAGTTAATTTTTTTTCGTTAAATCATTAAATATTCTGAATTTTGTAAAGTTTTCTTTTGTTTTTTCTAATAAACTAACTTTATAATATTTTTTTCCTTTTTTTTCTAGAAACTCCTTTTACTGGTTTTGGGTTAAAGAGGTAAATATTTTGGGAGAAGTCTTAAAAGTTTTTTTATATATTTTTTGACATTTTTTCTTATATAGGAATGGGTTTTGATCGATTTTAATTGGTACTACGCCACATAACTGATGATCAGCAAATTCTGCAAATCGGCGGATATGAAAAAAATGTTTTTGCAACGTTTTTTATTAAAATATTGAAAAAAATATTGCAAAACATTTTTTTAATATAACATTATAAAAAAATGTTTTTGCAACGTTATTATTAAAATATCAAAAAAAAATGGTATGAAATATTTTTTTAATATAATATTATGAAAAAACGTTTTCACAACGTTTTTTCTCGAAATATTGCGATTCAATATTTTTATATTGATTTTGTATAAAAAAAGTGAATTGCGGTATTGCGATTCACTTTTATTATATAGTAGAATCAATAGTTTTAGGTGATGTAATCGATTTCAGGTCAATCTTCGTATCGACCTGAATTTTTTTTAAAAATCTCATACCTGACCTGAATTTCAGGTCAGATCAGGTCAGGTTACCTGAATTTGGCTGAGCTCTAGTAGCACGTAGTATTTTTAATTATTTTAACCGTGATACTATTAAAAATAGCATTATTAATATGATACAATAATGTCAATTTGTCAATAAAGTAATAATATAAATAATTAAAATTAGCAAAAAATTTTTTTTAATTTTACAAAGTCATAAAATAAATTGCTTAGTAATGCAAACAATTTTAATGTTACAATTTGAATTTGCTTAGCAGAATGAAAATAATTTGCTTATTGATCTTAGTAAATTTTGAAATTTTCATCTGATCTATATATATATTGTTCGGGATCCTGGTAATATTTCCAAATTTCTTGAAATAGGCCATTAGGTTATCTTTTTTAATAAAGAACAGAATATCAGTAATTTGGATAGCCTGAAGATCTTTATTGGATCGAGTTGGCAAGGATCGTATGCGTGGAACAGCAAGATCGGGGAGGGGAGTTGAGAATGGAAGCCAGCCATAGGTCACGTGCTTCAGCAGTATGGAAATGAATAACGTGGCGTTTAGCATCGCCAGAACCAGTTATACGCGCTTTTCCAGTGTATGACTCATAGGTTTCTAAAAAGAGATTATTGACAGCCTCAATAAAAGCCTTATTAGTGGTAAATTTTTTAAGAGTTTTAGGGGCAGCATTCGGCACAGCTGCAGCCTGAAAATCATCTCCATCGGGAAATTTTTTGGGGTGCAGAACTGCGGAGATCTGTAAAATTAGCAGATCTCCGCTTTTTTTTTGTCATTTTTTGTGTATTTCTGCGAAGTTCTGCAAACTTTGCAACTTCGCAGATAATTGAATGTTTTTATTTATAAAATCAGCAAAATTCTGCAATTTTGCAGAATTTCATTTAACAGAAAATTTAAAACATGCCAGTTTGCGAAGTTTTGTGAAATAGCAGATCTTCACTTTTTGTCCTTTTTTTTGCGAAACTCTGCGAAATTCTTTAATTCAAAATTGCGGGTTTATAATTGCGTTTAAACTTTGAGTAACTAACTAATTAAACTTTTCGATTTCAATTAATAATTAAGCTTAATTAAGCTTTTCGATCATTTCCGTTGACAATTTATTTTCGCTAAAGTTTTTTAATAGTTTTTTTTTAATACTTTCGTTAAAGTTTTTCAACAAATTTACAAATTTTATTTTTTAAACTTTCTGACTTTACTTTCGTTAAAGTTTTCCAGTAATTTTTAAAACATGTATTTATTTAACAAATAACGATTTACTTTGCCAAACCTTGGAACTATATGAACTTCTTGATTAATTGAACTGATTGGTATTGTGTTGTATTTTTTGGTGTAATACAACTGTGGATACCCATACAGTTCGGGTTCCTCCATAATAATATCAAACCAACGAACCAGAGCAAGTTCATATGGCTCTTTGAAAAAACCTCGGAAGAATTTAAATAATAACAACACCTTATAAAGAAAATTGATTAATGACATACAACACTTTATCAATCTTAATCATTCACTTACTTTTCCATACCAAGCTCCCTCATCCAAATTGTATTGCTCTTGATCTTCCGCAGGAGTTACCACAATATTACTGAACCATTCTTTACCTTGGAATTCTCCTGTCGTTCTTAAAATATGTCTATTTTCCAGGTGTACTGAATCATAAATTTTAATGTAAAATTCGTCACTTTCGGACTCCTGCGAAGATGTGTCCAGAAAGGTATCTAAAGTTGAAATTAATTGCGATAACCCTTCAATGAAGTTTGAATGTAGTGGATTTTCAGATTTTTTCAACGATTTTATTTTTTGGTCGATATTATCTAATGTTAGTTTCCAAAGTACTTTTCCAAATTTTTTGGCTTTACAATGAATAACTTTTTTAGCAGAAGATGTCAATTCTTTGTGTTTTACCTATAAAAAATATTAGAATTTATAATTAAATGTATGTATATTTCAAAGAAATTGATTTCAGTCATGTCGGATTCAACTAACAGCGTTCACCAATTGTCTCATTACGTCTTTTCTGTTTGATAACCGATATGGGATTTTGACATATGATTTGTAAAGGGTTTCGTACGTTTCCGTTAACAACCCATTCAATGCACCATATTTTCTAATAGCAGGCACTGAAAACAATCAAAATAAATTAGGATAAAATCATATATTGTATGTTTACTAGCGTCCTACCTGCGTGATACCGCCAACTGTATAACTTCGGAAAATTGCAGTCAGTAGTGGACAATGAAGAGAAGATCTTTTTGAAATCAATGCACCAATCAATAATTGCTGACTATAATTGATAATCTTTAGTGTGTTGATGATTTCCAATGTGACTTTATGAACTTTATTTACTTCAAAAATTTTCAGATCTCCTTCAGTGTACATTTCTTTCCTGCTCATTATATATATCTTACTAAACTTTGCGTAAAGTTCGCAAAGTTCTTTACAGGTTATTTCGTTCCCTTCAAAAATTTCATCTAAGACAAAAAAAGCAATTTTCATTATATTACAATAGTCTGAAACAGTAAGTACGTTTAAATGTCCTAATTTATGTAAGAGTTTAAGACCCGGGAAGCGAGGAATCTGACGAAGTCGATCATCAAATTTTTTTTGTAGTTCTGTTCCTCCGACTGCCTTCAAAATATCTTGTGTAAATTCCAATTGGTATTTGAAGAGTCCAAGATCGATATGGTGCATACGGTCAGGAACGCAGGCTTCGTATATATTCAAATTTCTGAAACAAATTATATATGCATAAAAATTTACATCTTTGAAATTCATTACAGAAATATAAAGATATTTACGGAAATTTCCAGAAGGAATTTTCAACAGAATGCACAGAATACTCCTTTCTTTCGGCCATCGTCGATTACTTGCTTCATATTTTCATGAGTTCTTTATGAGGTACATTCTCTAGTTTAAGACTCATATTGTTCAGATCACTTTGCAAAACCATGCAAGTATGGCATGGCATTTTGCCACCACGCTCCTTTATATGTCGCAGTTATATCATCAGCTTCAAGCATATCTGCGAGAAAAAAAGATATCCGTGCAGCGAAAGTAATCACTTGTCATTAATTCCAAAATATTGCGCTTCAGATTTTTCTAATAAAGGTTGGAGCATAATTTTGAAGCATTTATGATATACATCGCGCTGTAAGCTTTGAAAACTTTTTGTTGTTTTGATTCCTGTATCTTGGACTTTAGGGAGAAATCCTAAAAGAATTTCTCTCCCGGCAAATTACGAACACGATTTGGAATCGTTACCGCAGTTAAAAAACTGGATGGCCTGATCGATTTCCCAAGTCCATCGAAAGTTGTTGCGTCTGAGTATAAGATGATGGACAATAGTCGATTTAATAATGGAAGGTTCTTTTCAGTTTCTAACCACCAGTTACCTTCGAAAGGTTCGCCAAATATTCTTGTTTCACCTCTATCATCCTGAGAATATAAACAACTAAATAAGCATAAATAATGTAATTTATCATTGCAGACGGAAATCAAATTATTATACAGACTTTCATTTTATTTTGGATTCCTTTATGGACGAAGTTATTGGCTACTTCTGGTCGTTGCAGAAGAGCTTGAATAGCACGAAAAAGTGGGCGATAGTAGAGGGTAAAATTAATTTCATTATAGGTCGCAACAACCTTTTCTTTAAAGTCTATCAAAGGTGAATTTATTTGATTAAGATAATCCTTGCCATTTTTCATTGAACTTAGCAATGGTGATTTGTCTAAATTACTATATTTGTTGAAAAACTTTATTATTTTATCACCTATCTTATTAGAGATATTACCCTCTACTATCAACTCCAAAAAGTCGCAATATGCATCATTTGGCCATTTTACTACGTGCTCTGGTGTGGGTTTTCCATCAACTACATCTATGGCATTATCTAATAACGCACCTTGAAGGTCTTCAGAATCAATGAATTCAGTATCTTCAAAGTTTACTAATTCTGATTCTGCTTCTGATTCTTCAAAATTTGCTTCGACCCTCTCTTCTGACCGTAATTTTTTTCGCAAATGATAATGTGGTTCATCTTCTAACTCATCTGCAATATTTACTAAGTCTTCATCTTGAGATAAAGGTTCAAATTGCTTCATCTCATCATCATCATCCTGTGATGTAAGCTTTTCTTGCGAAGTAGTTGGATTTGGCATAATAATTGACGTGCTCCAAAGTTCTGCATCATGTTCTAATCTTATCATTTCTCTTAATGGCTGCAACAAAGATCTTTGCTGTACTGGTGACTCATTTAGTTGGAAGAATCTCATTTTCCTGTGATGTTTAGCATTGGCATGTTGTTTTAAACCGCCGTAAGTTGAAAATTCTCTTTTACAAATTTGGCATTGATATCTAACCATTTTTATTTGAAGAACAATTTATGAGGATTTATTTGCGGTATAGTAAATATTTGTTTTTATTTGTTCTTTGCTAATTTTAAGCGAATTTTAGTGATTTTATTAATGATTATTTTAATTAATGCGAAATTATGAATTTTGTGAATTTGCGAATTTTAATGAAGAATTTGATATTTTTTTCGTTTGTGTAAATTCTCAATTTTTTTTTTTTGATTTTTTTACATTTTTGGCGCAGGGGTTCAATCATTTTAATTTACAGATTTTTAATCATTCTATTTTTAAATTTTAATCATTTTAATTTGCAGATTTCTTAATTATTTTATTTAATTTTAATCATTTTAATTTGTAGATTTTTAACTATTTCTATTTCTAAATTTTAATCATTTTAATTTACAGATTTTTAACTATTTCTATTTTTAAATTTTAATCATTTTAATTTACAGATTTTTAATTATTTCTATTTTTAAATTTTAATCATTTTAATTTACAGATTTTAATCATTTTAATTAATATTTTTACTGATAATTAAATTATTTAATTTATAGATTTTGGATTTTTTTATCGATTTCAGTAATCAATTTTTTATTTAAATTGTTTTGTAAATTTCAAGTATATTTTTTCCTATACAATTTTCTAAATTAGTTGTTAATAATGTCAACGAAAAATACTAAGAAAAAAAACTGGAAAAAATGCAAAGAAAAAAACGAAAGTTTCCCATAATAGTCCGGAAAAAAAGATGAAGCTTCTCAAAAAACTGGAAATATATTATCTCAAATTTTATCAGGTACAGTCCGTCAAGGAATTGCATTTCTTACATTAATTTAATATTATAATTAATCTTCGCTTGTTCAATCGACACCAACAGCTGATGATGTATCATAACAAGATACAGGAAATGTTGATGATAATGCTTCAGCTTCAATATCTTATACTGAAACTCGTACTGGCCCTGATTACGATAATATTTTAACTTCAACACCCCATACCGAAGGACCATTCGTGTTGGTTGTTCCAGATGAAATTCTCAAGTCTTCAACATCCAATAATCCTACAAAAAGTATCGAAAGTGGCAAGCAAAAAAAAATCAGGGTAGATCATTAACGCCCATTGTTGGTAATAATTCAACAAGAAATCTTGAAAATTCTTCAACTAAACCCGATGATGATTCAAACCGAAGAACTTCCACACCTATCAGAGCACCCACACCTATCAGAGCTTCTACACCTATCACACCTATGCAAATTGATGATGAACATTGTAACTTCGAAGAACGTAACGAACATTACCTTACAATCGAGAAATTAAACTATACTATGAAATTATTAGACGAAAAAATCACTTTAATATATCGATTGTGCTGACGTATTAGTGAGCAACAACGATTAGATTCTCAAATGATACAGAGACTTGTGGTGGTCGATGAGCTTTCAGATGAATTTTAGAACGTAAGTTACTTTAATATATTTAGCAACTTTATTTGATCTCAAGATATTTAAAAATAACTAATTGTCTTTACAGCGCGCATATAAAAAGGTGTCCAAAGAACTTATTCCAAAGATCCTATTTCCCTCAGATATGGAGTACCGTGAAGCTTTAGAGAAATACTTCGCTGAACATGCCAGTCATTATATTGAAAATCTTGGAAGAAATACGTGGATTTCCCTATTCGAATCAAAGTTATTACCAGAAGTACATGAAATCATTAATAATAATCAATAATAATAATAATAATAATCCGAAATTATTTGATTATTAAGATAAAAAACAAATGCCGAAGCAAGCAAAATGATTTAGCGGCAAATATTTGAAATACTATCATGTTTTCTAACTTCGGTGAGCAGAAGTTAGAACGTGTGGATAGCAGTGCGTCCTCTAAAAAGATTGCCGAATGGAAAAAAAGTGCAAAAACGCGAGAAGCATATTGAGAACTTTTCAAAAATCAAGGTATTCTCACGAAAATAACCTCTTCTGTTTTCAAATCATACGAAGGCAGTGAGCTTCCTTCAGAACACTGAGTTTATGTACTCGTTATCTGCGATATTGTCTTAAATCCCAGTAGCCCTGGGATTAAATGCAACGACAAGTTAGTTTTAAAGAGAGTTGATTTTCTTATGGTAATAATAACGTTCATCAGTACTTTGAAGTTAAATATTTTAAAATATTTCGCAAATATTAATGTATAATCCATTATCAGCAATCGATCAAAAATAAAGTTACTGTAACTTCGCGTTTGTTGCAGGAGTTAGCGGTGAAAGAAGATTCAGAACAAAGTCCAGAGATTTCGTCTATAATCGAAGAATTGAGCGATGCTGATGATGGTAATAGTAGTAGTTACGAAGAATTAGTAAGTCAAAGTTATTATCTGGTATATAATGATTTTTACACCGCGTTAATTTATTTTACTAATCTAAATCAAAAAAATTTACAGCTCAAGAGTTTAGATTCGAAATTCTCTTGACATTCGTCGAATTTTTTCGTATTACATTAATTTTCAGAATTCGGAAATTTGTATTTGAAATTCTTCAATTTTTTTTGAATATATTTTATTAAATAAATTACATATTAAATAAATTACTATATATAAAATTGTTTGTAATAATTGTGATGATCAGTGAAATTAAATATATTTGAATTATTTTGAATATTTATTTTTTAAAAATTTTCGCAGAATTTTGCTTCTTGAAATTCTGCGCAGTTTTTGATGAATTTTTTTTTCCAAAGACTGCCGACAGGATCACAGATCTGCGCAAAAATGTCACCTGCAGATCTGCGCAGATCTGCATTCCAAAAAATTTTCCGATGTCTGGTTATGAAGGGTCACACCCAGATCAGGGATTTGATTGCCAGAAGGAGCACTATTGGTATCCATATCAGGTGACGCGTTAAGGGGTTGTTGCTTGTCTTTGTTTGAAGGTGCATGCATGGACGCGTCCACATTACCAGGAGACGCGATGTGACTGGGCGCAGTTGGCGCAGCAGATTTTTTCGAGGAGGAGGTCAAAGTATTTTCGCCAGAGATATTTTGTTGAGAAGAAGAAGAAGGACCATCTTTTCCAACGTCAGCCATCTGGGCGTCGGCAACGTAATCTTCATCCATAGAGTTTTTGGTAATCATACGGTTACGCTTTTGCTGGATAGTGTTTTCACTATCGGAACTTGAATTATCAGTCTCTGTTTATTTTCGCTTGACAGAGACAGTTTTATACTGTTAGAGGATACTAAGCTGCACACTCTCTTGGTATAGTTACCAGACATATTAGAGGACTTTGGGTTGGAAATATAAAATTTTATTAGTAGTTTGTATTATTTTTTAAAAATAATAAAAAATTATTTTCGTCAGAAATTTTCATTTTTGAAAAATTCAGGAGAGAGTTTATGATATATACCGTATAAAAACGATGCCTAAAATTAGAGGTGCGTCCGGATGAATGCGATGGTCAAGTCCGTCATCGGATGATCACGTGACGGATCAATCCGGATTAAAAAATCGGATTATCGGATTATCCGCAGATTGACCGGATTGATTATAATTCCAGCCAGAATTAAGTAATCGGCATGAAATTATCCTTTTTAGGGTATGAGTAACATTACACAAATCCAAGAAAAGGAAATTTTGTTTCCCAGCAAAAATGAAATTTGGAGTTTCACAAGAATTCTAAAAAGGATATTTTTCGCCGATCATTTAATTTCCTAATTTATGATTAGATATTTAATTGTCTACGCGACGCACGGGTATGTCGATCGTTTCCATTTATGGCGATACCCATTCCACAAAAAACCAGTTTTTCTAAATTTAGTTTCCGGTCGTGTAACATAAAATTTCCTAAAAAGGAAATTTTTTTGTCGATCCCGTATAGGATTGATCGGATATCCGGTCATCCATCCGGTCTATTTGACGGATTCATCTGATCAATCCGAATCCGCCTATTGACGATTGATCTCGTGATAACCGGATTGACGATTCGACTACCTTCTACCTAAAATACCCTGGGTATATATCAATTTCACCAACTTAAAAATTGAATTATACCTACGGGGGTATCTGTATGGAATATTGGAAAAATTGGCCAGAATTAGCTGAATTCTTACCAGAATTAAGATTTTTTAACCACATATCATACCTCCGATATTATATGTTTAGACGTAGTAGGTGCTTTTGCAGTGCTATACGGTATTATAGGCAAATGCGGCATAGTAGCCTTTATCTTTATTAAATTTATTCGAATATTCTTTACAGAAACCTTAAATTTTTGAATAATACCGAATTGATATAGTAATGATGTTAAATATATATCGTAATGATATCGATTTGCAAATGATATCATTATGATATCGCAATGATATCATTTCAATATTAATTCAATATATCGACATGATGTCGTAAAGATATTTGTTTTGAAAAAATATCAGATTGATATCATTTCGATATTGTTATAACAATAATGAAAAATAGAAAGTAAATACGATATTAATACGATATCGTTCTAACATTAATTCAATATCAATACGATATCGTAAAGATATCACTTTATAATTATCTAATCGACATCATAACGATATTGATGAAACATCAAATTGATATCATTTCGATATTGTTATAACAATAATGAAAAATAGAAAGTAAATACGATATTAATATGATATCGTTCTAACATTAATTCAATATCAATATGATATCGTAAAGATATCACTTTATAATTATCTAATCGACATCATAACGATATTGACGAAACATCAAATCGATATCATTTCAATATTGTTATAACAACAATGAAAAATAGAAAGTAAATACGATATTAATATGATATTGTTCTAACATTAATTCAATATCAATATGATATTGTAAAGATATCACTTTATAATTATCTAATCGATATTGACAAATAACGAAACGATATCATTTTGATATTGTTATAACAATAATGATTTTTTTTTAATAAATGCAATATCAATATAATATTATTTTAATATTAATTCAGTATCAAAATAATATCAAAATGATATTATCTATAAAAATATCAAATCAATCAAATATCGTTAAATTCAATTTTATAATATTTTAATAATTTGTAATCTAATTTAAAAGTTAATTTCAATAGATTTAAGTTACCGGTTATTTATTACAATAACAATTTTAATTACAGATAAAGTATACATTAGTTTAAATATTATATAACAGATAAAAAAAATATCAATAAATCTATAATAAACTAATTCAATAAATTAGAATTATGAGTTAAATTGGTGATGTAAATCAAAACATTACTTTACTAAAAATGGTTATTTTTTGAAATACTTTTATAATATTCTTATTATACTTTTGTAATACTGACATTATTTTGTAATGGTTGAAATTGTTTTTATATATTTCGCAATTAATTACAAAGATTATATCACAAGGGCTAATAAAAGTATTACAAACCATAATTTCAAAACAATTTAAATATTATGTTGCAATGGTGTTTGTAATTGATTTATTATTAATAATATAATTATAAATTGAAATTATTATGAAATTGTATTGCAATATTTATAATATTAATATAAAATTGTATTGCAATGGTTTATATATCTTAATATGAAATTGTATTGCAATACTATTGCAATGGTTTATATATCTTAATATGAAATTGTTATGAAATTATATTGAAATAGTTGTAATAATATAAATCTAATCATTATTTTTATAATTGTACTATCTTTTTGTCAGGCAGAGGGAGCAGCAATGGCTCTCCCCCTATAGGCATTAATTGGCCTCTACCTGTTTACAGAGGAGAGGCTTTTTGTAAAGTTAAAATTAATAGATATATATACATCAGGAAGTTACGAAAAAAATGTACATTACATATACATTTATGCAAATCATGTACATTGCAATATTCATTCTTTTTAATGTACAAGTAATATTTAACATTAATGAACATCATCAATGAAATTTTTATCATGATGTGCAGCATTTAATAATAAATATTCAATGTACATATCTTTGCTATAATAAAAATATAATTACTAACTAGTAAATTTCAGTTAGTATTGATCGGTATCATGTGATCAGTTTGCCGATCGATCTTTTTTTGATAAAAAAAAGTCTAATAAAAAACTTTAAACTTTTTTTTCCCTTTCTTTCACTTCCCTTCTGTCCCCTTGTCCTTTCGTCCTTCTCCTATATCCTTCCCTTTCCTTTCGTCCTTCACTTCCCTTTCGTTCTCTTCTTTTTCTCACACCTGTAAGTTTCGTTACTTTTTTTTAATTTATTTTTTTTTTTTTTTTTTTTTAATTTTATCTTTTTTTTCGTTTCTTTTCATTATTTTATTTTTTGTAGGACGTTTACTAGGGGACGCCGGCTTGAATACTATGAAACCGGACTTTAAGGTAGTAAGGAACTGAAAAGGGGAAGATTTTTTGTTATTTTTAATTTAAGAAACGAACTAACGTTTCTCTTTTATTATTTTATTTTTTGTAGGACGTTTACTAGGGGGACGCTGGCTTGAATACTATGAAACCGGACTTTAAGGTAGTAAGAAACTGGAAAGTGGAAGATTTTTTGTTATTTTTAATTTAAGAAACGATCTAACGTTTCTTTTTCATTGTTTTTTTTTGTAGGACGCCAGCTTGTTCACGAAACCAGACTTTAAGGTAAAAAACTGGGAAAGGGGGATGGTGGAAGGGGATTTCGCAAAGAGGAACCAAGATTCGTAAGAATCTTAGTTTTTTTTTATTTTTTTTATTATTATGAAACGGTTTACTAACCATTCCTTTCTTTTTTTTATAGGTTCGGTGTCTTGGAAGGGCTTCCGAAGAATGGAAAATGGAGAACTAAGGTTCGTAAGTATTATATTCAGTTACGAACCTTAGATTTATTTCTTTAATACTATGGACGGTTCTAACCGTTCTTTTTATTTTATTTTTTATAGGTTCTGTCGGGTGATCTTCCGAAGAACGGAAAACGGAGAACTAAGGTTCGTAAGTATTATATTACGAACCTTAGATTTATTTTTTTAATACTATGAACGGTTCTAACCGTTCTTTTTATTTTATTTTTTATAGGTTCCATCGGGTGGTCTTTCGAAGAACGGAAAACGGAGAACTAAGGTTCGTAAGTATTATATTACGAATCTTAGATTTATTTTTTTTAATACTATGAACGGTTCTAACCGTTCTTTTTATTTTATTTTTTATAGGTTCCGTCGGGTGGTCTTCCGAAGAACGGAAAACAAAAAACTAAAGTTCGTAAGTATTATATTACGAACCTTAGATTTATTTTTTTTAATACTATGAACGGTTCTAACTGTTCTTTTTATTTTATTTTTTATAGGTTCCGTCGGGTGGTCTTCCGAAGAACGGAAAATGGAGAACTAAGGTTCGTAAGTATTATATTACGAACCTTAGATTTATTTTTTTTTAATACTATGAATGGTTCTAACTGTTCTTTTTATTTTATTTTTAGGTTTTGGGTTTCTCAGGTGTCTTCTGAAAAATGGAAAAAACCAAAATTCGTAAGTACGAATCTTTGGTTTATTTTTATTTATTTTATTATTATGAACGGTTTCTAACCGTTCTTTTCTTTGATTTTTAGGTTTCGGGTGGGCTTCTGAAGAACAGAAAACCCAAAGATTCGTAAGGACAATACGAATCTTTAATTTTTTTAATTTTTTTTGTTATTTCTAATTCTTTTTCTTCTTTTAGATCTTGGGTGGGTTTCTGAAGAACGGAAAAAGAAGACGAATCTTAACGGATTGGTAAGTTTCGAAGATTTCAATTCACTTCGAAACTTGGATTTTTTTATTTTTCTTTTAGAAACGTAAACTAACGTTTCTTGTTTGCTTTTTTTTGTAGGATCTGGGATCACTCAGTTATATGGAATTTCGAAGGTATATACAGTACCTTCAAATTTTTATTTTTTCTAACAAAACGTTTTTACTAACGGTTTCATTTTTTTTTCTTTTGTAGGTCCAAGACGCGACTGGATCCTATTTCGAAGGTATATATATCCCTTCGAATTTTACTTTTTTTTATTTTTAACGAAAAGTTTTATTAACATTTTCATTTTTTTCTTTATAGGTTTATTTTGGAAATCAATTTTTATCTAGTATTTAACATATTATATAGATTTAAAATAGCCATAGATATTATATTAATTAGTTAATAATACATTTGTATAGTATAATGATAGTATAATAATAAATAACGCATGTATTTTAATATCATTAATAAATGTGTTAATTAATCGTAATGTACAGGTGATGAACATCTTTAATTTGGCGATGAACATCAAATGTTGTGACATCGGTAGTACATTGCAGGGTCCGATGTTCAGCGTTTCTTTATGATGTACATCAAGTGACCGATGTACATTTGATGAATATTTTTCCCGTGACTTCCTGATGTATATGTATATATGAGTATATATATACATCTAAAAAAAAATATAAAAAAAAATTTTTCGGAGGAAAGCCTCCTATTTATATTAATTTAAGTATCACGTGATTTACGTGATTCATAGCAGATAGCCGCAGCTTAAACTTTTTGTATCACGCGTCGTATCATATGATAAAATAGATCTAATCGATCTTTTTTTTTTTAAGTTTTTTTTTAAGTTTTTTTTTAAGCTTTTTTTTTTAAGCTTTTTTTTAAGCTTTTTTTTAAGCTTTTTTTTTTTAAGCTTTTTTTAACGAAACTTCCCTCTTTTTCGTTTTTCTCTTTTCCCCTTTTTACGTTCTTCCCCTTCTATTCCTCTCTTTCGTTTCCCTCTCCCTTTCTTTCGTTTCCCCTAAATTAAAAGCTTTTCTCTGTGAAAAATCACAATCTTTTTTTTTAGGATACATTTTCGTTTCAGCGGGTCTCTTGTGGAAATGTAATTCATTTCGGCCTTCATACGCTTGGGAATTCAGGTTTCTTTTTAGACGGCCAAGAACTGCATTGAAATTAGGTAGGAAAGGGAGGGTGTATTCTTTCGTATTTTAATTTACGAAACGTTTATTAACGTTTCTGGTTTCTTTTTTTTTTAGACGGGTTTATGGATTTCTTTGAACGCGCGAGTTTCTTCAGCTTTTTGGCTCAGGATTTTGGTAAGACAATTTTTTTTATTAATTTTTTTTATTTTTAACGAACCTTACTAAAAGTTTGTTTCTTTTTCTTTTTTTAGGCGGGTCTTTCGGGTCAGACGTTAGTGTGACGTTTTTTTTTAAATATTTAACGAAACGGCTACTAACGTTCATTTTTTCTTTTGTAGATGGCCCTTCGGGGTATTTGGACGCGTGGAATTTCGGTGAGAGGAGTTCTTTTAGTAGGCTCCGGTCCTCAGACGCGTGGAAAACTCGGTAAGGAGGGTTAACTTTTGTTAATTCTTTTAACGAAATGATCACTAACGTTTCATTTATTCTCTTTTGTAAACTTCAGGACATTTAACGCGTGGGGTATGGAAAATGGTAAGTTTTGCAACAGGCGTTGCGAAACTTCAATTTTTTAATAATTTAATTAGAAACGTTTATTAACGTTTCTATATATTATTTTTGTAGGGTTTCAGTCTTTTGGTATATTAGGGAAGATGAAAGGTAAGTTTCACGAAGCATTTTTTTATAATCTTATTTAATTAGAAACGCTAACTTTAATAGCGTTTCCTTTCTTTTGTAGGTTCAGTATTGGATACAGGTCCCGAAATGGTAAGTTTCGTACGTTTCGTTACGAAACTTCCCGTTGTATTTTTTTTATTTTTTTTTAATTAGGAAATGTTTACTAACATTTCCTTATTTATTTCTTTCAGCGAAACGGTTTATTTTTTAGATTGTCATGTCCTGGACGTGTAAGATTTCGGTAGGGGTTTACAGAAAACAAACCTTTTTTTACTTTTAGCGAAACGTTTACTAACGTCTCGTTTCCCCTTTTTTTAGGCGGCTTATTCTTGATCCTGGACGCGTGGAATTTTGGTGAGTTTTTTTAAAATGCTTATTTTAACACAACGTTAGTAACAAACCGCTTACTAACGTTTTTGTTTTTGCATTCTGTTAGGTGGCTCTTCAGGTCATTTTTTATTTTGAACTTCTGTTTTGGTTTAAAAAATCTTTGTCTTCATTATTTTAATGAAAACATTTCATATTTTTTATTTTCTAGATTACTACAGTATTTCTTCAGATCTTCAGGTATTTGGCGCGTAGTATTTGCAGGATTTTTGATGTTTTACCGACAAACAAGAAATTTAGAACTTTAAAAGTTTGGCCAGGTCTTCAGACGCGTGGGACGTGTGAGTTCGGTATTTATTTTTTCCTTTGATTTATTTATTTTAACGGACTGTAACTAATAGTTCATTTTTTTCTTTTTTTTTAGGTTGTTAGTTCTTCAGATTTCTTTGGATATCCTTGGACGCGTAAGTTTCGTTCGGATTTCTTAATTTACGCATTTCAACGAAAGGTTCTAACAGTTCGTTTTTGCTTCTTTTTAGACGGCTGCTATTAATCGGGTTTCAATTTTTTTTGTAGAACTGACTTTAGAATTTCTATTTGCTAGAAATCAGGCGTATAATAGAAGAATAAAATATCTTTATTATACTGAATTATATAGGAAACCTCGAAATGCCATTAAGGTACATTGGATTTTCACGTGTTGGGTGGACATCTGGAGAATTATATAGTTTTTTGTTACATTCCGGACTATGCGTGACCATTAATTAAAAAAACTATTAAAACTATTAACTATTACAGATTCATTGTAAAACTATTTATCTTAGTAAATGTAAACAATTGCAAAACAATATGAAATAAATTATAATTATATTATAAATTTGTTAAAAATAAATTATAAAGCTATTATAAAACTATTACAAAATAATTACAAAACAATTACAAATCCATTGTAATTTTTTGACATTATTTTAACATGAAATTATAAGCCTAGATAACATGGTTTTAATGGTTGACACAATGCATTAAAACCATATAAAAATAGTATTATAGCTATGTCAAAAGCATATCAAAAAAATAGCTATTTTTAGCAAAGTATGCCTTAATACTCCAGAATCATAACTCATCAACCCAAAGTTGAGGATCAACCGGGTACCTTGCTTTAGATTCAGCGATACTGCCCAAGTTGGATGGGGTGTCACAGGTACGCTTTAAGAAGACTCGCTACGACTCTATTGCAAAAAGGATAAGTATATTCGAAAACACCAGACATAAATTCACCTCAGAAGTTTGGCGGGAAACCCCTATAAACAACTGCAGTTTCATCATTACCAAAATCATTGAACTTAGGGATACAATGAAAAAGTTCATGAGAATGACGGCTTTAAAAAAAAAATACAAATATATTCTCAACTTTGACAATGCACCCTTATTCTTTGACCTGGAATTCTCATATGACTAAATTATTGTTGTTTGTAATTTGATCCATTGAATCCACTATAAATTGCCAGGCAAAGCGAACTTTTATTAGACAACCATAGCTTCATCAACAAACGTTGCAATGTGTTTGGACGAATTTCATTCAGTGACATTTTTTTTTATATGGAAGATTATCTCAAATCGATTTTACGGTTCCAAATTTTATTATATTTTCAGGCTATACGTGGAATGAGAAGAAAAATAATGGAAAGGGGTAAGAAGAAAAATGATCGGTAGAAGAAAAAGGAGTGAGAAGAAATTAATGGAATATTACGTTTTGAATTTTTATTTTTATGTGTGATACGATGACATGCAAGAAAATTAAATTTTTAAATAATTATACTCTTGACGATAAAATATAAAATATGATCAGAAAAAAACCAATCAATAAAAAAGATCGATTATTTTTAAACTGAACCATGTGATGATCCTATTTAACTAAGCCATATCTAAGCCTTATTTAGTGTAAGCCCCTGGATTGATTACATAAAAGAATTTTTTAAATAGATAGATGGGATCTACAGTAGTCAACTTACAACAATATTTGAAAAATACCGATATATTGATATTTTATACTGTAGGAAAGAGTTTTAATACATATTGGTGTAATCAAATATCAGTATATAAAGTATCAACTATACAAATAATGCAAGTCATGTGCAACTAATCATTTGTCTAATTGTTCGATAATATTCTAAAACGGAGTAAATTAAGATCGAATTAAGTTCCTTACGGTGTAGATTAAGGTTAGCTTAAAATTCAGTATAATTGTAATATATCATCGCAGTGTAATATGAAATATAATCAAGGAAGGACATGCGTGGTTTAAAATATTACATTTTCTTTTACCTTAAATATAATTTGCAGATTACTTTCGTCTTCTTTATTGCTTTTTTTAATGTATAATTATAAATAACATTTTTAACTCACTTTTTATTAATAGAATTTGTTTATTTATTTTTATTTATATATATTAATTAACGCTGTGATGCAGTATTACTGTAACTATATTTTTAAAATAAATTAATAAATCAAAAAATTATGTGTGTATTCAATGTTAAATAAATTAATTAAAGATGATTGCATTAGAACTAAAAAATTTAGACAAGATCATAAAAATAAACTCAAAGAAATCAAAAAAAAATATGTGTGTATTCAATGTTAATAAATTAATTAAAGATGATTGCATTAGAACTAGACAAGATCGTAAAAATAAACTCAAAGAAATCAAAAAAAAAATTATGTGTGTATTCAATGTTAAATAAATTAATTAAGGATGATTGCATTAGAACTAAAAAATTTAGACAAGATCGTAAAAATAAACTCATAGAAATCAAAAAAAAATTATGTGTGTATTCAATGTTAAATAAATTAATTAAGGATTGCATTAGAACTAAAAAATTTAGACAAGATCGTAAAAATAAACTCAAAGTAGAGCTCTGAACAGGTCAGCCAAATTCAGGTAACCTGACCTGACCTGACCTGACCTGAAATTCAGGTCAGGTATGAAGATTGACCTGACCTGATTGACCTGTTGACCTGAAACTATTGATTCTACTATATAATAAAAGTGAGTTGCAGTATTGCGATTCACTTTTTTATATTGATTTTATATAATAAAAGTGAGTTGCAGTATTGCGATTCACTTTTTTATATTGATTTTATATAATAAAAGTGAGTTGCAGTATTGCGATTCACTTTTTTATATAGATTCTATATAAAAAAAGTGAGTTGCGGTATTGCGATTCACTTTTTTATATTGATTTTATATAATAAAAGTGAGTTGCGATATTGCGATTCACTTTTTTATATTAATTCTATATAAAAAAAGTGAATCGCAATACCGCAACTCACTTTTTTTATACAAAATCAATATAAAAAAGTGAATCGCAATACCGCAACTCACTGTTTTATATTGATTTTATATAATAAAAGTGAGTTGCAGTATTGGGATTCACTTTTTTATATGATTCTAATATAAAAATGTTGAATCGCAATATTTCGAGAAAAAACGTTGCGAAAACGTTTTTTCATAATATTATATTAAAAAAAATGTTTCGTAACGTTTTTTTTTTGATATCGTTGTGAAAACATTTTTTTCATAATGTTATATTAAAAAAAACGTTTTGCAATATTTTTTTTCAATATTTTAATAAAAAACGTTGCAAAAACGTTTTTTTTCATAATATTATATTAAAAAAAAAGTTTTATGCCGTTTTTTTTCAATACTTTAATAAAAATAGTCCTGAAATTTTTCAGGTTTCAGGTCAGGTCAGGTCAAACAGACAACCTGATATAACCTGACCTGACCTGACCTGAAAAAAAATTTCAGGTCAGGTTTATCAATTAACCTGACCTGACCTGACCCATTCGGAACTCTAACTCAAAGAAATCATAATAAATTTATTATAAATATAGAGCCTTTTCTTGACATTTTCCCCATCAAACTAATAATATTTAATAATGGCAGCATTAAACTTAAACGCAAATCTTCCAGTATACATTCAATGGCCCGATGACGCTGCTTTGACCTTAATTCAGCGTCGTCGGGCCTATCAGCCCTTATTTACCACAATGAGATTACATGACCAAAAACAATTATGGCGTGGAATTGCTCGTGATATACGAAACAACCACACATTCAGGCCAACTAGAAAACAATGCAGAGAGAAGTGGAATGCACTAAAGGCGGGGTACGAGAATCTAGAGAGGCTAATCAATAGAAATCCTGATGATTACCCTACTTGTACCCCATCTTTGCATGACGAGAGGTTCCACCAAGAACTCTCAAACGAGTTCTGAAGAGTTGAGCGTAAGTATTTATTATTTAACTGATTTTTTCATTAATTCATTGCATTTATATTAATAATTGCTTTGTTTTAAGCATTAGTCCGGTCCTCCTGGAGAAAAAGGGTGGATCGTAGGACATACGAGTATAGAGAGCGTAGGCGCTCTAGGCGCTCTCGCTCCCGATCCCCCTACCAGTACCGAGAGCGCGAGCGCTCTCATTCTCAATCTCCTACCACCGAGAGCGCAGGCGCTCTCATTCTCGATCTCATCATCACCGACGTCATTAATATTTTTATTTCATTTTATTTTTTATTTTATTTTATTATATGTTTTATTTTATTTTATTATTATGTTTTATTTTATTTTATTATTATGTTATATTTTATTTTATTATTATGTTTTATTTTATTTTATTATATACTTATTATTTTATTCAATAAATGACATTATTCGATAATATTATTTGTCATACCAATTGTCATTAACCATATACAGTATAATTGACCCTAAATTTTGTGTATCTATTAATAGCCAAATCGGCATTAATTTAACCGAAGTGATTACTTAATTGGCAATTGCATTTTTTTTTTTTTTTTTGCTGACACGCTTAATAAATTTAAAGTTCTAATTGAATTAATAAAATTCTAGTTAAATTTAAATTAATTTAAATTGTAATTGTTATAAAGATGAGAAGACGATATAGTCACGCCAAACCAATAAAACCAATTCGAATTCGAAATCAGTTTTCTTACAGCAATCTTGGTGAGACAACTACTTCCGGTGAGAGACGTTCACCTGCACGTTCACCTGATAATGATGACGATAACATGGACTTTCAGTATAATCACGAAGATAATGATTTAAGTTTTCAGGACATTAATGATGATGATAATGAATATGGATCAATTGGTCCTCAGTATTACAATGATGAAATGGAAGATGATAATCAATCATTTGATAATGAAGAGGAAGAAGAAACTGACAATGAATACAATAGTGAAGAGGAAGAGGAAAATGACAATGAATACAATAGGGATGAGGAGGAAGATGATGATAATGGAGACAATAATGAAGAGGAGGAAGAGGAAGGTAATAATGAAGAGGAAGAGGAACGTAACAATGATGAAGAGGAACGTAATGACAACAAAGAGGAAGAAATACATCAAATTGTTGAAGCTTTGGATGAAGACAAGATACCGTTCTGCAATGGTGAATTTGCACCGTACTTTGATAATTATACAACTACGGCACTATTTTGTTGGCTTCGAAGCGTAATGTTTCTACAAAAGCATATGAAGACCTTGTTGATATCATTCACAATCCTCAATTCAAACCTACTCATGTAGTAAAAAATATCTGTAGATTCCAATCATGGAGAAAACGTCTTCCTCTCCTACCAATAATAACAAAGCCTATTCAAATTTTACCAAAAAAAACTCCGTCAACTTCGTGAGATTCGAAGCTTTCATATCAACTCTCAATTAGTGATATTATATGGCGTGTTCTTAACAATCCAATGCTGATGAAGCATATGTATTTCGGACCCGGTGTTAATTCTGAAACAAAGTCAGAATATTGGCATGGAACTTTATGGGGAGAATCACCACTTTTTGGACAACATGAAATAATAATATCAGAAGGTAATAGGACAATATACTTTGGTATAATTATAATTTGTTAACATTAAAATGTTTATTTTAATAAAATAGTAATATATCAATCTGGTGATTTTGTCTACTATTATGATAATGATCTTAAAAAACTTGGAAGGTTGAGAGCAATTTTAAAAGATGAAAATGGAAACTATGAGTTACGAGTTCAACTAATTTTAAATTATGATGATTTACCTGGAAATATAAAAGGGCTATCAAGACAACGTTGTTCTCTAACTGGGGAAGTATGGTTTCAGGATGAACCATTTATAACCATAATTACCTCTCAAATTTTAGAGAAAGTAACTATAATGATGATGTATAAACACCAAATTATTCCAGAAGGTTCATTACGAATTACTGAAATAATTTATAAATGTAATGACCGTTGGCACGTTCGTAATGCAAAGCTTTCATACCAACATCTTTCAGATTACATTTCTGTCAGAAATCCACCGTCGTCTATGCCAGTTTATAAGCTGTTTTTAGATCTTTACTATGATGATTTTGGTACATTTAGAAATGTATACCATTCCTTCATCAGGAAATTTTATAGCACGAAAAATTGCGTAAGTTTACGATTTTGTAAGTTTACGAAAGTTTATGGCATAATATTTCGAAAAATTTCAAAATATTACGTAAGTTTACAATTTCGTAAGATTTATGTGATATTACGGTTAAAATATTACGTAAGTTTTCAATATCATAAGATTTACGCAATATTACGGTCAAAATATTCTGCAAATTTACGAAACTGTAAACCTGCGTAATATTACGGTTAAAATATTTCGAAAATTTACGAAGCTGTAAACCTGCGTAATATTACGGTTGAAATATTTTGAAAATTTACGAAACTGTAAACCTGCGTAATATTACGGTTAAAATATTTCAAAAATTTACGAAACTGTAAATCTGCGTAATATTACGGTTGAAATATTTTGAAAATTTACGAGATTGTAAACTGCATATGCAGTAGAACGTATACAAGGGGCATGTGAAACTATTGAATAATCAAAAATAATATAAACACCTTTTCTTTTATATAAACACCTTTTTTTTTAAGTTTGGGAAAGCAAATTTATTTTTATTTATGAATTTTTTATTATTTACAATTTTTATGTTAAAAATTAAAGTAAATTTTAATTTTTATTATAACTTAATAAAAAAATACACATTTGATACTTGTTCGCTACTATTTTATAAAACATTACCCAGGCTGTACGGCGTGGACGTCAGTATCAGTCACAGCCCAAAAAAAACGTGAGTCTCCAGCCGATATTTGGTACGGACTGGGCCTAGCTACTCACTTAATAAATAATAAAAAAATAAAAATAATTATCTTCTTCTACGATACGTAGGTAAGTTTCTCCTTGTCTACGATCGTCACGTGTGACTAAAATTGATCAAATTTATCAAATTTAAAACATGAACGTAAATATTAATTATAAATTTTATTATAGTATAATTACCCGGCCTCTCCCAAAATCTCGTTCTAAATTCACGATAATATCTTGCGCCAGTACGCGTTCACAGCCGCCGCCCAGGGTTACCATTATGATAAAGGACATAGTTCTAAATATCAAAATCAGTTTGAATATTCGGTAAATACATTTAATTTATATGAATGTAATTTTATTTATTTACTTACATGGTAATCCCTGACGAGGTTCCTCCACTTTTGGCTGCACTGTTGCCTGGAAACCCTCGTTTGAAATATTCTATTTATTCTGATTCAATTAAATGGATTGGTTAATTTGAATTTAAATTCTTTCTTAAAGAAATTATAGATATTAGTCATATGAACCTATTGGCAACAGAGTCCCAAAAATCTTGGCAGCTTCTACCATTAATATTGTGGTAGGCGCGGTTTCTGTCTCGGCGTATGTCAACAAGTTCGTCCATCATAGCCCAGTTCCAATGGACGTTATAGTGGGAACGACGACGTGTGTGGCGAGGCATTATTAGATTAGATTTGATTTTTATAATTTGATTTTGGGATGAGTAAAAATTTGAAAGAAAGTCGTAAAATGTCACTTTAAATAAAATTTGAACAATACCTCTTTGGTTTGATTTTATTTCTCGTCACTAGTCGAAATAAGGCAAATCGGCTAAAAATCGGATATCCGATTTTAGGTCAAATTACGGCTGAAATATGTCCGATTTTTACAAAAAAAATATATTCCGATTGTTATCCGATTGACTGCCAATCAGATGTACTTTGGAACTTAAATCGGACATAAATCAGAACTAAATCATACTAAATTCGGACAGTCAATCAGATGTACTTCGGAACTTAAATCGGACATAAATCAGAACTAAATCATACTAAATTCGGACAGTCAATCAGATGTACTTCGAAACTTAAATCGGACATAAATCAGAACTAAATCATACTAAATTCGGAAAATTATTATATATAGAAAATTCAATTTAAATTTATTATCGTTATATATTAATTATCAGAAATATTTACGAATAATACATGAAAAAAAAAAATTTAAAATAAATGTAATCGATAGTCCCGCTTCATTCAGCTAAATCATCACCGGCTCCACTTTTTTGACTATCGATTAACACCTCTTCCGTTTCTTCACCATAGTCTTCATCTTCGTCGAAACCACTTCTACTATCGATTTCCGTATCATATATAAAATCCTCTTGCTCGACATACGACCATTGTGGAGCATCTTCAGGGTGCATTCGGTCGAAGTGTTGAACTTCATCATCATACTGGCGAGGTCGTTGTAATTTTGCCGTTTGAATATCTGCCGAATGTGAGTCGATGACGTTTCGAAGTAAATTTTTTAGCTAAAAAAGATAATATAATAAAATAAATACAAAATAAAGAAAGGAACAAGAGTGATATATCGAAGTATAAATATCGAAGTATAAATATCGAAGTATAAATATCAAAGTATAAATATCGAAGTATAATAAATATCGAAGTATAATAAATATCGAAGTATAATAAATATCGAAGTATAAACCTCTTGTGATCGCCAAGAATAATCATAGACGCATACGATCGTCTTATCTGGATTCTCTTCATCTGACTCACTGATTTCTGGCGAGTGGTAAGATCGATTTGCCAACATTTTTAATAATTGGCGTTTTTCATAACCAATTATTCTTTCGTCACTTTTCCTATAAAGATCCTTTGCAGCCTTAATTCGACGCAATTTTTTCTTAAATGATAAATATATAAGAAAATTAGCATAAATCATTAACATGATGATAAAGGAAAAAATTCGACAATTTTACATTTTGTACGCGACTGTTGTTGTGAACTCTGCGACTGTCCTCGTCGCTTTTTCCACTTTTTTTCAGTTGTGTTTGCGATCTTCGCGACTTATGGAGGCGCTTAACCAGTTCGTCAATTGTGCTACGAAGGTTTATAATTCGGAAACATCGCCCTTCGAAGTTCGGGAATTAATCTACTGCGAATTTCAACATTTTTTGGACTATTAAACGTTTCGTTATCATCCAAATTGTCATTAGGTTTAATAGTTTTGAGGATCATTTTCATTTCAATCTTTAAATTGGAACAATTAGTATAAAAGTATAAAGACTGTACAATTCTGCCTAAAATTACAAAATTACAAACCCTTGCCTCCTTTTCACGTTGTTCTTCTTGTTCTTCTTTTGGTTGATTTTCGGCGTAGTGTACCGTCTTCTTTACTTTTTTTGACCCATCCGATTTGAACCGTTTTGCTAACCGTTCTTCTGGAACATCAATAAAATCAAGGCTTTCAGATGATGATCGTATCTGGTATTGTTCGAGTTTCGTTTTTAATTCGTTAACCTCTTCTTTCAAGTCGTCATTTTCAGAACCGAATTCTGCGTTAACACCAGCAAGAAATTCGTTATCTTCTCGTAAGCGAGCTATTTCAGTGGCAACGACAGCTGTATGTTTGGTTAATTCATTATTTCGTCGTTCTAACTGTAAACACTTCGCACGCAAATCGGATACTTCTTGAGATAACCTCCGATTCTCTGTATAAAAATGTAAAATCAACAAAAAAAAATACTAAATCTAACTGACGATATATACACGATACAGACCTGTTGATGCATCATCATCATCGCGGGTAGGTTCATTAGTTTGATATCTGACCGGAAGCCGAAGATTTTTATATCTCTCTTTTACACTTTGGACTCGTTCATGACTTGGCGCAGCAGATGGTGGTTGAGTATTGGACGAATCCGGAAGCCGAAGATTTTTATATCTCTCTTTTACACTTTGAGCTCGTTCATGACTTGGCGCAGTTGCGGATGGTTGTCTGAAAGTATCGGTTACGAATTTTTATTGATGTTAGTAGTTTGAGCTTGCTCATGAATTGGAGTGGCAGTCCCTTCAACAGCTTGTTGGATATTGGACGAACTTTTATTGATGTTAGTAGTTTGAGCTCGCTCATGAATTGGGGTGGCAGTTCCTTCAACAGCTTGTTGGATATTGGACGAACTTTTATTGATGTTAGTAATCGTTTTATTTCGATTATCACTAGCCAAACCTTTTTCAGTATTTTTATTTTTTCTATTTTGGATCATTATTTTTTTTGGTTGCGAATTTTGGCTCATTATTTTTTTATTTTTTTTTTTGGTTGCGAAGAGTATTAGACGTTAAAACTCTAAAAAGAAAAGGTGAGAAAAAATGAAGTTTTATTTAAAAAATTAAACTTTAAGAAACTTTCGCCATCATACTGATCGAATAGTCTATTTTATTATTAATATTATTAATCGAACGATTTGAACGCAAATCGACATCATGTAATATTTATAATTTAAGTGATAGTTGATGATTTTAATAAATTTAATATAATTTAAGTATTATATCGACAATTAAACTCTAAAAAGATTAAACTCTAAAAAGAAAAAGGTTGGTGAGAAAAAATGAAGTTGTTTAAAAAATTAAACTTTAAGAAACTTTCGCCATCATACTGATCGATCGAATAGTCTATTTTATTATCAATATTATTAATCGAATGATTTATATTTATAATTTAAGTGTAGATTGATGATTTTAATAAATTTAGTATTACATCGACGCAGTTGATGATTTTAATAAAATTTATTCTAATTTAAGTATTTTAAACGAATTATATTGATATTATTGATATATTATTAACAATTAACTTTATTTCGAAAAACGTTCACAAAAATGACGAGAAAAAGATCATTATCAAGTATACTCAATGAAGAATCAGATTCTAGACCTCATGCCATACCTTCATCACGTATACAAAGAACCAGATCAGTGTCAAATATAATTGACGAAGAATCTTCAAATCAATCTTATCCT